>NC_134715.1:88885000-89485000 GCF_049634645.1 Pelodiscus sinensis | reverse complement strand
CATATGTTTCTTGTTTTGAGATGATGCATGGAGTCTGCGTCATACACCATCATAAATATGAGCTGCGGATGTAAATTGGGGGGTTTAGGAGCTATCTTGCATGGAAAAATATGGTTGTAAATGTGAGGGGTCATAAGTTGGACGGTTGTAAATCGGTGGTCGCCTGTATAAGGAACAATGGGCCTAAGGTTGTGCATGGGGATGGTAATGCCATTATATACATTTAACTTTCTACAGAAACAAACACTATGAACCATTCAGGTGTGCATCATGCTCAAGGAAATGATTGGTTTCATGACAAGCATTGGTCAAATCTATAAGGAAACTTCTATCCTTAGAATTCCCTTGCTTGAGGCCAGAGGAGTAATGAAAATCATATTTTGAAATGTGAGAACAAAGCACAAAACTGCTAAAACTTCTCAAATAATTAGACGAATAGATAGACACATCCTGAGGTCCTTCAAGTATCTATAGAAGGAGAGGCTTGAATAATTTATACTTTAAAAAAACAGATAAGGCCATTATCTACTCTGGGAAATATGGATGAAAGCTGGTGTAGCAACTCTAATGTGAAATGAAGCAAAGCCAGGCATTGACCAAGTAGAATCAATCAATAAAAGAATTATTAATGTTCACTTTCTGACTATACTCTTCAAAGTAACTGTTACATAATGTTATGCACCAAGCAAGAAAAAGTCAGCAACATAAATAGGTGGGTGTTTTTTTATGTTTTGTGACAAGATGTGTTCACAAAACAGGATGTCGTAATTAATATGGGTAATTTTAACACAAAGTTTGGAAGTAACAATGATGGGTTGGATAACATTATGGGTAAGTGTGGCAGACATTCTGACATTAATCAAAATGGTAAAGAATGTTAGTAGAAATTTGCAGTATGAACTATCTAATGATATGGGAACAATATGTCCACACTAGAATATTTACACAGTGTTGCTCGGGTACTTAACTCAAGTTTTTTTTTCTTAATTTAAATCATTATTCTGTAGTGGAGCCTCAGGATGAGGGCTTCAGTATGCAGGCTTCCTCAGGGAGAGAGGACAACCCTAGCCCTCTATTATCATAGCAACTTGGGTCAGGTGAGAAGTGCCTGTCTATGGCTGAGGCAAGGTGTATGGCAAGGAGACACACAATGAGACACAGAAACAGACACCCAATCAGACACAGAAACAGACAAACTCTGAAATACATAACAAATGGTCTGGTAGCACTTTATAATAGACTAACAAAACATGTAGATGGTATCGTGAGCTTTCATGGGCACAGCCCACTTCTTCAGATGACCAGATTATGAGTAGTAGATAGCTGTTCCTTTTGCCACCCCTGCCCTCTGTTGGCCCATTGGGGTTATAGCTGTTCCAGGCCCCTCTCTAGTCCCTTACTGCCCCATTTGTGATCATTCTACAGTATAGCTTTCCCTCCTACTAGACCCCTCCTTTTCCTTTTTATGAGAAAAAATCAAATTCCAGGTACATCCCTTTATCCTGGCACAACCAAACCCTTACCTTGTTTTAAGTTAAGTGGAAGCTGCACACCAAATTTGGTGGTCTTGGTTCTTACTGCTTAGAAGAAGTTCTTGGACAAACAGACTCAGACAGACAGACTCACATTTCTAAAATATTTAGTAAGATATCTAAATCCATAAAGTGGCATGAAACACCCCAGCTGGTACTGATGATGATGATGATGATGGGTGATCAGTCGTTGCCAAGTATGATTATCTTCCATGGAAGTTATAGACCCTTAGGTGGCTGATAAGGCCAATCCTTGAACCACAAGTTCTATTACAGTTAGGTCAGATGTTTCCTGGTACATCAGGAGGTTGCTGATCATGACTAGAAGCTAGCCTGTCCTTCCTGCTGCACCTCTTCTCTTCAGAATGTCAGTAGGCAAATTCAAAATGCAGGGAGCCATTGCGTAGGACTTCTCTCCATTTTGAGTGATCCTGGGTGAGTGTGTCCCAAGTGTCAATGTTGCACTTCTTTAAGTTATCCTTTAGCAAGTTCTTATAATGCTTCCATTGTCCTCCGATGTTATGGTATCCTTCTTTCAGCTGGGAAAACAGGACCTGTTTTGAGAGGCAATGGTCTGGCATCCAAACAATGTGACAGTACAGTGAAGTTGCAGACAGATGATCATCATCTCAATAGTGGTGATCTTTGTCTCTTCCAGAACACTAATGTCTTCCCATTTGATCTTCAAGATTTTGCAGAGTCAGTTTTGGTCAGTATTAGGGCTTTCAAGTAATGTCTGTAGGTTTGTCCAGGTTTCAGACCCATGCAATAGTGTTGGGAGAATGATGGCTTGATAGACAAAACGTTTGGTGTCTATTTGAATGTCATGATCTTAAAAACCCTGTGCTGTAAATGAGCAAAGGCTGTACTGGCACAGCTCAGTTGATGTTGGATTTCTACATCAATATCTGCCTTGGATGAAAGATAACTTCCAAGGTAAAGAAAATTATTGACATTCTCTAGTGCCTCTCTGTTGATTTTAATCGATGTGGTGTATGAAACCTCATTTGGAGAAGGCTGATGGAGTGCTTTGGTTTTCTTGATGTTGAGGGTGAGATCAAGACATGCTTAAGCATCCGCAAACACATTCAAGATAGCCTGAAGCCCTTTTCAGAACGGGCAAAAACTGCATTGTCCCCAGCATACTGAAGTTCCACGATAGATGTGGTGGAAATCTTACTCTTAGCTTTCAGTCAGCTAAGCCTAAACAGCTTTTCATCCATTCTCTAGAAGATTTCAATGCCAGCTGGGAGCTTCCCAGCAATTAGGTTGAAAATGACTGTGACAAAGACTGCAAACAGGGTTGGGGTGACGATACAGCCCTGTTTGACTCCTGTTTGTACTTTGAAAGATTCATTCTGGGAGCCAGTGCTGGTCAGAACAGTCACTTTCATGCTGTCATGAAGCAACTTTAGGACATTGATGTATTTATCAGGACAGCCAGTCTTTGAAAATACAGTCCAAAGGGCACGATGATTCACTGAGTCAAAGGCTTCAGTTAGATCAATAAAATCCATGTACACTGGTTGGTTTTGCTCCCAACACTTCTTTTGAAGCTGCAGTGTAATGAAGATCATATCCACAGTTCTATGGCATGGTACCCCAGCTGGTAGTGCATTTCATTAAAGTTTTGCAGTTCTTTGGAAGATGTACATGTGAACAGAGGAGCAGATATTGTAGTAATCTTTGTATTATTAAATTCAAGATTAAATCACAAAGGATGAAGATAGTTGAAGAAAGATTGCATGTCTGCATCACACAATTAAAAGACCCAGACACAAAAAGTGCATTTCAGTTCAAACTGAAGAACAGGTTCAGTTTCTTAATGGAGTCAACTGTAAAAAAAACTCAAGACACTGATACTCTGCAGGAAAACATCAAAAGTGCTACCTAGAAAGTACAAAGATGGTCCTAATAACAACTAAAATCTAAAAGTGAAGTATGGACTGATGCTGCTGCTTGGGCAGCAGTGGAAAAGAGAAGAAGTGGGAAGCAAAACCTCTTTAATGTTTAGGATGTGAACAGACAAGCAAATGACAAGAAGAAAATGGAGTTCAAGACAGAGGTAAAAAGGAATGCAAGAAGAAATAAAAGAGCATATATTTAAACAAAATGTTGAGAGACTGAAGATGTTAACCAATGATGTGACCTTCCTTGTATAAGACAATCAAACAGATAAGATTACTGGATAGATTCTTCAAGAAAGTGATGAAACTACCCTCCAGAAGTTTGGTTGGATCAAACACAAAGTAAAAAAAAATCGTAATAGTGAGAAAGGGCCCTTATAGTGAAATTGCCAAAAGGTGGGTGACTTTATCAGTTGCAATAACTGGAGATATTATTCTCAGTTCATAGGAAAATTACATACATCATCATTCTGGAGCATATCAAGAAACAAACAGATCTCTAATTTAGAGAGGAAGAAGCAGGGAAAGGCCAAATATATGGCTACTAGTGTTCCAAAAGCAGGCATCAGAGTAGATGGAGAAACACAAGAGGAGTGTCATGTGCAAGAATGTTGACAGTGATTGATGTGGCTATCGCCTGCATTATCCTGAACAAATTGTATTGAACTAAGTTTAAGCATCTCAGGAATTCACCCCATGAAAATGTGATGTTTAGATATTATTGTGGAATTGTAAATAATTTTTTAAAAGGGGAAACAGGACTAATAATAAATCTTGGGAAAAGTGATGAGCCTGAAAGGATTCTCTTAAAAATAGGCCAGAAAAGGCTTAATTTTAGTTGGGTGGGTATGCAAGGACATTGGAGGTAGGGAATTGGCATTCTCCTCCTCCCAATTCATCCTTTTGAAGCTATGCCTTGAGGAGAAGCATTGTTTGCTGATTATCTATTCAGTCTCTGAAGAGCAAAGAAATAAAAGACTTGTGGATGCATGAGGGTGCTTATTCTGAGCCATTAGCTGCTCTGAACTTATGACTAGCGATAAAACCTTTTTTGGAGCTTAAGATACTGTTCATCAGCCAGAGTTCTGGTTGAAGTAAGGAAATGAGTCTGGTAAACTTATTAGCATGTGGGTAAAGTCTTGTATTGCTTTTAATATGTTGTCTTGGTAACACATTTAGCTTTTGAATAAATGTGCTTGCTTACAATGAGCTGGGTGGTAACTTCTGTGGCACGGCTACATTTCTATCACAGCAGGGAAGTGTGCTGCCTGGAAACATCCTAGTCAGAAGGGAGAGAAATCTGCACTTAAGAGAGCTGATGGCTGGGGAGCTGGAAGTCTAAGAATGGGTATCCTTGCTGAACTGTGGATGGGGGAATACACATGCAGTTGTCCTGATCTGAGATAGTGAAACCATGCCAGATGTTAAGCGATACATATCCAAAGCAGCAAATGATTTTCATAAACATAAAGCAGTTTGGAAAAGTAGCATGATTGGCTCTGATGCAAAATATGTGATTTTAACACTAACATCATTTCTGTCCTCCTTTATGTAGCAGATCCATGGCAATCTACAAAAGCAATTGATAAGATCAGCTCATTCAGAAAAAAAATGCCGGTGAAAGAGCTTCAGAGTTCATTGAAGGGAATGTTTTTGCAACATCAGAAATTCGCTGGAAAGCAAACCAATCGGAAGCATCGAAAGTAGAAAGAAGATGACAATGCACATAGGACAAGCTTCAAGAATTTCACGAACACAACTTCTGCATCAACATAATATGAATACAGCCTGGTACGAGAAAAAGAGGATGACGTGGAGTACAATTATATAGAACAATAGTGAAAGAAGCCAGACCCATCAAAATGACACTCTGAAGAGTGAATAGACCAGCACAAGACTGAAATAGATGGAAGAAACCAGTGGATACCCTGAGGCCGTGTCCAGACTCAAGGGTTTTTTCGGGAAAAGTAGCCTTTTCCCGAAAAAACTTCCCCTGCGTCCAAACTCAAGCCGCGTTCTTTCGAAATTATTTCGAAAGAACGCGGCTTTTCTTTCGATGGCGGTAAACCTCGTTTCACGAGGAAGAACGCCTTCTTTCGAAAGTTCCTCTTTCGAAAGAAGGTGTTCTTCAATGTAAAGAGGCCGTCTTCGAAAGAGAGCATCCAGACTCGCTGGGTGCTCTCTTTCGAAAAAGCGGATTTCTCTTTCGAAAGATCCGCCTGCAGTCTAGACGCGATCTTTTGAAAGAGGCTCTTTCGAAAGATGCTTTTGAAAGAGCCTTTCGAAAGAAGCCTGCAGTCTAGACATAGCCTGAGGGAAGAAGGAGAAGAAGAAAGGAAGGAAGAAAAAGAAGGCAGACTCCAGTTAATATTTGAATACACACCCCGTGAAAAATGACTTGGAGAAAAATATCCTTACTGCACACATCACATACCTTGCATGCTTTTTTATATCTCATGAGAACAGATGGTCATTTTTTAAAGAGCTGTTTGAAACTTAAAAAAAAAGATATTTGAAGTTTCTTGTTTCAACTGTTTTTGAGGTATCTAGTATATCTGATTAGAAGTTAGAACACAGAGGGAAAATGTGTGTTTGCTCATGCCAAAGCAGCCAGAAAAGGAAGTTTAGAACAGAAGTTATAACTCTTACTATACAGGGCACTACCTGTTACAGCCTAATTATAACATAATTAAAATGTAAGAGAATGTCTCAGCAGAGATGGATGTAGGTCATTATACTGTGTGTTGTTTTTAGCTGTTTTAGAAGCTGTTAAAGTGAACTTTAATTATGTGATTTGCATCCCACATAATTCAAATGTGGAGCTGAAGTATTGTTGGTTATTTAGCGGTAGATTGAGCGAACAATGAAATTGGAATTTCAATAGTGATGATTGTTTGCCTTTAGGTTGCAGTGTTTCATTTCTGATGAATAATTTTATCTCTGTATCAGTGTGTCAAAACATTTATTTGACATTTTCTTTCATTAAACTACCAAATTCCATGATTTTCCATAGGAGATTTTTTTTTAATCTGTACCTTAAAGTCATGAAATAAGATGAAACATACCAGTATCATTCTTAGAAGTGTTGATGCTGAAAAAGGGGAGAAGCACATCCAAAGATCTTTTTAACATTTTTAAAATAAAAGTTCAGTTGGGAATAAGGGTTAATGGCTACTGTCTTTTTCTGAACCGTTCATTCATGTCTAATTGTTATGGCATAGTAATAATAGCAAGGAGCTCTGTTTCTTTTGTTCTTTAATATACTATAATTCGGATGGTTCCTTCAATAGTAACTTACCCCCCAAAAACCTAAGAGAAATATGGAACAGAAAGCATTATTTTTTTTATCTGTCATAACACTCCAACAGCTCACACTGGTTGCAGAGCTGTGTGGCTCAGAGGTCACCAAGAGCATGACAGCCTACAACAATCAGTGGCCATCAATTTATGCAGCACAGTATGAAGAACTGTTTTATACACCATCTGTGTCAGTAAGAGTCACTCTTAAGGAACCATCATTCTCTGTGGTGGACCGCCTTATAATATTTTCAGAGGATCTCTCTTTTATGCTTTCCCTTTTAAATACAAAGTTACAAAATGTTCTGTAGCTTTAATGGTGCTGTAGCCATCCACAGAATAGCCCTCACATGATCTTCCTCTTTTCCCCTGTGAAACAATGCTGCATTTGAAAGGTAACAGATATTTCGATAGGGAATGTCCATCATTCTGTAATTTTGTAAAGATCTCAGCAAGAGAATGCTTGCAATAAATCAGCTGCTTTTGCTGTAAACTTGAACAGGGTTTGCATCACAGCCCATTTCTGGTTTGAAATCAGTCAGGTTGTGCCAAAGAGTTACAGGTTTCACAGGACACTCTAGTACAAAGAGCAGACTTAGCTAAGAGTTGAAGTCCAGACATAATGCAGGTTGGACCTCCTTGGTGTGGCACCCTCAGGACCTGAGCTGTCCCAAACCAGGGAGTTTTCCAGACCAGAGGAGGTCAGTGTTCCTCTTCTGGCTGCCTGCTCCCAAACTTCTTTCCCTGGAGCTCTCTGCCTTGCCTTGTACCCTCTAATGCCAGCCTGGCAGGGGCTCCTCATTCTTCTTACCCACGGGATACCTCAGCATCTCCCAGCCGGGACCATCTGGCCGCTGTGATCCTGCTGCCTCAGGGTGTTCTCCAGGATTCCCTGGAAGGGGCTGCCCATGTACCCCGCTCCTCTGCTATTGCCAGCCCCTCTGTGGCCAGCAATTCCCTGGGGTTCCCCGGTGAAGCCACCCGCCTCTGCCAGCCCCACTTCAGCTGGGATGCTTTCAGCCAGTGCTGCACAGTCATCTAGCCCCACTGCCACCGGGTGTTTCCCAGAGTTCCAACAGGGGCTGCCTGCAGCCCTGCTGCTGCCAGAGGTTTCCTGGCTGGGCCTCTGGCCACCACCGGCCTCGCTGCTGCTGGAGGTTCCTTGGCTGGCCAGGAATCCTCAGTCACCTGGTCCCATTGATGTTGGAGGGTTCACTGTCCAGGTCTGGCACAGGCACTGTTGGTCCAGCCTGAGCTCCCCTGCTCCCACGTTGTCTCCCACTGCCGCCTCCGGTGCACTTTAGTCAAGCAACATTTGTGGCCCTGATGGCCTGTGGATATTGCAGGACCAGAGCATCTCAGATCTGGGAGGTTCAACCTGTACTACAACCTCTGAATCACATCCACATCTTGGTTAAAAAACCTAATTAACCAAAAAGAGTGCTTGTAGCCTCTCTGTGATTGTAGTGAACAAGCTAGTATGATTGTGTAAAGAGAGACAGCCACACTTCATAGAAACTGAATGAAAACAATGGGATTTTTATAACAATTATTACTAATAGATGGAAAAACACTTCTTATTGAATGTGTGATTATTGCCCATTCTTATCATGGTTCAAATTCATAAAGCATAGGGCCATGCAGATTACACCAATTTCTTCCATTATGCACTGAAGCATCCATTCTTGTTATTTGCAGAGTAGGGAGGGCAGCTTGAATCTCTAGCAATGGCTTTATAAGAGACATGCCAGCACTTAAACAGCACATCTCATGGTTGCCAAAACTATGCCCCAACTTCACCCCATCCAGGGACAGTTACCACTGCCTCCAGTAGAGGGGTGGCTGTAGGTACTGTGTGCCTCAGTAACTCCCTGACATGTTGAATCTCCATCACCAATGATGCAGCAAGGAATAGGGGCTTAGGGAGTGCAGGGAGCCCCACAGCATGGCTAGGAACCGCTGCCATGCTTCTGCCTGCATCGTCTGAGCATCCTGGTGCAGGGTTCTTAGCCATGATGTATGGCTCCCTGCACACCCTGGACCCCATCACCTTGTTCACTCACATCTCCCCCTGCCCTGGGAATGTGAGCCTCCTCCATCCCCTAGGTATTCTCCCCTGCTGAGTCACCTTTCTGGCCACATGCACTGTAACCTCTAGAATCAGGTTCCTTAGGTCTTGGTACCCAGTGAACCCTTAGGGCTTAACCCCATTCCTGCTTGCTCTGTAGCCGGGAGAGAGAAGGCAGCTGGATTTTGTCCAGGGCTGGCACAAGCCTGAAAATGATAGCTGCCTTTTGGCACTGTGCAGGCAGCAAGGCAGTTATCTTCAGCCTCAGGGGGTGAGATGGAAGGGAGAGAAAAGCTTTGAAAAGACACAGGCCAGGCCAGGTCATTCCTCCCTCCTTCCTTCTCTCCTGCAGCTGGAAGCAGCTACCGTCCCTTCCCTCCCACACAGTACTGAAAGGCTGCTGCTGGCCACATTCTAGTGTGAACCTTAGCAGAAATGTGGAGCGATGGAGGGGAGCAATGACCCTGCATTCTCAAGCCCATATGTTGCCTCAGGAAGAAGTAGTGCCAGGTACCAGGAGAAGTGAGTCTGTTCCAGGGCTCAGCCTCGCATGAAGGATGAAGGGGCAAGGAGGGTCAGGTTGGTCACTTACCCTCTCCCACCATATAAAAGAGGTTTGTGGGAGTGTGTGTGCGGCACCTGTATGTATGGGAGGAGGAGTGTGTCACCCTTCTGTGTGACCCTTGAAGCCTTAAAAATAAGAAGGTAAATAAAATGAATCCAAGTACACAGTGCAGTAAAACCTGTGTTATCCAGCACACTAGGGGATTAGGGCATTCCAGTTATCTAAAAATTCCGGTTATCTGAGGGTCCCCATAAACCTAGGAAAAACCAATGGACAATAATAGTAAAATTCAAGTTTTTAATATTGGTAGTTTTGTAGAGTGAGGCACTTGGTCTCACATTTCTATTTTGAGTTAAGGATGATTAGTACTTCTTAAATAAAAAATTGTTAAGCCAATCATAGTAAACCAAGCCAGGCCTGTGCACCTGAAGATGTGACAGTATTGTGGCTGGGGGCAATGCCGTCTAAGAAAATTTTCTGGTTAACAAAGTGCCGGTTAACAAAGGTTTCACTGTATTTCTTTTTAACAAGGGCTCAGTCAACTTCATGTAAATTTGAACATTTGTACAAAGTTTTGATTACACTTGTACTCTCCTGAACTCAGGATGTTCAATTGCAATTATCTGGCTAATTGGGTAGTTGATACAGTGTGTATTAATTACACAATTAGTTGATAAGGATACGGTGGGGGTAGCTCCCAGAGCCACCCATGCTGCGGCTCTGCATTTTAAATGTAGTAAGAGTTGCCGGGCTCTTACTAAACTTAAAATGTAGAGGTGTAGTGCCCTGGACCAGCGTGAGCTGGGACTGTTTGGTCCTGGCTTGTGCCGAGCCCAGCAGCCCCTGTTCACAGCAGCTAGGGTGGTGGGGGAAGCAAGTATTCAAGTAGTTGACTATTCTCTAACATCTCTAACCTGAACACAAGTAATTTTACCAGCTGTCCTTTATTCAGTACAGGAAAATACGGTCACCCTACATTAGACCATGTGAGGCTCACATAGCTAGAACAGATGCTGTAAGCAGAATTAAGAAGACCTTGCTGAGTGCAAGGGAGTCTGAGTAAAAGGATACCTACAGATGTCTGATATGCATCAGCTCTGAATATGGTCCACAGTATTAACTCTGATGTACTGGTAACTAACTCATAACTGCTTCAAAGATGACTATTATCTGTCTAAAACACATATTCCTGCTGTGAAATGCAAATGATTTGGCTTTAAGAATGAGTCTTATGGAGAATTGACCCTTAATCATATACTGATTTAAACTTCACTTTTTTTCAAAAACTCAGGAAAGTTATTTTAGCCATCCAGAGCTCTATAGTAATCCACTCGTCAGCACTCAGTCACATTCTATTGCTTCATCACCAGAACATATGCATTTCAATCCTGTCAAAGGCAGGGTTTGTCAGAAACACCTCTTTCTTTTTGTGATGTTTGAGCAACCTTACCTACCCATTTCCGTTTCTTTAATGGGATCACAGCTGAGTTTTAAGCAGGGTGCGACGAGACTGGCTGATTGCTAACTCAGAAAGTTGGTCCAAGTGCGTTATACATGTGTAAGAATATCAGAAGCATGACCGAGGTTTTTCTTCCCTCTTAGAGCCGCTGTATAGTAATTCTGTAATGAGGATAGCCTTCAGCAACTGATAAAGCTCAAATATTCGTGTACTTAACAGGATATACCAAAGACTTTGATCTGATCAATATAAACACCAGTCAAAGAAATCAACATCTCTGACTTCGCTGTTCACTGAGGGTACGTCTACACTACAGCGCTAGTTCGAACTAACTTAGTTCGAATTAGTTAATTCGAACTAAGCTAGTTCGAACTAACGCATCTAGAACTAAAAACTAGTTCGAACTAGCGTTTTGCTAGTTCAAACTAGCAAGTCCACATTGAGTGGACTCTGAACAGGGCTTAAGGATGGCCGGAAGCAGTGCCGGCAGGGCATAAAAGGAGGACTTAGAGCATGGAGATGCTGTCTCAGGCTAGCCGAGGGCTGCGCTTAAAGGGTCCCGACCCCCACCCCGGACACACAGTTCTAAGGGGTGCCCCGCTTGCAAAGAAGTTCTGGCTTGGAGTGCCCTGAGTGCCCACACTGGGCACATCACACCACTCGGCCATCAGCCCGGCTGCACTTGCCGCAGGCTGCCATCTGGGGAGAGGGAGTAATTGGGGGGCTGCAGGAGAGCTTCCACCCCCAGAAGCCCGCAGAGCCAGCCCAGTCCTCCCCATCGGGGGCTCGTACCCCATTCCTCCCTCACCTCCTTCCACTTACCCTTCCTTAGCCCTCCTTCTTATTGATGTACAAAATAAAGATAACGTTTCTTCCAACATTGACTCTGTCTTTATTGAAAAAAAACTGGGGGAGACTGGGAAAAGGAGGTGGGAGAGGGGAAGAGAAAGGCTGGGAGAGGGGAGGGCAACTAACATGATCAGGGGTTGGGAACAGGTCCCAGATGAAGAAAGGCTACAGAGACTGGGACTGTTCAGCTTAGAAAAGAGGAGACGGAGGGGGGACAGGATAGAGGTCTCTAAAAGCAGGGGTTGGGTGGAGAGGGTGCATTCATAAAAGTTCTTCCTGAGTTCCCATAAAGAAGGACTAGAGGACACCAAAGGAAAGGAATGGGTAGCAGGCTTGAAACTAGTAAGAGAAAGTTGTTCTTCTTGACAAAGCAAATAGTTAACCTGTGGAACTCCTTGCTGCAGGAGGCTGTGAAGGCTACAACTAGAACAGAGTTTAAAGGGAAGTGAGATCAAGTCATGGAGGTTGGGTCCATGGAGTCCTATTAGCCAGAGGGTAGGAGTGGTGTCCCTGCCCAAAGTTTGTGGAAGGCTGGAGAGGGATGGCACGAGACAAATGGCTTGGTCAATGTCTTCGGTCCATCCCCTCCAGGGTCCCTAGGGTTGGCCGCTGTTGGCAGACAGGCTACTGGGCTAGATGGACCTTTGGTCTGACCCAGTACGGCCATTGTAAGCTCAGGGCTCAGTGTCGGGGGTCTCAGTGGACCCCCTTGATTTTCATGCACACCTGGTCCTGGGTGGCCAGGCTGGCAGCTCTCCTGCCCTAGACGGCCACTTTCCTGTGCCTAGTGCGGAGATCGTGGACGAGGTCCACGATGTCCGCACTAGCCCAGGAAGGTGCCCGCCTCTTGCGGTCCAGGGCAAGCTCCCGGGAGCCGCCAGCCTGGTCCCGGCAAGAGGGGGTGGGCTGGGGGGCATCGGGTGGGTGGCTCTGTGCCGTGCCACGTGCAGGGTCTGCTAGCTGGGTGCTGGCAGGCTTGCACCTGGCACGGGCACCGTAGCCAGCCCGTGCCCCTTTAAAGGGTCCGGGGCCGGGAGGGGGGCATAGAGTTTCCCTGGTGTTGGCCAGAGTGGCCACCAGGGAAACCTGGGGAGGGCTAGCCTCCCACTAGTTCGAACTAAAGGGCTACACACCCCTTAGTTCGAACTAGCTAGTTCGAACTAGGCGTTAGTCCTCGTAAAATGAGGTTTACCTAGTTCGAACTAAGCGCTCCGCTAGTTCGATTCAAATTCGAACTAGCGGAGCGCTAGTGTAGCACCTATTAAAGTTAGTTCGAACTAACGTCCGTTAGTTCGAACTAACTTTGTAGTGTAGACATACCCTGAGAGTGAATAAAATAACTCTATGAAAACATTATCACTAGCTGACCTCATTTGAAAAAAAATCACCTTGCATGATGGATTTTTCATCAGATTAAAGGTGGTTTGTTTATTTAGGAATATTGCTTTACAAATAAGGAACAATATTACTTATCTTTAAATAGAGAAGCAATTTTGTTTCATATTATCCCAATGTTTGTTTTATACAGCCAGCTGCAACACTTCAGCAGTAAACCATAATATGTTACAAAATTATGGCTTCTACCAAAATCAGTGGTTCAGGGTGATTAATTTTATAGAAATTAATTTAAGTTCTTGCTTTTCATTTGTGTTCTAGAACTAGAATGTATTTCTCTTCAGTTCAGCCTAGGTTTTCATGTTTGTTTAGCCTCTGATCCTCTGACTGGGAACAAGTTTCACTTACCCTGGCAAAAATCATAACTGCTCCTGCCCAGTTTAATTTTCCCTTGTTTTCCTGAAAGGCTGTGAATTTGCAAAACACATTTCTTCTGTGGGAAACAATTCTAGTAAAAATGGTTTCTAAATGGAAACAAAGCTAGCTGATCTACCAAAATGAACTACTGAAATCAAAGTAAAATATGAGACAGTGATGGGGATGACAATTTGCTCAGTACCCACAGAAAGTACACAGTAATGGCTAGTTGCAACATCTCCAATGTTGACAGGGATGCACAGAGGTTTTTTTGGGGGTAGGATAAGGCAAATTCTGAATCTGAGCATCCCTCACCCTTCCAAAAATAGTTACCACTTAGGGGAGGCCCAGTGGTGGGGAAAGGGGTGTGAGAGCAAGCCCACCCCACTGTCACCATGAAGTGGCAGGTTCTGTCCAGCAGAGGTGGACACAGTTCCTAATTCCAGGTGTGACCTGATGTATGGGGTCATGGCAACACTTAAACTTCATCCAGTCATCCCTCCATCATGACAGAGGGGCAGCCCAACCAAATTTGAATGAGTGATGTTGCAAGCTGGTACATGGGGTCTCAGCACCACTAAGGTGTACAGTATGTCATAAAACCACTCACACAAATTTTGCCCAGCCACCATTTCATCATGTTGGAGGGGAAGCTGGGCCAAAATTATGTGGGACCACAACCCCATGAAGGAGTTGTAATGCCAGTCTGTTTGGATGTCCTCTCAGTTTCCTTGGGGGCGTCCAATTTATCTCTTTTGTTACTTTCACTTTGTGACCATGATTTCAATGATGCTTGATATATGCTCTAAAGTATGTGTGAAATATTTGTCTTTTAAATATGGAAAACATGTTGTTAGCATGTTTATATTATGGTAGGACCCTGAACCTCTGACTGGGATTCAAACTCCACCATGCTAAGTGCTGTAGAGAAGATACAATCCCCACCCAAAAAAGCTTACAGTTTGATGCAGGAAAGCAATACTCCAATCATGGAAGTGGGGTTCACAGGAGAAATGCAGGTGTGTATGTAAACAAACTGTACTAGATACTATACTAACATTCAGCCTGACTTATATGCAGTATACAGATAGTCGTCGACTTATGAATGAGTTATGTACCAAGCACTTGGTCGTAACTCGATCTGTTCGTTAGTCGGACCCCATTCATTTAAATGTGACCGTGCTGTTCGTAAGTGCGGATAGCATTCGTAACTTGGGGACACGCTTAATGGGAGGTTGGTCGTAAGGACGAACGGTCGTAAATCGATGTGTTCGTAACTCGGGGACTACCTGTAGTCTATAAACAGGGTTTGAGGCATGAAGTCAGGAGGGCTGCATTCTCAGCTCTGCCACTGACCTGTGCTGTATTCAAAGACAGGCCACTTCATATCATGGTGACTCTTTTGTTCTTCCCATCCTGTCTTAGATTATAAACTCTGCAAGGGAGGAACTAACTTTCCCTAAGTGCTTGTACATCACCTAGCATAACTAGTCCCACTAAGCATTACTGTATCACAAATAATAATACTCTTATCTCTGCCTAAAATTTGAGCTGAAACTGAACCAAATACTTTGATGATCAAAAATAATTGGATGACTTCCCCTGACTTTTTTTTCTTCATTTTCATAACCCCCCTAGGTTTCTTGGCTCAGTATGTGGCCAGAAGCATAACTGCCAAAAATATAACAGGAAAGGCTATCTCACTGATTTCCAGAGCAGTTTTGCATACCAAAGTAATACAGATAATTATCTGAAATTTTGGGTGTCTAATTGGTTATCTGAACTGAAGTGAACTTCTGAACGTTTGGAGATTTGCCTATTATTAACTGAGAGTGACATAACAAATCTAAAATAACTTTCATATACAACATCCCTGTGCTGAAATTGATAGCATCTTCAGGAATGGTTTTCAGGTATTAAATTCCAGCGTCAAAAAAGCTGCTTCTTCAAAGCCTTGTTCTACTTCATAAAAGACAGAAGACATTTCTCATTTTAGAAATGTTCTCTTTCCAAGTGCAAAATGTTATACTGTATGCATCCCCACAAAGCTAAGGTTAAATAATGTTATAGTTCCACTATCTTAAATGAACAAAAGGCATACATTTAAGAGCTAAAATAAGGGTAGAAAAGTAATGTATATCTAATGTGCTAAAGTTGCCATTGCTCTGGGACCTTCTGCTGAGATTAATATCCAGAGGAAAAAATACCATTCCAAAGCCTTTAGTAAAGGTGATATTAAGGTCAATCTCTTCAGGGCAAAAGTTAATATGAAACCATTGCAGGTAGCAAAATACAACCATTAAATAGCCAGGAAATTCAAGGTTAAGAAACTCAAGCATTTGAAGTCTGCAAATGTATAGGTTAGGTACCATTGCCATTACTCTACAATTGATATATATCTCAGAATCAATGGTCTTGAGATACCCTTGAGGTCTTTAAGATGGGGAGACCCTCTTCTGTGGATCTTAAGTTGAGTACAGGATCAGGACTCTGCTTATACAGGCCATCAACTCTCAGCAAGCCTTATAAGAGTCACTGGTGAAGAACATCTTTCCAGTCTTCACTCTCTGAAAACCTCCAGGGGCTTATTGGCCTCCTTCCCCAAAAGCTGTGTCCCTGAGGAGCCTGGTGCCCCACAACTCTTCAGCAAGTCTAAAAGACTCCTCAGGGGTTTCTTCACCACCACTCCCATGAGCTATATGAGGCAAATTAAAACAGCTACTCTACCTTGCCAGCCCCAATCCCAAACTTAGGAGTCTGGTGAGTTACCCCTCACTCCTGAGAGCCTAAAGAGACTTGCCAGGACCCCTCTCCATCCAGCTGCTGAATATGTTAAATATTCTTCAGAGAATCTAAGGATGTTTTTGAAGGCCAATCAAAAATTGTTCTTCTCACGTCTCAGGAGGCTTATTTGTCCCTGTCAAGCCAAAATAGTTTTTATCCCTCAAAACACCTTTTTCAACTTTCTGGGGAGCAGAGTGACTGTATTTACATTTGTTAGTATCTGCTAAGCCTAAGAAAGCTCAACTTTGGTCCAACAACGCTTATTAGTCAGAATGGATAGGAATTGTGTCCCATCCTCTGTTTATCAAAGGCTAGGAATGGGTAAAGAGAGATCACTTTCTGATAACTTGTTCTGTTCCTTCCCAAGTTTATCTCACCTATGTCTCTTTAGGGGACACTAGAACAAGTTATACCCCAGTGATAGGCAACATAGGCTAGTGTGTGGGCCACATGAATGGGATGCGAGACTGCTATAACCAAGATGGTCTCCTGGGATGTAGTTTTGCAAAGTATACTTTTGTACCTAGAATGTGCAAGGTATGCCAACTGAAACATAGCAGCACTTTGATCGGCTCTCATAGTCAATGTTACATGCAATCAGCACACACCTCATGTCATGTGCCCTGGATTTACATGTATGTCAGTTTAATAATAGTTAATAATAGTTTTAAAAACTATGTGAACTGAAACCAGAGGAATCTGGCAACCCTGTGTGTGGGTAATGGTGAATGAAATATCTTGCAGGCACACGTAGAGCCTTGATGGACCACAGATTGCCCACCACTGTTATTCATCTAGATCTGAATTTTCAAAGTTCCTTATCCAAATTCCTAAGCAATTTATTAAAATCAAATTTTGAGATCTGAAATGTGGCTTAGCTTTAAAAATAACTATGTGTCAGTTTCAGATGCTAATAACTGTGTTTTATATTAGCGCACCAGAGACCTTTCTTTGGCTTTTGTTGAATGATGTCATACATTCTGTGGTGCTGAATTGTTTTTACTCTTTTTTATATAACCAACTATTTTTTTCCAGAGTACTGGGGTTAGAGCACCTGAGCTTCTGTTTTATAAGGACCACATTCCTTCTGAGTTTTACTTTTCTGGTCAAATTGCACTTCCCAATGCTGAGTACAGAGAGGATCATTCTGTTGGGCCTGTTAAGAGATAGATAGATAGATAGATAGATAGATAGATAGATAGATAGATAGATAGATAGATAGATAGATAGATAGATAGATAGATAGATAGATAGATAGATAGATAGATAGATAGAAGCATAAAAATATCCATTCTAAGCTGAGGCTGTGTCTAGACTACACCTCTCTGTTGACAGAGAGATGTAGATTAGACACGTCGAAATTGCTAATGAATCAGGGATTTAAATATCCCGTGCTTCATTAGTATAAACATGGCAGCCACTTTTTTTCAAAACGGAGCTTTTTCGAAACCACCCCCCGCCCCCCGGCAGTCTAGACATGGATTTGTTGAATATAAACTCTTTTTCGACAGATCCTGTATTCCTCAAAAAATGAGGTTTACAGGATCTGTTGAAAAAGGGTTTATTTTCAACAGATCTGCGTCTAGACTGCCGTTTTTTTTTTCGAAAAAGCTCCGTTTTGAAAAAAAGCGGCAGCTATGTTTATGCTAATGAAGCACGGGATATTTAAATCCCTGCTTCATTAGCAATTTCAATGTGCCTAATCTAGATCTCTCTGTCAACAGAGAGGTGTAGTCTAGACGTACCCATACTGGGCTAAGTTTGCAAGGCAGAACTCTGCAGGTAGACAGCGAGAGTCATGCATTGCCAATGCATTAAGGCCACCAAACACAGGGATTACTTTCTTCAAATAAGCCACCAAATGTAATTTAAGTTCTGTTAGCTGTGCATTTTGAAAACACTGTAGATAAGTAGATTCAAGCAGAACTGACACTGCTTAAACAGTATCTACTGTCAGCTCAGTGGAGTGTTTCTGTCTTCCCAGGGTGCAGATGTCAACACAGCAAAGCAATTTATTTCACCCTGTTCATAAATGGCAATTATCTACACTCTAGACAGTAATTTTGTGTACCTGATTCCAGGAGGGAGATTAGCAACATATTTGTACAGTTCAGTGCATGCTGTGCAGCTGCTATGAGCAATATATCTCTATAGTAGCAGTTTGTTTCTTGCTCCCTTTGTCTCTCCCTTCTTCCACTCTCTCTGGTTTTTCACAAATTACTCTTTACATTTGTAATTCTTTCCCATTTCCTTTGCACAAATCATCATCATGTTCCTTCAATCCTCTTCTTAATGAACACTTTTTTCATTGTGGTTCTCAAGCTCCTGAACTTTCCAACTTGCCCTAACTTGGTCTTGTTTTTAAATATATTTACTTGAATTACGAATTATGTTACTCAGTGGTTTCACCACAGCATCTTCCATTATTCCTTCCATTTTCCTTTCTTAGGTTTGTTTCATGTACTTGTGAGTTCTTCAGAACACAGTGCTCTTTTTGCCTCTCCTGTTGGAGATGACCCTTCTCTTTTATTTCTTCATCTTAAAGATTATTTGTTCCAAGTGCAGAAAGCACAGATTCTTTCATAAGCAAATATTGAAATATGACTATGTTCCCCAAAATAAGCAGGGCCTGTGATGCTTCCAGACATTGATACAACAATAGAATCTCTCCTTAAGAATACAACCATCCCATCTGAATATGGCAGACAAGCACTTAGAGAGCTCTCCTTGAAAAATCTACAAGGCCTCGTCTATAGATCTGAGGGCATACATTTCCATGTCTTTAGCTGGAGCAACTTACACAAGGATCAACTTCCAAAATGAGGCTATCAGGAGCAAATATGTTGCCAATTGCTTGAAGCTCTCAACCCAGCAAAAACTTCTATTAGTACAGAATGTAGCAGCACAACAGACAACCATGAGAATATTAGACTGTCCTCTACTCCTAGACAGTGTCATATTAATGGTATCAGTTCTTATTTTCAAGATTCTCAATGGCTGGATCCAGAATAACTAAAATCACCTAAAATGTTGGGATGAGGCCAACATCTCGGGTTCATCACAAAGCTAAAGCTCATCTCTGCAGGACACAGCTTTCCCCAAGCCTGGTCCAAGAGTCTGCTGGAACTCTGAAGGATGTAAGAACCACCACAAACCTACCTGCCAAGTTAAAGGCGCACTGTTTTGACCTTGATATTGCTCAGATAAACACAGCATACATAACATAACGTATTAACTTAAAATAATAAAAATAATACTAACATTCAAACAATGTGTCCCAGAGAAGAGTAGAAAGATAGTGCTACACATGACAAACACACGTCACATGGATTAAGTGAACTTCTGGAAGACATGCTGATATTACAGGGTGATATAAAATCTTTAACAGAATAAAGTAGTTCTGTGCAGCTTCCTACTGTATCTTAACAATATATTGATGGATGGCATTACATTGTCTACCAGATCAGTGGCTTCCAAGAAAATAATGCTGTTTAAGAACTCAGAAAGACCATAGTCAGGTTCAATATTATCAATATTCTACCAAGCTGACTGAAGGTCATCTTTTCATGGAGACCCTGGGTAAGGCAGGGACTGATTCATCCAGAAACAAGAAAAATCTTTACCAGAACGCTAGTACTCTAGAAAGGATTCCACCACCTTCAACACTGCATTCTTTAATTGAGATTTTGCTGCCTTTGTGATGTTGGGAAGAATTTGTTTTTAAATGAAGAATGTTTCCTCAATGAATAATCTTTTTCCAAGATCTTGTGGTATTTTCCCTTACTCTTTTTCTGTCTGCTGGAATTAAAATAATTAAACTAAACTAAAATACTATGCTTTCTGTAATTGGGGAATAATTTATTTATAACTTGAAGCTATTTTATTCAGTTTAAAAAGCTCCCTTGAAAATATATAGTTGTGAATCTTGCTGGTTAATTACCAACTTTTGCTACAGTAACAGTCTATCATGCTGATAGCGGGGGAATCTGCCAAGATCATCTTTATTTCCTATTTTATTGTTAAGTATTTTAAATAGTTTTTAAAGGATTCTTTTTAGCATCTGGTCATTTTAGTTTTTAAAGACAAACAACAGATTGTCTTAAATATAAAGAAAGAAAAGATACATGGGAACGTGGTTTAATTAGAAAATAACTTTATTAGCTAACTCATATGGGGTATGTCTACACTAGCACTCCGCAGGTTCGAATTTGAATCGAACTAGTGGAGCGCTTAGTTCGAACTAGGTAAACCTCATTTTACGAGGATTAAGCCTAGTTCGAACTAGCTAGTTCGAATTAAGGGGTGTGTAGCCCCTTAATTCGAACTAGTGGGAGGCTAGCCCTCCCCAGGTTTCCCTGGTGGCCACTCTGGCCAACACCAGGGAAACTCTATGCCCCCCTCCCGGCCCCGGACCCCTTAAAGGGGCACGGGCTGGCTACGGTGCCCGTGCCAGGTGCAAGCCTGCCGCACCCAGCCAACAGACCCTGCACCTGGCACGGCACAGAGCCACCCACCCGATGTCCCCCAGCCCACCCCCTCTTCCTGGGACAAGGCTGGCGGCTCCTGGGAGCTTGCCCAGGACCTCAAGAGGCGGGCACCTTCCTGGGCTAGTGCGGACATCGTGGACCTCGTCCACGATCTCCGCACTAGGCACAGGAAAGTGGCCGGCTTGGGCAGGAGAGCTGCCAGCCTGGCCACCCAGGAGCAGGTGTGCATGAAAATCAAGGGGGTCCACTGAGACCCCCGACCCTGAGCCCTGAGCTTACAATGGCCGTCCTGGGTCAGACCAAAGGTCCATCTAGCCCAGTAGCCTGTCTGCCGACAGCGGCCAACCCTAGGGACCCTGGAGGGGATGGACCGAAGACAGTGACCAAGCCATTTGTCTCGTGCCATCCCTCTCCAGCCTTCCACAAACTTTGGGCAGGGACACCACTCCTACCCCCTGGCTAAGACTACTCCATGGACCCAACCTCCATGACTTGATCTCACTTCCCTTTAAACTCTGTTCTAGTTGTAGCCTTCACAGCCTCCTGCAGCAAGGAGTTCTGCAGGTTAACTAGTTGCTTTGTGAAGAACAACTTTCTCTTACTAGTTTGAAGCCCGCTACCCATTCCTTTCCTTTGGTGTCCTCTAGTCCTTCTTTATGGGAACTCATGAAGAACTTTTCTGAATGCACCCTCTCCACCCAACCCCTGCTTTTAGAGACCTCTATCCTGTCCCCGCTCCATCTCCTCTTTTCTAAGCTGAACAGTCCCAGTCTCTGTAGCCTCTCTTCATCTGGGACCTGTTCCCAACCCCTGATCATGTTAGTTGCCCTCCCCTCTCCCAGCCTTTCTCTTCCCCTCTCCCACCTCCTTTTCCCAGTCTCCCCCAGTTTTGTTCAATAAAGACAGAGTCAATGTTGGAAGAAACGTTATCTTTATTTTGTACATCAATAAGAAGGGGGGCTAGGGAAGGGTAAGTGGAAGGAGGTGAGGAAGGAATGGGGATCAGGCGACAAAGAAAGCTTTTGTCGGCCGATCCTGTAAACCTCGTTTTATGAGGCATAAGAGATTGGCTGACAAAGGCTTTCTTTGTTGCCTGATCCCCGTCTTGACAGTCGCTTTTTGCCGACAAACAGCTGATTTGGTAAAACACGGTGGCCATTTTTATTCAAATGAAGCGCGGGAGATTTAAATCCCCGCTTCATTTGCAATGTCAGTATGTCTAATTTACATCCCTCTGGTGACAGAGGAATGTAGTCTAGACATACCCTATGAGGTAACTGGACCTCCTATGGAACAAGTACCTGCAGCAGACACTGGCCACCAGGAGGTACCTGAGACTAGGATGGCCTTCCAATATTCCTGAGTAGATTTCTCAGATAGTTAACAATTTCCTCCTTAATGCTGGCCAAAAGATAGATCTACTTCCCCTCAGACAAGTGTGCTCATCGTTCCCAAATAATTCAGGTGCCAAATATGGAGTAAAAGCCCCCAAAATTCTGCTGCTTGATATATGCACAATGCCTCACTGTAGGTGCCTGAGCACCTATCTCAGGCCTAAGTCCAAATGCAATCCTCAAACCAGATGAAGTTAGGCATTGCTCCCCCCCATCTCACGTGGGGGGTCTCATCCAGTAGGCATGCTCACAACAGCCACACAACAGCTGGAAAGCCCCAGTTCGATTCCCCTATCTGCCTTATGTGGAGAAGGGATTTGATCATGGTTCCCAATGTCTTGTGGGGACTCCTCAAGCAAGTGGGCTAAAAAGTCATTCTCACTCACTTTCTGGCTCAATGCATGCTCATTTCAATTATTTATGTGCAGTCGAATCATTTCAGTCACAGAGATTGAGAAAGCCTACCTTCTTCAGAATATCCCATAGTTCACAGTAGTTAGGAAATTCTCCCAAGAGAAAAAACACCTGTACTGTCAGATGGACAGGGTAGTAGAACAATTGGGATAATAGTTATAAGAGGAGAGTCATCCTTCTCTGATTTGAGAATAATTTTTATAAAATTGCCTTAAGACACAAGTGCATTCTTATTACCTGAAATATAACTGAGAGAAAGAATTGCTCACATACCTACCATATATTCTCATTCATTAGCCTATTGGTTTAAAAACTGATGTTCTTCCCCCAAAGATGAATAGGTAAAAATGGCAAAAGCCTATGAACTTTTTATAAGCTGACCCTATATTTGGGTATGTCTACACTACCACCCTAGTTCGAACTAGGGTGGTAATGTAGGCAACCGGAGTTGCAAATGAAGCCCGGGATTTGAATTTCCCGGGCTTCATTTGCATCTCGCCAGGAGCCGCCATTTTTAAATGTCCGCTAGTGCGGACTCCATGTCACGCGGCTACACGCGGCACGGAGTCCGCACTAGCGGACATTTTAAAATGGCGGCGCCCGGCTTTATGCAAATGAAGCCCAGGAAATTCAAATCCCAGGCTTCATTTGCAACTCCGGTTGCCTACATTACCACCCTAGTTCGAACTAGGGTGGTAGTGTAGACATACCCTTTCACTGGTTGGCAAACTTAGGTTCCCAGTGCAAAGGGCAAATATAGTACCTATCTATAAAAAGAAGAATAAGGACAACCCAGGGAATTATAGTCCAATCAGATTAACTTCATTTTCCAAAAAGATAATGAACTAAATACTCAAACAATCAGTTTGCAAGCATGTAGAAAATAAAAAGGTGATAAATAACAATCTATATGGATTTATCAAAACCAAATCTTGTCAGACCAAGCTAATATCCTTCTGTGACAGGGTAACAAGTCATGTGGATGGGGAAGGCAGTGGAAGTGACATATATCTTGACTTTAGCAAAACTTTTGATATTGTCTCACATGAACTTTTCATAAGCAAACCAAGGAAATATAGTGTAGTTATATAACCAGTTGAAAAATTGTAGTCAGAATAATTCTCAATAATTCACAGTCAAGCTGGAAGGGCACATTGATCAGGGTCCTGAAGGGATTTGTCCTCAGTCTGCTTCTATTCAATATCTTCATAAATGTTTTAGATAATACCATATAAAGTACACTTAGAAAGTTTGCAGATAATACCAAAGTGGGATGGGTTGCAAGAACTTTGGAGGGCAGGGTTAAAATTCAATATTGTTTTGATATACTGGAGAAATGATCTGAAATAAATATGCTGAAGTTCAGTAATGACAAAGAAAAAGGACTACACTTTGGAAGGAATAATCAATTGAACAGATACAAAATGGGAAATGACTGCCATAGAAGGAATACTTAATATGAGACTCTCGGTGTTAAAGTAGATCACAAAGTAAATATAAGTCAGTGTAATACTGTTAAAAAAGAGTGAACATCATTCTGGGATGCATTAGTAAGAACAAAAAATGAAAAGTAAATCCACTCTACTCAGCACTGATATGTCCTCAACTAAAATACAGCTGCTCCTTGAGTTGCGCACGGTTGAGTTACGACCGTTTGCACTTACGACTAAAGCTCCCATGGAGCGGTCGTAAAGGCGGTTCCTGAGTTACGAACGCAACCCGTGCTTACGAACAGCGCGGTCGCATGTAACTCAATGGGGTCTGAGTTACGAACAGCTCGAGTTACGGCCAAGTGTTTGGTCCGTAACTCATTCGTAACTTGGAGAGAGGCTATTGTGTCCAATTGTTCTGGGCACAACAATTTGGGAAAGATATGGATAAATTTGAAATAGTCCAGAGGAGAGCAACAAAAATGATTAAAGGTCTAGAAAACATGCCCTACAAGGAAAGATGAGTTTGTTTAGTCTGGAAAAAAGAGGAGGAGGCATGATAACAGTCTTCAAGTACATAATAAAAGTTAGTTATAAAAAAGAGGGTGATAAATAGTTCTCCTTAATCACAGAAGGCAGGACAGCAAGGGAGATTTAGTTTAGACATTAGGAAAAATTTCCGAACTGTAAGGATACTTAATCACTGCAACAAATTGCCTAGAGAGATTGTGGAAACTCTATCACTGGATGTTTTTAAGAACAGGTTTGACAGGGATCATCCAGATAATACTTAATCGTGCCTCAGGGCAGGGGACTGGAACTAGAGGGCCCTGCTGGTCCTACATTTCTATTATTCTAAGAAGCTAGCAAATCTAGTTTGTTAGATCTATTTGTCACCTCATCAAATTAATAAATTGACCCCCTTTATGGTTACAGAATTTGGCATCACCTCATATGATGCTTCCCTTCTCCTCCCAGATTCCTACCCAAAGCTGGCAGGAAGATAGACAAAGGACACCCTTTTCCACAGCCAAGCCCCTGTCCATGTCTTTGAGGCTGGAGGGGGGGGGTGCATTGTATTTCTAATCTATCTGAAGATGATGTCGCTTACAGCTCCTTGCAGCATTCTGGCCATTAAAACTGACAATAAATATGAATTACAGTGCTGATATAAAAATATTTCTCTTCTGTGCTCCAGACCGTTACCCACATGAAGCTCTGTTAATCAAATTTTGTAGAGAATATTTGAAACTCAGTTTTCTTCCTCTCTAAAGTGCAATCAGGTTAAGTGAGCTGCTATGCAAACACATAGTGCCACCTGAGACAGATTTATTCTTTACAAACTGCTTCCTACTAGTATTTGTAATATTTTCCCTTGGCATTGCCCATTGGTTAAAGCCTAACTTAGAAGGGGTAAAAGCCTGATACCCTGGAAATCAAGTAAAGGTGAAAATGGCTCCTATCTATTGAGAATAAAATGAACATAGCCAGGCCAAAAAAGTGTGAAAGTAAGAGAAAAGAAATACCAGGGACTGAATTCTATGACATGTCTACAGGAGCGGGGGGTAGTGATGGGATTGCCAGGTCCCTGAGCAATGTGGTAGGGAGGGGGGCAGCTTGGTTCTTCAGGAAAAGGTGGACCGTGGGCAAAAAGAGCCGCCAACCCTCAGCATTTGACTGCACTGTGCCACACCTCTCCCCTACACTGGTCCCCTGAGCCATCTGGAGCACTTGGTGTGGGCACTGATTTAAAATGCCCAAAGCTTTTCCTGCTGCTGCAGAAGCAACATCAACAGTCAGGATGCTGGGTTCTTTACAATCGCTGGGTGCTGGAAGACTGCGGTGGAGAATGCTTTGGCAGGGACCTCTCAGGGAAGAAATCGAAAGGGAACACCATCTACCAGAAGGCAGAGGATGCGTAATCCGAGGGATGGGGAGGTGAAGGTCCACAACCACCACCCCCGAAAGAGGAAGATGAGTGGTGGTGGTGGTCGGGGACTCCCTTCTAAGAGAGACTGAGTCATCCATCTGCTGTCCAGACCTGCAATCTCGAGAAGCATGCAGCTTACCGGGAGCTCGCATTCAGGATGTGACCAAGAGTCTTCCAAAAGTGATTAAACCTTCGAATCGCTACCCCTTCTTGCTTCTCCATGTAGGAACTAACGATACAGCCAAGAATGACCTTGAGCAGGTCACGGTAGATTTTGCAGCACTGGGAAGGAGGATCAAAGAATTTGAAGTGCAAGTGGTATTCTTGTCCATCCTCCCTGTTGAAGGAAAAGCTCCAGGTAGGGATCATCAAAGTGAGGAAGTAAATGCGTGGTTGCACAGGTGGTGTCAGAGAGAGGGCTTTGGTTTCTTTGGAACAAATAGAAAAACTTAATGTTAACAAATCTCCGGGACCGGATGGCATTCATCCAAGGGTTCTAAAAGAACTTAAATGGGAAATTGCTGAGCTATTATCTGTGGTTTGTAACCTATCCTTTAAATTGGCTTCCGTACCTAATGACTGGAAGGTAGCCAACGTGACACCAATATTTAAAAAGGGCTCTAGAGGCGATCCTGGCAATTACAGACCAGTAAGTCTAACTTCAGTACCGGGCAAATTAGTCGAAACAATAGTAAAGAATAAAATTGTGAAGCATGTAGAAGAACATAATTTGTTGGACAAAAGTCAACATGGCTTCTGTAAAGGGAAATCCTGTCTTACTAATCTGTTAGGGTATGTCTACACTACCCTGCTAGTTCGAACTAGCGGGATAATGTAAGCATACCGCACTTGCAAATGAAGCCCGGGATTTGAATTTCCCGGGCTTCATTTGCATAAGCCGGCCGGCGCCATTTTTAAATGCCGGCTTGTTCGAACCCCGTGCCGCGCGACTACACGCAGCACGGGCTAGATAGTTCGAACTAGCAAGCCATTCCGCACTATCTGTATGCCTCGTGGAACAGGCAGAGGAGAAAAGGAGGAGGAATTGCAGTGTATTTAAGAGAGCAGTATGATTGCTTGGAGCTCCAGTATTTAGAGGGAGAAAAGACTGTTGAGAGTCTATGGATTAAGTTTAGAGGTGGAAGCAACAGGGGTGATGTTGTGGTTGTTGTCTGCTATAGACCACCGGGTCAGGTGGATGAGGTAAACGAGGCTTTCTTTAGACAATTGAGAGAAGCTTCCAGATCACAGGCCCTGGTTCTCATGGGGGATTTTAATCACCCTGACATCTATTGGGAGACCAATAAAGCAGTACACAGACAATCCAGGAAGTTTTCAGAGAATGATGGAGATAACTTCTTGGTACAAGTGCTGAGGGAACAAACCAAGGGCCATGTGCAGCTTGACCTGCTGCTCACAAAGAGGGAGGAACTAGTAGGTGAAGTAGAGGTGGGTGACAACCTGGGAAGCAGTGATCATGAGATGGTAGATTTCAGGATCCCGATGAAAGGAAGAAAGGAGAGTAGCAAAATACACACCCTGGACTTCAGAAGAGTAGACTTTGACTCCCTCAGAGAACTGACAGGCAGGATTCCCTGGGATGCTTGCATGAAGGGGAAAGGAGTCCAGGAGAGCTGGTAATATTTTAAAGAAGCCTTATTAAAGGCACAGGAAGAAACCATCCCGATGAGCAGCAAGAAAAGTAAATATGGTAGGCGACCAGATTAGCTTACTGGGGACATCCTTGGTGAGCTTAAACACAAAAAGGAAGCTTACAAGAAGTGGAAACTTGGACAGATGACTACGGAGGAGTATAAATATATTGCTCGAGAATGCAGGGGAATTTTCAGGAAGGCGAAAGCACAATTGGAATTGCAGCTAGCAAAGCATGTGAGGTTTCTACAGGCATGTTAGCAATAAGAGGATGATCAGAGAGGGTGTCGGGCCTTTACTGGATAAAGGAGGTAACCTAGTGACAGATGATGTGGAAAAAGCTGAAGTATTCAATGCTTTCTTTGCCGCTGTCTTCACAGACAAAGTCAGCTCCCAAACAAATGCACTAGGCAACGCAGTATGGGAAGGAGGTGGACAGCCCTTGGTAGGAAAAGAACAGGTTATGAACTATTTAGAAAAGCTAAACATACACAAATCCATGGGCCCGGATTTAATGCATGCAAGCGTACTGAGTGAGTTGGTGAGTTGGTAAGTGTCATTGTGGAGCCTTTGACCATTATCTTTTGAAAACATGTGGAGATCGGGAGAGATCCCAGATGATTGGAACAAGGCAAACATAGTGCCCATCTTTAAAAAAGGGAAGAAGGACAATCCACGAGGAGTACAGATAGTTCGGAATGGCTTGCTAGTTCGAACTATCTAGCCCGTGCCGCGTGTAGCCGCGCGGCACGGGGTTCGAACAAGCCGGCATTTAAAAATGGTGCCGGCCGGCTTATGCAAATGAAGCCCGGGAAATTCAAATCCCGGGCTTCATTTGCAAGTGCGAACTAGGGTGGTAGTGTAGACATACCCTTAGTCTTAACGTGTGCATTTGCAACTATCTGTGTATTTAGTGCTGTGCGTGTCGGAGGAAGAAAGGTACAATACTACGAGTCTGTTGAAAGTTGTCTCTGTGAATCTAGTGCTTTCTATTTTAGAAGAGCTGTTGTAGGCAATCAGTCTTCCTCTATTGTTTTGGCTGGACTAATCAAGAGTTCAAGGTAGATCTTCCTGCATTTTGGCACCTCAAGACTAAGGGTTACCCAAGGCATGATAAATCTCTGTTCATCATCATTTGTAAGAAATGGTCAGCTTCTGGCTGTGATAAAGAATGATCTGAACTACAATATACATCTGAAACAAAAGACAGGACTATGCAGCACTTTAAAGACTAACAAGATGGTTTATTAGGTGATGAGCTTTCGTGGGCCAGACCCACTTCCTCAGATCAAATTGTGGAATAAAATTGGCATGACCATATATATGTATATGCATATACCATGTATATATGGTCATGCCAATTTTCTTTCACAATTTGATCTGAGGATGTGGGTCTGGCCCATGAAAGTTCATCACCTAGTAAACCATCTTACTAGTCTTTAAAGTGCTGCATAGACCTGTCTTTTGTTTCAGTAAGACCAGACTAACATGGCTACATCTCTATTAATATAAATATGAGGCAGTAATAAGTCTAGCAAAAATATGAAGAAAAATCAATTAAAACTTTGTTTTCTGTTGTGCCATATTAATCGTGGCTCTGCAAAAGTATAGCTTTAATGAGGAGCACTCAAATAGGGGGATTCATTTTTTCTGGGGCATGGAAAGCACCCCAAACCTTGTGCTCTACAGTATCACAGTCCAGGGATTCCCCCATATTGCTGGCCCAATGTCCTTGAGAGTCCAAATAAAGGCTAGGTATAGAGGCACTGGGCTTTCTCCCGCTGACCTATGTCTTCTGCACAGCTCTGGTATATCACACTCTTGGCCATGGGACAAATGACACATTGAATTTCTCAGGAAAGTGCTGTGAGCACTTTATTGGGAGAGACATAGGAGAAGGGGAAAAATACATAAGAAAATGTCTCCCACTGTAAAATCTATTTGAGTCCTCTGTTGCTCCCAAAAGAGATTTATATTTGTCCATGTATCCCACATTAAAAATAGCTCCCTGAGAGGGAAGATTTAATGGCTGTCTATCAGATTATATCTTCCCTTTATTCTTGTCACATTCTCAGTAAGTAACTGTACATGCACAATCATATTTGCAAAAGTTGCAGCCATAGCCTCATGTGACTCAGATAACTGTCTGAGTTTTGAGAAGTTCACTGTGCACTATCCCATGATATATGGAAAGAAGTAGGGATCCACTAGAAAAATAATGTCCGATAATGCAATAAAACATTTTGGACATGATTTTCCGCCTTGCTGCTCAAATTTTATGCATTAGTGCAGTTACACTGGTATCAAACTGGTGTAACACAGTAATAAATCAGACCTACTAACACTTATGCACATGGGGACAGAATAAAATTTGCATCTGGAACCTTAACTTCATTTTGCGTCTGTTATTGTTTAATTATTAAAACATGATAGATCGATAGATCGATAGATAGATAGATAGATAGATAGATAGATAGAATCTTAACAAACAAAACAGAACAAATAAACAAACACTCTGACATTGAGCAGAGAAACCGATAGTCAAGGATATCAACACAGCTGGATGAAATTGAAAGGATGATTTAGTGGACACATTTGTAAGTATTTTTGCACTGTTTAACCAGCTCTGTGATAGTCTTACATTCTGTAATAATTTCTTACAGTAGCTGTTTTGAAATATGCTTGATTAATGGATTAATATTTTGCCATAGTTAATTATTTTGCATAGATTCGTATTTTGCCATAGTTAATTATTCTTAAACCCTAGGGCGTGACCTGAAAAGGCCTGTCCTGAGTAGATTACAGCTAGATTTGGTTAGAAAATGTTGAAGCATTTGAAATGTTGATGAAAAATTATTGCAGAAATGTTCACAATTTCAACAAAATGAAAGAGTTATTCTATTCTTCACCCTGCTATTTTCACTGAATAAAACAGTCAGCACTCTTATCGACATAATTAACTGATTGTACTGGGTCCAGCACCCTGGGGACCTAAGAGGTCCCGGATGAGGGATGTTGCTGGACATTTCTGCCCTCCCCTCCCAGTCAGATATCCCCCAGACACTGATCCCTCTGCATGCAGGGCTCCTGGCCCCACCTGGGAGCCCTGCCACCAGAGAGCCCCACTACTGGGCTGTTGGCTTCCAGGTCCTGCCAGGCAGTTGCACTGTGATTTCCAGGCTCCTGGTTGTGCCACGGGGTGGTAGCCCTGCTTCTGAAGACTGCTAACAAGCCACTGCCTCCCAGTCCTGTGGGTAGCTGCAATGCCAGATGGCAGTCTACTGCTGGGCAGCCCTGCTGCCTCCTGACCCCAGTGGGCAGTGTCGCCATTGAACAGCAGCCCTGCTTTTGGACTCCTGGTTTTGCTGCCACAGGGCATCCCTGCTTCTGGGCTCCAGCACTGCTGCATGGCTCCAAGCCACGAGCCCTCCACTCGGACTCTCTGGTCCTGGAATATGCCAGATCAGAGAGTCCCAGTTTAGAGAGCTTCAACCTATACTTTATTGTATTTGTAACCATTTTTCTAAGGGCTCTTTCACCATCAGTTTTAAATGATTTAGGCAGCATTTAGTTCTGTGGTGGACATTCCTGCTTACGGTCTGTACAACAGCAAGTTGTGGACACTGCTCCATATTCCAAGGAAAGTGGTTTTATCTTTCCCCTGTGCTGTAAACAATGAGTCAGACTCCACTCTCAGTTTTATCAGTATCATGAGGAGCAGAATCTGGATCTGCACTGTTTAGAGTCTTGAGTGACTTAGAATGATTGCAGGTATTTTTGCTGCAATGGGCTTTATGTTAATGAACTTGTAATTATTTTCTTTGTGTATCTTGTTCCAGAAGTAATTTTAGTGATCCTAAGAAGGATCTTAATATCAGTTGCTTTATTTTAATTTTATGGTGACTGATTCTCCTCTCTCACTGGTATAGATCAAAAGAACCTTCATTGGTCGATATTATAAGTGAAACTAGATCAGGCTTTAGTTTTCAGCTATCACTGTCTTTCGACATGTGCTGGAGAATAGTTGTGAATCAATTGCAAGATAATGTGCATTTTTCTGCCCTTGAAAACTGTATTTTCAAAATAATTCCTGGGCCAGGTGCATTTCCTTTGCAATTTAATTTTCTAATGAATCTTGAATATGTTTATATAAATAGCTTCATAATTATTACTGAGGTTGTCAGCAGCAAAATTATTTCTCCTACAAATTTTAATTGGTTCAAGAGAGAGACACAGAGAGAGAGAGAGAGAGATCACCCTAATTGGGGTCTGCTAGACAGTGCAAGAATGAAAGCCAAGGACTTTATCAGAGAATTCTAGAACAATAATACCCTAAGGATATGAATATATCCCACTGTAAAACATAGCTTAAATTAATTATTCAGTGTGGTTCTACCCAGTGTGGCATATAAACTGGCCAGAATTAACTGTTGCAAGAAATAAATAATTAACTATATTATATGCAAAATAAAAGAATGAACAAAATGAGATAACAAGTGGCTCAGGAATGTGGAGAGTTTCACTGTTCACTTGAATACAGCCCAAGTTATTGTTCCATGAAAGACTTTACCATCCAGTAGATGATTGCAAGGAAAAAGAATGGGAAGAGGTAAATGGTTACCATGGGTAAGTGGAGTAATAGTAGGAAGGACATGTGTGGTGACTGTGAAGACTGCTAACAACCAAAATTGAAAGTCTGAAGTATGACATCAAGAAGTTCAGGTAGTGAGGGAAAGTTTCTGTCTCATCTTGGAACTGCCATTTATGGGCTGGAAGGATCTTTGGGGCAGGGGCATTTATAGGTCATTCTGGAAACTCGACCTGCTCATGTAGGTAGGAAAAAATCTGGAGCTCCAGAACAACTATTGAAGCCGGCACTTACTTATCCTTGTAAGTCTGGTCTGTTGAACTCAGTGAGGACTTTGAAATACTGAACAGGTGTCAGCTATTTTTTCCTAGAAAAAGATTGTGAGATAGGCTTTGCTGTATGACCTGAGGTTCAATAAGCTCAGCCTCTGAGAAACCTGGGTGAGAACTAAAATCCACAGTAACTTTATCATATCCACCATGCTAAGGCGTTGTCTACACCAGGCCTAAGATCAACACTGCCCCGTTGATCTTCCAGGGTTCAATTTGGCAGGTGTAGTATAGACCCCCTAAATCAAATTCAACAGGTGCCACCATTGATGCCGGTACTCCTGATCTTCATGAGGAGTAAGGGAGGTCGGCCTCCCACTGTGTGGCCGGCGCCGAAAGGCAACATCAGATACATTAACTTCAGCTACATAATTTACATTGCAGGAGCTGCATATCTTACTTTGGCCCTCCAATATAGAGTAGATCAAGCCTCAGAGAGGCAGCTTCTAAGACGGGGTGGGGAACCACATGTCCAGGGATCGGATGCGGCTTGACTTGATCCGGTCCTTGAGGCTCAGCCACCACTACTGCCCCACTGCAGGGTTGAAGCACACAAAATCTACTAGGCTTTCCCCCTCCCCAGGTTCTGGTGTGAGAGAATAATGTGGGAAGTATCTTTTTCCTTCTCAGTTGGGGGCCACATTGGTGGGAGCACTTTTGGGTTTTTTTCACTCACCTGTGTGCGGCCCCTTACTGATTTTTCTGTGGGTCAGTGGCCCCCAACACAAAAAAGGTTCCCCACCCCTGCTCTAAAGTCAGCTGGGTAAAGTCAGTCCCTTTTACTGCACCTGGAAATGAAGCTGTTAAGTTTGCTTGAGAATTCTGATATCATCTATAAGTAGACTTCATACAAATACTTGGGATAGTAGGTATAGCAGTTGAATACCATAGGGTTTTTTTATGCCTTGGCCCAGAAGTTAACTGACAAAACTAATCTTGAAAATGTAGCTAATTTTAATCTAAAATAATTCTAAAGTGTTTTGGAAGTGAATAGATCAGTCTTCATATTTAAAGAACTGGGTTGGGTTGGCCATCCACATTTAGAGTATCAATTTGAGTTACTGCTTATTATTACACATTTAATCACTTATTGTTTCATGTTGATTATTTTCATTGGTGATTAGAGACTGGTTCTGGAAAAAAGTAGTCACCTTGAATTTTGACCCATTTTGTAAGTCAAACTGAACATTTTTTTTTTCATATACAGGCTGATTCAGAGCAGTACTGTTGCTCCTGGAGCTTGCAAAGTAGCTCTTCCTTCTAGGCTACGTCCAGACTGCAAGCCTCTTTCGAAAGATGCTTTTTCGAAAGATACTGTCAAAAAAGAGCATCTAGACTACAACCAGTACTTTTGAAAAAGCAAGACGCTTTTTCAAAAGAGAGCACCCAGGCAGTCTGGATGCTCTCTTTCGAAAAAACACAATTTGCATTATATAGTGCCTTTTTTCAAAAGAGCACTTTCAAAAAAAAGTCATTCTTCCTCATAAAACAAGGTTTTCTGTGGTTGAAAAACTGCTGTGTTCTTTCGATTTTCTTTCGAAAGAATGCAGGAGCAGTCTAGATGCAGGCGAAGTTTTTTCAAAAAAAGTCCATTTTTTCAAAAAAAAACCCCTCTGTAGTCTAGACACACCCTTAGAGACTAGTGGAATGTCTGAGATGGAAGAAAGCTTTCAGATATTTTCAGACTTACCAGGACCCAAAGAGGCTGCAGATTTAAAACTGAGCAGCAGTGGAACACAGTAATTTAGGAACAGCTATGTGAGTAGGGGACACAAGTGATTCATTTGTTCCCTATTTTTTAACTCTTGTCTCTGCACATGGAAAAAGTATCCCTGGTTTCATTCCACTACATGCCTTCTTGTGAAATATTTGTAAGTGCTTTCTGAAAGTGGCTGTGAAGATGCTACTTCTAGTCTTATTTTTTGTGATGATTAGATTATCCCCAAAAAACTTGTGGAAGAAATAGTTTGGTTAGTATTATCATTATTCAGCATATGTTTTATTCAAATGATAGTATTCAACCAACTGTAGAACCCCCTGAATATCACAGAGAAGTAATTATTGAATAAATTAGCAGAGAGGAAAGACACTCTTATAATTGAGACGTGAGATTCAGAAGTTTTGGGGTCAAGTTCCAGCTTTGCCACTGAATTTCTATGTAACCTTAGGCAAGTCACTTAAACACTTTGTCCCAGATATTCTGTGGTATTTAGGGACTTAATTGAAATAACAGATACCTAAATATCCTTGAGGAGCTGAGATTTTGTGCTTTAATTCTCCATCTGTAAAACTGGGATACATAATATTAAGCAAATAATATATTTAATGAACACTGCTGACCAGCTCTAGTGAGCTGCTTATTTATTGTAATTGTTCAATATCACTTATACCCCTACATGCAATGTTGGTAACAAAGTCCAGAGTTTCACACTCTCTCAAACCACAGTGGTTGTGATAGATGAAATATCTTATATACTTTTCACTGGGCAGCTGAATGGAACTCTTTGCATATTATGGTATTTTAAAAGGCCAGTCTTCAATTTTTTTTGAGGAGTAACGTTAGTTCTAACTAAGGGGTTTAGTTCGAACTAACACATCCAGGAGCGCACTTCCTGGTTCAAATCAGCTGTTGAGTGAAGTAACGCGCCGGCGAGATCATGCTAATGAAGCGCAAGATATTTAAATCCCCGCTTCATTAGCAATTTTGGTTGCCTACATTTGCATCCCTAGCTCAAACTAGGGAGCAAGGGTAGACCTACCATATGTGAAGAGCATATAAACTCAGCAGAGGCACCCGAGGAACTAAATCTTCACCTGCAATATGAATGTACACTGCAAACTATTTTTATGTTTCTGAAGGATTCAGAATGTTTTTAGATTTTGCACCTGCCATAGCAGCTCATGGTTCCTAGGATTGGACATGCAGATTTAGTTTCCAATTAAAATGACACTAACTTTTAAAACCATGCTAATATTTAGTCAAAAGCTGAAGGTGCAGAGGTTTCTCATAGTTTAATTTGATTTTCAAAACTCACTGGTCTTTTTTGTCCACAATACACATCATTATACAAATGGCAGTAGAAAAAGCAATGAAATTTGGAATGCTGTAATTTGGTTCTTAGTTCAGTATAAACAAGTGTAAAAGTAATGTCTCATATACCTCTCAACTTATTATTGTCTGTGTTTGAAGGGATAAATGCTTATATTTTTTACTGCTTTTTACAGCTCATGAATTTACTGCTCATGGAAGTTATTGGATTAACAGCCCTGGAGATTCAAGTCTTTTATTATTCACAGAACAGGACTGCCCATACTGCAATAGGGCTGGTCTCTCAGAAACTTTTTCTAATGCTCATTAATTTCCCATGAGTTTGATTTTAATCTTCCTCACACTGTCTTTACATTGACTTCATAGGGGGTTACTCCTTGTGTCTCTCTTTCACAGCTCATTTCTTGGCTAAGACCCTCTTTCCTCCAATTATTGTACAAAATGTCATTGATTCAGTTTACAACTATAAATACTACTTAAAACTGACACTCCATGATAGTAAACAAAGCAATTAATTCCCTGACAATAAATTGTTAGGATTTTTACTACAGAATATCTCAGGGGAGGTAGTAGCAATCAACAGCCCTCAAGAATTCACCATAAACTGCCTTTCAAGCTCTGTAGGGTAGGATTCTGCAAGCCTGCTAAGACCATATTTTCTTTGGAAAGTCTCTCTCTCTCTCAACGGACACTCGATAATAATTAGGACATCTTCCTGTCACTCACCTGTTTGTGGATCTGTAGATGGCTGACCAGCCTGATTCTGGAGCTGCAGGTCTTATTGCAGAAGGGGCAGGTGCTAGTGGCTATTGGAGGGACGTGGGGCAGTTTTTGCTGCTCTTTTCTCCTTCTCTGCCTTGCCTCGACTACGCTGCGGTGGGACCTCTAAAATTGCACCACCCCCTCATGGATTACTGCTCTCCAGTGGGGTCAAGGTTCTCTCAAGTGTTGACATTGTTGCCATACCTACTCATGTTTCCTTCAACATGTCCTTAAATCACTTCTTCTGGCTCTAAACACTCCTCTGTCCTTCGTTAAGCTCGGAAAAAAGAATCCGTTTGGGAGGCACTGATCAGGCATCCAGACCAGGTAACCAATCCAGCGAAGTTGCTGGTGGATGATGATAGCTTCAATGCTGGTCACGTTCAACTCTTGCAGGACACTAGTGTCCATTCACCTGTCCTCCCAAGTCATATTTAGGGTTCTCCTGAGGCAGCATTGAGGCTATTGTTCAAGTGCCTTCAGGTGAAGATTTCACATGCATACAGCAGTGTTGGAACAACCATTGCATGGTACACAAGGAGCTTTGTCTTGGCACTGATGTCCCCGTTCTCAAAGACCCTTCATCGCAGGCAGGCAAAAGCAGGGCTTGAACAGCTCAGGCGTTGCTGGAAAGTAAAGCACTGTGGTCACACTTGCTATTCAGCTATCACTTGCAATTGGATCCTATGAAAATATTTGGGGTGTGGAGGGCAAAATCTGGCTGCACCTTGTGTTCACCTGTTGTGCATGGCAGGTGGTAACTCAGGGGTGGGAAACTTAAGGCTCGGGGGCTGGATGTAGCCCTTGGTTTGCCTGGATCAGTGGTTCCTCCCCAGTATTGGGAAGCCCACCTAGTGTTCCAGCCTCCTTGCCTCTCCATTGCAGGGCTGGAGCACACAAAATCTACTAGCCTGGGCCGCCCTAGGCTCTGGTGTGTGAGGCAAATGTGGAGAGTGTCTTTCTCCTTAGTCGGGAGTCGGGGGTTTTTTTGCTTCCTGCTTCTTACTTCTGTGTGGCCCCGGACTGATTTTTCTGTGGGTCAGTGGCCCCCAACTCCCACAAAAAAGGTTCTCTACCCCTTTGGTAACTAGATCCAAAGGAGGAAAAATGCTTTATCATCAGCCTGACATCTGTATGAACCACTATAAAGTGGCCCATATTGAAAGATCCAGTAGGTTTCATTTTACAAGAAAATGATGCAGAGAAATCATAACTAAAGAGTTCTAACTCTTTTGAGGAGCTATAAATATTACTTTAGGGCAGTCTGAAAGACGGGTAGGCTCAAAGCAATCAATTCTCTAATTTCTCTGAAAGTTGCTAGAGTCAAATATTTTGATTCACTGCAGAATGGTGTGTCTGTCTGAAATCAGTGGAAATAAGTGTGCCACACATTGTATGTTGTGTTTTTATGCATGCAATTATATTACTTTTAAACCAGATTTCTTCATATATATTCAACACACTAAGTCCTTCTTCAGGACTCAAAATGTTACAGTCCCAGTCCCAGTCTGATTTTTTAACCATGCAACATGCTGATTAAGAACCAAAAATTGTTCTTAGAAAGGGGAAAGGCTTTTCTCCGCTCCTCATAAGCAGAGCTTTAGCATGAGCTGATTCTCTTCTGAGCTGAAATTACACGTGATATTTGAGTTCAAAGAGTATGAATGACTGAAAATTATTATGCTTCATGTATGTGTATGTGTTTCGATACATAAATGCATATCCTGAGTGCACCTTGGGTTGCCAAATGTCTAATGTGGGGGTGGGCCAAGGCTAGCCCTTGATGGGCAACTGGACACTTTCTTTACCAGTGCATGGCCACTTGCAGGTCCTATTGATTGTAGATAGTTGTTCCCCACCAATGGGAGCTGCAGGAAGCAGTGTCCCAATCCATGCCACAAGCAGCCATACCTGCAGATACACAGGTAAATAAAGTACCTGGTGGCTCAACAGAAGCTAACACTGGCAAATTGTGTCTGGCCTGCAGGTTGCTTATTGCCTGGTGTAACAGGGTCGACTCACCAGCATGGCGCCTTCAGCTTGGGGAATTAGCTCGTTGTTGTTGGGTGCCATCCTCCAGCTGGTATCTCCCCATGCTGTTCTTTCACCCCAGTGTCCTCTTCAGGACACTGCCCGTCTGGGGGGAGGGGTATTGTTTATCCTGCTTGCATACTCCAGGGTCCTCCCTACTCCCCGGGACACCCACTTCTTTCTCCCAGGGAACACCCACTTCCCCTGCACCCAGCTTGCCTCAGTGATCCACTGCCAGTATTCATCTAGCCCCTGCCTTCGGGGCAGACTGCAGTCTGTAACAGCCACTCATCACTGGCAAAGGGGTGTGGACCTGCTGCCCTTTGCCTAATGTGGCTGCCTCTCGCAGCTCTAGTAGCTTCAGGCCTTTCAGCCTGGGGGCTTAGTTGGCCAGAGCCTCCCCAGCCCTGCCTTCCTTCCCCAGCACTGCTCTACTTCCAGGAAGCCTCCCGCTTCCCTGGCAATCAGGTCCCTACTGCTCTCCAGCCTGAGCAGCAGTCAGTTCTCCCCTCCCTCCAGGAGTCCTCCTTTATTTAGCCCTCATTAACAGAGCTGCCTCAGCTGGAGCTTCACTCTGTTTTGCCCTTAAAGGGCAGTGCAGGGCAAATGCCCTTGTCACGCCCACCCTCGATCGAATTACACAAACCCAAGCACCCTTGACCTGTTCCCTGACCCCCTCACCAACTCCAGCTCCCTTTCTTCCATTGGTTACTCCCTATCTCTGTCACTCCCTTCCATGAGGCTGGGGCAGGCAGAAAAGGTGCAGGTGTGGGAGGGAACTTGGGCTCTTGGAAGAAGTTTGGGTGCAAGATGTGGTGTGACGGACCGGGCCGGGTCTGGGCACTGCTGAGGGCCTCCGCCTTGGGCGAATTGCTCAAAAACAGGGTTCCTTACAGCCCCTGACTGGAGACCGTTCCCAAATAGGACACAAATCAGTTACACCGAGTCCTTCAGCTGCCAATCCAGCCAGCAGGAAGCCTCAGGAGCAAAACTCCTCTGACATCCCATCTCTGCGCCACAATCAGCTCTGGGCCTGACACACAGGGGAGGAGTTATAGAACTCAATATCACCTACCCCAAACGGTTCTTCTGCTCCCAAGAAACCAGCCACAGTTCCCAGTCAATTTACACTTTGGATCTTATCCACAAGATCATGCTGGGCCAATCCTTTAGAATCTAAAATCTAAAGGTTTATTAATAAAAGAAAGAAAAGCACGAGAGTAATATTGTTAAGGAGAATACATTACATGCATCGAATCACCAAGTTCTCTATGCAGGCTCTTAGAAGAAATGTTACAAACTGCTGTCTTAAAAGTCTCTGGTGTACATCCTATGTCAGGATGGGCCAACGATTTTTCCTGGCTCGCTGTTCCTCTCAAGCTTCATCTGGAATCAGTAGCAGAATTGAAGGCAAGATGGAGTTTGCCTCATGGCATTTTTTAGCCATCCCTGGTATCTTCCAAGCTGGAGCAGGTCACATGGCCAAGTGACCTATCCCAGTGTCCCATGTCAGCAGCCATGATATTGGCTGGTTTTCAGGTTCCAGACGGATTCTTCAGGTGTGTACTGGGCACCTTGAGAGCCATTGTTCCTAGAGCCTCACTAATTAGCATAGTCATTGACTGGACATTCCTTCCTTATAGCAGGCAGTTCAGGCCCATTGCTCTGCCCCAGGCAGGGAACACTCACAGTATCAGCGCAGAGTCCACATTCATAACTCCATATACAGACATCACACATGTACATGAATGGCATATACAGAATCAGTAGAACATAAGCTTTCATTTGACACCTCACATGGCCCTTTTTGTACAGACTTTGGGGCAAACACTCCCTTCCCCCGCCCCGTGGGTGCAGCAGTGATCTGGCTGTTCCCTTTAAAATCCAGTAACATGACATGTGGGTTCTGGGTTTGGGGTGTGTGGGAGTCAGGGAGGGGAGGGAGGCAGCTCTTACCTCAGTCAGTTCTCAAAAGGTATCTGCACATTCTTCTGGTAGTAGCTCCTAGGTGGGAGTTCTGGGAGCTCTGTGAATTGCCTCTGTGTGTAGACACTGCATCCACATTTCCTATTAGCTGCAGCTCCTCATCAATGGAAACTGTCGAGTTGGTACTTGGGACAGGGGCAGTGTGCAGAGACCTCCTGCCCCTGTGCCCCAAGGAGCACAAGGATAGTGCTGGCTGCTTCCAAGAGTAGTACAGAGCGAGGTCATCAGGAGACCTACCTTTGCTCTGCTATTCTGCTGGACTGTTATCATTCAAAATCTCCCAGTTTGGCTATGGTAACCTCTGGGAGATAGGGCCTGATTCTGGGAGACTCCCAGGAAAACCAGGAGTATTGGCTACCTCAGTGCATCTAGAGAAACAGATCTTTTCAAAATTAAAAATATATTCTCAACCTGGTTTATTAATGTAAAATATGTCTAAAGTTGCTTTATGGCGTGTTTCGGTTACAGAAAAAAATCAGAAATAGTAAAGTTTTAGCACAAACTAATATTTCTCTTAATGTAAAAAAAATTGCAAAGCTCTCTGAATTAATTAGAACTGTGGCCATAGTAACAGATTGGGCAAAGTAATATTTATAGTTGCTATAAGCAATCATTTTTCAGTTTAATAGTTTAAAATGTCAAGCAACACATAATCTCTAAGATGAAATAAAATGGGTGGTGGGTTTCTCCTTCATCCGGTGTATTCTTTAATTTTATGTTAGAATAAATTGTCACCTCTGTTGCCTCCAGAAGAAATAAAATAATTTCGTTTTCGTAAAAAACAAGTTTGCCAAATATAAAGACAAATAATTTATCTAAATTAGATATGCTATAGTTAGTCTGGTCATTAAAGATTTGCTTTTGTGATTTTTTCTTAGCTAATTAAATTATAAGAATCTAAGCTATGATGCTAATTACAATAACTATTAAAAGTTATACTTGATACCCACAGTTGTAAGGCAGAAAATACCTGATATGAAAGATAATTTTATTCCAAAATTGGTCCTATTTCAATAATAATAAATTCATAGTTTCGATTATTAAGGTGAAAGAACAAAATATAGACAAGCACTGAACAAACATCTCCTTATAAATCAGACGGTGTAATTCTGACCTGAATTTCTATACCTCTGCTTTTCCAGTTTTGAAGTAATACTTGGAGTCATGCCAAATAATTTATTTGCAATGTGGGTGAACATACAGCAGGGACTAGCTTCAGATGGAGGATGGTACTCACTTTGGCCGTGTCCAGACTCAGGGGGTTTTTCGGGAAAAGTAACCTTTTCCCGAAAAAACTTCCCCTGCGTCCAGACTCAAGCCGCGTTCTTTCGAAATTATTTTGAAAGAACGCGGCTTTTCTTTCGATGGCGGTAAACCTCGTTTCACGAGGAAGAACGCCTTCCTTCGAAAGTTCCTCTTTCGAAAGAAGGCGTTCTTCAATGTAAAGAGGCCGTCTTTAAAAGAGAGCATCCAGACGCGCTGGGTGCTCTCTTTCGAAAAAGCGGATTTCTCTTTCGAAAGATCCGCCTGCAGTCTAGACGCGATCTTTTGAAAGAGGCTCTTTCGAAAGATGCTTTCGAAAGAGCCTCTTTCGAAAGAAGCCTGCAGTCTAGACATAGCCTTAGGCCTTGACTATGCTGAATGCTGTGGAGAGCCCAAGTCCTGGTAGTAAGCTCTGTAACAAACAGGATTCCATATCAGCCAGAAAAATGTACCCTGAGCAAATATTTATTATGTTCAAAACAACTAGGAGTGTGTGAGGAAAGAACTTATCTCTTCCCTCCTCTTCCTCCTGCCCCATTTCTACTGAGTGTCTTAGTTTCCTTGGGAAATTCTGGACCAATCCTGGTGTTTGTGAAAAGAACATATATGAGTATGGCTGATGATGAGGAAAAGTAGATGGTGTGAGGGATGAGAACAAGGTGCAGTCATAGACTTGTGTGTCCAAAGAGCTTTGCTTAAGAGCTATTGAAAGCAGAGTCGTCCAGGAGGGCCAGCCATAGACAGAAATGCTTCCGGAGTTCTTCCTGAAATTCCGTCTCACAGTTAGCTGAAGAAGCCTGATGAAATTCTAGGCACAGTGTTCTTATCCAGGCATGATCCAGCAATGCCCATTATTTTTATCTTTTTAAAGACTATTTGTGGGTAAAAAAGCACCATGCTCGACAGCTGTACCAATAGCCATTGTTGCCTTATCACTAACCTCTGCACGCAGCCGTTCAGTATAGAGCCCTGAACCACCGACTGCAATTCAAACAAATGAAAGAAGTTGATTTTCCTTTCTTCTTCCCCTTTATTTAGACTAAAGCCCCTTCATATTGCTTTGGCACTGCAAAGGGTCTTTAAAGTGGGTGCAAAGTGCTTAGATGTGAATGGTCTTGAGCTTTATTCTAAATTAATTAGACTTCAAAATCATAATAGGTAATAATGTCATGCCTATAATTTATTGTATGTGATGGGGGTAACAAGAGAAGATAGCCAGTATAATCCATCAGGGTCAATAAGTGCATGAGATTTTCTATTTTTCTTATCCAAATAATCAGTGTGTTGTAGTTAATGAGACTGGGCTATGAGGATTTTAAAGCTGACCAGAGCTTTCCCTTTGCTCATTGCTGAACTATGTCCAGAGAAATATCATTTAGAAGTTGAATCATTTCTTGATTTCACCATTTGCATATTTAGGATCCTGACATGCTAAATCACCATTTTTACCTTGGAGAAGCCTGATTTTAATTATTCCTTTAGGCTTCTGAGCCAGAGTTTGAATCTCTCAGAGGAAACAGGGAGGCTATGTCTAGACAGGCAAGTTTTTCCGCAAAAGCAAGTGCTTTTGCGGAAAAACTTGCCAGCTGTCTACACTGGCCGCTTGATTTCCGCAAGAACACTGACTTCCTACTGTCTGAAATCAGTGATTCTTGCAGAAATACTATGCTGCTCTTGTTCGGGCAAAAGTCCCTTTTGCACAAAGCTTTTGCGCAAAAGGGCCAGTGTAGACAGCTCAGATTTGTTTTGCGCAAAAAAGCCCTGATCGCGAAAATGGTGATCGGGGCTTTTTTGCGCAAAAGCTTGTCTAGATTGACATGGACACTTTTCTGCAAAAAGTGTTTTTGCGGAAAAGTGTCCGTGCCAATCTAGATGTTCTTTTCCGCAAATGCTTTTCACAGAAAACTTTTCCATGAAAAGTATTTGCGGAAAATCATGCCAGCCTAGATGTAGCCGGAAAGTCAGCAGAAAGAGTGAGTGAGATGTTCTTTCCCCACACGCTCCCAGTCTCTGTGAGATCAGCTACGTTGCTCTACTCTGTAGCTGGGACAACGTAGCTGAGCCTTATAAACTTGGAGCATGAGATGATAGAAACTTTCCCTCCATGTCTCATCTCTAACAGCATGGTCAAACAAAGTGTTGTGCACAGTCAATGTGCAAAATCTCCAGATTTCTAGACTTTAGTAGGTATTAGGATATGCTATGAAAGATGTCAAGCAGCTGCCATTCCCATTCACTTATGTGTACTCAGCAGCTCTGAAAAATAGGCTAATAAGGCTCAAGCCCATTCACATCTACACAGTTTATAGCCACATTAAAAACCCTTTGTAATGCCAGAAGAATGTAAAGAGCCCTTGGTCTAAATAATAAGGCCCAATGCATTTAAAAGAGATATTTTGACTTTAGGCATAGCTCTGAGCTACATACAGATGGGGAATAAACTTGTGGGGAGTACAGGTTTACTATGAAGAATTAGTCAGACTTCAGGTTACCAGCTGGTATTCTCCACCCAAAGCACACAAAGATTCTAAAACAAATGTTGAGTATTGAAAGACAGCATCAATATATAAATCACTGCCCCACTGCCATCAGTGTTCCTATTCCAATATCAGTTACAGGACTATAAGGAGTTGCCTTTTCCAGCTACTGTAGAACTCATCAGATCCGAACGCCTGAAGTCTTGTGAAGAAACATCCACACTACACAGGCTTCCCAACTGTATATATTTTATTAACTAAATAACCAAGCAAAAGCATAAAATATCTATAACAAATCAAATTAGAATAAGTGCTTAATATCAAATCATGACATTAATTTAATCATTAGTGTTGATTAAACCAGAACCAACAAACCAACAATGCCTTATGGGCTTTGTCTAATAATTTGGGAAGGTAGACGTCATACTTTGCTGTCAGCCTCGAAAGTAACAGACATTATCAATCTCACTGCTAATTGACACATTTATGCCAAATAGCTGATACAGGGAGGATCAAATCATTCCCAGGTTAAAGCTAATTCTGGGTATGTCTACACTATAAAGTTAATTCGTATGTACAGCCGTTAGTTTGAATTAACTTTAATAGGGGCTACACATACAAACTGCTAGTTCAAATTTAAATTGAACTAGCGGCACGCTTAATTCGAACTAGGTAAACCTCATTCTGCGAGGAGTAACGCCTAGTTCGAATTAAGTAGTTCAAATTAAGGGCTGTGTAGCCACTTAATTCGAACTAGTTGGAGGCTAGCCTTTCCCAGGTTGCCCTGATGGCCACTCTGGACCAAACCAGGGAAACTTTTCTGCTCCCATCACGGCCCCGGAGCCCTTAAAGGGGCACGGTTTGGCTACAGTGCTTGTGCCAGTTGCAAGCCTGCCAGCACCCAGCCAGCAGACCCAGCAGCTGGCACGGCATGAGCCAGCCACCTGCTGCCACCCATCCCTCTGCCTCTTCCCAGGATCAGGCTGGCGGCTCACAGGAGCCGCAAGAGGTGGATGCCCACCTGGGCTAGTGTTGAGATCGTGGACCTCATCAAGGTTTGGGGGGGAGGCCTCCAACATCCACAATCTCCGCACTAGGCACAAGAAAGAGGCCATCTAGGGTAGGATAGCTGCCAGCCTGGACAGCAAAGGCCACATGCAAACCCAGGAGCGGGTTTGCATGAAAATCAAGTTGGTCCAGTGAGACCCCCGACCCTGAACTTAAAACATAAGAACATAAGAATGGCCGTACTGGGTCAGACCAAAGGTCCATCTAGCCCAGTAGCCTGTCTGCCAACAGCGGTCAGCACCAGGTAGTCCGGGGGAGGATGGACCGAAGACAATGACCAAGTGATTTGTCTCGTGCTATCCATCTCCAGCCTTCCACAAACAGAGGCCAGGGACACCATTCCTACCCCTGGCTAATAGCACTCCATGGACCCAACCTCCATGACTTTATCTAACTTCTCTTTAAACTCTGTTATAGTTCTAGCCTTCACAGCCTCCTGTGGCAAGGAGTTCCACAGGTTGACTATGTGCTGTGTGAAGAAGAACTTTCGCTTATTAGTTTTAAACCTGCTGTCCATTCATTTCATTTGGTGTCCTCTAGTCCTTATATTATGGGAACTAATGAAGAATTTTTCTTTATTCACCCTCTCCACACCACTCATGATTTTATAGACCTCGTTCATATTCCCCCTCATTCTCCTCTTTTCTAAGCTGAAAAGTCCCAGTCTCTTTAGCCTCTCTTCCTTTGGGACCTGTTCCAACCCCCTGATCATTTTAGTTTCCCTTTTCTGAACTCTTTCCAAGGCCAAAATATCTTTTTGGAGGTGAGGAGAGCACATATGTACACAGTACTGAAGATATGGTGTACCATAGTTTTATACTTCCCCTCCTCCTTCTTCCCCTGGCTTCCCCCTTCCAGCTCCCTCCTCCCAGGTTTCCACCTCCCCTTTCCCACCCTCTCTCTTCCCCTCTCCCATCTCCTCTTCCCAGTCTCCCCACAGGTTAATCCCCCCCACCCAGTTTTGTTAAATAAAGAGAATTTCTATTTTTGAACACACGTGTCCTTTATTTTTTACATCAGGAAGGGGGCTAGGGAGGCATAAGTGGAAGGCGGTGAGGGAGGAATGGGGCACGAGCCCCCGATGGGGATGACTAGGGTGGCTCTGCGGGCTCCTTGAGGTGAAAGCTTTCCTGCAGGTCCTCCTGGATCCTGCAAGACCCCCATTGACCCTCCCAGATGGCAGCCTGCAGCAAGTGTAGCCAGGCTGATGGCTGAGTGCTGTGAAGTGCCGAGTGTGGGCACTCAGGGCACTTCAAGACATGACTGCTTTGCTGTCCCTCATCGAGTTTGACACGCAAGTGGGGAACCCTGAAAACTGTCTGTCTGGGGTGGGGGTCGGGTCCCTTTAAGCACAGCCCTCGGCTAGCCTGAGGCAGCAGCTCCACACCCTAAGTCCTAACCTGATGCCCTGCCGGCACTGGTTCCAGCCAGTCTTAACTTCGGTTCAGCGTCCACTCAATGTGGACATGCTATTTCAAATTAGCAAAACGCTAATTTGAATTAGTTTTTAGGTGTAGATGCACTAATTCGAATTAGCTTATTTCGAATTAAGTAATTTGAATTAAGTTAGTTCGAATTAGTGCTGTAGTGTAGACATACTCTCTGAGACTTTAATTCTGATGCTAGTTAAGGCAGCCTGTCCAATTATTTGGTGTTAGATTATAGCAGCCTCCTTCTCCCCCTCAGGATAATGTTACATAAAACATTTCAATATTGAAGATGACACCACAGTTTGTTTCATGTAAAATACAAATACCAAATGTAGGTGAAATAACATGATTTCTAAAATTACAATTCCGAATTCATGAAACATGTGCGGGTACAGTCTTTCAAATACCAAGGCTACGTCTAGATCGCATCCCTTTTTCGTAAAAGGGATGCAAATTAGACGTATCGCAATTGCTAATAAAGCGGGGATTTTAATCTCCCCCACTTCATTAGCATAAAAATGGGTGCCGCTTTTTTTCGGCACGGAGCTTTGCCGGAAAAAAGCGCCAGTCTAGATGTGGATCTTTCAGAAAATAAAGCCTTTTCCGAAAGATTCCTTATCCCTCTTACGAAAAAGGGACGCAATCTAGACGTAGCCCAAGGTTATTTAAGGAAGGGGCTGTTTTGGGGAGTTGAGGAACTATTCTTTAGACTCTGTACTGATGAAGATTCTGTGGATTCTATCCACATACATGACTGCATGCTCTCCCACTCATTGTGAATATCTCTCAGTTTGTTTGGGGTTCCATTCTGCTTCTGGATTTGCAACCTCACTTCTTATCCTGTTTTTTCCCCATGTTGTCCCACAGAATTTTTTAGAGCCTGAATGTAGTGGTCCCTTCCCCTTAGCTGAGGGAGGGAGCCTTTAGTTAGGAGCAGTCTTAGATCCACCTTAACTTGTACACTCACATGCTCACTGCCAGCACTTAGATCTATAAGGAAGTTTCAGGTTGATCAGAGGATGGAATCATAAAGAAGTGGCTGGATTACCACTATATTGCTTCTCACTAGATGCATAGGATAGAGAGAGAATATGACAGAAGCAACCCCCCAGAACTTCTGTGAGGTGAAAAGAAAATCTTCCAGTAAAGAAGTTCCTTTGCTCATGTAAAGAGGACAGGAGCAGTCTGGGGCTACATCTAGATTGCTAGCTTCTTTTGGAAGAAGCTTTTCCAGAAGAGACCTTCTGAGAAATCTTCATTCGAAAGAGAGCATCCACACTGCCAAAGCACATTGAAAAAGCCATCTGTTTTTTCCAAAGATAGCATCCACACTGAGTGGACGCTATCTCGCATTTAAGCTGTGATTGCTATGGATGGAGAGGCCACCAGGGCACCTCTGCTTTTTTCTCTTTCCTCTTCTTTTGAAAGAACCCCTTCTTTCCCATCCACACACAACTTTTTCTGAAAGAGCTCTTTAGGAAAAAGGCTTCTTCCTGATAGAAAGAGGTTTACCAGTGTCGAAAACCCTCCTCTGTTCTTTCAATTTTCTTGCAGAAGAACGCAATTGCAAGTGTGGACATAATTGAAATTTTTTCGGAAAAACTGCCATTTTTCCAAAAAACCTCTGTAGTGTAGATATAGCCGGGGCCATTATAAATAATAAGCAAATAAAAACAGTAGATTTAACTCTGTTCCATTTTCTTTAACAATCCAGACATTTTCTTTCCAAACAGCAGTTATTCTTGTTGTCGTCTGGAATAAAATTTACCCTCACGCAAATGCAAAAAGCGCGATATACAGTTGCATGAGATTAATGTATCTGCATATGTAAATAAAGTCAGACCTTCTCAAAGCCCATCTTCTCCCTTTGAGAAAAGCATATACTTCCTCTTAACAGGGAACTTGCGATCCCTTTCAGAAGGCTGGGCCTGTAACTTTGCTCGCTATCAGAGCAGCAAATGATAATGTTTTCTTTTTCTGCTCAGTCGGAACTGATTATTTTATGTTTTAATGTTATGATTTTCAACCTGAAAATGAAGGGGACATTTCAGTTTGCATGTTAAAAAGTGAAATTTCTGATTGGTAAATGTGTAATAATAATAATATAGAAGCTTGCTGTTAAAATATGAATATCTTTATGCTATTATAATTCTCTGTTAGACTGTTTCAGAAGATGCTTTCTTATTTTCATCATTATTGTTCCTGCAGTGTTGCAAATTATTAGTCCCATTGTTCTTCTCTTAGCCATTTTTATATTGTACAACACTGATGAAGATATGTCAGTTTCCTTCACTTTTCCATTATGAAATTAAATAGATGATATGATTATAATTAAAGGTTTCTAGAAATAAATAATCTCTTAAACAAAATGTTAGATATCTCAGGTTCTGTGTTGTCATTCACAATGTTGAAAAAGCTATTGGTTTTAGTCACCATAAGTGTAAACTGAACAGTTTTTAAAAAATACCCAACACAATACACTTTTTAATGTGATTCTTTTAATGTGCCTCTGATGCATAGCTCAATGTGTGGTATGTTCAACAACGTATTCAAGGTAACTATATAGCATTACTAATGTGTGATTGACTCAGAGAACTGTAACATACTTGAATGCAGCAGCAAACCCAGCAATAATAAGTTGTATTTGAGGAGCATTGCAGAAGCCTTTTTTGAAAAATCCATTGCATCTTAACTAATGTTCTGTGGAGCAATGGGCAGAAGAGGAATTGTGCAGTGTTACCTCTGATCTTCAAAAAGAATCCAGAGAAGGAAACACACTCTCACACTTATTTACATCTCAGCCTTCAGCAAGATGTAGCTTGACCTCAGGTTGACTCTAAAGTCACAAGCTAAAAGGAACAGTTATGTAAGGGGGAAATGGCTAAAATTAACCATAACAAAACAGAAGGCTGGAATGAAGGTATCCGGAAAACAAGCATATGAGCTTATTAAATTATATTTCCCCATTTTATTGCTGTCACTGCTATACTGATGGCAAAAAAGAGCAGAATTGTTGTCCTGAAAATGTCTTATTTTTTCTAACCACTGAAATATCTGATTAAAGTAACTATTGTTTTAACGCCCATCTTCTGTTTACAGATTTTTTTTTAAAAAAGGCTCTTTCTTGCTTGCCATTTCATTTATTGAAAATTATAATTAGCTGCTCTGCAAATAAGAATTGTTTAATGTAAAACTATTTTTAATGGCTTTTAACAATTCTTTAGGGTAAAACAAAGGGTTTGTCCGGCAACTGCTTTTATAATTTCACCTTGTTCGTCTGCCCCCTGCACCTCCCAGACAGAGTGAGGAATGCAGCAAACTGTGCAGTTTTCCCTCTATCCCTGACAGGGAAACAGCCAGCAATGTTCCCCTTAATGCGGAGGGGAGGGGGGAGAGGAGAAGGGAGAGAAGCTGCTGCTCCTGCCCTCCCTAAAGGGCACCTGTGAAGGTAGGAGGCTTGGGGCAGGTCCAGGCAGTCCCGGACTGGAGACGCATGTCCCAGCCAGCCACCTTCATCTGCCTGGTAAGTCTGTCTCTGTTCTGTATGGCTGTGTCCAGACTCAGGGGTTTTTTCGAAAAAAGTAGCCTTTTTTCGAAAAAACCTCACCTGCGTCCAGACTCAAGCCGCGTTCTTTCGAAATTAAATCGAAAGAACGCGGCTTTTCTTTCGATGGCGGTAAACCTAATTCTACGAGGAAGAACGCCTTCTTTCGAAAGTTCCTCTTTCGAAAGAAGGCGTTCTTGAATGTAAATAGGGCTTCCTCGAAAGAGAGCATCCAGACTCGCTGGGTGCTTTCTTTCGAAAAAGCAAGCCGCTTTTTCGAAAGTTCCACGTGTAGTCTAGACGCGCTCTTTCGAAAGAGGCTCTTTCGAAAGATACTTTTGAAAGAGCCTCTTTCGAAAGAGGCTTGCAGTCTAGACATAGCCTATGGTATTATGTGTCCCCATACGAGTGGAGTGGGGAACAAATGGAGTCCCTGCCTCCCCCTGGACAACCAAATACTTAACTTGCTTTAAGCTCTAATAAGAGGAAGTTGCATATCACATTTGGTGGTCCCATTTAGGAAGAGTTCCTGAACAAACAGCTGGACGGACAACAGACTCACTCACAAACTCAAATATATAGTAGATTATTATCATTACTGTTATTGTAGTGTGAAAAATGTTTCTCTGAAGTCTGGACCTTGACCAATAAATTTGGATCTTGACAAAAAATTATTGGTTACCTCTGCCATAGACAATATTTCAAAAGCTCTGCCCCCAGCAGAACAGCCCAGCCCATTTACACTTATTAGGCTAGGAAGATGATCAAGATATTTTCTGACATCCAGTAGAAGTTTTATTATTATTCACATAAAGACACCAATCTAGGTCTTTGAGAGTTATGGAAAATATACTTTTAATGATAGCAGAGTGACACTGGAGAATTTTTTCTCTCTCCAAACACCCTGCACAAAATGGCCCTAAGTATCCTCTGGCTAAGTCTAGATAGCAGGCTTCTTTCGGAAGAAGCTTTTTCAGAAGAGAGCATCCACACTGAGAAAGCGCATCGAAAAAGCAATCTGCTTTTTTGAATGGTATCTCACATTTACGTTGTGATTACTATGGACGGAGTGGCCACCAGGACACTTGTGCTTTTTCCTCTTTCCTCTTCTTTCGAAAGAACGCCCTCTTCCCTGTCCACACATGCCTTTTTCTCAAAGAGCTCTTTCAGAAAAAGGCTTCTTCCTCATAGAAAGAGATTTACCAATGTTGGAAAAACCCCTCAGTTCTTCCAATTTTTTTCAAAAGAACGTGATTGCAATGTGAACATAATTGAAGGTTTTTTTAGAAAAAAATGCCGTTTTTCTAAAAAAACTCTGTAATGTAGGCATACCCTCTGAGAGAACAACCTGCTCTGTGGCACAGGCTACCTGATCTGCAACCAGCTTTCTGACTCCTGATTAAGGAGACATTTTACATGACTTTAGCTGCAAATGAGACTGCTAGCTGGAGAATTTGCTTTTTTGCATGTTATGTTCCAACTAATCCAGATGAGAGTCTAAGTATTTTGCTGATTGCTGGACTGTTAGTCCAGGTTCTCTCAACCCAATGCTGTTGGCAACTGTTGTTGCTGAGGTAATGACATGAAATAAAACAAAGAAGATATGACTGTCCCACTACTAGATGGCTGGCACAAACAGTGTAATATGAGATTGCTTTCATTTAAAGCTGCACTTTATTCTAGTCTCAAGCCCTTACACATATCTGCAACAGGCTACTAAAATCATTAATTACTGAAGCTTGATGTGGCTCTCAAGCAGTAAAACAATAGCTATCCGACTGCTCTATCTTTCAGCTTCCATTGGAGACCTGAAACTATGTCCCTGAAGTATGTCTGAAGAGTCCACCATACTTTCTATCCTTATTTATTGGATTAGTGTAACAGTAATATGTCAATAAAACAAACTTGTAAAGCAAACAACTTCAAAGGTTAAGCAACAGGCTTCCCCAGATCATTAATTAGATAGATGTGTTTTTGCAGAGTCTGTATGTTTTGAAGGCCCTGACAAACACATTAGAAAATGCAGATACAGATGATTTCCTATTTTTGCACAATACACAGCTCAGCAATTAGCAAAGAGATGTTATCAGGAGGGACACAGGGTCAGTTCCCCTTTCAACCTCTTGACTTCTTGCTTAGATAAGTTAAGGCTGTTACAGAGGGCTGCTAAGACTTACTGATTTATCTACTTTTGGCAATGAGCATAATAATCGATATTTCAGTTCTCGTAGGTAATTCAGGGTTTTTTTGGTAGCCTGCCAAGATCTTCCCATATAAGACCAGCTTCCACCATCGCCAACTAGGTCATGCTTTCCTCATCTGGCTTGCACTTGAATGTGAAATAACACAGAGAAAAGCAAGTTCCATAGGATGTTGCACTTATGATTCACTCTTGTCTGTTTTCCTTCTAGTCGGCATTAAAGCTATACCCCAGCAGCAAAGTCTTCACCATAGTTTTATACTTCCAATAGCATTTTTGAACGGTAGGGATGCTTGACCATATTATAATTTGGTGATTTACCTTCAACTGATTCACGTTTACCCTTGCAGTTTAGATGGAGCAGGGTGCAATCATTTATACAGTCCATGGATAGAAGGCTAAACACAAAAATAAGATTAAAAGGAACCTGAAGGAGGGAGAGAAAGATAGCTTGGAGTGTTGAAGGAAGGAAGCTGTCCTAAGCATAAGTGACAAGCAAAAAGATGGGTTTATGAGTCTGAAAAAGGGATTAAGGGCTCAGTAAAGTAAGCGGTATTGGCAGTGTGTGGTGATAAGCAGAAGTTGTCACTGAAAATGAGGACCAAGATGAATGTTGGAGTAGAAGTTTGTAGGGCCCTGAAAGCAAGTACAAAAAGTTAGAACATGATGAAGAACAATGCAGACAACCAGAAATGGAGCTGGGGAACTCTGTGACATGATCTGAGCATCAAACAAGGGAAATGACTTTAGCTAAAATATAAAAAATGTTTCGGGATAGAGAACAATAAGCAGAGCCACGGAAAAGGAGATGATAGTTATTATAGCACAGGAGAAAGAAAGAAAGAAAGAAAGAAAGAAAGAAAGAAAGAAAGAAAGAAAGAAAGAAAGAAATGTAGGTTTCTGAAGCATTATCTGGCAAAGAAACAAGATTTGATGAGAAAGTGGTTATGGGGGAGAGAGGGACAGGAAGGTCTCAAGCTTTAGTGATGGTGAGAATAGTGGACAAGTCAATGGGGATGCACCAAAGGGCAGAGAAAGTTCTGAGAGAGTTCAGTTTCAGCCATGTTTAATTTCATGATGTCATAAAGAATTCATGAAAAGATAATGTGGAGAAAAACGGTGATAACCAGGTAGAATGCCAGGGAGTCACGACATTAGTCAGCAGATGGATGTCGAATGGTTTATCCCCAGGGAGCACAAACTAAATAGGAAATGCAGGAAATTCAAAGGCTGTGTTTGTTGGCATGGACAGACACTGAGGAATTTGCCTGTACATTTATTATTACTATGTATCGTGGGCCTCACACTACAGATCATTGCTGCATCGCTTTGGGAGTTGTGCTGATTTCTCATAGAAATGCAATCTGATATATGCCCTTCTTCCATCTCTAACTGATGAGGAAACTGCACAGTGTCCTTTTGGATGTGGATTCTACAAGTCTCATCCATGGTTTTGTTAACTCAGAGTAGATTTATGCAGCTGCCAATTAAAAAACAGCAGACCACATAAGTACCAGAGGGCAATGTGAGCATAGGAGACAAGAAGTCCATAGAGGGGTAGTCTACTTATACTTGGCCTGCTAAGTTGGAGGAATCAGAGGAGAATAACGGGCTCTCCATGTCATTGTGGAAGACTGTTCTTACATGATGTTCTACAATTGCCATGTTTCTCTGCAGAGGTGGTTACATTTCAGTGCTGGATAAAATGATTCTTGTATGGATACTTCAGGAAAAAGGTGACATGGAAATAAATTCATGGTTATTATTATATAAAATAATAATAATTAATAACAATAGTAATAAATCATGATGTGTTCCATGAGCTGGCAGTGCATGGGGAGCATTATCCATTGTTTCCCATAACAATTAGTCATGATATTTATGCTCTGCTCTCTCTCTCTCTTATTCACCTGCTATGTATATTTCTAGTTCATCATTTTGCAAAAAAAGGCAAAAAGCTGTTTAAAAGTCAGGATACTTCTCCTTAACTGCTAATGCAGTTAGAACAATGTAGCCATTGATCAGAACAAATGGCTGTTCCTTTTGGGCGATTCTTGCCCTGCAGATTCGTTGTTTTATGTCTGTGTTTTCACATCAGGACTCTGACAGTGATCAGAGAAAGCTGCTGATTTGCCTTGGGCATTTGACATAATCCAAAATTATTTGGGAGGAATATTTTCACAGAACAGTCTCCTTAGAGGCCAGAGCTCTTGAAGGTCTGAATTTTCATTGTCATCCCATTAACTGTAACAGTTGTACTTTTAACTCCCTGCACAGTTCAAGGAAATTCAGCAAGAACTGTCAACAAGCTCTTAGTTCTACCTTACTTTTAATGAATCATTTATTCAGCTCATCTTTGCTTGGTTTTAATTAAGATTTTAGCTTTCCATATTTCCTTGCTGAAAAAACATATGGATTTGTTTCTCCCCACAAAAAATTTGAAAGACCAACGTTGTGCTAACTGAGCATAACTAACTTTTTGTACGTAAACTGGTAAAAATGATTTTATGTGTGAGCAAATCTAAAAATAATAGTTTAAAGAGTCTGAATGCCATAATATTTATCAAAGCGACAACAAATGTAATTTTCTCAGCATGCTATCTGGAACTTGTGAGCTTCTCTCCATTCTCTGCTGAGCTACATATTGAGTTTGCTGCAGCCCATTGAATTTATAACTATGCAGCTATGTTCATTTTAGTACCTCTTATAAAGTAATGCTACATATGCAGCAATATGAAACCAGTAAATCCTCCAGCCACATCCCCACAACCTGCAGTCTCATGAGCTCTCACAAGTGAAAATACTTTAGAGCTGGATGGCATTTGAATGGTAATATCAAACCTGAAAAAGTGTGGCTGCTAGAAGAAGTGGTGTTGGTGAATCAATTGGTAGCTAGCTTGTCTGCAAGGCATGACTAAACAAATGCTCTTAGCATTAACAAGTACTATATGGTACTGGAGGTGCCAACTCTTTTGGGTGAGATCTAAAATCAAAGTCTTAACCATGGTAGTTTTAAAGCTGTCTGCAATGACTCAAGAGCATGAGTACCAACTTCATGGTAGACTGTTGAGAACTAGGGTTAAAACCCAAAAGTGGCTGTGAATTCTATACCGTAACAAAGTCAGGCCATATGGCTGCAAAGGGGTGGGGAAAGACAGCGCTAAGGGTACAAGGCCTACTGCCCTATAAACTTAGGAGTAGATTACTGCAGGTCAATGATGATCAGCTAAAAGGGGTTGGCTCAGGCAGATTTGGATTAGCTGAGACAGGGCTACCTTGGACCAACTAGGATCAGCTGATTCCACTTCAGGGTTACCTGAGACCTTTTTAAACCCTCCTGTCTTGAGAGAAAGTAGCTGCCAGGCCAACTGGCCTACCCATAAGCCAGCAACAGCAGGGGAGTGAACAACTTCAGGAGGAAAGGCTGGGCTTTCTCTCCCTACCCTAGTGGAAGACTACAAACCTAAAACTTCAGTTAAGGGGAAGGCTGACTGCCCGGACATGGGTTGCTTTACCCAAGGCCCATTTTGCTGAGGCAGGGAGAAGTGCAGAGGCTGGCAAGGGAAAAAAGTCCCTTGCCACAGTACTTATATATTATCAACAAGGTATCAAGTGTAAACTTCTTAGATATTATGACAACCTAACCATGGAGTCACATACCATTCTTTTGGGTATGTCAATCTATTTTCCCAGCCAGAATTATTTTTACCAGGTCAGTTGCACCTTAGATCTCACACCAAAGACCATGCTTGTAGCCAGTCCTATTATAAACTATACCAAGATTATTTAAATAGGAAAAAGTTATTTATGAGGTTAAAGCATATGATGTAAAAGTAAATGTCAAGTAAACACATGTACACAAATGAGTTACAATCCTAAGTTTCTAAAAATAATAGAAGCTTCTTTGAGCTCTGTATGTCCTTTAAGACTGACCAAGAGTAAGGAGCTGGGGATCTCATGCCTAGTAAACCTTGCCCCTAGAGTCCAACAACATAGAGACCCAGTTCCTCCTTATTAGGGTACACAAGAAGTCATTCTTCCACTCTACTCAGTGCTGATTAGGCCTCAGTTGGAGTATTGAGTCCAGTTCTGGGCACCACATTTCAAGAAAGTTGTGGAGAAATTGGAGAAGCTGAAGAGAAGAGTAACAAAAATGATTAAAGGTCTAGAAAACATGATCTATGAGGGAAGACTGAAAGAATTGGGCTTGTTTAGTCTAGAAAAGAGAAGACTGAAAAGGGGCATAATAGGAGCTTTCAAGTATCTAAAAGGGTATCACAAGGAGGAGGGAAAAAAATGTTCTCCTTGGCCTCTGAGGATAGAACAAGAAGCAATGGGTTTAAATTGCAGCAAGGGAGATTTAGGTTGGACATCAGGAAAAACTTTCTGCCTTTCAGGGTGGTTAAACACTGCAATAAATTGCCTAAGGGGATTGTGGAATCTCCATCACTGGAGATATTTAAGAGCAGGTTAGACAGACACCTGTCAGGGATGATCATAGTTCTTGGTCCTGCATTGAGGATAGGGGACTGGACTAGATGACCTCTCAAGGTCCCTTCCAATTTTAGTGTTCTATGATTCTATGATTACCTTTCAGCCTAGTGTGCTAAGTTTTCATGACTCATCATGACAGTGGGAGGGAGAGATAACAAATCTTTTGTCCTCTTTCTCACCCCACAATAGTCCATGTGGTGTCAATGGACCTTTCCTTTTGAGCAGGAAGTAACACCTTGTATTGGAGATTGGGGGGCATTACACACTAGTAAATTTCTCTATTATATCGGGTGACTGACTTAGTCCCAGAGGCTTGCAATACAACCACTCAAATGTTACCTTGCAATGTGGAAGACAGATGTTATGAATGAGCTTATTTCATGAGGAGCTTATGAATGAACAGCTCACCAGCATTCAAAAAGATCTGAACACTAAACACATGCTTATAATTCTAATACCTCCTTCAACAATAATAACACACAACTGAGCCACACTGATTCCATCTATGTATTTGTCAATGTTCAGCTGAGACATGAGGGCCTTGGCATGAGCTGCCACCTGGTCAGCCAGCATCACAGTGCTATTAAAATATAAGGACATTTTGCAAGAGTAACACCACTATCTGGAAAAAGGGCATAGAGCTAGTAACAGCAATTTTCAGCTAGCTGTGTACTGATCATAGAATCATAGCGTTGGAAGAGACCTCAGGAGGTCTTCTAGACTAAGCCCTTGCCCAAAGCAACACCAACCCCATCTAAATCATCCCAGCCATGGATGTCAAGCTAGAACATAAAAATCTCTAGAGATGGAGATTCTGTCACCTCCTTAGGTAACCCAATCCATGCTTCACCACCCCCCAAGTAAAATAGCATTACCTAATATTCAGACTAGACACCCCCCTCCCACTGCAACTTGAGACCATTGCTCCTTGTTCTGACATCTGTCACTACTGAGAACAGCCTCTCTCTGTCCATTTTGGAACCTCCCTTCAGGAAGTTAAAGGCCTCTATCAAATCTCCCCTCATCCCTCCTCCCTTCTGTAGACAAGCCCAAATCTCTCAGCCTCTCCTTGTAGGTAGGTACTCCAGCCTGCTAATCATTTTTGTTGTCCTCCACTGGATTTTCTCCAATGTGTCCACATCCTTTCTATAACGGGAGGCCCAGAATTGTACACAATACTCCAGATTTCAATGCTGAATAAAGGGGAATAATCACTTCTCTAGGTCTACTTGAAATGCTCCTCCTAATGTACCCTAAAATGCTGTTAGCTTCTTTGGCTACAAGGGCACACTGCTGACTCATATCCAACTTCTCACCCACTGTAATCTCCAGGTCTTTTTCTGCCAAACTGCTGTTCAGACAGTCGGTCTCTAGCCTGTAACAGTGCTTTGGATTTGTCCATCCTTGTTGAAACTCATCAGATTTCTTTTGGCCCAATCCTCCAATTTTTCTAGGTCACTCTGGACGCTTTCCCTAGCCTCCAGCATACTTACCTTTCCACCTAGCTTAGTGTCATTTGCTTGCTAGCTGAAAGGGAGTTGTAGTTTTGTGGTTCAAATTAGTGAGTGCCCAGCTAGCTAAAGCTCTTAATTAAGTGGAGTCCTTAACTACTATTAACTATCCTGCACATTTGTGAACAGGTAAATAATCTTTTGCTTTAAGCATTCAAGTATAGGAACCTAAGAGTAGTTTCACAAAGTGCATAGGCACCTAAATATGGCTTTAGGCATTTAAATCCCTATTTTAAGCTCCTCTGAGTTCCAATGCCAAACAACGTAGGCACCTAAATTCACTTGCTTGGAACCTATTGAAAATGTTGTGGAATTTTATTATATTGGCATCAATGGGAATACTTCATGTACTTAAAGTTACATGAGAATTTAAGTGCTTTTCTTTATCAGAGCCTTAAAGAAAAAGCAAAAATAAAAGATCCAGAAACTGGAAAGATCAGTGAGGTATTAAGAAGAGCTCTAGAAAAATGTATTTGTGTTGCATTTCTTTCCTTTCATGTGCCAAAGTAGATTTTATTTAAATTAATGGAGATAACCTCAGAGTTCAGCTCCATCTCTCTGCTTGCTCTGCAATTCACATATCTGTGTTTAGAGGCGAGAGAAAAGGAATAATTTTTATATTTTAATCCCTTGAGCTTCACATTTTCTTCAGAGATTTTTTAAACGTTGTTTCTTTTAGTGGAACATTTATACCTGACTGCTGGAAACCTGGGTTTGCCATATAATAAAATAGTTTCAACTGAGTTAGTGTAAAATTAGTTAGTGTAAAAACATGTTTGCTTATCTGTGTTATTAACAATACATTTGATTATTTTTTTTAATTCTGATGTACAGATCAATATGCTTTTTTCTCTTTACAGCATTTCACTTAGAAACCAAGAAAATTAGTTTCACTTTTGTTTATAGTCCATTTCATTTTCAACTTAAGTAATACTTAGTTGCATACATAAGAAGGAAGTGTTTATTTGTTAAATGATCATTTCCTGTGGGATTTATTTTAATGGAGACTTTTACATTGGTTTAGGCTGAATTTAAAGACCTATCCAAATTTGAATTGAGAGTATCCTTCTAAAGTTTACACTGTAGCAATCCTCTAGTATAAGTTTAATTTATATAACTCCCTTGAAAGTGTCAGCAAAACCGTAACCATATTCAGAAATGATTTTATTGCAGGACAAAAATATTCTGGAACAGGTTTTACATTCTCAAAGATTATTTCCTGGAGCTTCCTATTCTCTCAGCTCTGGTCTACACTAAGGGGTATGTCTAGGCTACATGGCTCCGTTGACGGAGCCAAGTAGATTAGGTTTCTAGACATAGGAAAATGAAGCGGCGATTTAAATAATCGCCGCTTCATTTACATCAAAATGGCTGCCACGCTGTGCCAATCAGCCGTTTGTCTGCACAGTGCGGTAGCCTGGACGCTCCATGGTTGACAAGGGAAGCCCTTGTCGACTGCCCCAGTAAACCTCATTCCACGAGGCATAATGGGGCGGTTGACAAGGGCTTCCCTTGTTGACTGCGAAGTGTCCAGACTACCGCTCTGTGCCGACAAACAGCTGATTGGCACAGCGCGGTAGCCATTTTGATGTAAATGAAGCTGCGATTATTTAAATTGTCACTTCATTTTCCTATGTCTAGTAAACTAATCTACATGGCTCTGTCGACGGAGCCATGTAGTCTAGACATAACAGGCTTGGTAGTGTAGACACCCTGGGTATTTCGAAATAATGACTCCTGCTTTCCTTGGGATGTGTCTACACCGCACCGTTTTTCTGGAATAACAGTCATTATTCCTGGAAAACAATACTAGCGTCCAAAATGCAATTACATTATTTCAACAGAAAGTTGAAATAATGGGTGGCTTTTTCCAACAGCGGTAAACCTCATTCCACAAGGAATAAGCCCTTTTCCAAAAAAGCTCTTTTGGTAAAGGGTGTGTGTAGGTGCTCCACTGCTGCTATGTTGAAATAGCTCTTCACTGGGGCCATTCTAAAGTTATTCCTCCTCAGTGCCTCCTGGGCTCTAAGTTGAGGTGGTGTGTCCACATTAGGGGATCTTGCCTCGCACTAATTTTAAGGCTTCCCTGAAGTGTGGTCGGTCTATTTCGAAATAAGCTTTTCCAAAAGATATCTTCCAGAAAAGCTTATTCCAGAAGAAGCTTGCAGTGTAGATCTATCCTTAGGGAATAAGTTTATTTTGAAATAGTTATTTTGGGAGTTATCATTTCAAAATAGGTTATTTCAAAATAATTTCCTAGTGTAGACATGCCCTGACGGATCCCAACTTTAACTATGTAGGGGTGGGTAGGATGCCAGAACTTGGGTCCCACAGAGGTGGGATGGATTGGGGACTTCATCCTGTGAGTGAGGAGGCACTGTAGCCCATGTGAGTCTGAATATATTTACTAGAGCAGAGCTGACCCAGGCTACGGGCTGATCGGGCTACCGCCCGGGGCGCCCCATTGTAGGGGGTGCCGCGCAGGGCTGCCAGACCGGGTGGGGGTAGGGCTGCACATGTGCTGGGCGCCCGGGGGTGGGGCTGCGCATGAGCCAGACTCCCGGGGGTGGGGCCGCGCTCCCGGAGCCCGGGGCACACGAATGGCTCGGGCCGGCCCTGGAGCTGTGCTTTGGTGGACTCCAGCTTAATTTAAGCCTTGTTCAGGAAATTTAGAGATAAATTGAACAAACTCAGAGCAAGTCATTTACAAACTTGAATGGATATTCGGAAAATATGATTTTCAATGTTCACTCATGCTTTTTGTTTACATAATATATTCAGCCACTTTATCACTGACTTCTTCTGGAATAGCTACCTTAGACTTGCAAAATCTTTGGTTTTGACTGAAGGCTTCCACTTAGTGGAAGGAACTGGAACTTTTCTGAGTCAACTGGGAACATTCATAGACAGAAGTTTGTTTGTTGGATCTCTGCCTAGCAGCATGTAAGCTAAAAATATGCAATCAAGTCTGGACATGGAGAAAAGAAAAACTGTTTTCCTTATGAGATGCTCCCTTTTATATTCATGTGCCCAACTGATATTTGCACAATTCTCTGTTCATGTAAATCTTAATATCAAATTGTAAATAAAATCATTAATATTAATCCTGGTACTAATATTAATCATTATCTGCTTTAAAGAATGCTACATCAAAAACACTCCAGCAGGAGTACTTAACACTTCCATCTCTTTGAGTGAAACAGCAGTTAATATGTAGGCTTCAAACACATAGCAATGTACCTCACAGTAAAATTTCATTGTCGATTTATGTATTCAAAGCAGTATAGGACAGCACATACACTGGGCAACAGAGCAAATAATTTTTGTTTATGTTTTGCGAGTTTGTTTTTTAAGTGTTTATATCCATGCAATATTTAAAAACACAAATACCAAGACTTTATTTTGTAATTCAGACTTCTAGACACTCTCAGGGTATTGTGGCTGTTGAATATAACAGGCTGTAAGCTTTAAAAATTAATTTTAAAGAATCCTTAGGGCTTTGTGCCTCTTGAGTGGTGTTCTGACAATGTTTCTATCTGGATGTTTTCTTGATGAAGTCTGATTTGAACTAGCAATGCTCCATGCACATCTCTCATTGAACACTGTCATGTGCTAGTCCTTCTGTTCAGTCCTAATTAATATACAATTGTATTTTCCAAGAGACATTGCAGAGCTATTTTTCTATTAGAAGAAAAGACTTTTGGGAGTGAGGATAGGATGTGCAGAGGGAAATCATCAGGGCAACAAAGCAAAGCTTAATATCACTAGGGAGACTTTAAAGTTCACATGTTCTCAGTTTTTACAGCCTAATCTAAATATCTCACCCAAACCTAAGGCCTTTGTATTTTGAGGTTCTCTGGCTGTAGATCTGCCAAAGAATCAAATCTTTTATTTTAAACCTCACTTCTAGTCCTTATAGTTGCACTGAGGACTTTGAATATAGGAACCAAACATATACTGATAAATTGGCATTTTCATATGTTTGAAGAAAACACGAAAAAATTGATCAGGGGGGTGTAAACTGCTTTGTCTTTCCCACGGCATAAGCTCAGCTCACTATATCAATAGAAATTGAGCACTATTAGTTATTGATGATTTTAGCAAACGTACCTAATTAATCTGCTTATCTCACAATCTCAGACTCCTTCCCGTGCCATTCCAAGCACCAACAGGTACAACTATCCCATAAACAGATGTCAAAACCTCCAACTGCTTTCTGATTACTTTTCAGAGAGGTCACTGCCTGAAAGGGTGACACATCAAAATGAGAAATCTAGGTAATTAAAACCGAATTCTGTTTATTGATGAAGGAAACTATTTTGTTCTCAGCAGTGAGAAATGAACTACTATAGTCGTTAAATTAAGCACTGATTCTGTAGTCAGATCCAGGCAAAGAGATGCTTGCACCATGTGGAGCCCTGTGAATGAAGTCATGGTTTCATTGATGTAGCTCAGATTGCAGAATCAAGCCTCTGTCAATCACCACCGCAGTTCAGTCTTACTCAAAGAGAAAACGTGTTAACTATGTGTGTAAAAAGGAATCCTCATGATTGTACACTATTTAACTCAAATTCAAAAGGTTTCCTTTCAGTCATTGGGATGCTGTATGATTGAAATTATACAATTGTAACTAATCTTATACAAATATGTCATGTATGGGGTCAATGGAAAAATTACAAGTTGCTCAAGTGACTCTAGATTCTATCTTGTGCCGGTACTTTTCCACAAATTGCTGTTTGGGCTTTGTTTGGGACAGTAAAATTACATCCACATGGGAGAGGTATAGAAGATCCAGGAAACATTTCTATTATGTCTTCATTTCCTGCTTCACTTCTCTGCACTGAATTTCTAACAAGGACTCTCTGAAGAAGGACTGATGAAAAATCATGGAGGGGATCCTCAAGGAATCCATTTTAAAGATTTTGGAAGAGAAGAAAAGTGATCAGGAATAGACAACATGGATTCATCAAGTTCAAATCATGCCTGCCCAAGCTTCTATGACATGGTAATTGACTTTATGGATATGGAGAAGGCAGTAGGCATGATATACCTTGACTTAAGCACAGTGTTCTTCCCATCAAGTTAAAGAAGTATGGATTCAATAAATGGACTATAAAAGGTGGATAGAAAACTGGCTAGATTTTCAGACCCAATGAATCTGGCTGGAAGTCAGTATCAAGTGTAGTACCCCAAGTGCCAGTTCTGCGGCTGTTTTTATTCAACATCTTTATTAATGACCTGAATTGTACCCTCAACAAGTTTGCAGATGACACTAAGCTATGGGTTGAGGAGGACAGGGATAGAGTCCAGAGTGACATGGACAAATTGGAGGATCGGGCCATTAATCCTTTGCAATAGACTGTCCAGTTTGTTCAATATATCAGACAGTTTGACAATATGTCCAGTTTGAACAGTCTCTATGACAATGGATTGATTAATGGACACAAATCAGATGTCTGAAGTGGAAACACACGGAAACCTATTGGAGAACATTTTAACTTACCAGGGCACTTATTAATGGATTTAAAGGTGGCAATTCTGTTACAAAACACTTTCGGAAATCAACTAGAGAATCTGCAGAACTAGCATTCATATGCAGATTTGATACTATCTAGAACAGTTTGAACAAGGACATGTTTTCCAGAAAAACTACACTTACGACCACACTGCAGTCGCGTCCTTTCGACAGACAGTCAAAAGAATGCAGAGGTTTTTCTGACAGCAGTAAACCTCTTTCTATGAGAAAGAAGCCTTTTTCTTCTTTTTCTTTCAAAAGGTGTGTGTATGGATGGGAAAAAGGGGGCATTTTAGAAAGAAGAGGCCTCCAGGAAAAAGCACAGGTGCTCTAGTGGCCATTTCACCCATAGTAATCACAACTTAAATGTCCAATCAATGTGGACTCTATCTTTCAAAAAAGCAGATAACTTTTTCGATACACTTTCACTGTGTGGACGCTCTTTCAAAAGAAGTTTTTCCGGAAGATCTCTTCCAGAAAAGCTTCTTCCAGAAGAGGCCTGCAGTCTAGACATAGCCTAAGTGTCAGGCATTTAGAGCCTACTCTATTAGCCTAATACACTTTAACTGACAGGTGATTTTTTTCAAGATAATCCTGTAGATTGTTGGTGAGTTTAAAATTTACTGTCTGTGATTATTCAAGCATGCAAGCTAAGCATTAGCTTCCCGTGAGGAACTGTGTAAGTAAATCTTGATAATTTGAATTTTCAGAGAGTGCAAGTACAAAATAGGGCATGAGCACAGCTAAGTGAACCCATTTGAAAGTCATTCAAAAGCTGGTGAAAAATTTGAGTAGTAATTATTTACCTACCCTTTCTGTCATCAAATTGTTTCAGGATATCTGTCAGCTTTCACAGAACATTTGCTTTATTAACTGTTTTTCTACTGGTAGCCATCAGCCCAAATCTGATTTACTGCCTGGAAAGGGAACGGAGAAACTACACCATCATTTAAATGCACAAAAAGTTTAATATTTCTCCAGAACTAGTCATACTGCCATATCTCTTTACACTGTTTGTACAAAAGTGGCAGTGAGGCAGGATGAATGAATTATCCATCACGCTATCTTAATGTTTCACGCTGTGGGCCATCACTGTGAGAGCCTTCCATTTGAAACCAATAGCTGTTATGAAGACCCTACTGGACTTTCTGATGCCTCTGCCTTTTGGGAGTCAAAACTTCACTTTGGGTAGAGACATTTTTGTTTATAAAAAGATTTTAATTTCTTCTTCTTTTGTATGAATATAAGCACAGGGTATGATTTGTGAGTAGTAATGAGTTCTGATTTACTGGTGATCCCAAAAGCCTCCCAATTACTTTAGCACCATTTAAACTCTTCTTTAAATTCAATAATTTAAAGAGACGATAGTGATTGGTATGTGAACGTGACACTGTCTAATGACATGGAGATAACCTGGTGGACTCGGAAAAGCAACCTACTCTGTGTTCTTAAATACTCTTGTGCTCTTAAAGTGGTTTACAAAAAATGAATTCTTTATCAAAAATACCATAATTTATTTATTAAACCAATTTTAAGAAACTACATTGTCTTTCCAGTGCTTTTGGTGGGAACCAGCTGGAGAATGCAAGGCTGGGGAGTCCCGCCTTGACCGGAGAACCCCCGGCATCAGTGGGAGTAGGAAGAGAATGGGGATCCTCCACCCTGGCCTGAGAACTCCTGGTGTCAGCTGGAACAGGCAATGAAATAAGAGCTCCTGCCCCAACTGGGGAACTCCTTGCAGCAGCGGGGCCAGGTGGCCCTAGGCCAGGGAACCCCCAAGCAGGAGCAGGACTGCCTCTGGCAGTGGGGCCAGTGGCAGCTGGGCAGCTCCAATTGGGGAACCCTGGAAACTCCCAGAAGAAGCTGGTGTTGCAGCCTTGGCTGGGGAACTCTCCGGTGTTATTTGAGGAGCCCTGGCCAGAGAACCCAGGGAATACCTGGTGGCAGCAGGGCCAGGCAGAAGCAGGGGAATTTTGGCCAAGGATCCGTGGGAAATCCCCAGCAGAAGAAGGGCTGATGGCTTCTGAACAGGGCTGGCAGTGGCTAAGTGGCCCTGGAATGGAACCCCACTAATCCCGGTGGCAGCAGGGCCAGAAGCAGCCAGGTACTCCTCTCTGGGACCAGGGAACTCTGGCAGCAGTGAGAAGCAGTGGGGTAGGAGCCCCAGCCTTGGGATCCTGGGAGTGCTGCAGGCAGCAGGCGAGCACTGACCTCCGCTGGTCCAGCAAACTCTCTGGTTCAAAACCACTCCCGGTCCCAAGGGTGCGAGACCAGGGAGGTCCAACCTGTACAAGTAATATGAATTATGGTATTGAACATTTTGTTCCAAATCCATGGCTTTCATTTTTCTATTAAGACTCAAAGCCAACAGTAATATGTAAAACCTTGTGCATTACTAACTGAAGATGATTTGTAGTAAGCATTGTCCAAGACAGAGGGGGTGAAATACTATCCCCACTGAAGTTAATAGCAAAACACCCAGGATATGTCTACACTACAGTTAGTTAATTCGAACTAAGCTAATTCAAATTAGCGAATCTAGACTTAAAAACTAGTTTGAATTAGCATTTTGCTAATTCGAACTAGCATGTCCACACTGAGTGGACCCTGAACCGAGGTTAAGGATGGCCGGAAGCAGTGCCGGCAGGGCATCAGGTTAGGACTCACAGCGTGGAGCTGCTGTCTCAGGCTAGCCGAGGGCTGTGCTTAAAGGGTCCCGACCCCCACCCCGGACAGACAGTTCTCAGGGGTGCCCCGCTTGCAAAGCAGTCCTGGCTTGGAGTGCCCTGAGTGCCCACACTCAGCACATCACAGCATTCGGACATCAGCCCAGCTGCATTTGCCGCAGGCTGCCATCCGGGGGGGGGGAGTCAATCAAGGGACTTCAGGAGAGCTTCCACCCTGAGGAGCCCGCAGAGCCAGCCCAGTCCTCCCCATCAGGGACTCGTACTCCATTCCTCCCTCACCTCCTTCCACTTACCCATCCCTAGCCCCCCTTCCTCATGTACAAAATAAAGGACACGTGTGTTCAAAAATAGAAACTCTCTTTACTGAACAAAACTTGGGGAGACTGGGAAAAGGAGGTGGGAGAGGGGAAGAGAGAGGGTGGGAGAGGGGAAGAGAGAGGGTGGGAGAGGGGAGGGCAACTAAAATAATCAGGGGTTTGGAACAGGTCCCATATGAAGAGAGGCTAAAGGGACTTTTCAGCTTAGAAAAGAGGAGACTGAGTGGGGATATGATAGAGGTCTATAAAAACATGAGTGGTGTGGAGAGGGTTCATAAAGAAAAGTTCTTCATTAGTTCCCATAATAGAAGGACTAGAGGACACCAAATGAAATGAATGGGTAGCAGGCTTCAAACTAACAACAGAAAGTTCTTCACAAAGCAAATAGTCAACCTGTGGAACTCCTTGCTGCAGGAGTCTGTGAAGGCTAGAACTTTAACAGAGTTTAAAGAGAAGTTAGATAAAGTCATGGAGGTTGGGTCCATGGAGTGCTATTAGCCAGGGGGTAGAAATGGTGTCCCTGGCCTCTGTTTGTGGAAGGCTGGAGATGGATGGCACGAGACAAATGGCTTGGTCATTGTCTTCAGTCCATCCCTTCCAGGGTCCCTAGTGTTGGCCTCTGTTGACAGACAGGCTACTGGGCTAGATGGACCTTTGGTCTGACCCAGTACGGCCATTCTAAGCTCAGGGCTCAGGGTCGGGGGTCTCAGTGGACCACCTTGATTTTCATGCACACCTGCTCCTGGGTGGCCAGGCTAGCAGCTGTCCTGCCCTAGATGGCCACTTTCCTGTGCCTACTGCGGAGGTCATGGATGAGGTCCACGATGTCTGCATTAGACCAGGCAGGCGCCCGCCTCTTGCGGACCTGGGCAGGCTCCCTGGAGCTGCCAGCCTGTTCCCGGGAAGAGGCGGAGGGCTGGGTTGCAGCGGGTGGCTGGCTCGAGCCGTGCCAGGTGCAGGGTCTGCTGGCTGGGTGCTGGCAGGTTTGCACCTTTCATGGGCACCATAGCCAGCCCGTGCCCCTTTAAGGGCTCCTGGGCCGGGAGGGGGGCAGACGAGTTTCCCTGGTGGTGCCCAGAGTGGCCACCAGGGGAACCTGGGAAGGGCTAGCCTCCCACTAGTTCGAATTAAGTGGCTACACTGTCCTTAATTTGAACTAGGTAATTCAAACTAGGCGTTAGTCCTCGTAGAATGTGGTTTACCTAGTTCGAATTAAGCGCTCCGCTAGTTTGAATTAAGTTCTAACTAGCGGATTGCTAGTGTAGCGCCTATCAAAGTTAATTCAAACTAACGTCTGTTAGTTCGAATTAACTTTGTAGTGTAGACATACCCCTATTGACTTAACTGGGACTAGGATCTCATTTTCTATTTTTGAGAACATCAAAAGTTAGAGACATTGCTGTTAGCACACAACAAGGAAGATAACTGAATCTTTATCTTTTTGATAGAAGCCCACTCTGCATTAATGAATGCTTATTGATTTAATGTATATCTACACTATGGCATAAAGTTGGATTAAGATACGCAACTTCAGCTACGCTAATTGCACAGATGAAGTCAAAGAACCTTAACTCGACTTTTGGCATTGTCCACACTGCAGGAAGTCAAAGGAAGAACATTTTCTCTTCAACTTCCCTTACTCCTTCTGGAAGCAGGACTACCGATATTGAGTGCTCCTCTTAGTTTGAATTAATGTGTCTTCACTAGACCCATTAATTCAAGCCCTGAAAGATCAACACTGGCAGCTTCGATCTCTGTAGTGTAGATATGCCCTGAAGAATTGCACGACCAGCTAAAATCTGGTAGTCTGGTCACAGGAAAATCCTGCCCTTATTTTAAGGAACTATGAAGGTGGGCGAGTGGTGCAGTGATTGTTTTACGTATATTCTCATGGCCAGCTTCTGGTGCTGGGCACTGTGATTAAGTGTAACTTAATGTGTGATGGGAGGGAACTTTCACATTCTGCAGAAGAGCAGGAGTAAGCATTCATCTTTCATTCATAGTACTGATCATAGCATATTCTATGGGCAGCTGACGGTACTGCCACATTCAGACAACTTGTCAGAGACATGACTCATTTATCAGCAGCCATGATACCAAAGTCTCCACCTACTTACTCTCCTGACCACTAGGTTATTCTACTGCTGCATTCATACACCTATGTTTCACAAAATGTTTGCAATATTGTGCTTTCATCTGCAATACATTTCAAAATGTCATGTCATCACTTGCAACAAAAAATAGTTTAGGTATAGAATAAAATTGTGATCTGAAATTTAGTACAGCTCAGCTTTCCATAAAATGATTTGTTTATTTTGCTAAGTATGATTCTTTCTATGAAAAACTGTTCAGGAAGTCATAAATATATTAATCCCAGCCAATTTCAAAATATTATATATTGTACAATGTGATGGGAATAAATAAATATTTATCAGCAGGTATATATGAAACGTGTTGACTCACTTAAGAAGCGAGGTAGAAGATTAAAACTATATAAAGCATTCTATAACAGGCTCCTTCAATGTAAGGAAATACTACTGGTAATGCACCTTGAATGCAAAAAAAGCCTGAACTGAGCTTTCTACCTATATAATAAAATTGCGTCCGAATGTTTTTTTATTATCTTGATAAATTTCAGTAGCAACACTAAATTAATTTGTTTGATCTTTTCAGGACTATCAGATAACTATTTTTGTTTGATTTCTATTGCTATTTATTAATTTTTTAAATTCTACTTGGGCTGTTGTTAATCTCAAATGTGCACTTTAGCTAACATAAAGAGAGATAGGTGAGAAATAGGATGTCAATGATTAGTTAATTAACACAATAAAACAACTTCTGTTAAATAATCTATCATTCTCACAGCATAATCATCTGACATCAACATGGAAAAATCAAATATCCATTCTACTTACATACCATGTGGATCAATAGCTTCTTTTCATAATAAAGGTCAACATCATATTTCTTTTTACAAATTATGTAAGGCATAAGACAAACAAAGAATAATTTTCAGCTAAAACAAGTTTAGAGTGGTTTATATTGACAGGCTAAGAAAACTCCCTTTTCACTTCAGAGAAAAGGAGATGATGGGTCTGAAGAGAGACATCTAAGCAAAGATGTCTTTGATTCACTTCACTGAAATTCATGAGGGAATTAACATGCAGGATTATTCTCAACTGTATGAGTAAGCCAAATATTTAGGGTTAATAAAAATTTCCCTGGTATATTTTTAGATTTTAAGAAGTGACCTGGATTCTCCCAGAATGTAATTTAATTAATCCTCCTCCTTTTAAATCAACCTCAAGCCTCCCATTGATTTCAAAAGTGGGTTAGTTAAGGCACACATAAGGTATGTCTACACTGCATTCCTCTTTCAAGAGAGGAATGCAAATACAGCCAAGCAAAATTGCAAATGAAGTGTGGATTTGAATTTCCCATGCTTCATTTGCATAATAGCATCCAGGCGCTTTTTTGAAATACCCTATTTCAAAAGAACAAACTCTGTGTAGGTGGGGTTATTTTGAGAAAAATCCCTTCTTTCGAAATAACCCTTAAACCTCATTTTTTAAGGAGAAAGTGTTATTTCAAAAGAAGGTTTTTTTCTCGAAATAACCCCATCTAGACTGCATTTGTTCTTTTGAAATAGCTCCCGGATGCCATTATGTAAAAGAAGCACGGGAAATTCAAAACCACGCTTCACTTGCAATTTTATTTGGCTGAATTTGCATTCCTCTCTCGAAAGAGGAATGCAGTGTAGACATTCCCAAAAGGAACATTATGTTAACATAAATGAAAATGGGACAAAATCCCAAATAAAATATTTAATTCATAGAATCATAGAATCGTAGAGCTGGAAGAGACCTCAGAAGGTCACCAAGTGCAGCCCCCTGCTCCAGGCAGGACCAATCCCAACTAAATCAACCCGGCCAAGGCTTTGTCAAGCCGAGACTTAAACACTTCTAGGGATGGAGACTCCATTACTTCCCGAGGTAACCCATTCCAGTGCTTCACTACCCTCCTAGTGAAATGGTTTTTCCTAATATCCAACCTGGACCTCTCCCACTTCAATGTGAGACCGTTGCTCCTTGTTCTGCCATCTGTCACTACTGAGAACAGCCTTTCTCCATCCTTTTTGGAACCTCCCTTCAGGAAGCTGAAGCCTGCTATCAAAGCCCCTCTCACTTTTCGCTTCTGCAGACTAAACAGACCCAACTCCCTCAGCCTATCCTCATAAGTGATATGCTCCAGCCCCCTAATCATTTTGGTGGCCCTCCACTGGACCCTCTCCAATGCGTCCACATCCTTTTTGTAGTGGGGGACCCAGAACTGGACACAGTACTCCAGATGTGGTATCACCAGAGCTGAATAAAGGGACATAATGACATCTCTGGATCTGCTGGCAATGCTCCTCTTAATGCAACCTAATATGCCATTAGCCTTCTTGGCTACAAGGGCACACTGTTGACTCATATCCAGTTTCTCATCCACTGTAACCCCTAGGTCCTTTTCTGCAGAACTACTAGTTAGCTGGTTTGTCACCAGCCTGTAACAATGCTTGGGATTCTTCCATCCCAAGTGCAGGACTCTGTGCTTGTCCTTGTTGAACCTCATCAGATTTCTTGTGGCCCAATCCTCCAATTTGTCTAAGTCACTCTGGACCCTATCTCTGCCCTCAAGCGTATCTACCTCTTCCCCCAGCTTAGTGTCATCCGCAAACTTGCTGAGGGTGCAATCCATCCCCTCATGCAGATCATTAATAAAGAAATTGAACAAAACCGGTCCTAGAACTGAACCTTGGGGCGCTCCGCTAGAAACCGACCGCCATCCTGACATTGAGCCGTTCATCACTACCCATTGGGCACGGCCTTCTAGCCATCTTTCTATCAATCTTACTGTTCATTTATCCAATCCACATTCCCTTAACTTGCTGGCAAGATTATTGTGGGAGTATCAAAAGCCTTGCTAAAGTCAAAGTATATCACATCCACTGACTTTCCCACGTCCACAGAGCCAGTTACCTCATCATAGAAGCTAATCAGATTGGTCAGGCACGATTTTCCCTTTGTGAATCCATGCTGACTATTCCTAATCACTTTCCTCTCTTGCAAGTGCCTCAAAATGGATTCCTTAAGTATCCCTTCCATGATTTTTCCAGGAACCGAGGTAAGACTGACCGGCTTATAGTTCCCTGGATTATCCTTCTTCCCTTTTTGAAGATGGGCACTACATTTGCCTTTTTCCAATCATCCGGGATTTCTCCCGTCCTCCATGACTTTTCAAAGATAATGGCCAAAGACTCCTCAATGACATTTGCCAATTCCCTCAGTACCCTCGGATGCATTAAGTCCGAACCCATGGATTTGTGTACGCTTAGCTTTTCTAAATAATTCCTAACTTGTTCTTTATCCACCAAGGGATGTCCATTTTCATCCCATCTTGTGTCACTTAGCAAAATTAGTCCGGGAGCCCACCTTGTCCGTGAATACAGAGGCAAAGAAAGCATTGAGTACTTCAGCTTTCCCCACATCATCTCCTTCATCCAGTAGGGGCCGCACACACTCTCTGAGCACCTTCTTCTTGTTAACATGCCTGTAGAAACCTTTCTTGTTATCCTTCACGTCCTTAGCCAGTCGCAATTCCATTTTCGCTTTCACCTTCCTGATAACCCCCCGGCATTCTCAAGCTATACATTTAAACCCTTCCCTGGTCATTTATCCAAGTTTCCACTTCTTGTAAGCTTCCTTTTGTGCTTACATTCACCAAAGATTTCCCCTGTAAGCCAATCTGACTCCTACCATGTTTGCCTCTCTTGCTATGAGTTGGGATGGTTTCTTTCTATGCCTTCAACAAGGCTTCTTTAAAATACTGCCTACTGTCCTGGATTCCTTTCCCCTTCATGTTAGCATCCCAGGGGATTCTGCCCATCAGATCTCTGAGGGAGCCAAAATCTGCTTTTTTGAAGTCCAAGGTGTGTATTTTACTACTCTCTATTCTTTCTTTGGTCAGGATCCTGAAATCTACCATCTTATGATCACTGCTTCCCAGGTTGTCACCCACCTCTGCTTCCCCTATTAGTTCCTCTCTGTTTGTGAGCAGAAGGTCAAGCTGCGCATGGCCCTTGGTTGGATCCTTCAGCACTTGTACCAAGAAGTTATCCCCAACATTCTCCAAAAACTTCCTGCATTGCCTTTGTACTGCCATGTTGGTTTCCCAACAGATGTCAGGGTGATTAAAGTGCCCCACGAGAACCAGGGCCTGTGATCTGGAAGCTTCTCTCAGTTATCCAAAGAAAGCCTCATCTACCTCATCCATCTGATTCGGTAGCCTGTAGTAGACACCAACCACAACATCACTGCTGTTGTTTGCACCTCTAAACTTAACCCATAGACTCTCAACAGGTTTTTCTCCCTCTACATACTGGAGTTCAGAGCAATCATAGTGCTCTCTTACATATCGTGCAACTCCTCCTCCTTTTCTCCCCTGCCTGTTCTTCCTGAACAGTCTATACCCTTCCATGACAGCACTCCAGTCATGCGAGTCATCCTACCAAGTCTCTGTTATCCCAATTAAATCATATTTCTTGGACTGGGCCAGGGCCTCCAGTTCTTCCTGTTTGTTGTCCAGGCTTCTCGCATTAGTGTACAAACACCTCAGATAACCAATTGATCGCCCTATCTTCTCCATCCAAATCAGGGATCCTCCTTTGTTGCTTGTTCCTCTTTGCATTTCTTCCCAGTATCTGACTTTTCCACTCCCCTCAGGGTTTTGGTCACCATCCCCTGACGAACCTAGTTTAAAGCCCTCCTCACTAGGTTTGCAAGCCTGCCCGCGAAGATGCTCCTTCCTCTCTTGGTTAGGTGGATCCCATCTCTTCCTAACAATCCTTGTGCCCGGAACAGAGTCCCATAGTTGAAGGAACCAAAGCCCTCTCTGCGACATCACCTGCGCAACCACGCATTTACTTCCTCAATTCCTCAGCCAACCAGCAGAGGCTTCTAGAATTCACACTTTAATTAGAAGCCAACAATTTCCACCTGCCAATCACAGCACACACTCCATGAAGGGGAGGGGGAGGGAAGTGGAGGGAAAAAAAGCCTCGTTAATTGTGATCCTTTGTGTTTGAAACACGACTGGGTATAGCATATATATTATCAGTGTTAGACAACTTCAACAAATTTTGTACAAGTTATGTCATGTAAGATATCAATGGAAAAGTTGTGATTTTCTAAAAAAGATTATCTTGTTAAAATCCAGTTATCATTGTATCTGAAGTTTTGAATAATGGCTATATATGTGTATGCAAATACACATGTGTTTGTTTGTGGTGACTTCAAAAGCCTAGCCAGTCATAAAGTGATGACTTGAGTATTGGGAAGACTGTATACTATCAGATTGCTTACCTGTTTCTTTCAAGATATTCTTGAATGGTAGGAGATCTCTTTGTGGGCATGCTTTCTAGCCTTTTGGATTAGGCTGAGTAGCCATTCACAGGTGATTGTTCAGTTTTCCATTCCATTCAACTAATTGGATCTTCAAATATATTTTTGGCAGTTTTCATGATAAACTGATAATTCTAGTTCTGTAAATTACTCCTGGTCCTCTCCTGTCTCTGATAGTCACAGCCTGTTTATCATTATTTTTTTCCAACTGTGTTGAATTCTGCATGCTCCTCTTACCTGTTATAACAAACTGCAAGCCCTTCTCTTTCATTTTCACTTTGGTTCTGTGCATCTGTGGTACTGATGCTTTCAGAATCTGGCTGTCCAAGTACTCCTCACTCTTTCTGTTGCATCAGATTGTCAATTCTTGTCCTTCCAAGCCAAAAATGTTGTCTTCCCCTAAACCCATCAACTTAAATTTAATACAGATGTTCCTTGTGGGCTCTAGAAAGGAAAGAGAAAACATGGCATATCTCTTCTGCTGCTGGCTATTATACAGGTTGGACCTCACTGGTCTGGCACCCTGAGGAACTGACTGGTCCTGAATGAGGGGATTTGCTGGACCAGGTGAGATCCCTCCCCTCCAGGCGTGCTGCCACTGGGTTAGGGCTCCAGCCTGCTGTTGAAGCTGGGGCCGGAGCTCCCCAGTGTGTCACCCATTTCTCCTCCCCCGCCTCCTACACACACTGGGCTCCCAGCTGAGTTACCAGTGCACTCCTGCCTCGCTGCCAGACCTCCCAGTTCCTGGGCTTTTTGGTCCAGGAACATCTGTGGTCTGTGCTGGACCACAGACGTTGCTGGAGCAGGGAGTCCCAGTTAAGGGAGGGCACAACCTGTAGTAGAACGGCACCTAGAAATAAATCTGTGTAAACTCTAACACTACTATTTGTTTGTCATTCCTATTTGCTGTAACAGGAAGATGTTCACTAGTGGATTGTGAAGCATTCATAAATAGACATCCTATTCCTATAAATTATATGTCAATGTGAATAAAATCGAAGGAGCAATCAGCTGGTAATTAAAATGAACTCATATACAAAGCCATGAACTTATACAGTTCATTCTTTTCCATTATATGAAAAAAATGAAGAAATTGTATTAACAGCTGCATGACTTTAGCTATAGAATTGTAGAACTTTGAGAGTTCATCTAGACTAGTCTTCATTTCGAAAGCAGGACTAAGTATTATCTAGAACATTCCTGACAGGTGTTTGTCTAACCTAGCATTAAAAACTCGTCTTGAAGTAAGGTGCTTTTCAATAAGAGAAAGTGAATCAGAATCCAGCCCATTGAGAATAAGAGCTTGTGTATGCTATCACTTGAGTCAATGTAACATACATTATTCGGAGTTGTGAAAGTCATTCCCCACTCCTTGAGTGACATAAATTACATCAATTTAAAGCAGTGTCTAAAATGCACTACGTGGATGGAGAGTACTCTCCAATTGACATACAGCATTTTCGGCAGACACAACTACATTGGCACAGCTGCATCTAGGCACCTACACTGATGTAGCAAGTTAGTAAAGACAGTAATTGCTATGCTTGGTAGCCATGAACAGTATAAGATTCCTTCACTTCAGATCAATTCAAAGGAATACTAGCTTTTGGACTGTGACAACTTTTCTTAAAGGTTCTCTCCACGAAACAGTTGATTTTAATATGTGTCATCATGGTACACTATTCAGAGTTTTGAATGTTCATATGAAGACATTCATATATAAAATGTATACAATTAAGAGTCAAGACCTTCAAGCACTTCTGTCTATTGATATCAACAAGGGTAGACTCTGCATCTAAAATAAAAGTCAGATTCTTAGCTAGTGCAAATAGCTACTTCAGTCAAAAGAACTATACCAACATCCATCAGTTCAGTATTACGCTCTAATTTTTTTGCTACTGTAATTCAGGTATTTAGCACAGGAATAATCATTGCTACAGTTTCCCCAGTATACAACATTGTACATTGGTTTGCACAGATTATCAATATTTGCACACTTTGAGAGTAATTATAATTTAGTTTTATTGCTGAAGATAGAATATCTTTGTTTGACAGATACACTTGTATCTGTATTTTGGAAGACATTTATTTTGCACTTTCAACTTCAAGACTGACAAAGGAATTGCTAATGAAAAAAACCTAGCAAGGACAGAATATAGTTCAGTATATGGGAAATAAGTACACTTCTGCTTTATTTTTCTACAGTATAGTGAACATTGCTGATTATGCTATTTTTAAGAAAATAAGGTGCACAAGGTGTTGCTAGAAAGAGATTGTTATGGCGCGTTGGGGGTCCCCCGTCTCCTACACCCCGAAATGGCACAAACAGACTGCACCAGCCGGTGGAATAGAGGAAGTTTATTGTCTCTCCAGGATACAGTACAGCACAGATGTAATCTGGTCACAGAACTGGGCTAGGATGCCTCAGGCCCCCTTGAGATGGGGGAGACTGGGCCCCTAAACTCCAGCCCCTTTCCCTAGGCTGTCTCCTCCATGCTCCCAGACAGCAACTAACTAACATTCTTCCAGCCCTGCCCCCCATCCAGGGCAGCATTCTACCTTCCTTTGTTCCTCTCCATGGGGGGTGTCTGGCCATACTGGTTGAGAGATCCCTTTGCATGGTACCCACGGCAGCAGTGGGGGTTACCCCAGAGCCAGCAGCATAGAAACCAGCCAGGTTCCCTCACTACGTCACAGAGATACTGGTTTATTTCTATGATTAGGCGAGGGTATGTCATCATTAGTCTTAATTTGCTGAATTGATCCCATGAGGAAAAATGGCATTTTATTAACATGTGTCTGAAGTTGCACATTGCAATAAGTTTTTTGCATCAATGTATGCAATTATTATCAAAGACTTAAAATGTGCCAATAAAGACACAGTACATGACTCTAGTGAAAAAGAAATATACACACATTATAGTAGCGGGCAGGGCAGGTTAGGAATATTGAGACTGCTACTGAGTAGACAATATGAGGTATAAACCCCAGACTAGAAGAATAAGAGGGACGAAAAGATCTGCTTCCTGTATTGGGGGGGAAGAAGATATCCAGTGCTGATCTTGCTTCATTTACAAAAATTATATTATGTTGCTTACCAATAATTCAATTTACTACATTTGTTGCTTCAGTTGGAATGTATGTTGATTGTGTAAATGAGAACAGATTGTTCACTGTATTCATGAAAAGGAAGTACACATGATATTCCCTGGCGTGACTGGGTCACTGTCAGCCGACAGTCAGGGCAGTGTGTGTGTGTATTTTACCGAGAAAAGGTTTAACATCCGTGCCTTTACTACTAGGACCGTCCCATCGCGGAGGGCAGCCAACAGGCTGACATATGCCCCAGAGTTTATAGGGAGAGCTTATTACATCTCAGATTTCAGCTGCTAGGATACAGGATACCTTCGCAGCGAGCAGTCTAGGGAAGACTGAGAGATGCCCCAACGGATCTGTCACCTGGGAGTGACACGATCCAAGCTCTTCCTATACCTGTCCCTCATGACCGGCTGAAGTTCTTTTAAATTGTTCTTGGTTCTGTTACAGCAACTGAAGGAGTCAGGTTCAAACTTAACGGCTACGTCTACACTGGCCCCTCTTCCGGAAGGGGCATGTAAATTTCACTAGTCGTCGTAGGGAAATCCGCGGGGGATTTAAATATCCCCCGCGGCATTTAAATAAAAATGTCCGCCGCTTTTTTCCGGCTTTTAAAAAAGCCGGAAAAGAGCGTCTAGACTGGCCCCGATCCTCCGGAAAAAGTAAGAATTTGAAGTAAGAATAAGAGCCTCCGGAAAAGGGCACTTTTTCCGGAGGATCGGGGCCAGTCTAGACGCTCTTTTCCGGCTTTTTTAAAAGCCGGAAAAAAGCGGCGGACATTTTTATTTAAATGCCGCGGGGGATATTTAAATCCCCCGCGGATTTCCCTACGACGACTAGTGAAATTTACATGCCCCTTCCGGAAGAGGGGCCAGTGTAGACGTAGCCAACCAGTTACAGGTTTATTAAAAAGGTTTATAAAGCATATGGTTACAATGGCTATTGCTCTATTTCTTAACTGCTAGCAAATAGAGATCTTAAAAAATGGTTACAAAGAAAATAAAGATAGAAAATACAAATAATGGTACCAAGTGACAGCTTAATCTTTAAAGAGCTCTAAGTCTATGTGTACACTTAAGACAAAGGACCACATCCAGGTACAATTTTTACCCCCTTCTGTGCCTCTCAACTCCAGCGGGTCAAGCCAGGGCTAGTCCCTCAATTCCTAGGAAAGACGAATACGAGGTGGGCGTCCCTGTGGAACCTCAGGAGGTCAAACACCTAACCCGACCAGCAGATAGATGGTAGATTGACACTCAGAGTAAATGTGCTGCTGGACCCATCTTTATACCCATAGGGGCCCGTTCCCTCTTATTTAAGATGCCAAATTGTACTGGTCCGTCTTTGTGACGCCAGTTCTTACAAGCAAGTTTCAACTTAATTTACACTTGTAAGAAAGATAACTAAATTGTAAGTACTGAACATGTTTTTTTACTGGGCGAGAGATTCCTCCCCCCGCGGACGGCTTTGTGTTCGTATCAATATGGGTTTCAGTCAAGGGCACTCCTCAGCAGCCTCTTGGTTAGCAATTGGCATATCTCTGTTTACAGCCATTCAGGGTCACACTAGCAGCCTGCATATCCGGGCCTTCTGTTCAAGGCTTTTACTGCTCTGTGTGCCCTGCATGCTCCAGGCAAGCAAAGATGGATGTTACAGGGGGGTTCCTGTCTGGCTACAGTCACACTGAGATATGTGGAATACCAAAAATTCATTTTGGTACCAAAATAATTCTTAACGGTGGAAGGGGAAAAGGCTGTGTCCTAAAGCCTAGAGGAGCAAGGACTCTGTCTATAGGTAATATTTTGCTTTTGCTTTTGGATTCCCTATTCTGGAAAGTCTACTGCATGTGGAATGAATCTGAGGTATTCAAACATAGTATCCGGTGTCAGATCAAAGGTGATTAGGCATGTGCAGAGCATGGAAGTTCTATTAAATGAACCATTTTGAGATTTCAAAATTTGGCCATCTTTCAAATCAGAGTAAGTGGTAGAAGTTGCTGTATACAGAGTTCATATATACAGATAATGTAATGATGCACACATAGGTACAACATGTAATACAGTAAAAAGTATAGAAATATAAGCCAAAAAGCATATTTTAGATATTCTTCAAATACAGTATTTTTGACCAGAACAAAGTCTATATAGCTTCTTGGTCATCAGTGGAAGAGCTTCTGTTTACACCAATGGAGAACTTAACCCAAAGACTTACAAACAATATTTTTCTCTTCAGAGGAAGTTTTTTATTTCAGTTATGAGTCTAAATCTATTGGATTTATATTGATAGCACCGATTAATATACAACCCAGAATCTTTGCTGAAGAATCCAGAAAAGCACATGGTATGATAACATTACGTGAAATCTTGCTATGACTCAAAGGGAGAACTTTTAAGAAGTAATTTGAATGCATAAAAATAACCTGATATCATATTAAATGCCATGCCATGTTATGTTACTTTGCTCAAACATGATTCAGCTAATTTGACATGATCACTGCAATGAGATGTGTCACACAGGATATTAGCAATACTTGTATGATTCTGAAATTTTATTTTAGCTCTTTACTTTTACATTTCTACTATTTTCCTGTCACTGAGTAATGAAGATGTTTAAAAATTACATTAATGTGCTACTTGATGTTAATATAAATACATTCCTTAAAGTATATACAGAATCCGCACAACTCCTTACAGTCAAAAGCAACAAAAATGGATACTATTTTGTGCCCTAATCTGTTACTAGGTAAATTTTTCATAAGTGCCTAGGTGATTTGGTCTCCCAGGGTATGTCTACACTGCATCCCTAGTTCGAACTCGGGATGCAAATGGAGACAATTGAAGTAGTTAATGAAGCGGGGATTTAAATATCCCGCGCTCCATTAACATGATCTCGCCGGCGCGCTAGTTTGAATCACAGCTGATTCGAACCAGGAAGTGCACGCCGGGACGCGTTAGTTCGGACTAAAGCCCATTTTTTGAGGAGTAACATTAGTTCGGACTAAGCGCTTTAGTCCGAACTAACGCGTCCTGGCGCGCACTTCCTGGTTCGAATCAGCTGTGATTCGAACTAGCGCGCCGGCGTGATCATGTTAATGGAGCGCGGGATAGTTAATCACCGCTTCATTAACTACTTCAATTGTCTCCATTTGCATCCCTAGTTCGAACTAGGGATGCAGTGTAGACATACCCCCACATACTATTGAAAGTAAATGGGATTTAGACTCTTAATTCATGAGGCACTTCTGACAATTTTATTTGACTTCAACTGAAGATACAAAAAATGTATCATTAGATGTGGTAAATTTTCAATTACCCAAATTAATTTAAAATAAGACAATCATTTGCAATTATATGTCGAGTTGAATTGCAATGAAGGAGTTACTGGGTAAAAATCTATGGCCTGTGCTATGTAGGAAGCTACAGCAGATAGTCATAATAGTCATTTCTAGCCTTAAAATCTGTGGCTGAAATCCTGGCCCCATTAAAGTTAATGGGTATGTCTACACTACAAAGTTAATTCGAACTAACAAACGTTAGTTCGAATTAACTTTGATAAGCACTACACATACAAACCGCTAGTTTGAACTTAATTCAAACTAGCGGAGCGCTTAATTCGAACTAGGTAAACCTCGTTCTACGAGGACTAACGCCTAGTCCGAATTAAGCAGTTCGAATTAAGGGCTGTGTGGCCACTTAATTCGAACTAGTGGGAGGCTAGCCCTCCCCAGATTTCCCTGGTGGCCACTCTGGGCACCACCAGGAAAACTCGTCTGCCCCCCTCCTGGCCCCAGAGCCTTTAAAGGGGCACGGGCTGGCTACGGTGCCTGTGCCAGGTGCAAGCCTACCAGCACCCAGCCAGCAGACCCTGCACCTAGCACGGCACGAGCCAGCCACCCACCCACTGCCACCCAGCCCTCCGCCTCTTCCCGGGACCAGGCAGGCGGCTCCCGGGAGCCTGCCCGGGTCTGCAAGAGGCGGGCGCTCGCCTGGTCTAGTTCAGAGATCGTGGACCTCATCCACAACGTCTGCACTAGGCACAGAAAAGTGGCCATCTAGAGCAGGATAGCTGCCAGCCTGGCCACCCAGGAGCAGGTTTGCATGAAAACCAGGGTGGTCCAGTGAGACCCCCGATCCTGAGCCCTGAGCATAGAATGGCCGTACTGGGTCAGACCAAAGGTCCATCTAGTCCAGTAGCCTGTCTGCCGACAGCGGCCAACCCTAGGGACCCTGGAGGGGATGGACTGAAACAATGACCAAGCCATTTGTCTCGTGCCATCCATCTCCAGCTTTCCACAAACAGAGGCCAGGGACACCATTTCTACCCCCTGGCTAATAGCACTCCATGGACCCAACCTCCATGACTTTATCTAACTTCTCTTTAAACTCTGTTCTAGTTCTAGCCTTCACAGACTCCTGCAGCAAGGAGTTCCACAGGTTGACTAGTTGCTTTGTGAAGAAGAACTTTCTGTTATTAGTTTGAAGCCTGCTACCCATTCATTTCATTTGGTGTCCTCTAGTCCTTCTATTATGGGAACTAATGAAGAACTTTTCTTTATGCACCCTCTCCACACCAGTCATGCTTTTACAGACCTCTATCATATCCCCCCTCAGTCTCCTCTTTTCTAAGCTGAGATCCCAGTCTCTTTAGCCTCTCTTCATATGGGACCTGTTCCAAACCCCTGATCATTTTAGTTGCCCTCCCCTCTCCCACCCTCTCTCTGCCCCCTCCCACCTCCTTTTCCCAGTCTCCCCGAGTTTTGTTCAATAAAGAGAGTTTCTATTTTTGAACACGTGTCCTTTATTTTGTACATGAGGAAGGGGGGCTAGGGATGGGTAAGTGGAAGGAGGTAAGGGAGGAATGGGGCACGAGCCCCCGATGGGGAGGACTGGGCTGGCTCTGCGGGCTCCTCGGGGTGGAAGCTCTCCTGCAGCCCCCCGATTTACCCCCCTCCAGATGGCAGCCTGCCGCAAGTGCTGCCGGACTGATCGCTGAGTGTTGTGATGTGCCGAGTGTGGGCACTCAGGGCACTCCAATCCAGGACTGCTTTGCAGGCGGGGAACCCCTGAGAACTGTCTGTCCAGGGTGGGGGTCGGGTCCCTTTAAGCACAGCCCTCGGCTAGCCTGAGACAGCAGCTCCACGCTCTAAATCCTAATCTGATGCCCTGCCGGCACTGCTTCCGGCCATCCTTAACCTCGGTTCACGGTCCACTCAATGTGGACATGCTAGTTCAAATTAGCAAAATGCTAATTCGAACTAGTTTTTAGGTCTAGATGCACTAATTCGAATTAGCTTAGTTCGAATTAACTAATTCGAATTAAGTTAGTTCGAATTAGTGCTGTAGTGTAGACATACCCAATGGGAATTGTGAATTTATGAATTCCTCCTACAGCACAATTCTCACTTTCTATTCTCTAGTTCTCCAGTGCTTTGCCCCGCAAAAAAAAGGAAGTGTTAACATCATCAAAAGAGGATAAGAGTGCTGACACGTTCATATACATTTTTTAAAAGGGTAAAGCTATGGAGAAATAGACAATTATTTTTGTGCACTAAGATTAGTTGTCCTACGGCATTTCCTCTTGTGCTTCAGAGTCAAGGAATTCATTATTCTTTTAGAACATTACATTGTCCACAATTTTAAACAAAAGAGAGATCACTCAGCTCTTTACTTTAGAATTCTAGAAACACATCTCCAGCCTCTTGCTTTGTTGTTCCTTAATCATTCAGTGGCATATAAGTATGTAAAGTGTGTATAAAATTCTGCAATGAATATTAAGGTAGTACTATGTTGAAAAAGCCAATAATTTATTAATTGACCATTATATTTATATACTCTCCTACCACCATCCTCCAGATAAAATTAAGCATGTCTGCTTTCTGGTTTATTGCTTGCTTAAGATCTGATCTGAAATCCATCGTAATTATAGGAAAGACTCCCACCAACTTCAGTGGATCAGGCCCACTGACAACAATCCTGCATTGAATTAGTCTGTGTACCCCTGTGTAGATCTGCAATGAATTGTGGATTGTGATTGGTGTGGTAACAGCGAAGACTACAACAGGGTTCAAAAAAGAACTAGATACAATCATGGAGGATAGGTTCATTAATTAACCAGGATGGGTAGGGATGCAAAACTACCGGTATGCTCTGAAGTATCCCTCCTCTTTGTTTGCCAGAAACTGGGAATAGGCAACAGGGGATGAATCATTTGATAATTTCACATTCTGTTCACTCCATCTGAAGCACCTGGCATCAGCCACTGTTGGAAGACAGGATGCTGGGAAAGCTGTACCATTGTTCTGACCCGGGATGGCCTTTCTTATGAATTCAGTGTGGCTCTGGGTGAGTGGAGCTCTGGGTTTATAAAGCTCAGAGCAGGAGTTGATCTGGACCTAGAATATTCATAAAATTCTAGCTGAATTGAAGATCAACTAAAGGAATTGTGTGAATAGCAACATAATGAATGAGCTTGTCATAAATAATTCAACTTTTTTTCTCTGAAGGAGCTAATACTGCATGAATAAATAATTCTTCCAATACTAAAGCTGTTTGAATAAAAAATATTAGTTTGATAAACTATTTGGGAAAATGGCTCAAAATTTAGTAGTAGGTCAATAGTTTGAGTAGTTCTACCAACCAAATAACATCATTAATAGAACCAGGGAGATATCAAAACTGAACATGTGTAAATATTCATTCATGTATAAATTATTCACTCATATATACTTGTGCATATATACCCTGTATTTGCTTGCATCTGTGCAGGTGTAACACTGCACTTCAACAGAGGATGCCTCATAGTTATTTTTGATAGTCTAGTGATGCATCTCAGTTTCCAAATGAGATTCAAAGCCCAACTGTGGTAGGCAATGTACAAACACACAGTAAGAACCAGTCCGTGCACCAGAAAGCTTACAGTCTACATAGACAAGACAGACAAAGTTTGGGAGGAGGTAAGAGGCAGAAGAACTTGGACTAGAACTCTCCCAAGCAACACACACTCATTCCCTAGCTATTGAACTATTCTGCTTTTTCTTCTTCCTCCTCATTTCTGGAGTGCTTGGTACTTCATTTACCAGGAGAAAAAAGTCCTCAGGTGAGCTGACAGCATTGATAGGCATCTAGGTGCTGGAACTAGGGGTACAGTAAGTGTCGTAGACTCCCTGGCTGGAAGTGGTTTCCATTATATCCAGGGTTTACAGTTTACTTCAATAGTTTTCATCACAAAACAGTAAGGAAGTCTCAATCCACATCCAGATCAGATCCTGGCAAATCTATAGCATACCGCAAGCATTCGCTCAGGAAAACCTTCACTAGGTTTTCTCTAGGACACAGACCTCCAGCCAAGTCATTTTGTTCTCCCCTTTGGGTAACAGTCTCTCTTGACCAGCTGTCAGTTTTGCATTGCCAACTTTGTTGTGCCACATTTCAGAGGGTAGCCAGCGAGGTCAACCTTCTATATTGGGTTCCAGCACAGGAACCAAATAACAAGCAGTAAAGGTCTGCCCCATCCTACATTTACTGTTCTTTCCCTGGACTTCTCCTTAAATAGCCCTGCTAGATTTCTTTTTCCGACAACATCTCTGGGGTAGGGTTGCCAGGTGTTCAATATTGGCCTGGACAGTCTGGTATTTGCAGCCTCTGACTGGCAAAAAAACCCAGGAAATACTGGACATTCCCTTTTTCTTGGATGGAAGGCTGCTTGGGACAATCTTCCCCTGCCACATATGGCAGGGGTAGGGGAGCGTGGGGATTTAAAGGTGCAGCCTGTCTTTTTTCTTTGGTCTACAACTTTGGTCCCCTGTGTTTTCTTGTTGTTTTTTTTTTGTTTTGTTTTTTTGTTCAACCAATTTTTTTCCTGCCATTAATCAGTATTTTTTGTGAAAGTATCTGACAACCCTATTCATGATCCTTTTTCTATGGCTAGAATTTCAGATTTTATTCTCTGTCATTAGATCTCACATCCTATTCTCACTTCTCCCAGAGAGCACAGGTTTTCTTCCTGCAGCCTGTTTCTGCTGCTAAATTTCTAGGCTTTATAATTCAACATACTCTGGCTCAGTGGTGCTTCTTGTTCAGTTAAGCCTGGCTGCCCCTCCAGGTGCAGCCGGATAACCTAATTAGCCCCTCAGGCCTATTTCAGCCCCTTAAGGGCCTATGTGGAGTACGCACTCCATCACAGGGGAATAAAAATAATGACTTCAAATAGCTTTGAAAAAACACAGGATTGGGGTTATTTCTGGGTTTATCCAAATAAATCTTCAGAACCATATGGGATCTACCAGTCTCTGCTGAACCCTGCAAGATGAGTCATGTCATTCCCTAGCTACTGTGTTTTGACTTATTCCTGACTCCCTTGTATTTGAATATTAATAACCACTAATCATGTTAAACTTTGATTAAAAATACAAATAATACCTTTTTATAAGTTTTCCTTCCCACTATGATGATTGTTATTTGTAAAGTTTTCCAAACTGCAGCATTTAATAGATATTTTTTGTCTTCCTGCATTTCTTCTACTGTTTCACTCCCTTACAACAGCATTGTGCTGTTCCAGATTTTAATAGCACTCCACCTACTTTGTGCCATTTTTAATGTCAGCTTTATTTGATAAGTATTATTATTAGAAGATTTGTTATGCCCTGATTTTAGTTTAAGAAAAAGGGCTTTACTATAGGGTATCTTTTAAATATAATTTCACTCTAAATTAACTCTTCAACATGAGGCTACATCTACACTAGAATAAAACAATGCTGGTTGCACTCAATTGTTAAATAAATGGTCACTGGCTCCGTTTGAAAGCCATGTTATAAAATCATATAAATTGTGAGTTAGCACTGTTTTGCCATAGTTATGCCTACTCTGTACTGCCCAGGAAACTTAATACTGAACAGTATTAGTAGGAATGTGGCCACTGGGTGAGCTGCCCCTTTAAGGGAGCTAGCACTCAGCCTTACCTGTGCCAGTTTTAACCCTTCTTTGCAGTTGGAAGAAATAAGTCCAAGAGGCATGTGATAACAGGAGCATGTGACAGAACCAGGCCTGCTGGGAGATATAAGCGCAATTTATGCTCACTCAGATGAGAGATTCATAAAAGTGCAGGCTGCTTCATGCAGTGATTTTCTTTGTACTCCTATGTAGATGCTCTGGGGAGTATAAGCAGGCAGGGACTAGAACCCAAGGAGGAAGGCTGGGATGGGGGTCAAATCTCCAGTGAGAGAAGCCTCAAACTGGATAGGATTACAAGCCCTGCTCCAAGGGTTGTAAAACAATTAAGATTTGTGCTGTTTTGAACCTTATATTAATAAACTAGGCTATGAAATAAGAATGATTCATGAGAACACATCCTTGACTAACTGGCACAAGAAGCAGAAACTGAGTCTGTAGCAAAGTTTGAAGCTAGGTCAGCTAATCCGGGCTATAGAGCAATTTGAAGAATGGGATTACCAACTGGTGTGTGAATATAGTTTTACCCCAATATAAAGTGAAAGAGGAAAAAGGAAAAATGGGGCTGACTTTATCACCAAATAGTCTGCAAAAGGGACAAAGCTTTTATCCTAAATAAAGGCATCATTTAAAACACAACGCTATAATGCCAACTATAGGGTTATTGTCCAAAAGGAAAATTATCCTTTTTTTCTCTTTACTACTAATTCCTGAAGAAGGTTTGAATCAAGATGATCAACATATACCAATATTAAACATCAGTGAAATATGCATAAATAGCATTCCTTCTACCTAGCCAGTCAATTTAAATTCTTTGCAAGTACAATTTTAACAAAGTATGATGAGTAAATACAAAGGACTTTTCATATCCACATTTCTCTAAACTGTTTGCTAAGGTGAATGGAGAAGCATTATCCCCATTTTACAGATGGTGCAGAGAAATAAAAGCAAACATTTCCAAGCTGGAGTATTGGAAATTAGCATATACATTTGAGTGGTCTGTGTTTCTACAGCTGTCTTTGGAAACCCTGTGTCAGACTGTTCTTAGGGGTTTTTTTATTCAATTAGTCTGTGGCAAGAACCAGTCTGAATCTGTCTCTGTATTAGTTCCATTTTAAAAAAGGAGTAGTTCAAAATACATTAATGAGCTGTAAATACAGAATTAGTTTGTGGCAGACTAACATGGGTATACTCAAACCCCAGCTTGCTGCCATGTAAATGATTGTTTATAATTTTATGCTGGTGCAGCTGTATTTACTTTAGTAGTAATACTCCTGATTTACAGTGGTATAAATCACAGCAGAATCAGGTCTCAAAGTTAGTTTTATTAAATTAAAAAATGCTTGTAAAGTTATCAGCTAGATATTGAAAGTATTCAGTTACACCTGCATATTTATTCTTAGCACAATATGTTGAATAAGCTGTTGCTTTATTTTTCCAAGCTTGTTTTCAACACAGTTCCTGAGTGCCAAAACCCAGTTTTTCCTCCTTTTTATTTATCTTCTGCTTGCCCTAGAGGACATTGCTGAATTAGAAACAGAATTATGCTATTTACTTGTATTCCTTAGGGACTGAACTATCAACAATTCACTGCATTCAGAAATCTTTACAGCTGTGAGTCAGTGATGACCTTTTCTAAGATGGACTAAGGGCTCCAGCAGAGAATGAATTTGTCCTTGCATTGTGAACCAAACTTTTTTCACTTTGATCCTTTTTGACATTTCTCACTTGGATTATGGTTTTATTTGTGACATGCTGTGGCAATAAGATTTCATGTAGCGCTAATAAAATACAATACTTGGCATCTAATAATTATTATTTTTATCTTGTACTGTACTTGCTGTGAAGACTATACAAATGGAGTTAATTGGTTCCCATTTCATTGAGCCAAACCCTTAGCTTCTTTAGCCAGAATTGAACCAAGTTTCACCACAGCAAGGACTAAGTAACAACTGCATGAGGAGTTAAGAACACAGTTCATAATCTACTAGGAAAAACAATTTTAACCATTATAAAGACCACCTTTCCAATCTGGCTTGTCTGGAGGTATCATTCTATACATGGGTTCAGTTTTACCTATGTGAGAGCTCAAGTCAAGACAAGGTAGATGTGGGTTGCAACAAGGAGCTGGTTTCAATGTCCTAATCCTCTCATTTGCTTGTAGCCTTAAGGCCATGTAAAGCTGCTGGTAGGCATCTCTAAGTTTTGCTTTCACTTTTATAGTGTCTTTAATGGATCTCATATCAACTGAGGATTGGTATAGTAGAATATTGGCTCAGTATGCCCCATCTCTTCCCAATACAGACTATACATAAGCTGCATTATGGCTATACAATGTTTGGGGAACTCTGATGCCAGGGTAATTAATTGCTGGGGATTTGCAGACAGGTTATGGATGCTTTTAAAACACCCAAATAGGAGCTAAAGGCCTGAGCACACCAGAGAATCTGATGTATGGTTATTTTCATTGATGATCAATTCCTTCCTCAGAGCAAGATTGTGCCACTCTCACTCACTTTTGAGTATCCCCTTTCAAATCTACTGGCCTATTTGTGAATCATAGAACTGGAAGATACCTGAACAAGTCATCTTGTACAATTCCCTTTGCTAAGTAATAACCAGACCTTCCATGATAGATATTTTTCTAAGATACCCTTAAAAACATCCAGTCATGAAAATTACACAACCTTCCTAAGCAATTTGTTCCAGTGAAGTTATGTTAAGGGCTCCATGGCAGAGTTGCACAGAGGAAGCTATTTGTGATACACAACATGTTCTGCTGGTCCTGAAAAACCCAGGAACTATGCTGGGTCTTCTCCAGATTAATTTACTGGCTCCTTATTTGTTAATTCTTAATTATATGCAAACACATACAATTTGCTGTTATCTAACCCAATGAAATCAGTGGAACTGCTCACAGATCAGAAATTTGTTCAACATGGTTTTACAGAAAGGTGATAAAATCTGACCCTACAATAAATCATTCATTTTCCCTTAAAAAGATATTGTCACTTTAAGAATGACACAAGAAGTGAAGTGAGAAATCTGGGAGACAGGCACTGGAGGTATGCATTACCATAGCAGTTGAATAAAACAGCTGTGATTTAAAAAGCCTTTATAACACCATCTGTGGACAGGACTCTTAGGAATAATTTGTCCATGCACCTACTTAATGCATAAAGCTTGCCTTTATTTGTGTTAATAGGTAACTGTGCATGACAAATGGTTATTTCTATGAATAGACAGATCTGCTGTTACTAGCTTGGCACATGGAAATGTAATGTTGGTACACTTAAGGGTTGGGTGTTTGAAATCATGTACATTTCAAAAAGTGATTCACAAAGTTTATAGAACATAATTTGTATTGACTTACTGTAGAAATGTCCAAACTTTATCCAATTTCAGGTCATGCTCCCATAATAATGCAACTCTGCAAGATTTGTAAGTTTACCCAGTTCAAGAGTGAATTGGTAATTAGCCAGTTACCTGAGAGTTGAACCTAATTTGCATAAATGAGTTAATCATACACTTCTTTATCTATAATATAGAGGCATGGAGTATTGAGATTACACTTTCCAGCATGCAATTATCTCACTTGATCTTAATGCCCAGGCTGCTCTATTCCTTTCTGAAACCAAAAAGTGTTTTTTAATTTTTTTTGACAACAAATGAAATTCTACAAGCCAGTTCTCTTAAACTGAAATTAACTGATTTTTTTTTTTTGAAGATGGATTCACAATTTGATTAGGAATGACTTATACTCAGAGTATTTTTATGCTCATCACTCTACTGGAGCCTGATGGTAAGAAATGAGATATAAGAGGCAATGGATTTCTAGTCAATTATGGATCAGGAAATAGATGTTGACACTTGAAGTGTTTTCTTAATAACACGGCATTGAATTTATATATGGAAATAAAGAAAAAATCCACATAGATTGAATGGACATTTATTGCATGAGTATTAAACTTACTACATCGGGGTCACCAGTGTCGTACCTCGGTGTTTTCGTACCTCGGTACCTTCGGTGGTCTGGACTGTCAGTGTCAGCGTCGTCTGGTCAGGGTTGTCCTGGCGTGCTCCTGACAGGACCTCTAGTCCGTTGTTAAACTTTTGGCTGCGTGCGTAACAATCGGCACTCCCTTTATCTAGAGTGTTAGACCCCGTGCACTTGGGTCAACACAGGAGATCTCTGAGAGGCCCCGGAAACGACAGATGCAGGCAGGGTTTGAAATCAATCGAGCAGGTTTATTGTCAAATGCGAAGCTCTACCAGTTGGTAACAGAGATCAGTACAATGTTACACCACTGGGCACTATGGCCCGCGTTGACAAGGTACCAACACCAGGCAGGCCTATTGCCATATATCAGATATTAACAGCACTTAGTCAAAGTTAAGCTACTGTGCATTCTGTAAGTTTAGGCAATGACACCTGCCGTTCAGGCGTATAGTGCGCCCCCGCCCCCCAAGGTCGGCCGGAGAGCACCCTCTGCGGTGTCCTTTTATAGACAGGTACAAACAACTTACATCATTTCTTTACGCACCAGATTACCACCCTCTGTTGCCTAGTTACCACCCCTCACCTTATGGAAGGGGGGCTTACTTACTATCCTTCATGCTGTCAGTTCCGACCTGGTCCTGAACCTAGGTCGGTATGTGCATTAGTTTTTAGGGAGTTTTTGTACCAAGACATTTCTTATTAAGATGTTCCATTACTCCCCTTTGGCTCACAGTCTATACCCAGTGCCTCCCTGTATCCTTCCATGCTCGACCTAACTTACACAATCACACAGGGTATGTCTACACTACCCCGCTAGTTCGAACTAGGGGGGTAATGTAGGCATACCGCATTTGCAAATGAAGCCTGGGATTTGAATTTCCCTGGCTTCCTTTGCATAAGCAGGGAGCCGACATTTTTAAAACCCCGCTGGTTCGAACCCCGTGCAGCGCGGCTACACGGGGCGCGAACTAGGTAGTTCGAACTAGGCTTCCTAGTTGGAACTACCGTTACTCCTCGTGAAATGAGGAGTAATGGTAGTTTGAACTAGGAAGCCTAGTTCGAACTACCTAGTTCATGCCCCGTGTAGCCGCGCTGCACGGGGTTCGAACCAGCGGGGTTTTAAAAATGGCGGCTCCCCGCTTATGCAAATGAAGCCCGGGAAATTCAAATCCCGGGCTTCATTTGCAAGTGTGGTATGCCTACATTACCCTCCTAGTTCGAACTAGGAGGGTAGTGTAGACATACCCACAGTTATCAATAGGGCCTCTTTCTTGGCTCCTGTGTTACTGAACCAAAGTCTTGCTCACTAGATTGCAGGCCTGTTGCTGTTTTCATGTTACAGGCCTCTATTTAGGCCTGCTGACTCCATGTTACTGACCCTCAACTTACTACAGCATTGACAGCCGGTCTGTAAACTGCATCACGTATTGTCAAGAAATCTACAAAATTTCTTTATATAGATTGCTGTATTTCACGTGAATTTAAAATGCAGTAATGAATTCAAATGTTTTCAAAAGGTTTGTTCATATTCAACTGATAGAGAACATTCTTTATTGATATTATATCCAGAGTTAGATGAACGACGGGTTACTATTAGGGAAGAAAAATCACATTTTAGAGGTTATTTGTGCAAGAACATATAGCTTCCAGGCATTCCACTTCTTAAGAAAGGGTTATTATACTCACCTTATTGTATCTGACCCCTTTGAACTGAGCTGTCATTAGTGATTATAAATGGAGAATATTAATGAGAACTTGCCAAACCATTCTGAATGTGACAATTTTTTTCCAATGAGAGCATAAAATTCTAAGAACAATTTGCAAATGCATTCCTAAAACATAATAGCATATTTTCTTACCTGTCCCTACACAGAACAACATAAAGAATCAAAAGTACTTTAAACTGATATCATTGACTTTACAAAGACAGAACCTTGGGTGACAGCATGCAAATTACCAAAAGTTGATGAATTATTGGTGAAACTAGAGTTGAAGAAAGACATCTACTTTTAGTCTGTCAAGCTTAGAGCAAGAGATATACAGGCAGTCCCCGAGTTACGCGGATCCGACTTATGTCGGATCCGCAGTTACAAACGGGGATTTTCTCGCCCCGGAGGACTGGAGCGGCGGGACGCCTGGTCCCGCCGCCCGCCTCCTCCGGGGCGAGAAAAGCTGCTCCCTGTCTCCCTAGTCTGCTGGGGAGCCAGCAGACCAGGGAGACGGGGAGCAAAGCGGCGGAGGACCCGGGCCGGACCGCGGCGCTTCCAGCTGATCTCGAAGCACTGCGGGTCCGGCCCGGGTCCTCCGCGGCTTTGCTCCGCGTCTCCCTAGTCTGCAGGGGGGGGATGCAACTAGTGCCCCCCCCCAGCAGACCGGGAGACGTGGAGCAAAGCCCGGGGACTGTAGTAGAGCAGGTGGGGCGCTGCCGGTTGGTCCCGCAGCACCGCTCCTTGGCGCTACCGGACCAACCCGGCAGCACCCCAGCTGCTCTGCCCCAGGAGTCCTGATTCAGCCGCTGCTGATCAGTTTCAGTAGCGGCTGAATCGGGACGCCTGGGGCAGAGTAGCTGGGGTGCTGCTGGGTTGCTCCAGTAGTGCCGAGGAGCGGCCACGCTACTGGACCAACCCAGCAGCACCCGAGCTGCTCTGCCCCAGGCGTCCCCAAGTCAGCCGCTGCTGAAACTGACCAGCAGCTGACTACAGGAAGCCCGAGGCAGAGTTGCTCTGCCCCGTGCTTCCTGGAATCAGCTGCTGATCAGTTTCAGCAGCAGCTGACTTGGGGACGCCTGGGGTTCTTAAGTTGAATCTGTATGTAAGTCGGAACTGGCGTCCAGATTCAGCCGCTGTTGAAACTGATCAGTTTCAGCAGTGGCTGAATCTGGATGCCAGTTCCGACTTACATACAGATTCAACTTAAGAACAAACCTACAGTCCCTATCTTGTATGTAACCCGGGGACTGCCTGTAGTTAATGGATTGACCTTCATATTCTTACACAGGTTAAACCTCTCTAGTCCAGCACCCTTGGGACCTGACAGGTTCCAATCAAAATAATTTTCTGGTCCACAGGAGGTCAATATTGTCTAGCAACATTACCAGCACTTCCACTGCTTGCTGTGCTGCTAGAGGACATTTAGGGGCAAGTTAGAGCTAAATAATAGCACAGAACACTGAGAGTTAGGACTGGTGGCAGTAAACACACTTTATGGGACCATGGGAAACATAGCCACACCCATGAAAAATGAACATCTGGCTAACTAAAATCATTACGGATAATGGATGTTTATGGATGAGATTCTGGATTAGAGAGATTCAACCTATTCTAAAGATTTTAGCATAAATTACCTCTTATGATTTTTTACACTGTGGTTCCTGAAACTTTTGTTTTCTGAATGCAATTATACACTATATCAGTAGTTACTAGTAAGACAAATTTTCTACAGTAAGAATACATGTTACTGTTTAATTTAGGAGGCATGTTCACAACATGCTATTTTCTGCTTGGTAGACAATTTCTTCATTCTCAGAGAAACTGGTCACCCAGATTGACATGGCAATTTTCTGTCCGGGTAACCAAGGACAACTTGTTTTGAGCACTGCATGACATTTCAATGCTCATTAGTTTTTAAAAAGGATAATCTGAAATGAAATCACCTAGGCTACGTCTACACTGGCCCCTTTTCCGAAAGGAGCATGTTAATTTCACAGGTCGTAATAGGGAAATCCGCGGGGGATTTAAATATCCCCCGCGGCATTTAAATAAAGATGTCTGCCGCTTTTTTCCGGCTTTTAGAAAAGCCGGAAAAGAGCGTCTACACTGGCCCCGATCCTCTGGAAAAAAGGGCTTTTTCCGGAGGATCGGGGCCAGTGTACACGCTCTTTTCCAGCTTTTCTAAAAGCCGGAAAAAAGCGGCAGACATCTTTATTTAAATGCCGCGGGGGATATTTAAATCCCCCGCGGATTTCCCTATTACGACCTGTGAAATTAACATGCCCCTTTCGGAAAAGGGGCCAGCGTAGACGAGCCCCTAATGTTTGGCATTAGCAAATTTCTGATGGCTATTGGCAATATGTCTTCTTAATTCCAGATAAATTAAGACATCTACTGAAAATAATCATAATACTGTATAAAGCACTTTTGCACACATTTATACCTCAGGCAGTAAACTCAGAACACCATTTATCTTGTGTATTGTCTAGAAAAAAACTGCAGCATGGACAACACCCTAATGAGTTCTCTTGATAGTTTTTAGGACCGCATGGAGCCAGATACTATGCCTAGGAGTAAAGGACACACAACCTTTTTTTACTGCATTTTGGGGGGTCAGAATTGGGCACAATGAAATAACATTTTAAATTCGTACTGCTGAGGGAAATTACTGGAATGGAGTCAGACACAGCAGAGATCAGATCATAATTAATTATATTAGGCCTTGAGATTCAAAAAGATAAACCTTTATAACTGTCAATATCTCATGCAAAATATATAAAATAAAGGAAGTTCTCAAGCAGAATATTTTCTTTTACTTTACCTGTGTGTACATTTTGATTATTATTGGTGGGCATATGTTTTTGTTGGTTTATGTATGTGTGTGGTGAAATCAGCATTTAGCAATAAAAATCATGCTTTCAAGCCCAATCATAACCTATACAGTTTTCATATCACAATTACAACAGATTATAATGAAGAATGAAGCTGTCATAATAACAATAAATCAGGTTCTAAGGGTACCTCTACACAGCACTCTAAACTCAAAATAAGATATGCAACTTGCGCTACACAAATTGTGTATCTTATTTCAATTGTATTTCAAAATAGCTTATTTTGAAATTTGGTGCATTTACACAGTGCCAAAATTCAAAACAACACGCTATTTTGAAACATCTTTTAACCCTCGAGGGTGGAACAAGAGTTACAGGGATGCCAAAATAGCATGCCCGTTCTTTCGAAAAATATTTTGAAATAACAGGTAGCTTGTAAAGATGCATGGTAACTATTTTGGGATACTTATGGTAGCTGCACAGTGTAGACATAGCCTATGAGACAAATTTAATAATAGCATAAGTGTTACAATCTATTATTTTAAAAACAAATTGTACTGCTGACAAAAAAATGAATCAAACTAATGTGCATATGCAGGGATCTCTTGATCCTGCTAATTTTGGTGGCACTAGTGTAGGTTTTGAAGCTTAAATAATTGCAATTTTTTAAATTCTTGTTTTTGCTTAGAATGTCCTGACTTATGTGATGAGGATGTCTCTTTCACATTGTCCTATCTTGTGGAGGACTCAATGATTATAAAATACTTGGGAAGGCAGCAAGTGAAGACTCTCTGTTAAAGTGTAATATTGCTGATTAACACTGCTTACTGTAAATTGCAGTTGGTGGTCTCCTCAAAGTCTTCAGACTAAATAAACCTGGATGGAATTCTAGACCAACCCAGCCCAAAAGCGAACATACTCATCAAATTTCTTTGGAGAAGGGGAGCTGGAAGGTACTGACCTTTCTGAAGTGGAGCCAGAGTGGGTCAGATAAACTGGACTACACTGAATTCTGGACTATGCAGGATAAGATCACCCAAATGCCAACTACTCCCTCTTTCTTCAATGGAAGAATAGGTTTTAAACCCTTCTTGATTTTGAGGTTTGAAGTTTTGTGAATTCCAATAGGTATATGAATATCGATAAAATGAAGACAATGGTATTTGGAGAAGGAAATAGGAAGAAAGATCAGTGTAGATGGGATCGAAATAGAAAATGTAGAGAAGTTCAAGTATTTGCGGAACAACATAACATATGATCTAGACTGCAAGAAGGAAATAGTGACTAGAATAGCAAAAGCAAGAGTGAGTTTGAAGGCGATGGATAAGATCTGGAAAAGTAAAGTGATTAGCTTAGGAATGAAGCTGAGCGTCTTGAAAACGTGTGTATTTAGCAGCATTTTGTACGGATGTGAGACATGGGTGATAACGAAATATTTGAAGAGAAGGATATTGGTATTTGAGAGGAGTTGTTACAGAAAGATCCTGAGAATAGGATGGATGCAGAAGGTCACCCATGAGGAATTATATAGGAAGAAACAGCCAAAAGAGAACCTACTACAGAAGGTTATGCAATGGAAGTTACAGGGCATATCTGCAGAATGAATGACAAGCGAAAAGTTAAGACCCTCGTATTTGGCATAATTGATGATCTGAATAGGAGAGGCAGACCCCACAGAGAATGGGTAGATGATATAGTTCATTGATGTGGAGGAAGGAAATAGTGAGGGAGGCATCAGACACCAACGGGCGTTGAGCCCCTGGTTGTTGTTGATGATGATGATAGGGGCATATCTGCCTGCATGACAAGAGTTTACCTAGACACTTGGGAACACTCTACAGTGTGTGTAATTTTAATCATCAATATCATCACTTGATGGCAAAGCATCTTTGTAGACATGGGAAATTGACATTCATTCCTGTTCATAGCTTATTATTTCATTAAGTCCAGCCTAGTCACATCCCTGCTTATGGTGTTTCACCGATCCATCAGTGTTGGAATGATACTAGCTGGCTACGTCTACAGTGGCATGATTTTCTGGAAATGCTTTTAACGGAAAAGTTTTCCGTTAAAAGCATTTTTGGAAAAGCGCATCTAGATTGGCAGGACGCTTTTCCGCAAAAGCACTTTTTGCGGAAAAGCATCTGTGGCCAATCTAGACGTGCTTTTCCGCAAAAAAGCTCCGATTGCCATTTTCGCGATTGGGGCTTTTTTGCAGAAAACAAATCTCTGCTGTCTACACTGGCCCTTTTGCACAAAAGTTTTTCAGAAAAAGACTTTTGCCCGAATGGGAGCAGCATAGTATTTCCGCAAAAGCACTGACAATCTTACATGAGATCGTCAGTGCTTTTGCGAAAATTCAAGCGGCCAGTGTAGACAGCTGGCAAGTTTTTTCCGGAAAAGAGGCAGACCCCAGCAGCTTTTCCAGAAAAAGTGGCCAGTCTAGACACAGCCATTGTGTTTGCACATGCCTTTGTGCTGGCATACAGTGGTTTATAGGACCAACTCTCTGATGGTGAAAGAAGGTGGCTCATTTTTGTGGAAACTGAGGTTGCAAATAACATTAAGGAATAAGATGGGAAGTGGATGGGGAGCTGAACTAACTGTATGTAGAAGAAGAAAAACTGTGAGTTCATATAGGAGCAGACAGAGCTTGCTTGGTCTTATAAGGAATGTCAGCTTAGGGCAAGGAAAACCATGATTTCAAATTCAAGCTCATTAGCTTTGGAAGGCAAGCAGACAAGAGTGTAACTGCTGATACCTGTTCCTATAAGGTTAATAGGCTATGATGTGGCATGTGCATGAGCTGGATAGCATGGACATGCCTAGCAAGTCATCACATATGAAACTCACTTGTTATAGAAACAATGCAGCAAACCAAGCTGTAATTTTAAAGCATTCTTGAAATTTCTGATGGCTTACTATAAGTCACAGCAGATGTATCTGTTTATTCAGATGATGCTTTAGAATAAAAGGCAAGTTCAATAGTACATTATTCTTCCTTATAATAGGTATTGCCAATTTCTATCTTGCTGCAATACTCATTTTTGTGAGTGATGTCTCTAGTGTCTTCCTTTATGTGATTCCTCTTCGATTTTATATCAGGTTAGTAAGTCTTCTCGCTTTGAGCTATTGGGTCTGAAAGGTTGATATTGACATCCTTTTTAATGGCCTAAAATAGGCAAACAAAATAAATGTGCATTCTTGAAATATAGATTGTGCAAGCAAACTCTCAAAAGTTGGACATTCCATCTCTCTTTATATTTATTCTGCAATGCAAGAAACTTACATTCAAATATGGGAGGCAGCATAGCTTAAGAAGAGGACACTAGAATGGGAATCAGGGGGCCTAGATTCTATTCCCAGGTATATCACTGAACTGCTGGATGACATTTGGCAAATTACTTCATCTCTGTTTTTCTTTCTGTTCTGTTCAAACATAGACACTTAAGTTGGATTAAAACCAGAAAAGACGGTTGGTTCAGAAAAGACAGAATTCAGAGTACCATAAAAACAAACCCCCCCCCCCCCACACACACACACATGCACCGAACCCCCCTATACTCCATGTCTAGACTAGGAAAGTATTTCAAAATTAGTAAATTCAACATCATAACTCCCAATTTAACATAATCGAACTATGGTGTCCACCCTATCGGGAAGCCTCAAAATTAGTCCAAGGCAGGCCCTGTTAACGTGGATGAACTACCTTAGATTTAGTCCCAGAAAGCACTGGGGAGTAATTAGTTCAAATTACTCTGGGGAGTAATTCTTTTGAAATAGTGGCACCAGAGCATCCATACTACCATTATTTTGAAATAACTATTTAGGAATTAGTCTTACTCCTGATGAAAAGCAACAGTACCGATTTCAAATTAAGAACCCCATTATTTTGAAATAACGGGCTTGGTAGTGTGGATGTAGTGTTTATACATTTGAACTTGGGGCGGGAGCAGGTATATCAAAATAAAGTCCTAATGTAGACCATAGCTAAAACACTACTCATGCCACCTTGCTTTCAGCTGGCTTTTTTCAGACTGACTGCATGTTTTCCTGCATAGTTTCCTAGCCTTCATGCAGGACAAGACCCCATCCTCACTCTTAAAATGTTTGGGTATGTCTACACTACCCCCCTAGTTCGAACTAGGGGGGTAATGTATGCATACCGAACTTGCTAATGAAGCCCGGGATTTGAATTTCCCGGGCTTCATTAGCATAAAGCCGGCGCCGCCATTTTTAAAAGCCGGCTAGTGCGAACCCCGTGCCGCGCGGCTACACGCGGCACGGGCTAGATAGTTCGGATTAGGCTTCTAATCCGAACTATCTAGTCCGTGCCGCGTGTAGCCGCGCGGCACGGGGTTCGCACTAGCCGGCTTTTAAAAATGGCGGCGCCGGCTTTATGCTAATGAAGCCCGGGAAATTCAAATCCCGGGCTTCATTAGCAAGTTCGGTATGCATACATTACCCCCCTAGTTCGAACTAGGGGGGTAGTGTAGACATACCCTTTCTGATTCTAGCACAGTTGTCAATACACCAGTCCTCCCCAGTAAAATCAATAATTAACACATTCAATAATTTTAAAAAACCCACAAATTTAGTCTTAAGGAAAATCTATGATTTCTGCATGATTTGTGGTGCCTGTCAGGGACAGAAAGAGATACCTAAATCTGTCCTCCTCCTGATATTGATGTTATACCAAATAAAAGCAAGCAGGATCTTATGAGAGGGATAAGGCAAAAAGCCACATTTACTGTAAAGATAATAATAAAAAAATAAAGAAAAGATAGAAGCAAACAACGTTGTTTAACTACTTAACCCTTATACATATAAACATTCATTCATCCATTCATTCATTCAGGTTCTGTGTATTTATTATAGTTACCAGCCTGGAAGTTGCTTGTGACAGAATACTGGCCAGGTATTCTGTACACAAGTGATGGGAGTGGGGAGCGAAGTCCTGATCAGATGCGCATCTGAAGCTCCTGGTAGGCTGGCAGCAGAACCTTGGACTCTGATTCCATAGTTTTTTAGTCCAGTTCTTATAGGAATTTCTTCCTATGCCAGTTTATGGAAATTGCTGCATCATGCTGATGTCTCCAGGGTGGCTGCCAGGTGCTCGTCAGTGATCTCATCTGGTGGACCTCCAGTACTTGGTTTTCTCCACTTGACACCTTTTGGTTGCACTGGCACCTGACGCCTTCTTCAGCCCTTTGTTGCTGTATTCTCAGGCTGACACCTCTCAGAACCATTCACTCATCATCCAAGCACTCTCTCTCTTACATACATTCCTTAATTAATGTTTCCCATACAATATTTTTGTATAATAATAACTTTACATATATCAGAGTTGTAGTTACAAAAAGTTTCTGGGTGGTATTGCTTAAAACATTCTCTGAGTGCTGAGTAAAGTTACAATGTTTTAAAGAGAACAGGCATCAATTATGTAACAATGCCCTTAGTCAATTACAGGGCTTGGCTCCCATAGCAGAGTTAGTGGCTTGACAATGCACTGTTACAATGTTGTTACAATGTATCTCTGCAATGTCAATTTCAAGCAGCCCCTTGCACAAGCTTGAGCATGCCCTGGGGCACAGAGGGGGGGCTGTTTCTGGCTACATAGGATTATATTCTTAACAGTTCTAAGTTACATGACCTAATACATTATATTCTAAAGGGGCAATAATAATAATAAATCTAAACATTTAACAATCTTAACAAATAAGAATAAGAATTAATAATAAATCTAAACACTTTAAGTTGTGGGGAACAAATTATGGGGAGTCACTTCCATTTGGGGGAATCATTTTCAATACATTAATATGTTATCCCTACATACATACTGTCTGAATCACCCTCTACAGGAGTAATCTTGCTCAGCTTCTCTTGACTACCATCTCCTGGTACTAACACTTCCTCTTCCTCTGGCCAAAAAAAATCTGTAAGTATTTCTTCTGACAATAGGACCCACATCCTGTAACCCATACTGGAATTTTATCAGGCAACAGTTGATTCATGTGCCTCTTTATTGGCTCCCCTTTTACCTCTGTTGAATAAGTCACTGGTATCTTCTTTACAATACCTTTTTCCTGTTTCATCCATCCCCTTAACTTTATACCAATCAAAGTAGTCAGAACAATCTGGGAGTCTTAGGTTGTAGGTTTTTCACTTATGTTCTCTTTCACTGAGTGCTAGTTTAAGTCTGGTTGAAGTAAATAAAACCCAAGGAAGCTTAATTAACTGGCATTTCTGTTATCTCCCAATACAAATCTTCAGTTTAGTAACTGGGACTGGTATACTGCCCAGCACATTATGTAATGGCATATTCTGAACTCTATGTTTATGCAAAAGAGGCAGAAAGACAAGTCAGCAAGCTGAAATCAGGGATTTAGTCAAAAGAGTTTCCAGGATGTATCACAGGGTCATTACAAATTTAGCCCCATCACCTATACCTTCTACATTTGCAATGACAAGTGATGTTGATAATGATGACTCTGAGGCACTGCAAGATTCTAGGGTGCCTTCTGAATCACCAAAGATTAAATAATGTGCAGTACAGTTTTAGTGTTGTGTATTTTTACTGATCTATGCCATGTGTTACCCATAATGATATATAGTGTTATAAGGTAGCCTACTGCATAGAAAACTTTACATAAGTGCTTCAAGAAATCAACCACTCCATAGTGAAGTAAAGGTTGAAACTCTCTTGTGTAGGTCTCTCTGGTCTGGCCCACGGATGTCGCTAGACCAGAGAGCCCCAGCCACAGAAATTGAGAACATCTGGAAGTGGAGCCAGTCTGGTTGGCGGCAGCCTGCAGGGCCAGTGATCTGGGAGCTGGGGAACCCTGCGAGCAGCTGCCACTGGGGAACCCAGGAAGCAGGCTGGGGGGCAGAAGAAGGCAGGTGGGCTGGACGAGGTCAGGCCTCCGGGTTCTCCTAGCACATAAGCTAGGAAGGGAGCTCCCGGAGGGCCCGGATGCCTCACCTCCCCTGGTCCAGCAAACTCCCTTGTTTGGTACTACTTCAGTTCCGAGGGTGCCGGACCAGGGAGGTACTACTGTATGATCAGTGAGTACCTGTATATTATTTTATATTTTGTTTATTTCATTGTATTCTAATCCTTTGAAAAGTGGTATTCCACTGGTGAAGTGTAACTCTCAGTTGACGAGAATATTCAAGAGGCATCCCCTTCTCTCCCAACGTGCGGAATAATAGAGCTTTTACTGTAGTATGTAGCAATTCCATTGGAGTCTTCTGAGTTGCAGACTATGAGATATACCTATAGGCTCTGAATTATAATGTATCAATAGGCAGGAATTGTACACTTTCCTTTTGCTTCCTGAAGACATGTATCCTTTTCTGTTCAACCCAATTAATATTTTTCTATAATGCAGCAGACATCAGACTGACTGATGTTGATGAATTTGGAATGAATATTTCATAGTTAACATAGGCAGAAATGATCTAAAATTCTGAGACATTCTGTGGCATAGAGGCATTCATTCTCAATGGCGTTTTGTCTTCTCTTTTCATGGTTGTGCCTTTGTTGCAACTATACAGTATCCTAAGAAAGAAAACTAATTTTGAAATAAAAGCTCATTTGTTTTTTTCAGAATATCATTTTAGAACATCTTCTAATTTGTTTTTTTTTTAAGTTCCTCTGAATTCAGCCAAGTTACTAATATGTCATCCAAATAACAGACAACCACATTTACCCCCTGCAGAAGCTGATCCATTATTTTTGGAAACACAGCAGTGTACTGGCTACTTCCTAGATCTTTCATACCTAATTACACACTTGTGTGTGTTCACTGTCATAAATTGTTTTGAATCTGGCTCCAAACAGCAACTGCTGCTAGAGTCAGGACAGTTCTAGTTTGTTAAATGTCACTCATTCGGCCATTTTCCAAATAAACCTTGCAGTTTAAGAACTGGATGTTTGTCCACTTGCAGCCAGGGGTTTGTGATGATTTTGTAGTTCTCCCGCCTCCACCTCACCTCAGAACTCATCATTTGGCATACGCACAACTGGTATGCTCACGCACTGAACTCCACAGGGGAAATGATGCCCTGCTTTTCCAGTTTATCAATTGCTTTGGACTTTTGCAGATCATATTGCACAAGTCTTGAGTTTTCAGGAATTTAGGAATGGCTTGACAGTCACACAGCCTCACTGTTATGCCTTTTAAGAAACCCTTGTCACTACTAAATACCCTTTTGTATTATTTTTGTTCTTCTGCTTGGTCTGGCATCCAACTGAAGCTTTTATAGCCAGTAACTGCCCTTAGTTCAGGACCCATTTCTTTCATTTATAATTAACTCTAATGATAAACACATATATTTATAGATTAAAGACAGAGGACCTGCCTGATATTCCTGTCTGTCCCTTATTGGAATTCTGCAAAAGCATGTTACTTCTCTAAGGGTATGTCTACACTACCCCGCTAGTTCGAACTAGCGGGGTAATGTATGCATACCGCACTTGCTAATGAAGCCCGGGATTTGAATTTCCCGGGCTTCATTAGCATAAGCGGGGAGCCGCCATTTTTAAATCCCCGCTGCTTCGAACCCCGTGTAGCGCGGCTACACGGGGCTCGAACTAGGTAGTTCGGACTAGGGTCCTATTCCGAACTACCGTTACTCCTCGTGAAACGAGGTGTACCGGTAGTTCGGAATAGGCACCCTAGTCCGAACTACCTAGTTCGAGCCCCGTGTAGCCGCGCTACACGGGGTTCGAAGCAGCGGGGATTTAAAAATGGCGGCTCCCCGCTTATGCTAATGAAGCCCGGGAAATTCAAATCCCGGGCTTCATTAGCAAGTGCGGTATGCATACATTACCCTCCTAGTTCGAACTAGGAGGGTAGTGTAGACATACCCTAACTCTTACCTCAGGGAATGGTTTTTGTAAAGTCCCCCATTTATCATGCATGCTGCTATTCCAGTATCTATTTTTATTTACAGTATCTCATCATCTACCTTTCCATTAACAAAATAAGTGGATAATATCTGATCATTTTCTACCACATACACTTCTGTGACATAGTACATCTCCCACATTCTTTAATCCAGGAGACCACTTGCTTCCAAACATGACTACACCAGACCCACCAATAGTACTTCAAGGCCCCTGGGCAGAACAGTCAATGGTTCCACACACATCCCCAAACCATGCCTAAGTGGACATAGTCTGCCTGATTTATGTGCAGTGGTGCACCTGAATGGCTGCTGCCCAGTGAGAAGCTGGCTGTATTGCTGGGCATGCTTTTCTGGCAGAGCCACAACCTCCACATGCCTGCACAGCAGTTTTCGCTGCCACCGGTACCACCCTATACACACAAAGTTGTCCCTTGTGTACAGTGAAGCAGAGTAACTGCCCCTCATTTGGACAAAATTGTGAGGAAACACACAGAGAGGTGAGGTGGGAGGCAGACGAGCAGGATGAGGAGGCGAATGGCAGATGTACAGGCAGGATGAGGAGGTGCAGGGGGAAAGTGGTGACTACTCGGCACCCACCAGCAGCTCCCCTAGCAGAACTCCACTGATTTAGAGAGTAGCCTCTTTTCCTTCTCTGTGTTTTGAGGATTTTATGTTCCCTCAGTTCCAAGAAATACTAGTGCTTTGTTGGAACCTTCCAGAAAGAATATTTTATATATCTATTTAATAGCTTTGTTTACATGCTGTGAAACATAACAGAGAAAATCTCCTAACAAAGGTGATAGAAATGTAGCCGTGTTAGTCTGGGGTAGTTGAAGCAAAATGCAGGACAATGTAGCACTTTAAAGACTAACAAGATGGTTTATTAGATGATGAGCTTTCGTGGGCCAGACCCACTTCCTCAGATCAAATAGTGGAAGAAAGTAGTCACAACCATATATACCAAAGGATACAATTTAAAAAAATGAACAAATATGAAAAGGACAAATCACATTGCAGAACAGAAGGGGGATGCGGGGGGGTAGGAAGGGGGAGGAAGGAAGGTAAGTGTCTGTGAATTGCTGATATTAAAGGTAGGGAGAGTGGGATGTTTGTGAGTTAATGGTATTACAGGTGATAATTGGGGAAACTGTCTTGGTAATGGGTGAGAAAGTTCAAAGACTTGTTAAGTCCTTGTTGGTAAGTGTCGAATTTTAACATGAATGACAGTTCAGAGGATTCCCTTTCAAGTGCAGGTGTAAAAGGTCTTTGTAGCAGAATGCAGGTGGCTAAGTCATTTAGGGTACGTCTACACTACAGCGCTAGTTCGAACTAACTTAGTTCGAATTAGTTAATTCGAACTAAGCTAGTTCGAACTAACGCATCTAGAACTAAAAACTAGTTCGAACTAGCGTTTTGCTAGTTCGAACTAGTAAGTCCACATTGAGTGGACTCTGAACAGGGCTTAATGATGGCCGGAAGCAGTGCCGGCAGGGCATAAAAGGAGGACTTAGAGCATGGAGATACTGTCTCAGGCTAGCCGAGGGCTGCGCTTAAAGGGTCCCGACCCCCACCCCGGACACACAGTTCTAAGGGGTGCCCCGCTTGCAAAGAAGTTCTGGCTTGGAGTGCCCTGAGTGCCCACACTGGGCACATCACACCACTCGGCCATCAGCCCGGCTGCACTTGCCGCAGGCTGCCATCTGGGGAGAGGGAGTAATTGGGGGGCTGCAGGAGAGCTTCCACCCCCAGAAGCCCGCAGAGCCAGCCCAGTCCTCCCCATCGGGGGCTCGTACCCCATTCCTCCCTCACCTCCTTCCACTTGCCCTTCCCTAGCCCCCCTTCTTATTGATGTACAAAATAAAGATAACGTTTCTTCCAACATTGACTCTGTCTTTATTGAAAAAAACTGGGGGAGACTGGGAAAAGGAGGTGGGAGAGGGGAAGAGAAAGGCTGGGAGAGGGGAGGGCAACTAACATGATCAGGGGTTGGGAACAGGTCCCATATGAAGAGAGGCTACAGAGACTGGGACTGTTCAGCTTAGAAAAGAGGAGACGGAGGGGGGACAGGATAGAGGTCTCTAAAAGCAGGGGTTGGATGGAGAGGGTGCATTCAGAAAAGTTCTTCCTGAGTTCCCATAAAGAAGGACTAGAGGACACCAAAGGAAAGGAATGGGTAGCAGGCTTCAAACTAGTAAGAGAAAGTTGTTCTTGACAAAGCAAATAGTTAACCTGTGGAACTCCTTGCTGCAGGAGGCTGTGAAGGCTACAACTAGAACAGAGTTTAAAGGGAAGTGAGATCAAGTCATGGAGGTTGGGTCCATGGAGTCCTATTAGCCAGAGGGTAGGAGTGGTGTCCCTGCCCAAAGTTTGTGGAAGGCTGGAGAGGGATGGCACGAGACAAATGGCTTGGTCATTGTCTTCGGTCCATCCCCTCCAGGGTCCCTAGGGTTGGCCGCTGTGGGCAGACAGGCTACTGGGCTAGATGGACCTTTGGTCTGACCCAGGACGGCCATTGTAAGCTCAGGGCTCAGGGTCGGGGGTCTCAGTGGACCCCCTTGATTTTCATGCACACCTGGTCCTGGGTGGCCAGGCTGGCAGCTCTCCTGCCCTAGACGGCCACTTTCCTGTGCCTAGTGCGGAGATCGTGGACGAGGTCCACGATGTCCGCACTAGCCCAGGAAGGTGCCCGCCTCTTGCGGTCCAGGGCAAGCTCCCGGGAGCCGCCAGCCTGGTCCCGGCAAGAGGGGGTGGGCTGGGGGGCATCGGGTGGGTGGCTCTGTGCCGTGCCAGGTGCAGGGTCTGCTGGCTGGGTGCTGGCAGGCTTGCACCTGGCACGGGCACCGTAGCCAGCCCGTGCCCCTTTAAGGGGTCCGGGGCCGGGAGGGGGGCATAGAGTTTCCCTGGTGTTGGCCAGAGTGGCCACCAGGGAAACCTGGGGAGGGCTAGCCTCCCACTAGTTCGAACTAAAGGGCTACACAGCCCTTAGTTCGAACTAGCTAGTTCGAACTAGGCGTTAGTCCTCGTAAAATGAGGTTTACCTAGTTCGAACTAAGCGCTCCGCTAGTTCGATTCAAATTCGAACTAGCGGAGCGCTAGTGTAGCGCATAGGAAAGTTAGTTCGAACTAACGTCCGTTAGTTCGAACTAACTTTCTAGTGTAGACATACCCCTAGAGAGTGTCCTTTCTGGTTAAAGTGGCAAGAAACTGTTTTCTCTTTGTGATCTTGTCTGATATCTGTTTTGTGGGCATTAATCCTTTGGCGAAGTGTCTGAGATGTTTGTCCAATGTACATAGCAGACGGACACTTTCGGCACATGATAGCGTAGATTATATTTCTGGATGCGCAGGAATATGTGTTCTTGATCTTATAACTCACTTGGTTAGGTCCAATAATGGTATCAGCAGAATGAATATGTGGACAAAGCTGGCAACGGGGTTTGTTGCAAGGGAAGGTACCAGGGTTGGTATTAGTGTGGTATGTCCTGTGGTGGTTGGTAAGAATCATCTTGAGGTTAGGTGGTTGTCTATAGGAGACTATGGGTCTGTCTCCCAGAGCCTCTTTGAGTATGGTATCCTGTTCCAATATAGGCTGTAGTTTATTGATAATGTGTTGGACAGGTTTAAGTTGGGGGTTGTAGGTGATGACAAGTGGTGTTCTATTGTTGGTTTTCTTGGGTCTGTCTTGAAGTAGATGGTTTCTAGGTATTCGTCTGGCTCTTTCAATTTGCTTTTTTGTTTCTCTGGGTGGGTAGTTGAGATTTATAAATGCTTGGTAGAGATCCTGAAGCTTCTGGTCTCTGTCAGTGGGGTTAGAGCAGATGCGGTTGTATCGAAGGGCTTGGCTATAGACGATGGATCGTGTGGTGTGTTCTGGATGGGAGCTGGATGCATGTAGGTAACTGTATGAGTCAGTGGGTTTTCTGTAGAGAGTGGTGTCTAATTTTCCATTGTTGATTTGTACGGTGGTGTCCAGGAAGTGGATCTCTCGTGTAGAATGGTCCAGGCTGAGGTTGATGGTGGGGTGTAGGTTGTTGAAATCTCTGTGGAATATCTCCAGTGTTTCTTGGCCATGTGTCCAGATCATAAAGATGTCATCGATGTACCGTAGGTAGAGGAGGGGTGAAAGGGGACGGGAGTTGAGGAAACGTTGTTCTAGGTCAACCGGAAATAACTCTCGAACTCTCGAACACCACATTTTACAAACCTCTCCCCTCTGATCCCACCTTGGACTACCAAAAGAAACTACACTGTCTCCTTAAAAGCCTCCCCACAGCTACTCGGGAACAAATCCTCACAGAATCACCTTCTGACCCCCGACCAGGATTGTTCTATCTACTTCCCAAGATCCATAAACCTGGGCACCCCGGACGTCCCATCATCTCTGGTATTGGCACGCTCACTACTGGTCTATCCAGCTATGTAGACACTCTTCTCAAACCCTTCGTAACCAATACCCCCAGCTATCTCCGAGACACTACTGACTTCCTAAGGAAACTACAAAACATCGATAACCTCCCCAATAATACCATCCTTGCCACCATGGATGTAGAAGCTCTATATACCAACATCCCACATGAAGACGGATTACAAGCAATTAGAAACACTATCCCAGAGGACACTACTGCCAACCTGATAGCAGACCTATGTAACTTTGTTCTCACCCACAATTATTTCCGGTTTGAGAACAACTTATACCTCCAGATCAGCGGCACAGCCATGGGTACACGCATGGCCCCACAGTATGCTAACATCTTTATGGCTGACCTAGAACAACGTTTCCTCAACTCCCGTCCCCTTTCACCCCTCCTCTACCTACGGTACATCGATGACATCTTTATGATCTGGACACATGGCCAAGAAACACTGGAGATATTCCACAGAGATTTCAACAACCTACACCCCACCATCAACCTCAGCCTGGACCATTCTACACGAGAGATCCACTTCCTGGACACCACCGTACAAATCAACAATGGAAAATTAGACACCACTCTCTACAGAAAACCCACTGACTCATACAGTTACCTACATGCATCCAGCTCCCATCCAGAACACACCACACGATCCATCGTCTATAGCCAAGCCCTTCGATACAACCGCATCTGCTCTAACCCCACTGACAGAGACCAGAAGCTTCAGGATCTCTACCAAGCATTTATAAATCTCAACTACCCACCCAGAGAAACAAAAAAGCAAATTGAAAGAGCCAGACGAATACCTAGAAACCATCTACTTCAAGACAGACCCAAGAAAACCAACAATAGAACACCACTTGTCATCACCTACAACCCCCAACTTAAACCTGTCCAACACATTATCAATAAACTACAGCCTATATTGGAACAGGATACCATACTCAAAGAGGCTCTGGGAGACAGACCCATAGTCTCCTATAGACAACCACCTAACCTCAAGATGATTCTTACCAACCACCACAGGACATACCACACTAATACCAACCCTGGTACCTTCCCTTGCAACAAACCCCGTTGCCAGCTTTGTCCACATATTCATTCTGCTGATACCATTATTGGACCTAACCAAGTGAGTTATAAGATCAAGAACACATATTCCTGCGCATCCAGAAATATAATCTACGCTATCATGTGCCGAAAGTGTCCGTCTGCTATGTACATTGGACAAACATCTCAGACACTTCGCCAAAGGATTAATGCCCACAAAACAGATATCAGACAAGATCACAAAGAGAAAACAGTTTCTTGCCACTTTAACCAGAAAGGACACTCTCTAGGGGTATGTCTACACTAGAAAGTTAGTTCGAACTAACGGACGTTAGTTCGAACTAACTTTCCTATGCGCTACACTAGCGCTCCGCTAGTTCGAATTTGAATCGAACTAGCGGAGCGCTTAGTTCGAACTAGGTAAACCTCATTTTACGAGGACTAACGCCTAGTTCGAACTAGCTAGTTCGAACTAAGGGCTGTGTAGCCCTTTAGTTCGAACTAGTGGGAGGCTAGCCCTCCCCAGGTTTCCCTGGTGGCCACTCTGGCCAACACCAGGGAAACTCTATGCCCCCCTCCCGGCCCCGGACCCCTTAAAGGGGCACGGGCTGGCTACGGTGCCCGTGCCAGGTGCAAGCCTGCCAGCACCCAGCCAGCAGACCCTGCACCTGGCACGGCACAGAGCCACCCACCCGATGCCCCCCAGCCCACCCCCTCTTGCCGGGACCAGGCTGGCGGCTCCCGGGAGCTTGCCCTGGACCGCAAGAGGCGGGCACCTTCCTGGGCTAGTGCGGACATCGTGGACCTCGTCCACGATCTCCGCACTAGGCACAGGAAAGTGGCCGTCTAGGGCAGGAGAGCTGCCAGCCTGGCCACCCAGGACCAGGTGTGCATGAAAATCAAGGGGGTCCACTGAGACCCCCGACCCTGAGCCCTGAGCTTACAATGGCCGTCCTGGGTCAGACCAAAGGTCCATCTAGCCCAGTAGCCTGTCTGCCCACAGCGGCCAACCCTAGGGACCCTGGAGGGGATGGACCGAAGACAATGACCAAGCCATTTGTCTCGTGCCATCCCTCTCCAGCCTTCCACAAACTTTGGGCAGGGACACCACTCCTACCCTCTGGCTAATAGGACTCCATGGACCCAACCTCCATGACTTGATCTCACTTCCCTTTAAACTCTGTTCTAGTTGTAGCCTTCACAGCCTCCTGCAGCAAGGAGTTCCACAGGTTAACTATTTGCTTTGTCAAGAACAACTTTCTCTTACTAGTTTGAAGCCTGCTACCCATTCCTTTCCTTTGGTGTCCTCTAGTCCTTCTTTATGGGAACTCAGGAAGAACTTTTCTGAATGCACCCTCTCCATCCAACCCCTGCTTTTAGAGACCTCTATCCTGTCCCCCCTCCGTCTCCTCTTTTCTAAGCTGAACAGTCCCAGTCTCTGTAGCCTCTCTTCATATGGGACCTGTTCCCAACCCCTGATCATGTTAGTTGCCCTCCCCTCTCCCAGCCTTTCTCTTCCCCTCTCCCACCTCCTTTTCCCAGTCTCCCCCAGTTTTTTTCAATAAAGACAGAGTCAATGTTGGAAGAAACGTTATCTTTATTTTGTACATCAATAAGAAGGGGGGCTAGGGAAGGGCAAGTGGAAGGAGGTGAGGGAGGAATGGGGTACGAGCCCCCGATGGGGAGGACTGGGCTGGCTCTGCGGGCTTCTGGGGGTGGAAGCTCTCCTGCAGCCCCCCAATTACTCCCTCTCCCCAGATGGCAGCCTGCGGCAAGTGCAGCCGGGCTGATGGCCGAGTGGTGTGATGTGCCCAGTGTGGGCACTCAGGGCACTCCAAGCCAGAACTTCTTTGCAAGCGGGGCACCCCTTAGAACTGTGTGTCCGGGGTGGGGGTCGGGACCCTTTAAGCGCAGCCCTCGGCTAGCCTGAGACAGTATCTCCATGCTCTAAGTCCTCCTTTTATGCCCTGCCGGCACTGCTTCCGGCCATCATTAAGCCCTGTTCAGAGTCCACTCAATGTGGACTTACTAGTTCGAACTAGCAAAACGCTAGTTCGAACTAGTTTTTAGTTCTAGATGCGTTAGTTCGAACTAGCTTAGTTCGAATTAACTAATTCGAACTAAGTTAGTTCGAACTAGCGCTGTAGTGTAGACGTACCCTAAATGACTTAGCCACCTGCATTCTGCTACAAAGACCTTTTACACCTGCACTTGAAAGGGAATCCTCTGAACTGTCATTCATGTTAAAATTCGACACTTACCAACAAGGACTTAACAAGTCTTTGAACTTTCTCACCCATTACCAAGACAGTTTCCCCAATTATCACCTGTAATACCATTAACTCACAAACATCCCACTCTCCCTACCTTTAATATCAGCAATTCACAGACACTTACCTTCCTTCCTCCCCCTTCCTACCCCCCCGCATCCCCCTTCTGTTCTGCAATGTGATTTGTCCTTTTCATATTTGTTCATTTTTTTAAATTGTATCCTTTGGTATATATGGTTGTGACTACTTTCTTCCACTATTTGATCTGAGGAAGTGGGTCTGGCCCACGAAAGCTCATCATCTAATAAACCATCTTGTTAGTCTTTAAAGTGCTACATTGTCCTGCATTTTCCTAACAAAGGTGGTATTATAAAAAATAGAGAACATAAAATAGACGCATATGTCAATATGAAGTTTCCAGCTTAATGAAAAAGAGGAAGCTGTTACAATTGCGAATTGGGGAGTGAGGCAAAGGAAGCAATTACCCAGGGGCCTGGGTGATTTGAAAGGTGAGGGTCATCACTAAGATGATGTGGGGCACAGGACATAGGCACCAAGTTTCTAATCTTTCAGGAGGTACTCCCCCTGGCTCTGCCCCCAATCCATCTCTTCCTCTAAGGCCCCCACCTGCCCTGCTTCTTTTGACCCATGTTGTGTGTGCCCCCTCCCTTTTCATTCCCCTCTTTCCTGGCCAGTTCCTTCCACTTCCCTGAGCAGGCTGCACCTTTACTCCTCTTCCCTTCCCCACAGCTGCACCTGACTCTGCAAAACATCTGATCTGCAGCAGACAGTAGGCACTGGAAGGGTAGGGAAGGCACTGACTGGCAGGTCCTGCTAGGAGTCAGGAGGTGTTGGGAGTAGGGAGGTGTGGGGAGACACAACTCACCCCATCTTTTTTTAAAATGTCATTTTTCAGGCTGAGTCTGATCATTGCACTCTTTATTACAGTCACCTTAGCCTGCAAGCAGGACAAGATGCCTTTATTCTCTCCAGTTCTTAAAGCAATAGGTAGCAATTCAAACACAATATTCAACACACCACACTTTCCATCCTTTGTAAACTCTTCAGGGCAAGGGTTGGCTTTTGAGGTGCCTATCCTGGGAAATGTCTAAGAGTGTCCTGTACTTGTTGCTAGTTGTCCAGTATTATTGTCTCAGGATCATCCCTGACATTTACTTTTTAATACCTCAGAGGAATCAGCCCTACATACTATGTGTTTCCACAGCTCTTGGTAAAATGCAGCCTTGATGTCAGTTGAGGCAACTGTATGTTACTGTGATATAAAACAATGTATATGTAGGTAATTAGCAAATATTTATGCAATCATAATTGTGTATGCTAAATAAGGCAAATTTAGCATAATGGATCTTATTTTTCAATGCTCAGTCCTGAGTAATTTTGGATTATACCTGTAAATATAAAATACTCACACAGAGACAACTTTGCTAATGTAATTCAGTGGGTGCTGAGACTACATTGTTAACCTTTTAAAATGTTTATTATTTTAAACAATGCCACTTTGTTTAATACTACTGATACTTGGAAGTCACTTGGTTCAGAGATTCCAGAAAGGCTGTTTTTATGGATTGGTCCACTGTATATATTCAGCACTGCATTGACAGAGAGAACTGCTGGATCTATGGTTCTGTTGTGAATTTTAGAGGAAGAGTTTGTTTATCAGCTGCTATTATAAACTTAATAATGGTGTTGGGTCTATGTAGTCCCATTGTTAATTTGAGTACCACCTAAGTAAAAGAATAAAGACAAGCAGTGAATGAAGAAAATTATTTTTTTTCAATATTTCATAGGTAAACTTCAAACTTGTGTTAGTTTTAAGCCATTGATTCTGGCAAATTACTGCCCCCTCTAACATATGAGATATGGGATATTATCAGGGTAATTCAGCTTGTCCCTGAAGCCAAAACAAGATCACTTTTGCCTGATATTTTACATTTGAGCAGTTCCTGTGCTTAGTTCATTGATGCGAAACTCCTTAAAAATCCATGAAAAAATGAGAAGACCCAACACACTATTATTGTGAAATTAAATCTTTAGATCCAATACTTGGGTCTGAGCAAGCTCTGCTTAGCATAGAGCTCAAAGGGCTGGAGGCAAACTTGGATATATTCCCCATTGCCTCAGCCATATGCACCAACTCCATCAGGATGAGGCGTGGATGAGAAAAGGCAGTGTTGGGTTTGAGGGAAGAGATGGAATGTGGGCTGAGCGTGGTGCAGAGAGGGTTGGTGGTTTGGAATCTCAACACAGCTTCTGAGCTTTTCTAAGTTTTATGTGTGTGCGTGCTTGGTGTTGTTGTAGTTGTGTCAGTCCCAGGAAAATAGAAACAAGATGGTTGAAGTAATATCTTTTATTGGACCAATTTCTGCTGGTGAGGGGGACACGCTTTCCTCTTACACAGATCTTAAAAGACCTGAAATAGAGCTCTGTGTAATCTCAAAAGCTTGTCTGTTTCACGAATAGAAGCTGGCCCAATTAAAAATGATTCCTCACACACCATTTTTCTCTAATGAATGATCTAGGGCATCTATAAGGAACACACTTTCAGAGAAAGTAAAACCGGTCTAGAGTCTGTCCACTATTAAGGCTCACTGAAGGATTCTCCTCCTTTATAAAAACTCTCCTGCTGTACCTCAATAAATGGAATATTTTTGATGATTTGGAGAATCTGTTCAGGTACAAGTTATGAGTTCTGGCTGATATTATGAAGTTGTTACTAAACTGTTGTATCATGTAATATGTCACCATTTGCTGACGAGCTATAACACATTTCTCCCAGATGAGATACAGTTGAGAGTCATTAACCTTAATGCATCTGTTCTGGACCAACCAACTGGTATGTTATGGTTGTTGGCTAGATCTGGGAGAAGCTACTTTCTCTAGCTTGTCTGCAAGGAATTGGTGAAGCAGGGAGTAGGAAAACAGCAGCAGCCAAATAAAGGAACCAGGTGTCTGTAGAAAAACATGCAAACTTGAGAGAAAATTTAAAAAAACAACAAATAGTCTAGTAGTTACCATCACTATCTGGGAACCGCAATCAGGGCAAGCTCCACAGAGTTTCCTCTCTCTCTCTCTCTCTCTCTCTCTCTCTCTAGGCATAGTCTCCTTACCCGCCTTATGTAATCAGTTATATGATTTGATAGCCCAAACAACATTTGTAATCAGTTTCAATTTAGATTTAGTATTGTAACTGTTTTGTGTGTTTGGATCGATCTATCTATCTATATTTCTTTTGTGATGGTAAGCCCCAGGACGGCATACTGGTACCTATTTTCCCATCTTACGTGAATTGAATGGGATTCCCCTCTGGCATACTGGCATTTATTTCCTTTTTTCTGTGGTGGCTTGGCTCCTGACAGAAGCGTGCCCAGGACATGCAGCTCTTAAAGGGGCTGTGATCGCATTTTTGCTCTTTTTTTTTCTCTCAACAACTTTGAGCCTAGAGTACTGGCACCGTATATGTATATACATGTATATATGTATATATTTCACTACCCAGAAATAAATAACTTTCATTATTAAGCTGGGTGCTTCTATCTCTTTTTCTTTCTCTCTTGCTTGCTCTTCCTCAGGATGTTGTTTTGGTTTTCCCATTCACTCTGCAACAACACTTCTTTTACCTAAGCTAAAAATCCCTGTAGTGCCCAAAAACCTCACAGGGTTTGCTTATCACATGGTTTACCTACAGAACAATTGTGGTGTGAAAGTGGGGATAGGGAGGTGCTGAACCTGGGAGTATATGAGGATGTCATCTTAAAATGCTGTTAAATTCAGCCCACTGAGTCCAAAGGCACATGAGGGTGCAGTGTGGCATTGCTGTTAAACCAGCCTGCTGAGTCCAGAGACATACAAGGGGTCAGCTTGTGAGTGCTGATTAACCAGTTTTCTCAGATGTGTTCAGTTAGTGGGTGTGAGTGTCTATGTGTTTCTAAGTAGGATGAGCCCTGTACTGAAGAACATAGTTCCTGCAGGAGAGCTCCATGGGGGGAGGGGGGAAGGAATTGGCAGTAGGGAGAATTCAGCTCCATATGAGAGCATAAGTAGCACAAGCAGCACACTGATAGAATTATTAACCTCCCCCCCCCCCAACCCATAAGAGTAAACCTAATAAATGGGCAAATCTGGTAACAATTGGAAGCTGCATAATAATTAAATACAGATATTTTACAGTGGTTGAATTATGGGAATGACTTTCTGGATATAGAAGTAATTTTCAAGGTTAGCTCACCAATCAGATAGATTTTTAAAATAATTTAACAAAGCTCTCTTAGGGTGCATCTATACTACACCTTAGTTTGAAATAAGATACACAATTTGAGCTATGCAAATTGTTTATTTTATTTTGATCTTATTTAGCGTATTTTGTAATTTGGCACTGTCTACATAGTGCCACATTTCAAAATAACCCGCTACGGAATGAGGTTTACAGGGACGTCAGCATAGCGAGCTCTAAATAACGGGCTTGCTGTTAAGATGCAGAATAGCGATTTCAGGATACTCCAGAATCCCAAAGTAGCATTGCAGTTTAGACGTAGCCTTAATGAACTGATTCTGAATCTTACACATTTATTTCTTGGGCTTTGTAAAATGTTAGAGGGCAAAATTTAAGGATGGAATTTTCAAAGGGGATTTACATACTCAGCTGTCTTTATCTTTAATGGAAATTGTCCATCCAATCCATTAGAAAATCATTCCCATATTTTAAATATTTTAGAGGATTAGCTGGGGATAAAGTAAGTGCCACATAAAATAATAAGTATGTATAAATAGCATATATTGGACTATGTCCCTCTTATTCCATCTCCCTTATGTTCCTCTTTTTGTTAGGCCTAGAGAGTACTTTTAGTTACAACCTAGTAGTGATCCACCCCAGAAGGAACCTAGGGAAAGAGGTCACACATTTACAGTTCTTTCCCTGGCTTCCCTTCAGGGAAATAATCTGCTCTTTCCCCCTAACCAGTGGCTAGTAATTTCCCCCTTCACTGATTCAGGTGCATGGCTCAGCATGTTGGGACACTGAACTTCAATGGCTTCCTGACTCTCCTCACCTATGGGGAAGGATGGAGATACTGAGCACACAGCTCATGCTAGCCCTTCAGGAACATTTAAAGTTTTGAAAAAGTTTGAAGAAAAAAAGGATTTTGGGGAGAAAAATGTTTATGAAAAATATTTCATTCTCTATCTTTCTCGGTTTCTAGTGCCATGATGACATCTATGCTGCCTGTCACTATCTCACTATTTCATCATTTGTGTATCTGAGGGGACAACTGATTGCTGCAAATAGGGGGACCCAATACCAAATGTGAAAAATCAGGACAGGGTGGGGATAATAGAAGCCTCTATAAGTCAAAGCCACAAATATCTGGACTGTCCCCACAAAATTGGGACCTCTGGTCAGCCAAGCTACAAAATATATTAGAGCCCTGATCAGGAGCACAAAGGAGATACGGACTCCCACAGATTGATAAATTGCACCACTGCCCAGAGTGAAGTTGTATGTAAGCAGAAGATGGCTAGAAATTTTGATTATTAATTAATCCAGCTCTGTTACGGAGCCATCTGTAAGCCTATACTGAGATGGAAAAAGGGTACAGACCAAAAGAGCATAGGGAGCTGGAAGGAAGAACAATGACCTGCTTGCACTTTTTATTCGAATTTCATGAAACTGCATTGAAAATATATACTCCATCAAGGAATTTGCACAAGGGCTAAAATAGGATGAAATTTTGCACTACATATATATATTTCTGGCAAGTTTCAAAAGGCTTTGCAAAAAGGTACCATTTAATATGAACATTTTTTGTCAGCCTAGCTGCTGAATCGAGACAATTTGCCCCTCAATAAGAGCATAAATGCTACCATATCAACAACAGCAAGATTATACAAAACCTACTGAAGTGCTGTTCACCTGACATCTTTTTTTAAAAGTAATTAGATTTTTCTGATCTAATCACTAGAGAAATCTTTCAGGTATCAACATCAAACAACCAGGAAATCTAAAGTCATTTTAGTCAGCATTAGTTTATTGCCTCACAGGACAATGCTATGACAACATCTAAGCAATGATTTCTCCAACTCAATCTAAACACAGGGGCTGTGTCTACATTGGCCCCTGTTCCGTAATAGGGATGCAAATGTAGCACTTTGGAATAGGCAAATCCGTGGGGGATTTAAATATCCCCCGTGGGATTTGCATTTTCATGGCTGCCGCTTTTTTCCGGCTTGTAGATAAGCCGGAGAAAAGCGCCAGTCTGGACGCTTGAAAGTAGGAATAAGAGATCCTCCGGAAAAGAGCTTATTTTCCAGAGGATCGCGTCCAGACTGGCACTTTTCTCCGGCTTATCTACAAGCCGGAAAAAAATGGCAGCCATGAAAATGCAAATCCCGCGGGGGGATATTTAAATCCCCCGCGGATTTGCCTATTCCAAAGTGCTACATTTGCATCCCTATTACGGAATAGGGGTCAATGTAGACGTAGCCAGGGGGGAGAAGCTGAATGGTAAGACTAAAGTTAGTGCTTGCCATGCAATTCTGATAATGTTTATAAACTCACATTTTAAACTAATCTGGCACTGATCCCATGCCTTACAAATGCACATTTTGTAATTTGTCAAGTGAAATGTTGGAAGAGTGGTGCCATTTTCATAAGGTAATAAAATTAATAATGTAAATCTAAAAATAATGTAATATTAAATACGGTGTAATAGCATGTGATAAAAATTAATTTTCTATTTTAAAGATCACTGCTTTTATAATTTATGCTCAGGTAAGAGAAGAAAATCCCTAGAAATATTCATTTTTCAGAGGTGGATTGTGAGATTTGATATTTTCATGATAGGGGTTAATGGGTTCTTAAAGTTTGGGAACCACTGCTTTAGGGGATTGCAACTGCAAAAAAGCACTGGGGTGATAGGGAGCTAAGTGTAAATTAGAACAGATTTGAGGTTCCTTTTATGCATATGTAGGGGTGTGGGCATGTGAAGCAGGGTATAATGTGGCTTTAAAATCCCCTTTGCTCCCCACCATCAGGGCACCATTTCAGATTTTTTGGGGGAAGGGGGCAACTCTGCATTCTGTGATTGGGGCACAAAGTGAGACCATGGGTAGGTGGACTGAGGACAGAGGCTTCAGATTTGTTACTGAACACGCTCAGTACAAGCCAAGCACCAAATGGGGAGGAGAGAAATCAACCCCATCTTCTTCCTCCCTCCCATATTCATTTTCTCTATCCACGAGCTACCAAGGCACTGGAAAACTTTACCTTCATTGGCAGACAACTTAGCAGTTAGCTGACAGGAGCACTGTATTTAATTCCTATATAAAAGAAATAAAATCAAATAAATATGAGATCCACACAGCTCTAACAGTAACATATTCTGATATCTTGTGGCAAGTCACTTAAGGGACCCTGGTTAGCCTTAACGTTTTAATGTATATTCTTATTTTGTTACTAACTCTGTGGAGAGAGACAGACCTCATTAGGAATCCTGGGCTCTATCTCAGCTCTGGAAGGGGAGTGTGATCTAGTAGGTTACAGCAAGGGGACAGATACATTTCAGCTCTGTATAAGAACATCAGAATGGCCATACTGGGTCAGATCAAAGGTCCTTCTAGCCCATTATCCTGCCTTCCAACAGTGGCCAATGCCATGTGCTTAAGAAGGAATAAGCAGAAGAAGCAATCATCATGATCCATTCCCGGTCACCTATTCCCAGCTTCTAGTAAACAGAAGCTACAGACACCATCTCTGCCCATTCTGGCTAACAGTCATTAATGGATCTATTCCATTTTTGAACTTATTTTGTTCTTATTGGAGCACTGTTGTAGTTTAGGCTTTCCTGGCAAAGAGTTCCACAAGTTGATTGTAAAAAAAATATTAGTTTGTTTTAAATCTGCTGCCTATAAATTAAATTGGGACAGCTTTTTGTTTTATCTTAGTGAAGGAATACAGGTACATAAAATTTCCATATTCTATTTTTCCACACCATTCATGATTTTCTATCATATCAGACCACTCTTTAGTAATTTCTTTTCTAAACTGAAAAGTCCCAGTTTTGTTAATCTCTCCTTATATGGAAACTGTTCCTTACCCCTAATCATTTCTGTTGCCCTTTCTGTACCTTTTCCAAATTCAATATGTCTTTTTTTTTAGATGGGGTGATCAGATCTGCATACAGTATTCAAGATGTGGGATTTCAATGACTTTATGTAAAATAAATATGGTACTTTGTCCTATTATTTATTCCTTTCCTAATGATTCCCAGTATTTTGTTAGCTATTTTATTTTTTTAGACTGCCACTACACACTGAACAGATGTTTTCAGGAAACTATCCATAATGATTCCAAGATCTATTTCTTGAACGGTATCAGCTATTTTGTATGTATTATATAGTTACAATTATATTTTTACGTGTGTATTAATTTGCACTTATCAACATTGAATTCCATCTCCCTTTGTGTTGCCCAATCATGCAGTTTTGTTAAATCCCTTCATAACTGTTTGCAGTCAACTTTGAATAAATCCCTGTTCACACCCTTTTCAAGAACATTTGTAAGTTTCACAGCAGTGAACCAAATGCAAATCCCAGCAGAACAAAACTAATTCTTGCTCTTCCCCCTCTATCTTTTAAGTGGACTACTCAGCAATATTTTCATGATGATCTAATGATCCTTCAATCACCTGAATGCCCAATCTTTTGTTATTCTTAATCTCCTGCCTCTTTCTTTTTATAAAAATCTTCCTGCCCCAAAGGCGAAGGTACAAGCAGCTCAAACTCATTTAAGAACTGCCTCTGGACTCAGGTCATGCAGCTTTAAGCAGACCACAAGTATGAAATCCAGGGGTTCCAAACTACTGGCTACTGCCTCCCTCCCTAGCTCTCCCTAAATGGCACCCTTGCCCACCATTACATTTCCATGTGCATCTTGGGTGCAATCCAGGATTTAGGCATTCATTATAAGTATCGGACATGAAGAAACCTAAGTGAGCACATTAGAAAATAACCTAGGGTACGTCTACACTACAGCGCTAGTTCGAACTAACTTAGTTCGAATTAGTTAATTCGAACTAAGCTAGTTCGAACTAACGCATCTAGAACTAAAAACTAGTTCGAACTAGCGTTTTGCTAGTTCGAACTAGTAAGTCCACATTGAGTGGACTCTGAACAGGGCTTAAGGATGGCCGGAAGCAGTGCCGGCAGGGCATAAAAGGAGGACTTAGAGCATGGAGATGCTGTCTCAGGCTAGCCGAGGGCTGCGCTTAAAGGGTCCCGACCCCCACCCCGGACACACAGTTCTCAGGGTTCCCCGCTTGCAAAGAAGTTCTGGCTTGGAGTGCCCTGAGTGCCCACACTGGGCACATCACACCACTCGGCCATCAGCCCGGCTGCACTTGCCGCAGGCTGCCATCTGGGGAGAGGGAGTAATTGGGGGGCTGCAGGAGAGCTTCCACCCCCAGAAGCCCGCAGAGCCAGCCCAGTCCTCCCCATCGGGGGCTCGTACCCCATTCCTCCCTCACCTCCTTCCACTTACCCTTCCCTAGCCCCCCTTCTTATTGATGTACAAAATAAAGATAACGTTTCTTCCAACATTGACTCTGTCTTTATTGAAAAAAACTGGGGGAGACTGGGAAAAGGAGGTGGGAGAGGGGAAGAGAAAGGCTGGGAGAGGGGAGGGCAACTAACATGATCAGGGGTTGGGAACAGGTCCCAGATGAAGAAAGGCTACAGAGACTGGGACTGTTCAGCTTAGAAAAGAGGAGACGGAGAGGGGACAGGATAGAGGTCTCTAAAAGCAGGGGTTGGGTGGAGAGGGTGCATTCAGAAAAGTTCTTCCTGAGTTCCCATAAAGAAGGACTAGAGGACACCAAAGGAAAGGAATGGGTAGCAGGCTTGAAACTAGTAAGAGAAAGTTGTTGTTGTTGTTGACAAAGCAAATAGTTAACCTGTGGAACTCCTTGCTGCAGGAGGCTGTGAAGGCTACAACTAGAACAGAGTTTAAAGGGAAGTGAGATAAAGTCATGGAGGTTGGGTCCATGGAGTCCTATTAGCCAGAGGGTAGGAGTGGTGTTCCTGCCCAAAGTTTGTGGAAGGCTGGAGAGGGATGGCACGAGACAAATGGCTTGGTCACTGTCTTCGGTCCATCCCCTCCAGGGTCCCTAGGGTTGGCCGCTGTCGGCAGACAGGCTACGGGGCTAGATGGACCTTTGGTCTGACCCAGGACGGCCATTGTAAGCTCAGGGCTCAGTGTCGGGGGTCTCAGTGGACCCCCTTGATTTTCATGCACACCTGGTCCTGGGTGGCCAGGCTGGCAGCTCTCCTGCCCTAGACGGCCACTTTCCTGTGCCTAGTGCGGAGATCGTGGACGAGGTCCACGATGTCCGCACTAGCCCAGGAAGGTGCCCGCCTCTTGCGGTCCAGGGCAAGCTCCCGGGAGCCGCCAGCCTGGTCCCGGCAAGAGGGGGTGGGCTGGGGGGCATCGGGTGGGTGGCTCTGTGCCGTGCCAGGTGCAGGGTCTGCTAGCTGGGTGCTGGCAGGCTTGCACCCGGCACGGGCACCGTAGCCAGCCCGTGCCCCTTTAAGGGGTCCGGGGCCAGGAGGGGGGCATAGAGTTTCCCTGGTGTTGGCCAGAGTGGCCACCAGGGAAACCTGGGGAGGGCTAGCCTCCCACTAGTTCGAACTAAAGGGCTACACAGCCCTTAGTTCGAACTAGCTAGTTCGAACTAGGCGTTAGTCCTCGTAAAATGAGGTTTACCTAGTTCGAACTAAGCGCTCCGCTAGTTCGATTCAAATTCGAACTAGCGGAGCGCTAGTGTAGCACCTATTAAAGTTAGTTCGAACTAACGTCCGTTAGTTCGAACTAACTTTGTAGTGTAGACATACCCCTAGTGCTGAATACATGGGAGATGTGTCTTCCCAACTGGAGGCATGCAGCCAAGTTGAAGGTAGGGATGCCGGATGGGAATGGGAAAAGTTGCTTTCATGAGCACTGTGGCGGGTTTTAAGGGTGCGAGCTCCACACCCCGCTACTCCTGCCCGTGCCCCGGGCTGGGGCCGGCGGAGTGGGGTGGGGCTCCGCGAACACACCGCCTTCGAGAGCCTCATAGTCCCGACATCCGGAGTCCATAAGTGAGCCCGGGACTGGGTGCGATCACCCCTCGCCCTGTATGGGGCCGAGGGGGCTCGGCGGACCCAGTCCGGTGCCTTCCCGGGCGGCCCCCAGCCAGGGCTCGGCCGGGGCTCTTGAGCCGTCCCTCTAGTCTTGATCCCTTCCTCTCGCACCCTCTCGGCGGGGGGAGGTTGGGTAGTGTGTTCGGCTATTACAGCCTGGAAGACCTGCACTGAGGTCGGGGTGTAGGGAGTGGGGGACCCAGGCCCACCCTCACCACCGGGTCCCAGCCCGAGGCCCTAAGTGGGGCGGGTGCCTTAAAGCGATCCCCCCACAGCAGGCGGGGCAGCCGCCCAAAACTCGCCTGCCCACGGGAGCCAAAATGGTCCCGCCTCGGACTCCTTCCACTCCTGCGCCGCCGGCCCCCTGGGCCAGCGCAAGGTTAAGTCACTTACCCCGTCGCAGATGCCGTGCCCGTCCCAGGGCGAGTCGCCAGCTGCTGGCGTCGTCTCCCTTCGTTGCCCGGAAGGCCGGGTGATTGGGGTGCCGGGAAGCAAGGGTGGCTGCCCTCTCGCTTCCCCTCCTCTGAGCGTCCCCGAGCCTGTTATGGGCGCGGGCGCGTGACGTCAGGGGCGTAAGCTCCGCCCTCTCCGGGGCTTTCCAGTCCGGCTCCTACCGGAGCGCACCCATGGCTCTGCCCCGGGGCGCAAACCGTGGTGCCCTGACCGGGCAATTTGCGGCTGCCCGGGGCTTCCCCCGCTTCTCCCGGCGCGCGCCCGCCCCCACTTTCTGCCGCGGCGGGGCCGGCGGCGCTGCGCCGAGCGGCTTTCGGCCGTCTACGGCCGCCGCTTCCCGCTCGGGAGGGGGGGCCTCCCTGCTCCCAGTGTGGACCCCGCTGGGTCCGTCACACACCTCCCCCCTTTGAAAAGGTCGCGGCCGGGGGGGGGGGGGGGTCTCGTATTCGGGAAAAAAAATCGGCGTTAAGGTGGGTGGCCCCGGGTCGGTGCACTATCTCAAAACAATAGGGCTGTAGGGCCAGGTACCACCGCATGATACGCGCGTTGGTCTCTTTCATTGAGTTAAGCCAGACCAACGGGGCATGGTCCATCACCAATTTGAATTTATTCCCCCATAAGTAATACCGCAAGGAGTCCATGGCCCATTTTACCGCCAATGCCTCCTTCTCGATGGTTGCATAGGCTTGCTCCCGGGGCAGCAACTTACGGCTAAGGTATAGGATGGTGTGGTCCCCATCTGGTCCCTCTTGAGTCAGTACGGCGCCGAGTCCCACCTGGGAGGCATCTGTATAAAGAATGAAGGGTTCATCAAAGTCTGGTTGCCTTAACACTGGGGCGGAGGCCAGTTTTTCTTTTAAAGTATAAAAAGCCCGCTCGGCCTGCGGGTTCCAGCGTATTTTGGTGGGTTCCGAATTTAAGGTTTTCTCTCGCCCGAGGTGTCCTGACCAGGGGATGGCGTGCCCCAACTCGAGGACCTCCCAATGGAAGCGGGTGGGGACCACGAGCTGTCTCCGCACCCCTCCTTCCGCCTCCCTCGTGACCCTGTACAGGCGGTCGCCCCATACCTGAAACTGCGGCCCTTGTGGTGTCCTCACTTCGTCCGGCCTTTCCTCGGCTGGGGTGACCACTTGGTCCCAGGCATGTTGAAGGGTGGGGTCCATCCTCTGTTCCGTCAGGAAGTCCGGCTCCGTCTCGAGCTCCAGGCAGATTGTTTCCTTGTTTGTGCTCGCCGGCGCCAGGTCGCTGACTGTTCTCCCTCGGCCTTCTTCGTTCGCGGGGGAGTCCTGGCCCTTCAGGAACAGCTCGAATCCGGGCCAATCGAGGCCGATGAGTACGGGGTACGGCAGGGTCTTGGCTTTCCCTATCGGCCAGACCCGATCCTGCCCCCCTCCGGACAGGCGGAGTTGGACCGTGGGATACGCCCTCACGTCCCCGTGGACGCACCTTATCCACACGGGTTCGTCTTCGGGATGTCCGGGGGGGACAAGGTCGGCCCTCACGAGGGTGACCGTGGAGCCAGAATCCATTAACGCCTGAACAGGGTGGCCCTCAAGCCATACCCGATGGACCACGGGGCTTCCTCGGGCTCCCCCATCCTCCCGGGGTCCGGTTGCTGCCCCTTGGTTTAGGGTGCAGTCCATTAAGGGGCATTCCCACTTAAAATGCCCCTCCTGCCCGCACTGGAAGCAGGGCCCTCTTCTTCCTGGGTGGGCCTCCCGCGGCCCCCCTTCGGGCTGTTGCTCGGTGTCTGCCTTCTCAGGCATGGGTCGGGGCCAGACCAGGGCCAGCCGAGGGGGGATGTCGCGCCCCCTGTGCCCCCCGGGTGAGGGTTCTCTCCCTGGAGGCTTCCCCTGGGGCCGGGGCCCCCCTATCTTCCCCTGGGGCCAGGGCCCCCCCTCTTCCGCCTCCGCTCTTCTCCTTCTCCGCGAGGAGGTGGGCCTCCATCAACGCCACGGCCTCATTGAGTGTTGTGGGTTGGTTCCGGCGGACCCACCTTTGCCCGTCCCTAGATAGGATGTGGATGAATTGTTCCATCACCACCATTTCCAATACTTGGCCGCCCGTCTTATGTTCTGGCTCTAACCATCAGTTGGCCCATTCTTTCAGCCGTTGGGCCACCGCCCGGGGCAGATCTCCCCCTTTGAACACCTCCTGCCGAAACCTCTGTCTGCAAGTCTCCGGTGAGTGTCCTACTTGGTCTAGGATCGCCTCGCGGACCTTCTGGTAGTTTAAGGCGTCCGCCACCGCCAAGCTGCGGTAAGCGAGTTGGGCAGGCCCGCTCAAATAAGGGGTCAGCAGGGTTGCCCATTGGTCCGGCGGCCACCAGGCTGCCGTCGCCACCCTTTCGAAGGTCGTCAAAAATGCTTCTGGGTCGTCCTGGGGCCCCAGCTTCGTCAGGCGCAGGGGTAGGTTGGGCCCTTCCCCCGCTGCTCCCTGTCCTCCTGCTGTGGCCCCCCATCACCTTTCTACTGTCTGTCGCCACAGATCCTGTTGGGCGGCTAGTTCTTGGATCAGCAGCCTCTGGTGTTCCTGAAACTGAGTGGTCAGCTGCTGGACTAGATGGGTCTGTTTCTCCTGCTGGACTTGGCGTTGTTGCTGCTGGGTCTCTCTGAACCACTCAAGGAACTGTCGGGGCTCCATCTGGTCGCCCGTCCCTTCTTTGCCCGCCGCGGGCTCTGCTGGCCAGTTGGCCTGTTCACGTTCGTCTGTGGGGAGGGGAAGTTTCCTCGATACCCACATTCTCCACCAGTGTGGCGGGTTTTGAGGGTGCGAGCTCCACACCCTGCTACTCCCGCCCGCGCCCCGGGCCGGGGTCGGCGGAGTGGGGTGGTGCTCCACAAACCCACCGCCTTCGAGAGCCTCATAGTCCCGATATCCGGGGTCCATAAGTGAGCCCGGGACTGGGTGCAATCACCCCTCGCCCTGTATGGGGCCGAGGGGGCTCGGCGGACCCAGTCCGGTGCCTTCCCGGGCAGCTCCCAGCCAGGGTTCGGCCGGGGCTCTTGAGCCGTCCCTCTAGTCTTGATCCCTTCCTCTCGCACCCTCTCGGTGGGGGGAGGTTGGGTAGTGTGCTCGGCTATTACAGCCTGGAAGACCTGCACTGAGGTCAGGGTGTGGGGAGTGGGGGACCCGAGCCCACCCTCGCCACCGGGTCCCAGCCCGAGGCCCTAAGTGGGGCGGGTGCCTTAAAGCGATCCCCCCACAGCAGGCGGGGCAGCCGCCCAAAACTCGCCTGCCCACGGGTGCCAAAACGGTCCCGTCTCGGACTCCTTCCACTCCCGCGCCGCCAGCCCCCCGGGCCGGCGCAAGGTTAAGTCACTTACCCCATCGCAGACGCCGTGCCCGTCCCAGGGCGAGTCTCCAGCTGCCGGCGTCGTCTCCCTTCGTTGCCAGGAAAGCCGGGTGCTTGGGGTGCCGGGAAGCCAGGGTGGCTGCCCTCTCGCTTCCCCTTTCTCTGAGCATCCCCGAACCCCTGTTATGGGTGCGGGCGGGTGACGTCAGGGGCGTAAGCCCCACCCCCTACAGGGCTCTCCAGTCCGGCTCCCGCCGGAGCGCACCCGTGGCTCCCCCCCGCTTTCTGCCGCGGCGGGGCCGGCGGCGCTGCGCCGAGCGGCTTTTGGCCATCTACGGCCACCGCTTCCCACTCGGTAGGGGGGTCTCCCCCGCTCCCAGTGCGAACCCCGCCGGGTCCGTCACAAGCACTCTAACAAGTTAACTCTCCTTCCACTTTACCGGAATTAAATAGTAAGGGCGTGTCTAGACTACAAACAAAAGTTGTCTTTTTTTGAAAAAACTTCACCTGCGTCTACACTATCGCTGCATTCTGTCGATAGTAAATCGAAAGAATGCAGCAGCTTTGTCAATGGCGGTAAACCTCGTTTTACGAGGAATATTGCTATTTTCGACAGAGATTTGTCAATGAAAGGTATGTGTGGACGCAGGGAAGAATTTATTTAGAAAATAAAGGCCTCCAGGATGAAGCCCTGGTGGACACTCCTGCCAAAGCTTTCAATTCTATTGTTCCTGCCTGTAGCCATCTTTAAAAGGCACAGGCACCCAGGAATAGCATTGTGGCAGCAAGCCAGCTCCAACCAGGACCCTGACAGCTCAGCTCTTCCTGGTAGGGCCACTCAGAGCCATGTCCCAGGGACAAGCCCCCCGAGACTCCCCTGGTCCTTCCAGGGATACATCCCTGCAGCAAGCCAGGGGCACCAAACGCTGGGCACCCTCCTGGTCTGGGCCCAAGATCAAAGCCCTCGTGGAGCTCTGGTCTGAGGAGGAGTCTCTTCATGCCCCACAGTTTAGGAAGAGGAATGCGGACATTTATGCCAGAATGGCTGATGGCCTTGCTAAGAAAGGCCACCACCCCCACACACTAGACCAGGTCAGAACCAAGGTGAAGGAGCTGTGGCAGGGGTATGTTAGGGCCCGTGAGCGCAACTCCCACTCTGGGGAAACAGCAAACTACTGTGCCTATTATGAGGACCTGGACCGGATCTACCTTCTGAGAGGGTTGCGGAGTCTGGGTTGAAGACCCCTGTGCAGCAGCGGCTGCAACTCCAGGGTGAGACCCCAGAGGAGCAGCAGCTCCAAGAGGAGGAGGAGGAGGAGGAGGACACCAGCAGGAGCACAGTGACCCTGATCCTGGAGCCAGACACCCAGGTGCAGGAGGCCTCCCAGATAACTTCCGACCCCCGGGGAGGGAACATCAGGTGAGTGCTGTGAGGGTCCAACACACACAGGGCAGGGGAGGTGGGAGCAAAGTGAATGGTGCCATACTGTGACATGTCATGCTGATCACAGCCTGGGGGGGCACACACAGGGCCGACCTCAGGGAGGGCCGTCCTACCCCTGCACCCGGATGGCCGCGAGGCACCACCTGCTCCTGCAGACAGTGATGCCAGGTGCAGGCATGGGTTGGGGACACTGGGATTGCCACAGAGCTTCAGGCCTCTCAGCAACCTGTGGGAACACCAACTGTGGCCTGACACTTGTCTGTGCTTCTTGGCCGTAGGGGTGTGTGTGTTGGGGAAGGGGGCTTGCACACCTTCTGGGCTCCAGGGAGGCCATGGCTGCTCCAGGCCACACCATGCCTTACTGAGACCCCCATGAGCATCCCCTGACCCTAGGACAGGCACTGACTGCTGAGAAGGAGGAGGGCATGCCCTCTCAGGGAAAGTGTGAGCATGCATGACTGACAACTTTTCCCTCGTCCTCCACAGCTGGACCAGCTGAGCAGGACAGGGGCGCCACGCCTGCCTCACCACACAGACGGCTGCAGGGAACCCGTTGACACTGATGCACATATCTGGACCTGGTGCGCCAGCACATCTCGATCCTGCAAGGGATGCAGGACACATTTAACCAAAGGATTCAGGCAGAGGCAGAGTAGCACAGGCGTTTGCTGGACAAGTTAGTCCAGCAGCGCACTGCTATTTGCACTGCTGTCCGGGAGGCCATGGTGTTCCCCGGTCCTGTGCCTGGTCCTGCTCCTCCTGCTCAGCCTGCCCCCCCTCATTCCCTGCTCTCCCTTCACCCCCCGCTCCCTTACTCCCTGCTCCACCCTCACCCTCTGCCATCCCAGACCAAAGTACAGCCCCACCTCCTGCCCAGCCCCCTAATGTCCCAGCCCGTATGCGCTGCTGTCTTCAAGAAGGCCTCCGCAGCCAAAGTGCCAGGGACTCTTCATCTAAGAGACATCCTCAGCCCTGAGCCTCCCTCCCCCCTTCCAGGTTGACATCCTCCTTCCCACCTGTGAAAGTCAGTAAGGAAAGCACTTTACTTTGTTAACAAACTATTTATTTTTCTGAACAACCAGGGCCTGCAGCACCATCGAAAAGTAGCCCTTTCTATTAATATACTGCGCTGCTCGATGGGGTGGTGCATGGATTGGGATGTGAGTCCCGTTGAGTGCTCCACTGCAGTTCAGAAAACTCAGCCCCGCAAATCCGGCCAAGATGGTATCCAGGTCTCCGAGGCGGACAGTCCCGTGAAGCAGCTCTGAATTGATGGCCATCACCACCTGCAGAAAGGGACAAATACAAACACACACAACAGGACATTAGAGGAGTTGCATGACCTGATGAGAGGTGATACCCCACCTCTTCTCTTCCCTTCCCCTCCCAGACCCCAAGAGCTCCCCCTCAGGCAACCCCCCCCCCCATACTCCCTGCACCACTGCAGGTTGAGGCCAGGCAGGCTTCTACCACTCACACCCAATCCCCCATTCCCTGTGCCCGGTCCTGACCGTCCCACTTATCCACCTGCCCCTGCTCCCGCCCCCATGGACTGTCCCCTGAGAGTGACTTACCTCCATCAAGATGGCCCCAACAGTAGACCTCCCCACGCCAAACTGATATGCCATGGAGCTGTAGCTGATGTGGGTGGCCAGCTTCCACAGAGCAATAGCGACGCGCTTCTCCAGGGGGATGGCGGGCTGCAAGTGGGTGTCCTGGTGTTGCAGGTCAGGGGCAAGCCAGGCACAGAGCTCCTGGAAGGTGGACTTCTGAATATGGACATTTCGAAGCCACTGGTCATCGTCCCACTGCTCCATAACAAGCCAGTCCCACCAGTCTGAACTGGTGTCCAACCTCCAAACTCACCTCTCCAGGAACAAGTTCGATGGCAAGGGCAGTAGGGCTGCAGCCCGAGTGAGGGGCTCAAAGCTGGGCTCTGAATCCAGCTCTGCCACAAACATCATGATGCTCTCATGAAGATGCAGCAGAACTTCCAGCATCACAGTATGGTGCCATCGCCTACCCAGGGGCAGCTCAGGCTCCATGGCCAAAAACACAGTGAAAAGCACAAAAACAAACCTGAAAATAAACTGCTGTGATGTCCAAGAATGCAGGGCAACCAGAGCAAGAATTGTAGCAGCTTTGCTTTCCCTCTAGGAAGTAGGCAAGCCAGAAGCAGGAACGGAGCAATGGCTGTCCAGGGGGATCCCTTTAAGCACATGTCTCTGCAAAGAGCATGCAGCAGCACTTGGAAATAAAGGCTGCCCCCATGCCCTGCCAGAAGCACTTCTGGGTGCCTTTTTTTGTTTTGAAAGAGTGTCTGTCAATCTGGACGCTCTTTTTCGACAGAGGCTTTTTCAAATGATACTTTTGAAAAAGCCTCTGTTGAAAAAGGCATGTAGTCTAGATGTACCTTAAGTGAGACCTTTACAATGGCACAACAGGCACTCACATGCACTCAGTTGCAATCATCTTAGTATTAAAAATCCCTAAAGGCATGGATCTTTCATGAGAGGTTAATGCTATGCTTTGTGAACCTGTCTTGTCTTCTTAAATGATAAGTCCTTGAAATGCCAATTCCTTTATATTACAGAAAATCTCTGTGGAACCAGTTCTTAGCTGGAGCGAATCAATGTAGTTCCTTTGATTTCAGTGAAGGCATGCTAGTTTACATCAGATCAGAATCTGATCCATTGTTTATTAGGAAAACATCCTGTAGTCTATGTTCCACAAATATGCTGTTCAAAGAGAAAAGAGAAGAAATTAAACTTTTTAAGAACCCATTTCAGAGGTGACATTTTCAGATAACTTGGTAAATCTCTTGTGAAAAGCCACTTTCTAATACTTCTTAAGGGAATTTCAAAGTAGATAGACACTCTGTACTACCTGTAAAATATAAGCAGCTCACAAGAATAAGGAAAATGAACTCAGATAACCCTGAAAAGACTTAGAGGAAAAAGTGCAGGGCACATATTGTACTGAGCTAGTTTTTAAATCTTCAGAAGTTACTCCACTATAAGAAAAAGATTGTTAATGTTCATTTTGACAACCATCTATCAGTTTTTTATAATAAATACACTATCTTAGGTTATATAATTATGCATTCTGGAGGAATCCAGACATAATAGCACTTTTTGGGGGGGTGAGAGCGGATTTGTTTCTCTATAGAATGAAAGACACCGAGATACTGTGGATAAAATCCCAGCTCCAAACATTGGCAAGCTCCCATTTACTTCTGTGGAGTCTGAATTTACACTGATCATGTTACCGATATTTGTTCATCTTTTGTAGAAATCACATCTGCATTTTGATCATTTTACCATTTAAGCAGAAGAAAATATGAGCAGTATACTGCTTTTAAAAATACCAGTATTGCTTCTAGCTATCATTATCTCCTGTAATCCAATAAAGCAGATTCATCATAAGCTAATGTCCATGCCTCATCACAGATTCACAGATGATAAATGCTGAGTGTAAAACAATTCCACACCTCGTTTCCCCCTTAATGTTAATTCAGTTACATTAGAATTGCTGGATGAGTGTTTCAGAAATGTATGCTTTCTGATAATATGTAACACGCTCTGATGACAAGGCAGTTTACAGCAACATTTGAATGTGTAAGGACTTTTTTAAAATGAAAAAAAGGCCTAGATGTTTAACTCATCTTTTGCCTCTGTTCTGTTGAGACAGGGTCTAAATATAGCTATCTATATTCTGCTAGCTTACCAGGAATTAATGGTGGCTCAAGTGGTTTTTTCCAAAAAATAAATACTAAAATCAAATCACTGCCTTAGGCAATAGTATCATACAAGCTATTCATAGATCACATCTTACTACACAAACACCATTATGCCCAAGCATTCTCAGGGTATGTCTACACAGCAAAGTTATTTTGAAATAACAGCCATTATTTCGAAATAACTTTACTAGCGTCTACACAGCCAAACCGCTATGTTGAAATTAATTCGAAATAGCGGAACGCTTATTTAGAATTTGGTAAACCTCATTCCATGAGGAATAAAGCCAAATTTGAAATAGCTATTTCGAAATAAGTGCTGTGTAGACACTTATGTTGAAATAGGAGGCCTCCAGCCTTCCCAGGGTTCCCTGGTGGCCACTCCAGCCTCAACCAAGAACACTCCTCTCTCTGCCCCCTCCCCAGAGCCTTTAAAGGGGTTGACTCTGGCCACAGTGCCTTTGCCAGCTCCAAGCCTGCCAGCCAAGAGCCAGGAGTCACTGCCCCTGATCCAGTGGCCCCAAAACATGAGCCAGGAGCCTACCACTGCTCCCCAGGAGCAGTCTGCCAGCTCCCAGGAGCCTGCCAGGGCCCGAAGAAGGCAGGCACCTTCCTGGTCCAGGGTGGAGATTGTGGACCTTATTCAGGCTTGGGGGGATGCCCCCAAGGTCCATGATCTCCACACTAGACGGAGGAACATGGCCGTCTATGGCAGGATAGCTGCCAGCCTGGCCACCAAAGACCACATGCAAACCCAGGAGCAGGATCGCATGAAAATTAAGTTGACTCCCAACCCTGAGCTTCCACTCCCCCTGTTCTCATGGGAGGATTGGGCTTGGCAAGAAGCACGACCCATCAAGATTTGAGTGGTAGGACCTCTCACAACTTCCCGATTGGCCAATACCAGTACTTAAACCAAGAAGGCATGAAGGGGAACTGTCTAAATAACACAGAGTGCCTGCCTGCCTCTGCTCACTATAAACCCTTAACTCCAGCTCCCAAAACTTGAGTTTGCTATTTGATTGTTGTCTGTAACCTGGAACATGACCCTGATATCCTGGTAACCTGAACCTGCTTGCTTCTTGCTGCCTGACTCTTGGTTAAACATCTGAATAGTCTCAGACTCTGACCTAATAATAGTCCAACCCTGCCTGCCTTCTGACACATGATTCTAAGTTTGTCCTTTGGTCCATCTTGTACTCTGATTTCCAAGTACCCAACTTGGCCTCACTCCAAACTCTGGTTTGGACCACTATGTGTGAACGCCTCACCTCAGTCATGACATATAGCAGTGGACATACACAAACAAAAGAGTTAATAAGACATGAGTTAGAAATTTGAAATCACAGATAAAAGGCAAATGCAGTTTTATGGTCAGAAGGGATCCAGCTGCAATATTTTTTTATTTTCATGGTGCTGATTTAAGTACATGAAAGCATCTTTACTCAGCCTCAAGATATTGGGATCAATACAGGAGTAACTGGGTGAAATTTTATGAGTTGTTTTATATAGGAGAAGTCAGACTAGATGATCTAATGGACTCATTTGACTTTAAAATCTATGAATCTGGAATATCAGATTCACTTCTGGAACCCCATTACTGATAAAACACTGGCACCTCTGAGATTGTTAGAGTTTTAGGAGAATGAAATAACCAGTGACAGGATTAAAAGAACTAAAGACATATAAGAAAATGGGTGGAGAGCTATATCATCTACCAATATATGAAGGCTATAATTATTTGGGTGACACAGAGGGTTATAACTAAGGGTGTGTCTAGACTACATGCCTCTGTTGTCAGAGGCATGTAGATTAGACACAGAGGCAAAGGCAAATGAAGCCGCGATTTAAATGATCGCGGCTTCATTTACATTTACATGGCTGCCGCGCTGAGCCGACAAACAGCTAATCAGCTGTTTGTCGGCTCAGCGCGCTAGTCTGGACGCTCCCCTGCCAACATCAAAGCCCTTTGTCAGCAGCCCCGTTATTCCTTGTGGGATGAGGTTTACCGGGGCTGCCGACAAAGGGCTTTGATGTCGGCAGGGGAGCGTCCAGACTAGCGCGCTGAGCGGACAAATAGCTGATCCGCTGTTTGTCGGCTCAGCGCGGCAGCCATGTAAATTTAAATGAAGCCGCGATCATTTAAATCGCAGCTTCATTTGCCTTTGCCAAAACAACAAATCTACATGCCTCTGACGACAGAGGCATGTAGTTTAGACGTACCCTAAGAAAGGCATGAAATTGGGGTGGGGGGGAAGGGGAAGGCCAAATATGGAGTATTCCTCTTCTGTTTTGATTATGAATAGTCTCCCTGGAGAAGTGGTAGAAGCCCCATCATTTGAGAAGTTTAAATCTGGCCAAAACACTTGTTCTGTTTGGCAGGAAGATGGATGAAGTGACTCAAAACTTTCATTTCCGGTGTCTTTATTTTGGAAAGGTGTTCCTGGGAAGCAAAAAGAGGCTTGTTTCTCCCTTGCTGTCACATCACAGGTGTGAAATGGGAAGAGGTTGCTTTTCTCACTTGCTGTTGCTCACACACTGAAACAGGGACATAGGTATTTTGTAATCATATATTATTTTATTTAATTTCTTTCAATAGCATGTAGGAGCCCCAGAAATGTACAAGGATCCCACTGGACTATACAAATGAAAGAAAGAGATGGTCCCTGTGCCAGAGAACTAAGTAAGCCCCAGGGATACTGCTTATACCAAACTAAAAATCTTGTTAGGTATTTTGTAGACAGAAAAATCATTACTATTTTTTAAATATGTTTATCAAATTGGTAAGGCACTGTATTGTTGTGCTTTTGTATCAGATGAGTGGAAAATACAATTTCTTAACATATCTAATTCAGCCACATAAATAATTTCCCGGACACTCTCAATGATTTATTACAGTTTATATTTTTAATGAAACCATATTTAAGGAACTGTTTCATGCCCCTTTGACTGCACACAAGATGCACAACAGAAAAAAATGTGGTGCAATTAGTTCTTCATTATTGTATTTGTTTGTGACAGATTCATCATTTGTTTTTGCCAGCCTCCAAATCACCCACTGAACAAAATGAATATTCAGGAATTGTCAGCAGCTGTATTCAATTTGATTTAGCAGAGACTCTGACTAAGCGAATGAAATCTACTTTTGTGTGCCTAGTGTATCTAAGATGTACTTTGATATTATTGTTTTGTAAATTGTTCTTCTATTACACCTGAATATCATTGCTAGAATAGATTAGCATTTGTGAATAGTGGTCTAGTATATGTTTAAAAATAAAACCCAGCCATAATACTGGAACTGCCTGTGTACAGAGCTGATTACAGGTTTGATCATGATCTTACTTATATGAGCTATTGGTCAGCTGCCATCTCACTTTGTAGATGCCTAATCACACTCACCCACACATTTTTAGGGTAAAAGTTCTTTGGGTGCTTATGTATCTGGCTGTGGGCATGCATGCAGTTGCCATGCTTTAGGTGTGTGGGTGCTGATTTCCCACTGAAGCTGCAGAGAGATCTCCAACCAGGAGAAGATAGGTGTTCCTCAACCTATCTCACCTACTGGATCAGATCTGATTCAAAATCTGACTGCCAGAGGAAGAGATGGTGATGCTCATGCTGCTTACCTTATAACTTTTAGGCCAGTGGTTAGAGTACTCCCCTGGGATGTGGCCATCTTGCTGTCAGCTCCTTCCACTCTGCCATAGGAGAACGGATTTGGACAGGAGTCTCCAAACCTTTCAGGAAGATGCTCCAGTATAGGAAATTCTGACCTGGGACTCCCTAAATCTTCCATTTAGACCAGAGAACAAGAGATGCATGTTAAGTTGGATGATATGGGAAACAGAACTAGAAGGAACAACATTAGAATGAAGGGACTGCCTGAAAACTCTCACAAGCTGGTTTTAATTGTGAAGTTATTAAATCTGAATACAGTGGTGAAAGATGAGATATCCCATAGGCAGCTGCTCTCACCACCTGAGACCCTAAAAAAGACCCAAAATCTAACGGTGCAATTTCACCATTATCATTGGAAAGACTGATTTATAAACAAGGTTAAAAGTGCCCTGGGCTCATATTTAAAGGCCACAAGGTGCAATGTTTTTCATGACTTTTCTGTCATAATGTTGAAATAGCACAGAACTGGGAGAAATTAAAATCACACTTAGGAGGGTAAATATATGCTTCCAATAGATATTTGTATTTAAACTCTAATTCACTTTAATATATCAGAATTATGTAGCAATTTACAAAGTTAAAAATACATTCCAGACACTTGGGATAGAGCTCCAAAACACTGACTAACAGGAGGATTCTTCAGAGTTAGAAATCAAAGATAAAAAGCAAGGAAAATTCTGGCAGATGGTAAAACCCAAGAACAGGAGAACAGAAAAAAGAAAAGACAATCGACTCTAGAGAATGTACTGGCAAAGGTAAAACAGATGCTGAACAAAAAGACTCAGATACCTGATGTCTAAACTAAGATTATCCAGAAGAGTCTTCTTGGGAGTTGCCAAGCATGAGGTTGAACAGTAACTATGCTAATGTTAGGAAAACATAATATGAAGTTTGCTTTAATTAAGGTGATAATAACTCTTTAATAGCTGTGGGTATGTCTACACTACAGTGTTATTTCGAAATAGCTTATTTCGAAATAGCGCATCTAGACACAAAATGCATTTCGAAATAGCATTTTGTGTTTTGCTATTTCGAAATAGTATGTCCACACTGATAGGACGCTGAATCGCATTTAAGGCCGGCTGGAACTGGTTCCGGCAGGGCATCAGGTCAGGAGTTACTTTGTGTGGCTGCTGCCTGAGCCTATGTGAGACCATTGTTTAAAGGGACCCGCCCTCCCCCCTCCTCGCCCCCCGGACAGCCAGTTCTCAGGTTTCCCTGCTTGCTTGCCTAACTCAATGAGGGACAGCAAAGCATTTTTTCTCTGAGTGATCTGGTTGCCCTCACTCGGGACACCACAGCGCTCTGCAGAATGGAACTGGAGCCGCCACAGAGCACTCTGGTACTTCTCATGGACGTGTTGCTGCAAGTTTGGCAGCACGTTCCTCAGGCAGTAACAGTCTCCTTGGTGTGCCCCACTGGGGGCTTTTGCCTCACTCTTCCTTCACATCCTTCCACTTACCCCTCCCTAACCCCCCTTCCTGCTGTTCAATGAAAGACATGTGTTCATTACAACAAACTCTCTCTATTGAACAAAACTGGGGTTAGGGAGAATGAAACTGAGGTGAGACTGGGGAAAGAAGGTGGGAGAGGGGAGGGGGAAACCTGGGAGGAGGTAGCTGGCAGGAGGAGGCAAGGAGAGGAAGGGGGGGGAGGAGAAGCTCAGGGCTCAGGGTTGGTGGTCTCGCTGGCCCAACTTTCTGCCAGCACCACGGGTGCAGTGGCCTCAGCATCCCTGAGGTGTGGAGAAGGTGGGGAGGAAGAAACAGGATGGGGAGAAGGAGTAGAAGGAGGATCAGTACCTGGGGAGTCAGCAGGGGCTGGAGCAGCAGGAGGCAGCAAGTTCTGCCCCAGGATCGATGACCACCTGGGGGGCACAGACTGTTCTGCCCCCCAGGATGCGGTCCACAGCATCAAAATAGGGGCAGGGGTCTGGGTCTGGGTCTGCCCCTGGTTGGGAGCTGCTCCCTCTGGCCCTGGCATACGCCTGCCGCAGCTCCTTTATTTTCATGTGAACCTGCTCCTGGGTTCGCATGTGGTCTTTGGTGGCAAGTCTGGCAGCCAGCCATCTGTAGATGGTTGTGTTCCTCTGTTTAGTACGGATATCATGGATATTGGAGGCATCCCCCCAAACCTGAATTAGGTCCCTGGTCTCCGCACTGGACCAGGCAGGCGCCTGCCTTTTCGGTCCCCTGGCAGGCTCCTGGGAGCTGGCAGACTTCTCCTGGGGTGTGGTGGAGGGATGGCTGGCACTGGCTGCCTGGCTCATGCTGGGACCACTGGGTCAGGGGTTGTAACTGCTGGCTCTGGGCTGGCAGACTTTGAGCTGGCACAGGCACTGTGGCCAGAGTCTGCCACTTTAAGAGCTCTGGGGAGGGGGGGGGGAAGGGAGAGGAGTTTTTTTGGTTGTGGACACCAGGGCACTCTGGGAAGGCTGGAGGCCCCCTATTTCAAAATAAGCATCTATACAATGCTTATTTCAAAATAGCAATTTCGAAATTGGTGCTATTCCTCATAGAATGAGGTTTACCAATTTTGAGATAAGCAAAATAGTGGTTTGGCTGTGTAGACGCTGGTAAAGTTATTTCAAAATAACGGCTGTTATTTTGAAATAACTTTGCTGTGTAGACATACCTTGTGTTCTATATTTTAAAAAGGAGAGAAAATAAAGAACAATAAAGGGGGAGTATGGGTAGTTTTAAGGTGAGAAGATTAGATAAAAATAAAGAAGCAATTGAGTATATTCTTTAAGGATTCTGTGTAAATCCTGCCCATGTAATTTAAAGGATCAGATGGTAATCTCTGACTAACGTCCAATCGGTGAAGAAAGTACTTCATTTGGATTGCAACAAAAACAGTCTGAACATACTTGATGAGAGTATGGCGTTTGGGATGTAGCAAAGCACAGTCATTTGGGAACTGATTTTCACAATATATTGGTATTTTATTTGAGGATTTAAAGAAATGGGAAATCAGGACATATGAGGTAACTAAGGAAGTGGGGGAGGGAATTTTTCTTCTTTTCCTTCTCATTCCAAAGCAGTACAATATAACTATTCATTTCTATCCATATCGTGTGTCTCCATTAATCTCATGTCTCTGCATAGAATGCCCTACCATCTAGTTGATCGTCAGCTTCTAAGTTTGATGGACCTTAGTTGTACAGTAAAACCTGTGCAATCTGGCGCTTAACTATCCAGAAAACTTGAGGAACTGGTAAATTTTCTAGGGGTTTGGCGCAGCCTCCAGGCATGACACTTTGATCCAGCTGGCCAGGGGCTGGCTGCGACCACACACCGCTTTGACCTGACTGGCTGGGAGCTGGGCCAGGAAGCTGGCAGCCCCTGTAGCACAGGGGTCGCAGCTCCAAAAATGGACCCTCAGATAACTGGAATTTTAAGATAACCAGAACACCCTAATACCTGAGCGTGCCAGATAACACAAAAGTGACAAGGAGTCCTGTAGTACCTTATGGTGTGTCTAGACTACATGGCTATATCGACGGAAACATGTAGATGAGTGTACTCGGCAAAGGGAAATGAAGCAGCATCAAAATGACCACCGTGCTGTGCTGATCAGCTGATTGTTGGCGCAGCGCGGTAGTCTAGATGGGGATTAGCCAACCCCAGAACCCTTTGTCGTCAGACTCTGTAAGACTCATTTCACAAGGCATAAAGGATCTATTGGTTTCTTTTTTGGGCTTGTCCCGCAGCAGGAGGCTTCTAGGTACATGTCTGGCTCTGTTGATCTGTTTCCTTAATTCCTCATGTGGGTATCGTAGTTTCAAGAATGTTTGTTGAAGATCTTGTAGGTTTTGGTCTCTGTCTGAGGGGTTGGAGCAAATGTGGTTGTACCTCAGTGCTTGGCTGCAGACAATGGATCGTGTGGTGTGTCCGGGATAGAAGCTGGAGACATTAAGGTAGGCATAGAGGTCGGTAGGTTTTCAGTATAGGGTGGTGTTTATGTGATCATCACTTATTTGTACCGTGGTGTCTAGAAAGTGGACCTCCATGTAGACTGGTCCAGGCCGAGGTTGATGGTGGGGTGGAAGCTGTTGAAATCGCGGTGGAATTCTTCCAGAGTTTCCTTCCCATGGGTCCTGATGATAGAGATGTCATCAATCTTCATAGGTAGAGAAGGGGCATGAGTGGACAAGAGCTGAGGAAGCGTTGTTCCAGGTCAATCATAAAAATGTTGGCATATTGTGGGGCCATGAGGGTGCCCATAGCGGTGCCACTGGTCTGGAGGTATATATTGTCACCAAATTTGAAATAATTGTGTGTGGGGATAAAGTCACAGAGCTCAGCCACCAGTTGTGCTGCGGCATCATCAGAGATACTGTTCCTGACAGCTTGTATTCCATCTGTGTGTGGGATGTTTGTGTAGAGAGCCTCTACATCCATGGTGGCTAGGACGGTGTTTACTGGCAGATCACCAATGCATTGTAGATTTCTCAGGAAATCAGTAGTGTCACGGAGATAGATGGGAGTGCTGGTGGCGTAGGGTCTGAGTAGAGAGTCCACAAATCCAGACATTCCTTCAGTGAGAGTGCCAATGCCTGAGATGATGGGGCATCCAGTATATCTAGGTTTGTGGATCTTGGGTAGTAGATAGAATAACCCCGGTTGGGGATCCAAGGGTATGTTGATTTGTTCCTGTGCTTGTGTAGAGTGTCCTGAGCAGATGGTGAAGTTTCTTAGTGTATTCCTCAGTGGGATCTGAGGAAAGTGGCCTGTAGAATTTGGTATTGGAGATTTGTCTTTCACAAGAAGAACTCCACATGGACTCCTCCTGAGAGTCGAAATGACAGCCTGGACCCATACATAGAATGCTTCCATTGACGTGCACAGGCAGAAATTGTGGAAAAACAGCATCGCTTCCCTCACAACCTCAGTCATGCAGAACGCAATGCCGTCCACAGCCTCAGAAACAACTCTGACATTATAATCAAAGAGGCTGATAAAGGAGGTGCTGTCATCATGAACAGGTCTGACTATCAAAAGGAGGTTGCCAGACAACTCTCCAATACCAAATTCTACAGCTTCTGGTGTCCGTTTCATTTAATGCAGCTACTCCATGAACATAAAGAAGTACTATTAGTGCATTGGTTTGATCATTTTTTGCTATTGTACAAAATAATATTTTTCTCAGTCCATAATTTCATGAATTTCTGTGAAGTACTTGTACCTAAAACGTATCTTCGTTTAACCTCATTCTGATGGTACCATTGGCACTGATCAGTCTCCCTAGGTACACATAAGAGTTTACTTGTTTCACAACATTACCACTGGTTCATTTCAAGATGTCAGCTATTGCTTCTTTTCCAAGATGTATCCACTTTGTCTTCCTGCTGTTTATTATAACTCCAAGTTGTTACCAGATTTGCCCAATACTCTGGGGTATGCTCATTTATTAGGGTTACTCTTATGGGACTGGAGGGAGGTTAACAATTCTATTAGTGTTCTGCTTGTGCTAACTTGTGTTCTCATATGGAGCTGAATTCTCCCTGCTGCCAATTCCCCCTCCCACTGGAGCTCTCCCGCAGGAACTAGGGTCCTCAGGATAGGGTTCTTCCCCCCTTAGCAACACACAAAGACACTCACACCCACTAACAGAGCATGTCTGAGAGGACTGAGTAATCAGCACTCACAAGCTGACCCCTCATATGTCCCTGGACTCAGCAGGATGGTTAACAGCAATGCCACACTGCACCCTCATGTGCCTTTGGACTCAATGGGCTGGATTAACAGCACTTTAAGCTGCATCCTCATAAATCCCCAGATTAAGTATTCCCTATCCCCACTTTTGCATTACAATCATTCACTGGTAAACCACACGATGAGCAAACCCCACAGGATTTTGGGCACTACAGGGATCTTTAGGTTGGGTACAAGAAGCATTGTTGCAGAGTGAATGGGGAAGCCAAAACAACACCCCTTGAGGAAGAGTGAGGAAAAGAGAAAGAAAAAGAGAGAGAAGCAACCATCTTAACAATGAAAGTTATTTATTTCTGGGCGGTGAATATATGTATATATAGAGATCCAAACTCAGAAAACAGTTATAATATTAAATCTAAACTGAAACTGATTACAAATGTTAGGGCTAAATAACCATATAACAGTTTACAGAGGGCAGAGTCAGGCGGCTATGCTTTTTTGGGGGGGGGGAGTAGGAAGAGAGAGAGAGAGAGAGAGAGATCTCACCACTCCGTGGAGCTTGCACTGATCGGGGTTCCCAGTCAGTGATGGTAACCAGGGGTCCAGAGGGCAAGAGACATGCAGAGCAGAGCCCCCAGCACAATCAGACAGAAGTTGAAGAAGTCTCAATGGAACTGATACAATTTAAATTCAGATATCAGAACAGTTTTTCTTGAGCAAGGGTAGGAGTTTTTACAGGGATAGGACAATAGTTCAAAGAGAACACTGGATTTGTTTATGGGTAAACAGAGGTGAGACAATACAGACTGATCACACCTGCTTATGGGTGATGTTCCTCGAATGAACTCACAATGCAACCAGGCAGTTTCAGAAGTTTGGATGTCAATAGGATCCATTACTAGAATTGGTCTGATAATGACTAATCTGGGTGTGAGCAGGCCTGGGTTCATTAGCATCTGGAGCAGAGATTTCCCATCAGTCAGTGCTCTCTGCTTTTGGTATCCCATAGTTCAGTGCGGTTCCTGCTTTGGAAGAGCTGGTCTCCATTCTGTATGCTAATGGAGATGTGTCTCTGTTCTATCTTCAATGCAGATGAGGCTGGGGTGTTTCCTTAATTCTATCATCCTTGTCTGGTGGAGTTTAGGTGTGTCTTCCCCGGCCTTTTCATTGCTTTGTCTTTGATTCAAGCGGAGGCCTGGGGGTGGGGGATGGTTTCCATGAAGATCACTCCCTGGCTCCCCAAGAGCACAGGGCTGACAGGTGGCCATGCTCGGGTTCCCCAAGAATCACAGAGCTGGTGGGTAACAAAGTCAACTATGCCAATTTTCAAGGGTAGAGAAGAGTATCGTAATCGATTCAAACATATCTGCCAGTTGTACAATGTCACCTGCATATGTTAAAGCGCTTAAGGGTGTGTCTAGACTACAGGGTTTTTTCAACAAAAGTTGGCTTTTGTGGGAAAAACTATGTCCGTGTCTATACTACTGCCACGTTCTGTTAACAGTAAGTCGACAGAATACGGCAGTTTTGTCGACAGCGGTAAACCTGGTTTTATGAGGAAGAACACCTATGTCAACAGAGATCTGGGGACAAAAGGGTGTGTGTGGACACAGGGAGCCAGTTCTGTAAAAAAAAAAAAGGCCTCCAGGAAGAAGCCCTGGTGAATGGTCTAGCCTTTACATGTAGAGCACCTGAGTGGTTCCTGGACGCAGCCTCTTAAAGGCACAATCACCCAGACAGGACTTGCTGTCCAGCAGCTAGCCAGAGCACCCATGATAGCCGTGCTAGCCATGTCCCCGCCTCAAGGCCCCCTGGCCCTCCTCGAGACAGAGAGGAGGACTCACTCAGGGGCACCAAAAGGTGGGCACCAGCCTGGTCAGGGACAAAAATAAAAAACCTGCTAGAGCTCTGGTCCCAGGATGAAGCCCTGCAGGCCCTGCAGTTGCACTACAGGAATGCGGACATGGCCCAGCGACTGACCACTAAAGGACATCACCCTTGCACAATGGAACAAGTGAGGGCCAAGGTCAAAGAGCTACGGCAGGGATATGGCAAGGCCTGGGACCAGAGCTCCCGCTCCGGGGCAGCCCCAGAGAGCTGCCCTTACTACCAGCAGTTGGAACAGATCCTGGGAGGTGGGGAAGCCCAGACTCCACTGCATGTGGTGGAGTCTGGGTTACCCCACTACATCATGAATCGACCCCCAAGGGAGGAAGATGAGTCAGGAGAGGTGGGAGAGCTGCACCAGGAGGAGGAGGAGGAGGAAGAGGAGGCATCAGGGACCCTTTCCCAGGAGCTGGTCCTCCAGACCCCAGAGGCCTCCCAGGTGTCCGGGAACATCGGGGAGGGAACATAGGGTGAGTGCTTTGAGGGATCACCACACACGGGCGGGTTGGCAGTGTGTGGGGCCAGCTAGTCCCATTGACATGGTGGGGCCCCTGTGAGGCTTTCAGGCCACTGCCCAACTCACTCGCGATGTCACATGTAACACCCCTGAGTGTCCTGTCCAAAGAAGAGCCCCTGCCAGCCATGACATGTCCTCAAGGACAGCAGAGGTGCACACAGACATTGATTGTCTCCTCTTCTTTTCCTCTACAGCTGGACCCTCTACTCAACAGGAGAGCACCATACCTGCCCCATCACCATCCTGGACTCGTAGCACCCGCAGGCACTGGTGTGTCTACACAGGCCTGCTGAGACAGCACATAGTGGCCCTGGAGGACCTGAACAGGACCCTCCAGCAGAGGACAGAGGCAGAGGCTGAGTGGCGCACCAAGCTGCTGGACAAGCTGGTCCAGCAATACACTTCCATCTGTGCGACAATGCGGGAGGGCCTCAGCTTGCCTGCCCCTGTCATGGGCACCACTCCTCCTGCACACCAGGCCACTGCTCCCCCTGCTCCTTCAGCCCCTGCTTCTCCCTCAGCCCTCCCTGCTCCTCCAGCCCCTTCTGCTCCCGAGCCCTCACAGGCCCAACAGCTGCCCCCCATCCTCCCAGGCCAGGATTAGCTCTCTCTCTACCCGATCCCAAGGCCGTTGCACTGCCAGGACACAGGAAGGTGGCAGGACCCTGTGATCAGGGAAGCAGTGGCCTACTTGAGCCCCTCCCCCCTCCAGGTTTCCAGCCCCCTACCACCCCAGTTAAAGGACATTTCCATTATAAACAGTTCAACAGTAAAAAGAGAAAGTTTTGTTAAACAGTTCACACATTTTCTTTACTGCTATTGTGTCTAATAAAACAAATTTCTGTTTACAAAGAAAACCAGGTCTTGTACATCTTCTTAATGGGAAGAGAGTGAGGGTTGTCAGGACGCCCCCCTCACCCGCATCAGCGCAGGGGTGGCTGAGGAGCGGCCTCCAAGTGCCACTCCATCCTCCACTCCCCCTTGCCTGGCAGTCCCTCTTCCTCAACCCCCCCACTCAGCAGGGCCTGTACCCCAAAAGTGACTTATCTCCATCAAGATGGCCCCGACAGTAGATCTCCCCACACCAAATTGGTGTCCCACAGAGCGTAGCTGTCGAGGGTGGCCAGCTTCCACAGAGCAATTGTGACCCGCTTCTGCAGGGGGATGGCTGGCCGCAGGTGGGTGTCCTGGTGTTCCAGAGCAGGGGCAAGCCAGGCACACAGCTCCAGGAATGTGGCCTTCCACATCCGGAAGTTGCGGAGCCAGTGTTTGTCGTCCCAGAGCTGCATGACGAGTCGGTCCCTCCAGTCTGAACTCGTCTTGTGCCTCCAAATCTGCCTGTCCCCAAAAAGGTTTGGGGGCAAGGACAGAGCTCCTGCATCCCAGAGGAGGGTCTCCTTAGTGCGGTCTGGGTCCATATGGGGCAGGAGATTCATGACAGAGTCATGCAGATGCAGCAGAAGCTACAGCATGGCAGTGTGGAGCCATTGCCTGCCATGGGGCAGCTCAGGCTCCATGGACAAAAACAGTGAAAAACAGAAAAAAAAATCCTGCAAATAAACTGCTGTGGTGTCCGAGGAAGCAGGGCAACCAGAGCAAGCACTGCAGCAGCTTTGCTTTCCCTCTAGGAAGTAGGCAAGCCAGAAGCAGGAGAAGAGCAACGGCTATCCAGGGGGATCCCTTTAAGCATGCATCTCTGCAAAGGGCAGGCAGCAGCACCTGGAAATAAAGGCTGCTCCCATGCCCTGCCAGAAGCACTTCCGGGTGCCTTCTTTTTTCGACAGAGCGTCCAACAGTCTGGATGCTCTTTTCCAAAAAGCGGATCGATTTTTCGATCTGCATATTGTAATCTAGACAGTCTTTTTCGAAAAAGGCGTGAAGTCTAGATGTAGCCTAATTCTTCATGACTCAATGTAACATACTCCAAAACATCTACTATTCTTAATGTTCAATTTAAGTAACACACAGTAGTAATGTAGTAAAATCAGAGTTCTAGATAGGCTAGCCAAAATTATACAATTTATCTACAAGCACTCGTCTAGCGCTGTGAGAACTGGTGGAGTATTAAGCAACTGGTTCAGTCAAAGTTTGATGCAAGACAAAGTGGCATGAAATTACTATCATTTTTCATCATGTTTTTAACTCCTTTCACTCCCACACAATTTGTAACGAGAAATAGATAGGGATATTTACAAATACAAACCAAACAATATTCAGGCATATGGCTGGGAACACAATAAGACATGCATTGGCCGCACAAGGGTTCACACCATCAAACAGTTAAAAATCACAAAATGTCAAGTTTCTCAACAAAGTAAATAATTATTCTCATTGACTCTTCCTTTTAAAGGAAGGGCTAAATAATGTAATTGAAAGAAAAAAAAAAGAGCTTTACCAGATTTTATAAAACATCCCCAATCTACTCTCATCTTCTTCTATTTCGAGAAACTGTAAAATTATGGAAATGAAAGGTAATTGGTTTCAGCTGACAGTTTTTGCTTCAGCCAAAGAAAAGAAAAAATGGACATAATATTTACTAAATAATTTAAGGATGAAAAGAGGTTATCTTGGTGAAAGGCACAGTTGCTGGGTTATTAATAATAGCAGGTTCAGTTTATGTGCCTAACCTAAAGCAAAACACCCTATTTTAAGGACTTATTGAAAATATGACATCCCTTAGAGGAAGGGCAAATTATATTTGAACAAGACTTCAATTGCACACTGATTCTTTCCTAGGAACAATATGATAAAAAAGACAAGAGGGATAGAGAAGCAGGTGCAGCGTTGCCTTGTGTGCCAACAATTCAGTATCTCAGATTGCTAAATAGAACTGCACCCAGGGGAAAAATGTTACACATTTTATTCTTACTCCCATCAGTTATATGCTAGAATAGATTTAATGTTAATTTCTAAATCCTTAATGAAGCAAACAAGAACTGCACAAAACGGCACAATTCCATGGTCAGATCATGCACCACTTAAAATAATAGCTAATCATTGGAATGGATCCCAAAGATCAATTTTTTGGTTAAGGCACAGCTTGATTCTCTAAGACAAAGTTCAGGTTAAAGCAATTAAGCAATTATTGTTCATTACTTTTAAATAAATGATAAAGACATATAGAAAGATCTTTGGTGGGAAGCAGGTAAAGCAGTATTTGAGGGCCAGTTAATAAACAGAGCTTCTCGACTGAGAAAAGAAAGAAAAAGGTAATGAAAATGGTAAGATATTGACTCAAAGGAATTCAAGAGTAATGTATTATTCCACCAACTAAAAACAACCAGCACAATGAAATGTGTCCTTCTTTTCTTGTTATAAAAATACTTTCTATATCTCAGATTCTCCAAGCTCTGAAGCTATTCAAAAATATCTGGAAGTAGGAGCCTTGCCAAAGATAAGCAAATCTGATAAAGAAACTTGCAATAAAAAGATAACTGACGAAATCTTTGACACAATAGCTATTATGAAAACTGATAAAACTCCAGGAGCCAATGATTTTCTATGTGAATTTTACAAGAAATTCAGGGAGGTATTTGTAGGTTCATTGAAAGATATGTTCAATAAAACGTTGCTAGGGATTTGCTTCCACAACCTATGAAAGAAGCTATTGTTGTTCTCTCTAACATTAGAAAAGACGTCCTCTATGCAGTTCCTGTTGGCCCATATCTCTGTTGAATCATGTCCTAAAGATTCTATCAAAAAGACTAGCTATCCAATTGGAGTCCCTGGTCTCAGTTTATATAAATCCAGCCCAAACTGGACTAATTAAGGATAGACAAGCATTGAACGATATTCAGAGAGCAGTTGGAATTATCCATAAAAGCCAGATAAAAAAATAAATGTATTTGGCTCACACAACAAAGAAAACTATTGTTTGACTAAAAGATAACTTTCTGTTTTGGCACTGGCCCTCACTTCCTTCCGTGGCCAACTCCAAGCCCAAAAGTAGCTGAATAAGTAAACAGAGTTAAATCACCCCCATCTGAGTTACAAAGAAGGACTAGGCAGGGATGTCCATTGTCTCTTTTACTTTAGTGGCCATGGAGACTTTTGTATAGAAAATAAGGAACAATAAATCTATCAGAGGAATAAAACTTGCAGGAACATATCAGCAAATAGCTTCCTACATATATGACTTAATATTATTTTCATCTAAACCAAATAGTTCCCAGAAGTTAGCATCTAAAGAAATCCAGGGTGTTAAATCATAGAATACTAGAAATTTAATTATAAGCCAGTTCTTGGGTGACTTATCATTCCTCTGTCAAACTCTGAAATACAATACGTGTAGGCCACTTAGAAGCCTGAAATTTAGGCCACTTAGAAGCTGTCCAATACTAAACATGGCTTTCCCCTCATATAGCTAATTTTGATTTTATTATCAAAATGCATCACACATCCCATGTCTGTTTATTATACAGTATATTTGACAACTTTAAAATGACGTTTATTGTTAGTCTTTAGAAGCCATCCAGAAAATTTGTTTACAAGCTGCCAGTCACCATTAAGTTGATGCCAGTGCTTATGTGGCCTTTGATAATGTCAGTATTATGTACTCTATAGATTCATGCTTTTAATATTTAGATGACATAATCAGGCTGCCTAGGAATGAGGACTGAAGATAATGTTTATTTATTAGACATTACGATTTTTCAACCTGTCTGTTTATGTTTTATTATTTTCCAATCATTTTGTTCTATGTGCAATACTTTGTTCATTGAGAGAACATAGTGTGGCAATATTTCAACAGTTGCTGTATTTGTAAGATTACATTGTATACTAGAAATGGTAAATGCTTATATTGGTGGACAGGGGATTGAAGTTTTTAATCTTTCCCATTATGCAAGGTTTAGCAAACCTAAATAGATTAGGTCAAACTTTTATGATTTCAGGAAATCGAGGCCTTCAGCTCAAATTTCAATCTTGCATGGATTCCTCTTTTATTTTTAGTCAGTTCTTAAGCTACACAGATGGTCCTTTTAATATATTCTATTTAACAATAGTCTCAGAGGAGTATTCATGTTAGTCTGTAACTTTAAAAACAACTAGAAGTCCTGTGGCATCTTAGGGAATTATGCGGTTCCATGGGTAGAATCCACTTCTTCAGATGAGATGAGCTTCTCAGGCTCATCTTATCTGAAGAAGTGGGATGAAAGTGCATGATACTATATATTTTTGCTAGTCTCTAAGCCTTGGTCTGCAGTAGGGAGCTATTTAAAAAGAACTCCCCTTATTTCAAAATAACAAGTCAGCATCCTTACTTTCAAACCCGTTATTTTGAAATAAGGGGCTGTTTATTTTGAAATAATAACTCCTGCTTTCCTTAGGGAATAAGCTTATTTCAAAATTGTTAATTCTGATGTTATTATTTTGAATTTAGATATTTCAAAATAATTTCTTAGCATAGACATGCCCTAAGGTGCCACGGGACTACTTCTATTTAATTTATAGAGTATTGTTATCTCTATTTATGCTTTTATGAAATTGCTAACCTATCTGTTTGAACTTGTATTTAGCTATGACTCTCTTAGTACCTTTCCCAGACCTGGAGAAGTGCTTTGTGTAGCTTGAAAGTTTGTGTCTCTGAACAACAGAAAAACCTCAGAAAATGCAATAAAAGGTATTACCTCACCTACATTGTCTCTGTAATTAAATCTGTCAGCTGAGTACCTGGTAAATGGAAATGCATTACTAGGTTGCAACTGTATCTGTTAGACTAAAAGCAGAGATAAAACGGCCCATCTACAGTCAATTCCATGGTTATATGATTAGTGAGACCTTCACCAGCTTCTTTGTAACTTCCACGTGTGCTTCTCAAAGCCCTTCTACTCTATATCTGCTCTTTATAGTGTGCTTGCTATTTACATCAGCCTCGAGAAGATTCAGCAAATATTTGTGAGTTTTCAAGGATGTCCAGGATGGTACATGCCATTCAGCCACTGGGTCTTATTCAGTGTGGCTGTGTCTACATTGGCACCCCTTTCCGGAAAAGGGATGCTAATGAGACCAGTCGGAATTGCAAATGCCACGGGGGATTTAAATATCCCCCATGGCATTTGCATGAACATGGCTGCCGCTTTTTTCCGGCTTGGGGTTTTGCCAGAGAAAAGCTCCAGTCTAGCCCTTTTCCGGAAGATCCCTTATTCATACTTGAAAGGGCTTATTTTCCATAAGATCCCTTCTAGACTGGTGCTTTTCTCTGGCAAAACCCCGAGCTGGAAAAAAGCGGCAGCCATGTTCATGCAAATGCCGCAGAGGATATTTAAATCCCCTGCGGCATTTGCAATTCCGACTGGTCTCATTAGCATTCCCTTTACGGAAAAAGGTGCCAGTGTAGACACAGCCTGTAAGTCTGACTTAATTTTGGCCTCATTGGCTATGTCTACACTGGACGCTTATTTTGAAATAACTCATATTATTTCGAAGTAACAGTGTGCACGTCCACACAGCAAGCCCATTACTTTGAAATAATTCCGAAATACCAGGCTTCTTACTCTGACTCCTGTAACCCTCATTTTACAAGATTTAAGGGAAGTCGAAGAAAGAGTGTTCTTCCATCAACTTCCTGCTGTGTAAACAGCACCAAAAGCCAAATCAACCTATTTTGACTTCTGATACACAATTTACATAGCTGAAGTTGCATATCTTAATTTAACTTCTGCCCTGCTGTGTAGACATGCCCATTCAGTGTAACTTTGGCATTAAAGGTGATTGCTCATGATCAGGGCTTGCCAAACCATGGCGAGCCCCACTCTCTAGCCACACTGTTCAGCGATCTGCGCATGCGCCCATCGTTCTGCGCATGCGCAGATTGCCCGAACTCGGCTCTTCCGGGTTGTAATCTACTTGCCATGGGCAAGTAGATTGCATTCTTTGTCGAGCCCTGCTCATGGTTTACCCATCATGAGCAATAGGAGAGCAAATACAAATGAATTAGTCAAAATAAGGTCATGTCACATAATCTGCTTGAGACAATACTTGGAGCAGTAAGAAATACACTAGAATGTATATTTTTGCCTTTCTGTTCCATAAATGGTGATGTTTTTATTAATTTTATTTCTGGAATCTTTTAACTCTCTCATCCATTGCTTTCTCTACCCCCAACTGTATGTTATGCTTCACTCTGCGGGTTCAAGAGGTTTGTGACTCACTCGCACACTGCTGTGCACTATAAACTGTAATTGTTATTTCCATTATTTGGTGGGTGAGTCATATTCTTTGCAGCTATTCACTACCAACTATGAATCTTATGTCCCATTAACATTGGCCTGAGTCTCTTCTGCATTGGTGATTATTATAGTTTATTTCCATTGTGACCCTTTTCCTGCCTTGTTTACAATAAACTAAGCTCTGTTAGCATCACTTGTAACTCACAGTCATCCCTGAAGTTGTGTCCTGTCCATTATTTGATCTTTTTCTTTAACTTGCTATTTTGCTTTTACCTAGCAGAACTGTTTGAACCTTCCTAAACTAATTACTATGGTGTAATTTATATTACATTGAAAGATTTCCTGCTCCCACTAACAGGGGCTCTTCGCTGTGTAATAATCATTAGTTTTCATAAGAGAAAATTATACATTGGGTGAAATTTTGGCCCTAATTAAATCCATGGGAGTATTTTCACTTCACTGGATTAGAATGTCATTTTACAGCTTTGAATTATTTCCTTTGCAAATTAACAGCAGTTGGTACCACAAAGGATATTTATAATTTGCCTAACACACTGAGAAATCAGGGAGACTCAGAAAGGGGTAAATTTGATGTAAGAAATAGCAAGCACTTTAGGGGGAATTCACCTCTGTGCATAAGGCCATAGCAAGGCCATTGTACCAAAAAATCCACATAATTACTCAAAATTGAATGTACATGGTGCATAAGCTCTGCCATGCCATTCTATGCAAGAGAGAATTTCACCCTCAATGTATGAAAGTTCAGGTTTCATAGTATTTACAAACAAAAAAATTAAAAATTTATACTTTGGCCATAATCACAGCCGGGTTGAGTTCACAGATACACGTTTCTCAGCCATTTGTAGAAGAAAACCTATGCTTTCAGCTATATCGGGTATTTATTTATAAATCTTCATTTGAATAGTACCATTTGTTATCATCCTTTTTCACCTTGGAAGCAGCAGCTTCTATTACACAGTGTGGGAGAACTACCTAAATACAAATCTGCTCCTTTTACTTCTTCTTATGCCCTGAAGGCAGCTGTCTTCTTATCCTGGTTTCACTGCCTCCCGCCCGGTGAGGGAGAAAGGAATACACTCAGAATGTGCACATGTGAAGATAAGGAAAATCCACTTCACTTCCCAAAAAGGCAGAACAGTTTAAAGTGAAAGTTCACTAAACGCTACAAGTTGTATTTTATGATATTTAAGTCTTAGTAGTCAAAAATGGACTGGCATGGATGTGCTGGAAGCAAAAGCTTGCAAATACTGTGTCATGCTCTACTGTGGATGTATAGGAGGAAGAAGAAAGGAAATTTCTTCACTTGTGTACCCCAGTTATGGGGCCAGTAATAGCAGCCGTCACCTGCTGGCCTCAGGGCTCAAATACTTCCAGAGGAGGTTAACGAAGAAGTTGGGGCTATTCTCCCCTCTCTCACTATGCACAAGCCTGAGGAGAGAGCCAGATGAACTGGAAGTAGCACTTTGCATCCCCATTAATAATGTATAACAGCTTCCAACTCAGGCAAGGATTAAGTGGAACTATCTGGGCCTGTATTAAGAAGTATACAGTAACTCAGGCTTAAGCATTGTATTACAATAATAAAAATGTATGTATAATAAATGCAAATGGAAGGAGACTTGTCTACCCAGCTTTGTGGCTAGACACAGCCTGTTGGTGGCATTTATTATATGTGAGAAATTACAGCTACTCTTAATGTATGTATTCAATTTACTTTCTTGTTCAACAAAAGCAGAGATATTTGTCACCTTGGGTATTCCACAATGATTATACAGAATAACAAAATCTACTCTATGAATCAAGCCTTTTATGTACAGGCAGTCCCCGACTTACGTCGGATCCGCAGTTACGAACGGGGATTTCTCACCCCGGAGGACTGGAGTGGCAGGACGCCTGGTCCGGCCGCCCGCCTCCTCCGGGGCGAGAAAAGCTGCTCCCCGTCTCCCTGGTCTGCTGGGGGAGCCAGCAGACTAGGGAGACGGGGAGCAAAGCGGCGGAGGACCCGGGGCTGGACCCGCGGCCGCTTCCAGATCAGCTGGAAGCGCCGCGGGTCCGGCCGGGTCCTCCGCGGCTTTGCTCAGCGTCTCCCTGCCGGCTCAATGCGGGGTGGATTTGCCTCGGAAGGGCAAAGGCGCTCCGCACCGTCACACCTCAGTTGTTTGCCACTTTTGCGGTTAGCACTTTCATAAAATACAGGGTGTACCCATTGTGTCACCCCCTATTCCTATAAGCCACATCATAATAATTCTGGAAATTTTGATCATGCTTGTTCTTAATGGTATGCACTTTAATGATTTTAGCACTTGAAGCAACTTAATAGGGCTTGTCCAATGACTGAGGGCATAAACTTAGCAGTTTCAGCACTTTATGCAGTTTATGATCAAGCTTTTACCCCATGACCAAAGGTTATATTTCCACATACTTGCTTTAGCTTGAGGCCAATGTGACCAGACTTAACAGGGTCCTGCTTCTTAGCCAGAACTCATGTCAAGCCAGAAAAGGCCATACAGACTCCTCCACAGTCTGGCAGTTAGGGTCTTAAAATTTAGGAATGAATTCCTGGCCCTCTTGGCTAATTGCATGGAATTGTCTAATTCTTTTTTGAACCAAGTTTTCCTTTTGGCCATTACCACATTCTCGAGCAATGCATTCCACGGGTTACTTCTTTATGCAACAAAGGATATTTCCTTTTATTTATTTTAAATCTATTGTCTATTCATTTTATTGAGTGTTCTTGTGTTATGTGAAGGGGTTAATAACACCTCCTTATTTATTTTCTTATAGACCTTTATCATATCCTCCCCTTAGTCGTCTCTTTTCCAAGCTGAATAGCCCCAATATTTTTAATCTCTTTATTACGGAAGCTGTTCCATACCTTTAAAATTTTTGGTGCCTTTCTCTGAACTTTTTCTAATTCTAATATATCTTTTTTGAGATGGAGCAACCAAAACTGCACACAATATTTAAGATGCAGGGTGCTTAAATATAGAGGCATTACGATATTTACTATCTCATCTATGTCTTTCCTAATGGTTCCTAATATTCTAGCTTTTTTGACTGCTGCTGCACATTCAGAAGACTATCCACAATGAATATAAGATCACTTTCTTGAGTGGTAACAGCTACATTTAGACCTCATCATTTTATATGTACAGTTGGGAATATGTTTTCCAATATATAGAGTCCTGTGTGGAGACAAAATTTGCATCTTCATCTATAAAAATGAACCAAGAATATCTGCTTTGACATCCACAGATGCAGATACCCATGGGTATAAAGTAGAGTTCTAGATACAAAATTTGTATCTAGAACTCAGATCCATAGCTGCAAAAATGAGATGCAGAAAGCCACATCCATATCTGCAGATACGGATATTCATGGATTTACAGGGCTCTACCAATATGCATTGCTTTGCTTTTATCAACATTGAATTTCATGGGCCATTTTGTTGCCCATTCACTCAGTGTAGTGAAATCCCTTTGTAACTCTTCATTATTTGCTTGGGAATTAACTATCTTGAGTAATTTGATATCATCTGCAATTTTTTTTCACTTTGCTATTTGTTCCTTTTTTCACTTTATTTATGAGTATATTGAACAGAACTGATAGAAGGTAAGATCACTGGGGCATACTGCTATTTATCTCCCTCCAATCTGACCAATTATTCATAACCTTTGTTTCCCCTTTTTTAACATCCACAATAAGGCCTTCCCTCTTATCTTGTGATTCCTTAGTTTGCTTTTAAGCCTTTGATGAGGAATCTTCTGCAATTCCAAGTATACTAAATCCAGTGGATCACCCTTGTCCACGTTTGCTGATCCCATCAAAGAATTCTAATAGTTTTTGAGTTATGATTTCCTTTACAAAAGTTTCTACTTCAAACTCTTCTAATCTATGTGTCTGATAACTTTGTCCTTTACTACTGTTTCAACCAATTTGTCAGGTACTTAAATTAGGCCTACAAACTTGTAATTATCAGGATTAACCCTGAAGCCTTTTTTTAAAAAATGGTATGATATTAATTAAGAAAATATAAAGGCTCAGATTGAAACAATTTTTTGAAATATTGAAATAAAATGTTGCATTGACCCAAGGGTTTTCAAGTTATGATATTTTTGACATGGTGACTTTTCATCCCAATTCAAATCAGGAGAAAACTTCAAACTCTCAGAGGGTATGTCTACACTACCCTCCTAGTTCGAACTAGGAGGGTAATGTATGCATACCGCACTTGCTAATGAAGCCCGGGATTTGAATTTCCCGGGCTTCATTAGCATAAGCGGGGAGCCGCCATTTTTAAATCCCCGCTGCTTCGAACCCCGTGTAGCGCGGCTACACGGGGCTCGAACTAGGTAGTTCGGACTAGGGTGCCTATTCGGACTACTAGGTAGTTCGGACTAGGGTGAAACGAGGAGTAACGGTAGTTCGGAATAGGCACCCTAGTCCGAACTACCTAGTTCGAGCCCCGTGTAGCCGCGCTACACGGGGTTCGAAGCAGCGGGGATTTAAAAATGGCGGCTCCCCGCTTATGCTAATGAAGCCCGGGAAATTCAAATCCCGGGCTTCATTAGCAAGTGCGGTATGCATACATTACCCCGCTAGTTCGAACTAGCGGGGTAGTGTAGACATACCCAGATATCTGAGGAAAGAAAATCTATTTCCCATTCAGAACTACTTCCAACTATGAAGATGAGAATTTATGTATGAAGCTTGCTATTGTACAGCAAGGAGTATGGAACCAGATTAATCTCCTTATGCCGGTATAAGAATTGTGATGTATTTACATCCGTAAAAATGCATTTAGCCGACAGAATAGTCTCTGGATGGTAGATTTATATTTGTTATATTTGTTCAATATCCTGTTAACTATTAAGGCAAACAGAATATAGTCACCATTCTACACATGAATATGATATTTAGAAATGTGTATCTCTGGTTCATTTTAGCCATCAACATTCAATTCAGTTACTCTCAAATAAGAGGGGAAGGAAACACACAGGGTGCGTCTACACTGGGCCACTTATTCCGGAAAATCAGCCGCTTTTCCGGAATAAGCTGCGAGCTGTCTACACTGGCCCTTGAATTTCCGGAAAAGCAACGATGCTCTCCTGTACAAATTCAGCCGCTATTCCGGAAACCGTACGCTGCTCCCGCTCGGGCATAAGTCCTTTTTCCGGAAAAGCTTTTCCGGAAAAGGGCCAGTGTAGACAGCTTTTCCGGAAAAGCAGAAAAAACGGAAAAAAGCGGTTTGGACGCTGGGAGACCCCGTAGGAGCCGCGGACTTCCTGGTAAGCCCGAGCTGTTAAAGGGCTCTCAGGCTGCTGGGCGCACGTGCCAGGAGCCTGCCTGGGTCAGCTCTGCTGCTGCTGTGCTGCCCAACACTTTTCCTTCAGGCTCACCACACCATGGCAGCTCCTGCTGGAGAGCCCCCTGGACTCCCAGCGGAGGAGGCCCCCAGGGGCCGCAAAAGGCGGGCCCCATCCTGGAGCCCCAGGGAGCTGGAGGCCCTCATCGAGTTATGGAAGGAGGAGGAGGGTCTCCACGACCTCCATTCCCGGCGCCGGAACGCCGATCTGTACACCCGGCTTGCGCAGAACCTGGCCCAGCAGGGACACCCCAGCCGCAACTGTGAGCAGGTCCGCTCCAAAGTCAAGGAGCTGCGGCTGGGGTATGTCAGGGCCACTGAGGGCAGGGGGGCAGGACCCGACGCCTGCCCATATTTTGCGGAGCTCCACTCCTTTCTGGGAGAGCCCGCCCCTCAAGCCCCACCGGTCCCCGTGGACACCTGCCAGCGGCCACCCATTAACCGTCCCACCGAGCCGGAGGAGGCAGACGACAGCGGCAGTGCATCTGGTGAGGAGGCCAGCGTTGCCACCCAGCAGGCCCCCTCCAGCAACTCCTCCGAGGACGGGGAGGAACCCACTGGTGAGTCTGTGCAGTTTGCACTCCCAAGGGTGGGGGGCGGAGGGTGGGAGGTGGGGAGCCAGGTGCCCGGAGGGGGGAGGGGGAGAGCATGTCACTCAGGCCACGTGAGCTGCACGCTGCATAGCATGAGGACAGCAAGCAGCAGGTGCAACCACGTGCAGCCTGGTGACCGAGCGGCACGTGACCACGGCAGGCAGCTGCAGGCCACGCCTGGGACCCTGCTGCTCACACACATTCGGCGGGACCAGGGGGAAGGGTGGATGCCGGACGGAACTGGCCAGGGCCCCAGGGACTCAGCCCAGAGCCCGCAGCTCCAGCAAGGGTGCAGACCAGAGAACGGCACACTGTCCCATGCCTGGCTGTGAGGCACAGCCAGCTTCTAATTGGGTAGACCGCAGCGTCACGGTCCTGTGACCGTGGCCCCCACCGAGCCCCTCACCTGCTCCCGGTGCCTTGGCTGGTTCCCCAAGGGAAGTCCCCACTGGGGCCACACGTGTTCCTGGGCTACCGGGCTTGCGGGAGGGATCGTGGGAGGGAGAAGGGCCCCTGAGTTGTGCTGCAAGGATGGGACATCCCCCACCCAGTCACCCTTCTGGTTCCGTCCAGGAGATATCCCACACGAGGGGATCTGAGAGCCCAGACCGCCTCTGCCAGATGTGCTCCCAGGCACTGCGTGGGGATGCATCTCGCTCCCTGTCAAACAGCAGTGATTAACCCAAAAGCTTTTCACAGTCTCCACCGGCAGGGAGTTCCACAGGTGAACGCTGCACTAGCACCCTCCCGCCCTGCATGGGGCCAGGATACAGAGCGGTGCTTACAATACCCTGGAGGGAGGACCCTACTCCAGGGGCAGGCAGGAGGGGAACCGAGTGGGCCCAAGCCACACAACTGTGGGGTCACCTGGGCTCAGGGGTGGAGGGCATGCGGTGTGGGGACAGTGGACGGCCTGCCTGACTGACCCATCCTTTCTTCTCTTCCTTGCAGCGGGACCCAGCACCAGACCCTCCATTGCGGCAGCAGCGCCACCCCCAGCAGGCCAACCCCGGAGGCACAGGCTCCGCCAGAGGGACCAGCTGCTTCAGCGCCACGTCCATGCTGTGGAGGCAATCCAGGCCTCCATCGAGGAGCGGGTGCAGGGGGACCTGCAGTGGCGGCAGGATGCCTGGGCTGCCTTCCTGGCCGAATGCAGAGGGATGCGCACCACAATGGACACTCTCACGGCACATATTGTGCATGCCATTCACTATGGCATGGGCGGAGCCCAGGCCCCCGCCATCCCTCCCGTAGCACAGGTCATGCCCCCTCCCATCCCAGCTCCTGGCCCTGTTCCTGCCCCTCCTCCTATCCCAGCTCCTGACCCTGTTCCTGCCCCTCCTCCTATCCCAGCTCCTGACCCTGTTCCTGCTCCTGACCCTGTTCCTGACCCTGTTCCTGCTCCTGACCCTGTTCCTGACCCTGTTCCTGGCCGTGCCCCTGTTCCTGGCCGTGCCCCTGTTCCTGGCTGTGCCCCTGCTCCTGGCCGTGTCCATGCTCCTGGCCGTGCCCATGCTCCTGGCCACCTCCGCGTGCAGCCTGCCCCGACGCGGTCTGCCCAGCGTGGGCAGGCTGGCCCCCGGAGGAGCGTTCGCAGGGGCCGCCCACCCCAGTAACTGCCTCCCCCCGTCCCAGTTGAAGGTCTCCCCCCCCTCCTGTCCCAGTTGAAGGTCTCCCCCCCTCTCCTGTCCCAGTTGAAGGTCTCCCCCCCCCTTGTAAATAAACAGATCTCTACTTTGCTGTTCATTCGTGTGTTGGGTATTATGTAACTCTAGGTAGTGTACGAAATGATGTGAGATGCCAAGTAGCCACTTAAATGTAACATGGTGGCAAACTGTGGAGAACGAAATCTGTACTCTATTCACTGGGGGGGGGGGGGGGGGGGGGCGGCCTTCGTAAGTGGTCAGTAGTTTGTGGTGTAGAAATAAATGATGACACTTTTCAGTAACAGGTAAACCACAACATATTATTAACATAGATAACAAACTAGCAAGAACGGTTACAAGATGCACACAACAGAGATAATTAAACAAACTCTAGGCACAGGGAGGACGATTGTGGTGTTGCTGGCCACCTCAATCCTTTGGTCCTTCCGGGCCTCAGGAGAGGAACAGCCAGGAGATCCCTCGACGGACGATGACGGTGTTGCTGGCCACCTCGATCCTTTGGTCCTTCCGGGCCTAAGGAGAGGAACAGCCAGGAGATCCCTCGACGGACGATGACGGTGTTGCTGGCCACCTCGATCCTTTGGTCCTTCCGGGCCTCAGGAGAGGAACAGCCAGGAGATCCCTCGACGGACGATGACGGTGTTGCTGGCCACCTCGATCCTTTGGTCCTTCCGGGCCTCAGGAGAGGAACAGCCAGGAGATCCCTCGACGGACGATGACGGTGTTGCTGGCCACCTCGATCCTTTGTCCTTCCGGGCCTCAGGAGAGGAACAGCCAGGAGATCCATCGAAGATGTCACTGATGTGAGCCTTCTGCACAAGTCCCAAATCCTGTTGGCTGTTCTTCAGGATGGCGATGGTGGCCTAAACCATAGCCTAACTTAAAAGAAAAACCCTAACTACGCCCGACGCACCCGACGAACAGACTCGATGACGGCCGCGATGTGCTGTGACCCGACGCTTTACTATACTATTGGGGGGGGGGGAGGTAAGGGGAGGAGGTGGGGAAGGGTAGGAGCTGGGACGAAGTACTCTGGGGTGACCCAAGCGACCCTGCTAGGGGGCTTGGGCAAACATGTCCACCAGGGCCTCTCTAATGCGCACCGCCTCCTGGCGCGCCTGGCGGATGGCAGCTGTGGCGGGCTGGTCCAAGGTCTGTGCCTCAGCTGCCACCCATGCAGGGAGGAAGGCCTCCCCACTGCGCTCCACAATATTGTGGAGCACGCAGCACGCAGCCAGCACCTCCGTTGCATTCTGCTCACCCATGTCGAGACGGGTGAGCAAACAACGGAAGCGGCCTTTTAAGCGTCCAAATGCCAGCTCCACTGGGTTTCGGGCCCGGTTGAGGCAGTCGTTGAACCGGGCCCGGTTCTGGTCCGGCTGCCCCGTGTAGGGCCGCATGAGCCAGGGCATCAGGGGGTAGGCCGCGTCCCCGATGATGCAGATGGGCATCGGTACATCCCCAACAGTCAAGTCCCACCGGGGGAAGTAGGTGCCCGCCTCCAACCTCTGAAACAGTCCAGAGTTCCGGAGGATGCGGGCGTCGTGTGCCCGGCCGGACCAGCCGCCGTAGATGTCCAGGAAGCGGCCCCGGTGATCCACGAGGGCCTGCAGGACGATGGAGCAGTACCCCTTTCTGTTCATAAAGTGGGCTGCTCGATGCTCCGGGGCCCGGATGGCGATGTGGGTGGCGTCCAGGGCTCCCCCGCAGTTGGGGAACCCGAGGGCAGCGAAGCCGGCCATGGTCTCATCAACGTCGCGCAGGCGGATGATTCTCGGCAGCAGGACGTCATTGATGGCGTGGACAACCTGCAGAAGGGTGCAGAGAAACACAAGGGAACACATTACATACAGCCAGGGGTGAGTGTGCGCTCCCTTGGGTCCCCCCCCTTGATTCCCTCTGTCCACACACACACACACACACACACACACACACACACACCAGGGCCCCCTATGTCCCCCCCACCAGTGGGCCTGTGCAAGGGAGGGATGGCCGAAACCCCTGGGCGACCCAGCCTGGAGTCTTGGATGTCCCTGGGCCTGGAGTGGAGCACCCTCCCCCCATCCCACTCCCCCTGGGACTTACCTGGATGACGATCACTCCAACGGTGGATCTTCCCACCCCGAACTGGTGTGCCACCGAGCGGTAGCTGTCCGGTGTGGCCAGCTTCCACAGCGCGATGGCAACCCTCTTGTTGACGGGGATGGGTGCCCGCAGCCGGGTGGCGGTTCTCTGCAGCGCGGGGGTGAGCCAGGTGCACAGGGTCAAGAAGGTCCGCTTTCGCATCCGAAAATTCCGGACCCACTGGTGGTCGTCCCATAGTCCGAGGACCACACGGTCCCACCAGTTGGTGCTGATGTCCAAACTCCAGAGTGGCCGGTATACGGTGGGGTGCTGATGAGACAGAGTTGCCAGGGCCCCCCTGGTGAGGGCGTCCAAGGCGATCTCTGCCTCCTGGTCCATGAACAGCAGGGCACCGGCCTGCAGCACGAGCTGCAGCCAGCGGAACAGCCCCAAGAGGGTCCCGACCAGGCACATGGCCACCCGTGGCTCCATAGTAGACAGAGCTGGGCAAAAAAAAAAACCGCAGGGAAAAGCAGTTGGGGGCCAAAGGGTGGTGTCCCCAAAAGTCAAAGGGCACCCACAGACCTGCGAAGGGTGTCAGTCCCTGGAAGAGGCCCCAAGGCACGGGAGCAGGAGACCAACGGCTGCCCGGCGAGACCCCTTTAACCGCGTGTCTGAACGGCGCTCTGGCCCCGCCCCCGGAAAGGGCTGGTGGCCTTTGCCCTCTTCAAAATGGCTCCGGGCTTCTGCTTTTCCGGAAAAGCGCGCCGCCAATGTAGACGCGCTTTTCTGGAAAAGCGCTTCGTTATGACGATAACTCCGGGGCCAATGTAGACGCGCTTTTCCGGAAAAACTGAAAACAGATTAGTATTCCGTTTTAAGCATTTCCGGAAAATCATGCCAGTGTAGACGTAGCCTTATTAAAACTTCAGTCAGTTTATCAAGGGAAAGTAAAAAAGAAAACTGAGCCCTTGAACTTGGTTTAGTATATTGGAGATGGGCCAGAGAAGCTGCAAGTGATGAGAGAAGAAATATTGTTGACTTTTTTTTTAACTGCATACATATGTGGTAAACCCGAGGCACTATGAAATGTCCCTGAACAGAACCAGGAATAGTTCAGACAGATGCTGTGATTATTTCCCTAGATGGTTGTTGCCGGCTTGCTGAATCCTGACCTGTAGCATCCTCTGTATTCTAGTGCTGGGATCTCCCCTAGCAGATAGAAAACACAGTTGTATTGGATGGGGGTGATGGTTTTGTCACAAGTTCTCACTGGGGACTAGCCTGAGATTTTTAAAGTCTTTCATTTGTGATATCAGGTGGGTAAGGGATGCCTCTAGAAGATTTTCTTTTAAAATTGTATTTCAGGAAATCTTCTGGAAATACATTCATGGTTCACAGATACAGTAAAAAAATGAGGATTATTAATTATAACTCACACAATCTCAAAATCTAAAGATTAATCTATCAAGCTACAGGCTTTGCTCAAGATGGTTTATTTTATCAATTATTCTTCCCAATCATGGCTGACTTTTCCTCTGTTAGGACCTTCCACAGTCACACAGGGATCTGGCTTCCCTTATTTTCCTAGATGAAAGAGTTTTGCTTAAGCAAGTTTCTTACCCCAGTTCCCAGAGATTTCTGCTCCTCTTCTCCCCCTGTTTGAAGGACCCATCTTTCTCAGCAAGCATGAGCACTGTTCCTTTGTGTCCATCTTGTGATGGATGCCAAAAATTGCTTCTGTCATTGATTGTATCGTCTAAAGTTCAATGGCCTTGCATCAAGAAACAGGATGGCATCATGATAGTCTTCCCTTCCTGTGGACTTCCAAATCCCTGCTGACTTCTTTGTAAATGGAGCTTCCATCAACTTTTGGTCACATCTTGTTTAATTTCATTGGAGACAGATAGATAGTTGCCTTCTCTTCTGTTTCAGAGGGAACCCTGTTTTTTCCCTATTTGATCAGAGACCTTAAAGCATAATATCATTAAGAAAACACATTTCCTAAATGTATTAATCTATACAGTTCAACAATGATATTAATCATATGTGTGCCATTAGCTTTCAGAAAAAAAGCTCTACACCCTTTTATAAAACATAATTCTTGTGTACAATCATTTGATTCAATTGTTTATCACTTGTATTTGTAGGCCAATAGACCCATAACATGTATTCTTTAAAAAGTAAAACCCAAACCTAACTCGTCACTCCTGCTTGGTGCAAATGCCATGCTGTCTCCACACCAACTTGTTTGCTTAAAAGCTTTAGACCTTGATTGTCTCTGTCTGAAGACTAGTCTGGTCTGAGAAGCAAATCCACATTCTTTTTCCTAGGGCAGACCTATTTAGCAATGCCCCATGACATGCCTGTTTTAAACTCACTTTAGTAATAATTGCAGCATATATCCAGAATTCTTAACTCATATCTCATACATACACATCATGCAAGAATATAAATGATCAGTGAATTATTAGATTTGAAATGATACCTCACAAGGAAAATTTTCCACAAAGTAGGTGCAGGCTGTGAACACAGGAGTTCTTAGGATCACAGTGGAGGTAGAGATTTATAGCAACTCTACCAATTAGGAGCTAGAGATTTATAATTCTAAAGTCAGTGGCACATTGCTTATTTGTAGAAACAAGTGATTAAAATATGGTTAAATAATGTAGACCCTGAAGCCATTACCCAGTGTTCCCAAAAACCTATGTCACAACACTGTATCTAAAATAAGAAACAGGAGATAAGCAAAGACATACATGTACTCCACTGTTGACGTATTGGCTTGATTAGCCATTATTATGGTCAAAAAAAGGATCTGAAAATCCTAGCAGGCAGGCGGTTAGCAGAATGAGATGTACAAGTGTATATGTGTTTATCCTTTACAAATAGCACTGTATATATGTGCAATTGTGGCCTGATCCAAAGCCCATAAAATGCAATGGGGCCATTTCCATTACTTTCATTTGGTTTTGGATCAGGTCCTTAATGACTATGATGATGATTGCTTGATAAAAGATGATGTGGCAGAAACAGAGATCAGTAAATTGTATTTAATGAAAACATAAAATTGACATAATGGGTCAGACCATTATCCATTTTGCCAGTATCCTGTCTCTGACATTAACCCACACCAGAGCTTTAGCAGGAATGTACAGAACAGGACAAGTATGGACTGATGTACCTCTGACTTCCACTTCCAGCTCCCAGTAGTCTGAAGGTTAGGGACAGTGCATGTGGTTTCATTCCTGATCATCTTGGTTAATAGACATCGATGGACCCAGTGCTTCAGGATTTTATCTAGTTCTTTTTTGGAACCAGTTATATTTGTGGCTATCGTGACTGTTACATTTAGACCCATCAGAAAGGGTGGCAGAGATGAAATAGGTGACTGAATCACAGTTGTTTGTTTTTGTGGCTGTGTTGTACTGGAAAGAAAGTGAGGCTTTGCTACCAAGTGCAGAGTGACCAAACCATTTAAAGATGTAACACGTCAAAATAACATCCCATTGCAAAGCCAGGTTAGTTTTGTATTATGTGAAAAGTACTTCTTGTTTGCATTAACTTTCTGACTATTAATATTTTTGGTTGATCCCTGTATTATTATTGTGGGGAAGGCTACATAACTTTGGTCTATTCTTTTTATTTCCCGCCCCATTCCTGAATGTATATACTTCTATATACTTTTTGAGTAGGGGTGATGAAAATTGGACACAATATTCAAGATGCGTCACACCATGGTTTTTATATAGTAGTATATATTTTCTGTTATATTTCTATCCTTTTCTCAATTGTTTCTGTATCTATGTCTATATCTATATCTATCTTTCTACCTATATGAAATTGGGATTATCTTTTTCAACTTGCATTACTTTCCACTTAACACTGAATTTCACCTGCCATTTTCCTGCCCAGTCACTCAGTTTTGTGATTCCTTTGTGACTCTTTGCAGTTGACCTTGCAATCTTGAAAAATTGTGTGTCACCTGTGAACTTTGCGACTTCACTGCTTACTCCTTTCCCTTGCCCCTTTGCCCCTGAAACCTTAATGAATATATTGAATAGCACAGCTACTATAGAGATATTTTGGGAAACTGCTATTTAGCTCTCTCTCCGTTTTATTCTAATCCTTTATTTTCTATCTTTCAACCAGTAACCAGCTCACGAGAGGACCTTTCCTCTGATCCCATAACTGCATAGTTTGCTTCAAAGCCTTTGTGAGACTTGCCAAAGGCTTTCTGAAAATCCAAGTCCACTATATTTACAAGATCACATTTATCTACAGGCTTGTTAACTGCTATAAGAATGGCCATACTTGCTCATACCAATTGTCCATCTAGACTAGTATCCAGTCTTCTGACAGGGTCCTACACCAGATGCTTTGAAGAGAATGACCAGAACAGAGCAATTATTGTGTGAGCCATCCTCTGTTGTCCAATCCAAGACACTGGCAATCAGAATCTTAGAGACACCCAGAAAGCATTCTAATACATTGGTGAAACATGGCTTACCTTTACAAAAGCCATGTCTTCTCTGACATATTGTATTTATATGTCTGATAATTCTGTTCTTTATTATAATTTCTACTGATTTGCTCAGTACTGAAGTATATTCAGCAGCCTGTAATTGCCAGGATTTCCTCTAAAATCTTTCTAAAAAGCAACATTTCATTAACTTCCTTCCAGTCACAGAGACTGATTTAAGCTTATTGCAGTTTGTACTTTTGCAATGTCATATGTGACTTCCTTCTGAACTCTCCGGTTAATTCAACCTGGTCCTGATGACTTATTTTGTTTAGCTAATCAATTTGTCCTAAAATCTCTTCTACTGACACATCACTTTGGGACTGCACTTCAGATTTGGCATCCAATAAATATAGCTTTGATGTGGGTATCTCTCACGCATTTTCTGCTGTGTAGGCTGATACCACGAAGAATTAATTTAGCTTCTCTGAAATGGCCTTGTCTTCCTTGAGTGCTCCTTTAACACATTGGTCATCAAGTGGCTCCACAATTTGTTTGGAAGATTTCTTGCTTCTGATGTACTTAAATGATTTACTGTTAGCTTTTAAATCTTAAGTAAATTGCTTCTCATATTTGTTCCCTGGCCTGCCTTACTATACTTGAACATTTTTTCTTCCTAGAGTTTGTGCTTCTTTCTATTTTCCTCATTAGGATTTGACTTCCAAATTGCAAAGGACTGCTTTTCACCTCTAATGACCTCCATTACTTTGCTGTTCACCCAGGTGGCATTATTTCAGTCCTTTTATTGTCTTTTCTGAATTGGGGTGTTTATTTTTTCTGAGCTTCTATTATAGTGTGTCTAAGTAGTGTCCATGTTGCTCAAAGACATTTCATTCTTGTGATTGCTCTTTTTAAATTTCCATCTAACTAGTATCCTCATTATTGTATAGTTCCCCTCTTTATACTGAAGTGCCACTGTGGATGCCTTTTTCATATTTTCCCTCCTGTGAGGATCCTAAATGTATTTACATTTTGACTACCATTATAGAGCAGCTCAGCTATAGTCACCTTTTGGAACAGATCCCATGCTCCACTTAGGACTAAATTAAGAAATGCCTCTCCCCTGGTGCTTTCTATGAATAGCTGCTCCAAGAAGCAGTAATTTATGGTCTCCAAAAAATTTATTTTTGTATTACATGCTGAGGTGACATTTACCCATTCAATATGAAGTGAAATGCCCCATTATTATTGCATTATTTTATTTCAGGGGTGGGGAACCCCAGGTCTAGGGGCCAGATGAGTGGCTTGCTTGGATCCAAGCCCTGAGGCTCAGCCCCACCCCTCCAGCATTAAGGAACCTGCACTGGTGCTCCAGACCCGCCACCTCCACTGTTCCACCATGGGGTAGGAGCACACAAAATCTACCAGACTGGGCCCTCCTAAGCTCTGGTGGAAAGGAAATGTGGGGAGTATCTGTCTCCTTCTCAGTCAAGGGCCACATTAGTGAGGGGTTGTTTTCCTCACTTGTGTGCAGCCCCTGACTGATTTTTCTGTGGGTCAGTGGCTCCTGACCCAAAAAACGTCCCCACCAGTGTTTTAATGTGTAGCTTCTCAATTCTCTTAACATTTCACATCCACTGTCACCATTGGGGTCAGGTCTTTGGTAGTATATTACTGCTGTTATGTTCAAATACGGGGACCATCCATAGATAACTCTGTGATGCACTCCGATTCATTTAAGATTTTCACCTTACTTGACTGAGCTTTTTTAACATTTAATGCCGCTGCCCCACTAGCCAACCTAATCTGTCATTTCTATATATTTTGTAACCTGAACTTATGGTGTCCAATTGATTAGCCCCATTCCACAAAGTTTCTCTGGGTATGTCTACACTAGAAAGTTAGTTCGAACTAACGGACGTTAGTTCGAACTAACTTTCCTATGCGCTACACTAGCGCTCCGCTAGTTCGAATTTGAATCGAACTAGCGGAGCGCTTAGTTCGAACTAGGTAAACCTCATTTTACGAGGACTAACGCCTAGTTCGAACTAGCTAGTTCGAACTAAGGGCTGTGTAGCCCTTTAGTTCGAACTAGTGGGAGGCTAGCCCTCCCCAGGTTTCCCTGGTGGCCACTCTGGCCAACACCAGGGAAACTCTATGCCCCCCTCCCGGCCCCGGACCCCTTAAAGGGGCACGGGCTGGCTACGGTGCCCGTGCCAGGTGCAAGCCTGCCAGCACCCAGCTAGCAGACCCTGCACCTGGCACGGCACAGAGCCACCCACCCGATGCCCCCCAGCCCACCCCCTCTTGCCGGGACCAGGCTGGCGGCTCCCAGGAGCTTGCCCTGGACCGCAAGAGGCGGGCACCTTCCTGGGCTAGTGCGGACATCGTGGACCTCGTCCACGATCTCCGCACTAGGCACAGGAAAGTGGCCGTCTAGGGCAGGAGAGCTGCCAGCCTGGCCACCCAGGACCAGGTGTGCATGAAAATCAAGGGGGTCCACTGAGACCCCCGACACTGAGCCCTGAGCTTACAATGGCCGTACTGGGTCAGACCAAAGGTCCATCTAGCCCAGTAGCCTGTCTGCCAACAGCGGCCAACCCTAGGGACCCTGGAGGGGATGGACCGAAGACAATGACCAAGCCATTTGTCTCGTGCCATCCCTCTCCAGCCTTCCACAAACTTTGGGCAGGGATACCACTCCTACCCTCTGGCTAATAGGACTCCATGGACCCAACCTCCATCACTTTATCTCACTTCCCTTTCAACTCTGTTCTAGTTGTAGCCTTCACAGCCTCCTGCAGCAAGGAGTTCCACAGGTTAACTATTTGCTTTGTCAAGAACAACAACTTTCTCTTACTAGTTTCAAGCCTGCTACCCATTCCTTTCCTTTGGTGTCCTCTAGTCCTTCTTTATGGGAACTCAGGAAGAACTTTTCTGAATGCACCCTCTCCACCCAACCCCTGCTTTTAGAGACCTCTATCCTGTCCCCCCTCCGTCTCCTCTTTTCTAAGCTGAACAGTCCCAGTCTCTGTAGCCTCTCTTCATCTGGGACCTGTTCCCAACCCCTGATCATGTTAGTTGCCCTCCCCTCTCCCAGCCTTTCTCTTCCCCTCTCCCACCTCCTTTTCCCAGTCTCCCCCAGTTTTGTTCAATAAAGACAGAGTCAATGTTGGAAGAAACGTTATCTTTATTTTGTACATCAATAAGAAGGGGGGCTAGGGAAGGGCAAGTGGAAGGAGGTGAGGGAGGAATGGGGTACGAGCCCCCGATGGGGAGGACTGGGCTGGCTCTGCGGGCTTCTGGGGGTGGAAGCTCTCCTGCAGCCCCCCAATTACTCCCTCTCCCCAGATGGCAGCCTGCGGCAAGTGCAGCCGGGCTGATGGCCGAGTGGTGTGATGTGCCCAGTGTGGGCACTCAGGGCACTCCAAGCCAGAACTTCTTTGCAAGCGGGGCACCCCTTAGAACTGTGTGTCCGGGGTGGGGGTCGGGACCCTTTAAGCGCAGCCCTCGGCTAGCCTGAGACAGCATCTCCATGCTCTAAGTCCTCCTTTTATGCCCTGCCGGCACTGCTTCCGGCCATCATTAAGCCCTGTTCAGAGTCCACTCAATGTGGACTTACTAGTTCGAACTAGCAAAACGCTAGTTCGAACTAGTTTTTAGTTCTAGATGCGTTAGTTCGAACTAGCTTAGTTCGAATTAACTAATTCGAACTAAGTTAGTTCGAACTAGCGCTGTAGTGTAGACGTACCCTCTGTTATCTACTATAGGTGCCTAGCATTAAATGAGACTATTGATAGTTTACCCATCCTAGTATTTCCACTTCTACCATTTGTATATAAACACTTGTACATTTTGTCAATATTCATTTGTTCACCTTCATGTGTGATGTTTAAGTGGGACTATTTTACATTTGATTGTTCTTCATTAGTTCCTCCCTATACTTTACCAACTTTCTTCTTATCCTCTATATAATATACCAGGATATAGAGATCCCCTTTTAATAAATTAATCCCAAAGGAATGGAGGCCCAACTTAAATGTATACCCCACATTTAAAAAAAAGCAAGAGACCTAAAAAAGAGTCACCGTGGCTTAACCACCATGTAAAAGAAGCAGTGAGGGACAAAAAGTAATCTTTTAAGAAGTGGAAGTCCAATCCTAGTGAGATAAATAGAAAGGAACATAAACACTGTCAAATCAAGTGTAAAAATGTAATAAGAAAAGCAAAAAAAGATTTTGAGGAACAGCTAGCCAAAAACTCAAAAAGAAATAACAAAATGTTTTTTAAGTACATTAGAAGCAGGAAGCCTACTAAAAAACCTGTGGGTCCCCTAGATGATCAAGCTATAAAAGGAGCAATCAAGGACGATAAAGCCATTGCGGAGAAACTAAATGATTTCTTTGCTTCAGTCTTCACGGCTGAGGACATTGGGGAGATTCCTGAATCTGCACCGTCCTTTGTGGGTGATGAATCTGAGGAACTGTCCCGGATTGAAGTGTCATTAGAGGAGGTTTTGGAACAAATAGAAAAACTTAATGTTAACAAATCTCCGGGACCGGATGGCATTCATCCAAGGGTTCTAAAAGAACTAAAATGGGAAATTGCTGAGCTATTATCTGTGGTTTGTAACCTATCCTTTAAATCGGCTTCCATACCTAATGACCGGAAGGTAGCCAACGTGACACCAATATTTAAAAAGGGCTCTAGAGGCGATCCTGGCAATTACAGACCGGTAAGTCTAACTTCAGTACCGGGCAAATTAGTCGAAACAATAGTAAAGAATAAAATTGTGAAGCATGTAGAAGAACATAATTTATTGGACAAAAGTCAACATGGTTTCTGTAAAGGGAAATCCTGTCTTACGAATCTGTTAGAGTTATTTGAAGGGGTTAACAAACAGGTGGACAAGGGGGATCCAGTAGATATAGTATACTTGGATTTTCAGAAAGCCTTTGACAAGGTCCCTCACCAAAGGCTCTTGTGTAAATTACATGGCCATGGGATAAGAGGGAAGGTCCTTTCTTGGATTGAGAACTGGTTAAAAGACAGGAAACAAAGGGTAGGAATAAATGGTAAATTTTCAGATTGGAGAGGGGTAACTAGTGGTGTACCCCAAGGGTCAGTCCTGGGACCAATCCTTTTCAACTTATTCATAAATGATCTGGAGAAAGGGGTAAGCAGTGAGGTAGGAAAGTTTGCAGTTGATACAAAACTGTTTAGGATAGTCAAGACAGAAGCAGACTGTGAGGGACTCCAAGAAGATCTCACCAAACTGAGTGATTGGGCAAGAAAATGGCAAATGAAATTTAATGTGGATAAGTGTAAAGTAATGCACATCGGGAAAAATAACCCCAACTATACGTACAGTATGATGGGGGCTAATTTGGCTACGACAAATCAGGGAAGAGATCTTGGAGTTATCATGGACAGTTCTCTGAAAACTTCCACACAGTGTGCAGCGGCAGTCAAAAAGGCAAATAGGATGCTAGGAATTATTAAGAAAGGGATAGAAGATAAGACCCAGAATATCTTACTGCCCCTGTATAAAACTATGGTACGCCCACATCTTGAATACTGTGTACAGATGTGGTCTCCTTACCTCAAAAAAGATATTTTGGCCTTGGAAAGGGTTCAGAAAAGGGCAACTAAAATGATTAGGGGTTTGGAACGGGTCCCATATGAGGAGAGGCTAAAGCGACTGGGACTTTTCAGTTTAGAAAAGAGGAGACTGAGGGGGGATATGATAGAGGTCTATAAAATTATGAGTGGTGTGGAGAGGGCCGATAAAGGAAAGTTATTTATTAGTTCCCTAAATAGAAGAACTAGAGGACACCAAATGAAATTAATGGGTAGCAGGTTTAAAACTAATAAAAGAATGTTCTTCTTCTCACAGCGTGTAGTCAGCCTGTGGAGCTCCTTGCCAGAGGAGGCTGTGAAGGCTAGGACTATAATAGAGTTTAAAGAGAAGCTAGATAATTTCATGGAGGTTAGGTCCATAAAAGGCTATTAGCCAGGGGATAAAATGGTGTCCTTGGCCTCTGTTTGTCAGAGGCTGGAGAGGGATGGCAGGAGACAAATCGCTTGATAATTGTCTTTGGTCCACCCTCTCTGGGGCACCTGGTGCTTGCCACTGTCGGTAGACAGGATACTGGGCTAGATGGACCTTTGGTCTGACCCAGTACGGTCGTTCTTATGTTCTTATGTTCTTATGTTGAATGTGTCAACCTGAACCATCTGCTCGTCTGCATCTGTTGGCTGTCCTCTAGCCCTTAGGTTAAAGTATCCTTTACAATCTTTTAAAGTTCTATGCGCCAGTAGTCTGCTTTCATTTTGATTAAGGTAGAGTCCATCCTTCCTGTGAAGTCTACTTCTTTCCCATAATGTACTCCAGTTCCTAATAAAACTAAAAATGTCCTTTCTACATCATTACCTCATCCATTTAGTGATACTCTGAAGTGCTGCCTGTCTAACTGAACCTGCTCATGGAACTGGATATATTTCAAAGAATGCTACCATGGAGGTCCTACACTTTTATCTCTTATATTGAAGCCTAAATTTGGCCTCCAGACTTCTCCCCTAATTTCCGTTATATCAGTGGTACCTGGCTACTCACCAGCACTACCTATAAGGCTGTCTAAATGCCTTGTGAGATCTCTTTCTTTCCCACCCAGCAGAAAATTTATTGTGCAGTTCTCCCAGACATCAGAGTCCCAACTAGCTATGTGTCTAATAATCAAATCCTCAGTTACTATTACCTGTGTCTTCCTAATAACTGGAATCCCAGAGGGCTATCCTCAGTGGGAGATAGCAAAGCTGCAATGTCACTTTATACATCTCACTTCTTTAAAACTGGACTCCTTACAAGCTTACTCACTAGCCCTAGCTCTGTAGAGGCACACTGACTCTTTATGAACTGTCCCTCTTTTGCTTGATGATGTCATCTTTATGAGATATGGGGTTTTTAGGGATCCCATTTAGATTTCAAGCTCAGTCCATATTTATATTGTAAGCTCTTTGTGGGAGGCAATGTCTTTTGCTATGTGATTGTATAGGCCTGCACATAACTGGGTATTGATCTTGGAGGAGCTATTTAGACTCGACTATAGTGTAAATACTCCTATTAATAAAGTATATGTAGTATGGAATTTGCATAAGAAACTTACTTTTAGCCTTCTGCCCTTCACACATCTTGTCAAAAGAATCAGACAATGAACAAAGCATTTTACCTGATAAAAAATGAAATGCCAACATGTTCAACATGTTCCATAACTGTGACTTATGATTTAGTATCACATATTTCAGATTGCTTTCAAAATACATAATAATCTCTGTACAAGTGAGCTAATATTTGTCTGATTTAGAATTTTGTATTTGTTAAAATGTTATGTTTTTAATGTCTGTGTAAGAGAAAAATTATTCTACTACTCAGTCTTTATAGAGCACAATTACTTTGTGATTATCAGTTTTCAAAACATAGCAGCGATATTTTTGAGCATGCTTACATCAAATCCAATTTTTTCCGATACACTACATTAACAGAAACCATCTGTTACTTATTGTTTTGTTTATCTAACAATTAGCTCTTTCTATGGATATAATTTATTAACGTGCTTTTCCCCCGTGCTCTCATCTTTTAAGTTTTATATTATTTGAATTTTCAATACGAAGTCCAATCTTTGTTAATGTTCTTTATTGCTAAATAGCATTTCTAATAGTCCCTTAATTTTCTCCATTGAATAACCATTAGAGATTTAGCTTTCCACTCTGTCCTGTGAGAATGGTTTAGTACTGACATAAATGACTTACTGCCTCCCATACAAAGTATTATGTACATCGAAGATATGATATAGCTCATGTCATAAATATTTCTGATAGCTTTACATGCAATTTCCATAGATGATGTCAACCTCAGACTGTCCTCAAGAAAGCAATGCAGATTTCTTTAACTGGTTTTGTACTTTTGATCATGCTGCAGGGAGTTCTGATTCAGTTCCATCCTTTGGAGGAATAATATCATTTTTCTTGCTGTTCTGGTTTTCATTCCAGTTATCTAAGGCCAAGCTCATTTTATGAAGGGAAAGATTATTTTTAAGTTTTGACCTATCTATGAGTTGTAGTTATTCTGTAACACCTTAGGTGCTATTTATACTGAGTGTTATATAAAATCACATCCGGAACTAACCGGCAGCTGTTGGAAGTTTAAAATCTGAATGGTTCAAGAGACTGAAGGGCATTCTCCTCCCATTAGGAGGCAGAGAGAGATAACTCTTGGGGGAAAATTGTTGAATTTTAGTGTAAAACTAAGAGATTTTCATTACACATACGTTGGGGTATTTTTTGCTATTTTCCAGCCAGTTTTTTTGGACAGGCAACGAGGCTAATCTTGCAATGATGCTATCCATGTTGAATCAGTTTTGTGACTCAACAGAAGACTTCCATCTCAACAGATTTCTATTATAACAATTTTCATCAGTGCTTTATTGATTTAGGACTGGATACTATAATGCTGAGAAGCACTTTTTCATTTGAGCAGCTTCACTGCACAGTCAACACAAATAAGGAGTGCAAGTTCTGATGCAAAATTTAAAATATTTGAAAGTATGGTTTCTTTATGGAAGAATATTTTACTTATGGTAAGTAAAATACTTTTTGCTTAGATTCCACAAATGCACAATTGGACAGTTAGATAATTGACTGCAAGATAACCTGAACTGCAAGTAGATTGTCATTCATTTTGACAGCTCAGTTTCATTTAAGTCTTTCACCATGTTGTGTGTATTAAATATCATTCTAAATCTCCTGAATATTTTACAGTATTTTACCTAGCTTTAGATTAGCATCCCATATGTTCTTCCCAAGTGAAAACTGAGCTTTTCAAAGGGTTTATAAACATTAATGGATTAACTCTCACAGCACTCTGCTGAGTGAGGTGGTATTTAAAGATGGAGAAACTGAAACATGGAAAGGTGCCCATGGTCACACAGGACATCTGTCCAGAGAGCTGAGAATAAAACTCTAGGAGGGAATCCTGGCATAATTAAAGTGAATAGGAGCTTTGCAACTGACTTCAGTGAGGCCAGGTTTTCACCCCTGATCTGTTGTCAACCAAAGCTCTGCCTTTCCTCCCTGTCCTCCTTTGCAATACATTCAGTTAGTCACAGGAGGGAATGACCACCTCATCGGGCCCCTGGGTAAGGTGGGAGGAGACCTGCTCTGTATCCCCAGAAGGGGCAGAGCCTCAGATGGAAAGGACAGAACTGGGGATAGACAGCTCTCAGTGCTGCCCAGTGTGCCATGCAGCACTCCAGCAGCAATTTCAAGGGTCTAGGTTTTGAGTCCTTTTCTACCACCAGGTCCCAGTGTAATTGGGCCTGATTAGCCATCAAAAAGTAGTTAAGTTTGTTACAAATTGGGATAAACTATTTCTTACAAATAATGCACATTATGAATGTGTAGCTCTTTTGGGGTAAGTTAAGATTTCATGAACTAATCCTGGCTCTCTTCTGTGTTGCCTTTGAGTCTAGTGGAGCTGAGACTTCATTCATGATTCATAAATATTCACCAGTCAATTCAGAGCCATTAGAGCGATTGTGTGGTGCTACAGCATGTTCTCATTGCTCATCAACCTTCTCTTCTATACTTCTAAGATGACTCTTCCAGAACCATGCTGCCAGTTTCTTTACCACCTACTGTATCCCTCATTCTGAAGGAAGAACCAGCATAGTATAATGGTGACAAGCTCAACATTATCATATTCTGCAAAATCCCTGAGTCCACCACTGTCTTTACTGGCTACACTCTCCCATGTCGATAGCATGCTTCCTTCCATAGCCACCAAAATGAGATCCCCAAAGACTTTGAATGAAAAGGCTTCTTCCTTGATAAAAAGGAAGGCAGGAGCAGGCTGCTTACTTGGTTCTCACTCACCAGATTTTACTCCTCTCAAGTAATTTTAGAGAAGAGGGAAACATGGGCCTTAGTAAGCATGCCCAGTAGTAACAGCAAATTAAAAGATTCACACCCATGCAGTCAGGGTTTTCCTTTTGCTCTAATTTACTTGGGCTTTTTCAACATTTGTTTCCTAAATGTCATGACTATGTGAAGTGAATACACATTATGCCTTTCTTCCATAATTGCTCCCTTGGTTAGACCACTGATTCCACATCAACTCTATATTTTTTCAGTTGCTTTTTTTTAAATTAAAATGACAGTGTTCCATTACAATTATCTGATCCCTTTCTGGGGATATTTAAAGCACCATTTACTATTTATTAAATAGGTTGGATATAAACCCATTGAATATTGATAGAAATGCCAATTTTTGTCAAGTTTTCTTTTTCTGTAAAATGACAGAAGCAATGCTGTCAAGTTTTTTGGTTAAGGAAATTACATTAAAATCCATATCAGTTATTTCAATTGTAGGCACCCTGTTCTCATAAATATGGACACAGAGTTTATAAAGACTCTTATCTTTTGCAAGAAGATGTTTTCAGACATGTTCAGCATGACTTTTTCTTCTGGCAGAGGATCAACAAACATACCCAAAGGAATCAAATCAAAATGCAGTGATGAGGCTTTTGAATTTCTGTTCTGATGCAGTGTATGCAATGATGAGCATTCAGCATTCAATTCCACTTCAGAATTCAATATGCCAACTGTCATACTTGCTACCAAGTACAATGTCAATGCTCCTTTAATTGATATGCATGAGACAAAACAACCTCTTTCAATGTTCATTGAGTTGAATCAAGAAAGATTGTGAAATCAATTATTGAGCAATTTCTTTCATGTGGCTGGCTGTGTTTCCCTGGGCATATAATGTTGGGGTGTAAGGTTCAATTATCTTTCATACCACTAGAATAGTTTGAGTGAGCAGATTTGTTTTGTTTAAAATATTTTCATACAAATAAGGCCATTTGTAGCATTACCTGCTAGCTCTTTACAAATGAGTCATACCATCAAATTAAAATATAACATAACATGCAGTACTCTTTTATTACAAGATTATTGGGATGGAAAGATGCACCAACATGTAAGAGCAAGATGGGCAAAAGTGGAATTAGATCCCTTGCATAGACTTGAATAAAGCCACTTCACTGTATGCTCAGGATCCCTGCAAACAAAGCTCCTGAAGAGGAGATTATCCAAGAATTTTAGGCACCTAGACATGCATGAGAGGTGGCCAATCTATGCATGGGTTGAGCAGAGGTGAAAGTAAGTGGGTGTGCCCTGGTGGGCAGTTCCAGCAAGAGCTAACTGAGCTGCAGCAAAAGTCAGTAGGGAGCTATTTAAAGAGCTGGCAGGGATTTGGGTTGAAACAGGATAGTACCTGTAAGAAAGTGACTTTCACCGCTGGTATCAGGTTTTGGTATTGAATCTTTCATGCGGAGTGAATTGAGTTTCTAATTTTACCGGAAGGGAGAGAAAGATAGGGTGAGGAACACCCCTCTCACACACCTCCCTTTATTCCCTTAATCCAGCACCCCAACCCACTGAAATCTCCCATGTCCCTTGAATGCTTCTTTGTACTCTAGTGGAATCCAGAGCTCTAATTCACAAATCTACCCCATGAACTTTGTTGAAATATTAGTAACTATGGGATAATAAAACTCCCTTCCTCTTGGTGGCCAATGTTCGCTCTAAATGTTTCCATCCATGCACGGAATAAATTTTTTATGTGTACCAAGGCATGTGCAGATGTGCACCACCAATACAAACACATGCTGCTGGCTGTGGGCAGCTGTGGGCACTCTGTCAATCAGCTGGGAGGCACCTGAATTTCTCCTGGGCAGCCACCCAAGCACTCAGCTTACAGGGAATACTGATGGTGGTGTGAAGGAAGTAGATCCATTAATATTTGTAAAGCCCTCTGATACTATGGCAACAAACTCAAGAGAAAAAAAATTATAAAGCAATATATACCTAAAAATCAGCTCAGAATGAGTGTAGAGGGAAGTGTGTGTATCTGGGTTAAGTGTGTACAGAATTCAGAAGGAGTAAAGATTCATGTTTTTCTACAAATTACTGTTAGAAATTCTGGTACTTTGCTTATTAATAAACAAATGTAAGGCGGATTAAGTATTTTCTACTGTCTAGGGGGTTTCATCCTGTTTTATTATTCCTAAAATTGCAAAAACCATGGCTAGGCTATGGAGGGGGCTAACTTGATGAGAGCTAGCATGACTAAATCTACTCAAGCAGCAAATCATGCCCCAGTGCCAAAGGTAGACATAGCATTAATGAGGAAGTCTTTACCCATCCACTGTTGTCTTGTGAGTCTTGTTTTTTTCCCCAAGCCCTTAAATATTCATTTCTACTAGTACCAGTAGTAGCTAAGCTTTAATACTTATATGAATCAACGCTAGGATAGTGCACATAATAGTTGAGTTTCTATGTTCATCTGTCTTCATGAAACTGGATGTAGAACAACAGTATCTGCACAGTCTGGGCAGGATTTATTTTAAAGAAAGGACTAAGGGTATAGCTATAGAACAGATTCAACAGGAGCATAGCTACAGTGACTCAATTGTGCCACAGAGCACAATAGGTAATCTATCCCCAAGAAGCAGCAGCTAGATGGACAGAAAAATGATTTCATTTGACCTAGTGATGTCTATACCAGGCTTACGTTGGCTCAATTACAGTGCTCAGGGGTGTGAAGAGTCACACCTCTGAACAATGTAGCTAAATCAACACAAGTTTTGTGTTGGGCAGGTCTAAATAATTTAGTGCACTAGTCATTGGGAGTTGTACTGCTAAATCACTAAGAGTATGTCTACACTACAGCATTATTTCGAAATAGTTAATTTGAAATAAGTTATTTCGAAATAACACGTCTACACACAAAATGCATTTTGAAATAGCGTTTTGTTATTTTGAAATAGCAGGTACACACTGAGGGGATGCTGAATTGCATTTAAGGCCAACCGGTACCAGGTCCGGCAGGGTAACAGGTCAGGAGTTACTTTGTGTGGTTGCTGCCTCAGGCTCTCTGAGGCCTGTGCTTAAAGGGATCCCCACCCCCGGACAGCCAGTTCTCAGCTTTCCCTTCTTGCTTGCCTACCTCGATGAGGGACAGCAAAGCATTTTTTGTCTGCATGTTCTGGTTGCCTTCACTCGGGACACCACAGCACTCTGCAACATGGAGCCAGAGCTGCCCCTGGGCACTCTGGGTGTGTCTAGGTTACATGCCTCTGGTGACAGAGGCATGTAGATTAGGCTACCTGGCATAGAAAAATGAAGTGGCGATTTAAATAATCGCCGCTTCATTTAAATTAAAATGGCTGCTGCGCTGTGATGATCAGCTCTTTGCCGGCACAGCGCTGTAATCTGGATGCTCCACGGTCAACATCAAAAGCATTTGTCGACCTCCCCGGTATGCCTCATGGGAGATCCATTGGAGGGCTATCAGTATCCAGGAGGCCCTGCGGGAGAGCTAAGAGCCTCCCTGGTGTGCCCCACTGGGGACTTGTGCCTCATTCCTCCCTCACATCCTTCCATTTACCGCTCCCTAACCCCCCTTCCTGATGTCAAATAAAATACCTGTATTTTTATGAACACAAACGCTTTTTATTTAACAAAACTGGGGGAGGGGATTGAAACTCTAGTGAGACTGGGGAAATAAGGTGGGAGAGGGGAAAAGAGAAGGTGGGAGAGGGGAGGAGGAAACCTGGAAGGAGACAGCTGGAAGGGGGAAGCAAGGGGAAGAAGGGGGAGGGGAAGCTCAGGGTTCGGGATTTTCATCAGACCAACTTGATTTTCATGCAAATCTATTCCTAGGTTCGCATGTGGCCTTTGGTGGCCAGGCTGGCAGTTATCCTGCCATAGACGGCCGTGCTTGTCCGTCAAGTAAGGAGATCATGGACGTTGAGGACATCCCTCCCTCCCCCCAAACCTGAATAAGGTCCATGATCTCCACCCTGGACCAGGAAGGTGTCCGTGGTGGAGGGCTGGCTGCCAGTGGCTTGGTGGCTCATATTTTGGGGCCACTGGGTCAGGGGCAGTGACTGCTGGCTCTGGGCTGGCAGGCTTGGAGCTGGCACAAGCACTGTGGACAGAGTCAGCCCCTTTAAGGACTCTGGGGAGAGGGAGAAAGAGAGAAGTGTTCTTGGTTGAGGCTGGAGTGGCTTCCAGGGCACCCTGGGAAGGCTGGAGGCCCCCTATTTTAAAATAAGTGTCTACGCATCATTTTTTTCGAAATAGCTATTTCGAATTTGGTCTTATTTCTCATAGAATGAGGTTTACCAAATTCTAAATAAGCGCTCCGCTATTTCTAATTAATTTTGAAATAGCTGTTTGGCTGTGTAGACGCTAGTAAAGATATTTCGAAATAACTGCTGTTATTTCGGAATAACTTTGCTGTGTAGACATACCCTAACGATAGGGTTTTCAAAGGCACCTGTGTAACCAGAAAAGGGGCAAAGATCAATTTTAAAAAAAATCTGTTTGTCAAATTTTAAAAATTAAAACAAAAAAAACCTCCAGCTCTATAGGTGTTAAAGAATGGTGGGAGGAGAAATTTCCTGGAAGTGTTGTTGTTTTATTCTCCATTTTTTCATCACATTAAAAATTGCAATCTACTGAATAGCCTTCACAAAGGAAAGAGGAAAGAAATTGTGAAGCTGTAGTAAGTATTGCAAAGAATGTTACAACCTGTTGCAGCAGATTGTTGAGGAATTCACAAACCTTTTTAAATATCTAAAATTATACTTTGTGTGCATAAAAACATAAGAAATATAAGGCACTAGCTCAACATATCAATATTATTGTGTTGTCATGATAGAAAAAAATATAAAAGTTAGGGGCCAGTGAAACAAATTAAAAATAAATTAATTGCTAATACAAACTTGTGTTTACTTTGCTCATTCACTCCCTTTGGTTTTGCAAAAGTGGGATATTTCTTAAGTTGTACATGGTGGATACCGAAAGAGAAAAAAAGATTACCAACAGAGGTATTGTAGGACCTGGACTTCTATCCCTGGAGACATGTATATATAATTCCTATTGGGTAAACTTACACATTTTTGCAAACCTGAGCATAGATTCAGACTTCAGCCCAGCCCCTTTCTACAAACAAATATTTCTGACCTGGGTCAGGAAGGCCTTAGCAGACAAGCCAGATTCCCACTGTGACTTAGGTCCAAGCCCTGTTATTTTGTAGTATGAATATAGTTCAAGCCAGTCTACACAGTGCAGAATGGATGCTTTAGATGGTTGTGAAATCTAGGTCCACCAAGTGTAAATACTCTTACTATGCAATATAAATGTGCAGGAATGCTTGGAAACAGTGAGGCTATGTCTACACTGCTGGGGGTGGTAGTCAGAAAATGATATGCAAATTGTGAACCTCAGTTTGTGTACCTTTTTCTGATTCTTTTTTTTAAGAGGCTTTCCTGACATTCAGCCCATCTACAGAGGGCCAAATGTTGGAAAAATCTCCTCTTTCAGAAGAGCCCTTATTCCTCATAAAATGAGGAATACAGGGCTTCTGAAAGAGCGTGTCTTCTCTTCCAAAAAAAATGTCAGAAGAGGAGACATGTGCCCTGGACGTGGCAGAGTTTTTCCAAGATACCTTAAGTATCCCGGAAAAGCTCCATAGTGTAGAGTTTACAAGCTCCGGTTTCACAGACCCCTTATAGTGTAGACACAATCACACACTTTACAATAGGGCATAGACATATTAATTGTGTTGAGGCCATTAGTAAATTTGCTTATAGACTTCAAGCAGATGAATGATAAACTTGCTTAACATTATTCTAGTTAATTTCAAGTACTGATTCCAATATATTCTGTATGTAAGCAACATCAAGCATATGTTCTGAAAAGAACTGAATACCTTGTCAAAAAGTTTGATATTCTGGCATGTATCTCCAGCATGCAGGATGAAGGATTTTAAATAATACAAATAAGTGGATATGGCAACTTTTGGTGACACTGTCATCTTGAAAAGGCGATCACAACAAGGGAGATCAGGAAATTGCAATTAATAAACATGCCTTCTCTTTCTGATGATTTTTTATTTAACTTCAGTGCCTGTTGATCCTGAAATCTAATTCAAACCATGGCTAGAAGCTCTCCCCAAATGACTGTAGAACAAGAACCTGACTTGAGATATCTTGTTCAGGCTACCCAGAATTATGAGCCAGAGCATTGTCCTTCTGCACTGGTAAGGAACACTGCTACTGCTAATCTGTATATAAGGTGATATGTCAATCTCAGTCTTGCCTGAAAACTCTTCAAGACTCTGTCAGTCTCAACCTGGCTCTTGCCAGATAACAATCAACAAATTCTCGCTTCCAAGTTCCCCAGCGGTGTCCAATCACTCTCACTGGACACTCACCAGAATAATTACATTTGCTATCTTCAAAGAGATATAACACAGATCAAATATATTAAGTTAGCTGAAGACATATGCCTCTCTTTAATACACTGGATGGAAATGGCTTTACAATAAAAGAAGAAGAAGTGCATTCACAAAGAACAGATATTTATGTGCTATTAAGCATGAGAATGAGACAGGTATGGGAAAAAATAAAATAAAACACACTTTCTAATGACTAAAATTTAATCTTATAAAGTTGCAATCTGTGCCTAAGCAGTTTTCTTACCCACATCAAATTACCAGCATCACCAGCCTTCAATATCAGAGAACAAAATGTTCACAGAAACAAAAGGTTCCCTACATGATGGATTACTAAAAAGTTCTTTTTACTGCCCCAGTATTTGCCAAACCCCATTACAGCTGCCACAAGAACCAGGAAGGATTACTTGCTACTGCTTGTTAGCTTGCTTGCTTTGTTTACTGTATATATAAATGTACTTGCCTTGCCCTATGCCTGTGTTCAAATCAGTAGGACAGGAGATTCCATATCCCCTTGTTGTATGCATTCTAGGTTGATGCATTACCACTCAAACATATCCTAAGAACATTTTTGCAGCATCCAGATAAAACTCACTGTACACAACCTATTCTTAAACGAAACAATGATCGTTGGGCCCAGTGTGGCACCAGATCACATAGGATACCTATAAAAGATGCCTTTTAGATTCATATTATGATAGTTTGTTGTGGGTAGTGAGCGTGTTAGGCTGAGGTCAGTTACAGATATCCTTGAGGGGTGCTTTAGGTCACACGCTTCCTTACAGAAAATAACTGGTGTAGGAGGTACACCACACAGCATGGTATAGCACAGATAAGAATAATAAGGATGTAAGCCAAGCTTCAAACCACCAGTCAGGTGAAGCAGGTTTTCTAGCCTACAAACATTAGATATGTTTTCTGGAACTGCCTAAGTGCACAGGTAATTATAGTCATCAATGGGCTTCTTAATGGGGAGGGGAGAATCTGTGGGGGTCCATATGGCTTGTTAATGGGGAAGGGAGAATCTGTGGGGGTCCATATGGCTTGTTAATGGGGAAGGGAGAATCTGTGGGGGTCCATATTCACTCTCAGTTACTTCCCTGTAAAGCCTGCCTAGTTTACAAACTAAAAAAAATACTTTTCTATCTACCAGGCCTGCAAATCGTCTCTACAATTTGAGAAACAGGCCATATTCCTACTATCTCTGATAGCAGAATAATAATAATGATAATTTAGGGTGGAGATCATGAATTAATGGATTCCACAACTTTCCTGGACCTCCATGATTTCACTTCAGCTATCAGTGGTAGTGGTGGAGGCAGAGTTGTATGCCCCGCCCCCCCTCGCAGCTGTGGCAGGAGCTGCTACTACAACCAGGGTGGAACTAGGGATGCATGCCTCCCCCACACCTCTAACAGTTGAAGCAAGAGCCGGGGATGTGTACCCCACACCCCACCCACAGCTGCTTCCAGAGCTGGGGCTGTGTACCCCACTCCTCATCTCCCACCCAGCTTTGGCCATAGCCCAGGACTGTGCGCCCCTTCCTCCTACTCCCTCAGGTCTTCGGTCAGTGTGAGAGCCAGGGCTGTGCATTTCCCTTCCCTGTTGCTTCACTTGGGCCCAGAGTTGCTGCTATGTGTCCCCACCAATGGCCTTGGCTGGGCAGAAGCCAGGTCGGAGCATCTTTCCCTGTGGCAGTGGAGCTGGGGCTGTCAGTTCCCCCTTCCAAGTCTTCCAGTCATCATTCCTTCCTTTTTCCACAATCGACCGATCTTATTTTTGATAAAATCTCAGTCAGATCACACCTCCCATGAATTTCTACTAAAAATAACCATGACAAAACCAGAACCTTATTGATAATCTATTTCTAGATTCTGCAGTCAAAGTTTGCCTGACAGTTTAGTTTGATGAGGCCTGATAATCCGGCTCATTTCTGCTCTGACGAATGGGCTCTACTGTGCCAGCAGTAGTGAAATATCTTTTGTTTAATAAGAGAGAGCGCTTCTGGTATTGCCATAAGGAGCAGATAGAATACACTGGCAATCATTTATATAACCATTTTTCCATATGCAACCTCATTCTAGGGACCAGAGTAAAATCATGCAGCTATTCTTCCAAGTTGTCAACTTGGAAGTGAGTTTAGATAAAAAGCCTCTTAAAAAGGGGGATTTTTTATTGTTGTTCTTTTTATTCTCTCATATTTGGTTTGATGTTGTTCAGTTCTAAACATCAGAGCTTTACTTAGTGTACAACTAAAAAGCAGCATCAGTATTTTTTTCATCATAGTAAGCCAGCTATTTTTGCTCTTTACATGGGGTGAGGGAGAGACACAGCAGGTTAATTTAAGGATTAATTAGTTAATTGATCTCTGCTGCCTCAGTCTCCATTCCTTATCATTCTTGAACTTCACCTGCACAAGTGTATCTCTGAAAGAAATATAATTTCCTGCAGCCAAAACACCTCTGATGGTGATCACATCAGATCTCACAATCTAATTGAGGTTGCCCTGGGTCAGAAGTTGATTGGGAAGCTCAAAGATACTGCAATAAATGGTGATGTTGATGCAGTGGGTGGCACTCTACCTTCTGTGGCATGTTTGAAACAATCTTCAATGGCTTTCTGACACATTAATTCCTATTTTCTTTCAAAAATGCTTGCCGCCTAAGCTCTTCCTCTGTCTCAGAATGTGGGAATCCACTCTACTACTTCATATGTATTTAACATGTGGCATCCTCATAAATAAAATATACACTCTGGTACTGTGCAATAATAATCTAAAAATGTCTGTAGCACTAAATGTAGGCCAAATTCTTTAAGTTAGGAACATAACTGACAAGAAGAGTTTCCACCAATATACATTAGAGCCATGCCAAAGGGTTGTTCCAGTGCTAGGGGACGCTGTCCATTGCCTCTTTTCCCCTGAAATTGCTCCTATATTCAGAGACTGGTGTATGTATGGTAAATATCAAAGGGATATTTGGTGGCCAATTAAGCTGTCTTTCAAAGTATTGTGAACATCTAGAGCTGAGCAAAGCACCTGGAGTATGGCCCTGTGATGCTTCGGGTCCTTAAAGAACACTGTAGCATTTATTTAAAATGGCAACTTCAAATTTACTGTTTAATTTGTGAAGATTAAAATAAGGCCTTTCAGAGTGATGTTTTGGAGAGCTGGACAACCTTTGTATGTTCACACTTTTCCTGACTGACTAGCATTTACGATATTCTCAAACTTGCGAATTGTTCAGTAGTCAACACACTTTTCATGGTTTGACCAGCAGGCTTGGTGCTGACAGTCATCATCCTTTCTACCTGCTGCCTCAGGCTAGGATTTGTCCAAGGCTTCATATATTAGTTATATAACCAGCAGTATAATTTGAACAACTTTTTAAAGGAATATACAATTTAACAGCAAAATCCCACTGGGGGAGTCACACAGAAGTTAGTTACACCAGTGAAATATCCAAACAATTAAGCCCTTTAAGATTATGTAACAATGACAAATATACTGCAACTATTCTGCTAGGCTCATGTGAATTTTGGATTGTTTTTCTCTTTTGTTTACTTAACTAGGAAAGCTCTGCTGCAATGCAGCAGCTGGATTTCACAATGAGGTCCTGCTTTTTTCCCTTATCATCGAGTTTGGATTGCCTGAGGCATATGGAAGTCACACAGTGAATTTATCTCAGATAGCATTAGCATCCTGCACCTACCTGATTCCTAGTTTATTCTACTTCAGTGATTTGCTGAGGAAATCAAAGTGTTAGTGCCATTCCTGTGCAAGTATATGTAGGTAAACATAATATGATTTATGAATGGTATGGTAGCATCTAGAAATCTATTTTGCTAGTCACTGCACAGACAAAGAAGATTTCTTTCCCACAACAGTTTACAGTCTGAATATATAGTTCTTAACATTTTCAATGTCAGGACACACATTTCCATTTCTGGACTCCTCTTCCCATTTACTAATTTAGGAAGGGCAGGTTGGACATGAACTCCTGATGCTTGTTCAAGACCCCAGAGTTAAGAGATGACAAAACAGAGTGGGAAGTTATAGTAGAATTATGATTATGTAAATTCAGCCTAACAGTCAGACAGTTAATTGTTCTCTTGCTGAAGACTCTATGGGAATATATAAATCAGGCTATCCAAGTTGATTCCTCTGTGTGCTTGTCCATTGAGAAAGAAATTAAATATATTATACAAAAAGCACTAGAGGTAATCACCTTACATGAAAAATGGCTGTCATAGAAGGTTAGAACTAAAAGGCAAAAAGATTTCAGCTTTCTCAGCACCAAGAACTGTAAATTATCTGTTATAGTTTGTTTAATCATTATCTGATGGGGGAAAAAAGATGATAGCAGTAATATAGCACTCTCAGTGGAATAGTACTATTTGTGGCAATTCTGCACTAATTCACACTGTGGTCTTTGCTAATATCTCAACAAAACCCATACAAAGCTCCCCAAAAGACACTAAATCTCCAAAAGATAGCAGTGCCTTCAGGTGTAAAGAGAGGAATATATTTGCAGCTACAAATATTTGTTTATTTTGGTGTCTCTTCTAGTTCCTTCCCATTCCACCAGTAAATGACTGGTTAGAGTTGTGAAAGGACACTTTCACATTACATGAACAAACACACAAGTAGTTTTTTTCTGCATTTAGTTGTATATTCACTGTCATTAAAATTTGCCCTCATTTAACTTAGCTGCAGCAGTCATCAGTGAAATCCTGGGTTTTACTTGTTTGAGTGAGAAGATTACATAATATAAACCGCTCAAAATTACACCAATTAATGTTAACAACAAAATCAGAATTAAGAGTTCTGAGATTTTTATTTTAATCATTAACCCTATTTGTTCAAATATACATATTTTCAACTATTCACCTCCAGGTAACAATGTCATTTTTTCATAAATGTTTTGCTACTGTGAAATTTTAAAAGGCAGTTTTTCCAAAGAAAATTTCATTATTTTTTTGCCTTCCTGGAAAAGTTTGTAGAATCCACCTTCATACATAAGAATAAACAATGTGGACTGAACTAAATAAAACCCCTCCCTTCTGGAACCCTGGCCCTCACCTGTTTTTAATATCACACCTGAACCTAGCCTTCCCTGCAAATTTTAAATGCCATTTTCATCTCATGTTATATGGAGGAAGAAGTAAAGGAAGCACCAGGGGTTAAACAGACTAGCAGTTTATAGACCATTCCCAGTAGTTCTATCTTTTAAAATTTAATTAAAACAGGAGCTGTCACAAACACAATGTGGGTAAGAGATTGAATATAAAGAGATGACCATTAGAAATATGGACAGAGAACAACAAAATATTGTTCAGTGTAGAAAAATCCAGGCTAATTACTTCCAAAGAAGAATTGCTGAAACATAGACCCTTAAATTGTAGGGAGCCATTAGGAAGGAAGAAGTGAGTCTGAGGGATATTTAGCAGTCAAGAATAATCACAAGGTTATGGTCCTGGATTAGAATGGAACAATTTTGGGTACAGTTACTGACTATGCCATAAAAATGTCATGTATAAGTTTAGACACATCACTTAATTTCTTCGCACATTGACTCCCCCACCTGTAAAACTGATTTAATACTCCAGCTGGTCAGAGAACATGGAAATACATGGTGACATAAATTTTGTCCCCAAATGGGAGTGAGTAGGGAGATTATGATTTTCTCCACTCATCCGTTTCATGGCTGAAATTTAGTTTGCGAGACAAGTCATTAAACATGACTTAACTGAAAAGGGTGTTGCGTTAACTCATAGATAATTGGGAGATAATCAGACAAGATTTTGAAAGCACTTATGTGCAACAGCTAACCTCAAGTCCCTGCTACCTAGCAGAATTTTCAGCTCTGAGCTAGGTACGCAGGGCTCTTTGTATAATACATGGGGACAGTTACATAGCTGAGAAATGGATCCTCAGAAGCCTGTGATCTGAGTGAGGGCTTAGGCATCAAGCCACCGACCTAGTATACCTGACTGATGTGCCAGAAACAGGCATCTACTTCTGTTCAGTATCATCCACTGTGTACCTTCTCCTGGAGTTAGGAAAGCCCTGCCAACTGCTTAAATAATCTGTTGACAGGGCCAAAACTGTCCCTTTCTTGCTATTGCTCATACTCGATTCCTCTCTTACCACCCTGTAAGTATTTAGGGTACTTAAATAAATAGGAATGATGCCTCAGCTGCAGCTTTGTAAACATCAGTAATAGTCACACAATCAATGATTGCCTGTTTATGAGCCTAAATCCCTTTAAGAATACAAGCCTCCAGCAGTATGTTGAGGACTATATAAGTAGAGCCTTGCTTTGATACAAATTTCTATCCTCTGTTAGAAATTGGTATGCAGTGACCCACAGGGCTATACTCCTGGGTACCGCAGAGGTCCAAAGAGAAGAACATGGTGCTGCCACTTCTAGGAGCCAGCATCCTGAATCAGCAGCTCCTCCCAGCCATGTGTCTGTGTTGTTTCCAGCCCTGCCCCCAGTGGGATGTACAGCACCAGAAGAAGATGTGACTGAGGATGGGACATGGGGTGGTAGAGCCGCACAGCCAGGAGGTGCTGCCGGCATGGGGTGGTGGCTTCTGGGAGAGGTAGCAGCATATTCTTCTCTTTGGGCTGCTGCAGTTCCTGGGAGTAAAGCCCCGAGGATCAGTGAATATAGGCAGGACCTTCCTGGTCTAGCATTATTGGGACCTGACTGGTCCCAAACAAGTGAATTTGCCGGATCAGGGGAGGTCTCCTGCCACTGGCCCCCAAGCACATCACCTGCTCCTGGCTGGATGCCCCGGTGGGTAACCCTGCCCTACTGCTGGCTCCCTAGGCGGTACAGGCTCTAACTCCTGCCTCGGGGCTCTGGTCCCACACAGCGGGTTGGAACTGCAGGGCTGGAGCTCCAACTCCAGACACGCACACCCTCAGTCCCAGCACTGCACAGCCAGGGCAAGCACGGGAAGCTGCAGGTCTCTGACCCCAGACCCACACAGCCTGAGCTCTAACCCTGCACTGCTGGGGAAAGCCTCATGGCTCCAGGCCCTGCCCCGCACTCCTGGAGGCTGCTAAAGGGCTCCGGTCCCGGTCCTGTACTGTCCCCACCTGGGCTGCTGACCCAGCTGGCCCTCCTGCCCTTAGACTCCTGGGAATTTTGGTCCAGGAGCATCTATGATTCTGCCAGACCAGAGATGTTGCTGAACCAGAGAGTGCCGGATTTTGGAGGTACAGCCTATGCTAATTTCTATTTACAGATATCCACATTTGTAGATTGAAATTTTTATCTGTAAAGGGTTCTATAAATATATAAGTACTGAAATATATAGATGACACAGAAACTAAAAAAAAAGGTAATGTGATACTTGATGGCAAATACTGTCACTACTGATGGACCAGAATTAGTCATCCTTATGTGACCACATGTAATTTGAAGTATGCCTTTCAGTTCCAGACATCTTTGTGCCAGGAAAATACTGAATTGTTAGATGATATTCAGAGATGAGCAACCAGAAATTGTAAGATTTATAGAGATGGATGAATGAGGCAAAAGTGAGTAAATTTAGCTTGCAATGCTGAATAAGTTTGGGGGGGGGGAAGATATGCTAATTGTCTTATCTACTTAGTTAGTATTTAAAGGGGATAAGTATTGAAGAGAAGGACTTGTTTAGTATATTGAAAATGTTATACCTGAGAAGAATGGGATGAAATTAAACAAAGGAAAATATAAGATTAACAGCAAAAACATTGGCTGGAAAGACTGATATCTATTATACTGGGGCAGAGCCTCCCAGAACTAATGATAGTAGCCCCATTTTATGAGCCATTTAAAATGAGATTGGATAAAACTCTAGAAAACATATTTATGGACATATTCCTACATTTGCAGAGAAATGAACTTAACAATCAAAATTCCATCTGTAATGGTAATGAGCTTGTGACTTATTTTTGCTTCTGAGGTTGCCATATATCTGATTTGATCCTGAGCGCTAAAATATTTCATTGAAGTTATAGCTAAACATATGAAATATGTTTAGCTATAACTAGAAGATATATTTAAATAGATGGAATCAGCTGCAGTGAATTTTGTATTAATTTTTGCGACTGCATGCACCAGATAAAGTAATGAGTTAATAAATTTAAAATCTGTCTATTGAAATACTACAGTTTATTGTAAAATGTCACTGATCATTCCATGTGAAATATATTTGGTGAGTGGCCACATGTTGGAACAAAGGTTTGGCAGTCTATTTGAACTGTGATTTGGGGTTAGGTCTGATAATTTGTAGAGATAGTTGTCATTCCATTTGCTTCCCATTAAATTGTGTTTGTATTCCAAACCACTATCTACTTGTCTGTCTATCAGGTGTCATAAAAATCAGCAGAAGAAAAGAGTTGGAGAATTTCTAATATATACATATAATAGAAATTCTCGCCCCTTTTCTTCTGCAGATTGCTGATGGCATCTGATATACACAAGTAGACAGTGCCTTGGAACACAAAAACAATTTAATGGGAAGCAAAGGGGATGACAAATACCTGAACAAATTATCAGACCTAGCTCCAAGTCACAGTTCAAATAGACTGCCAAATCTTCGTTCCAATGTGTGTGTGTATATAATATGAAACAGTATTGCAATTAGAAAATGAGTATTTTAGCAGAGATGAACAACTTGGCTCCAAGTTGTATAATGATTCTTATCTACCTGTAGGGAAAAATCTGGATGTGGAAATCTCTTGGCAACTTCTAGTCCTTTTAGAGCTGTCAGTTTGATATATATGACATGATCATCTGCATAATTTAGCATTGTTACTGTACTTACTGTATTCTTTTGAAGGGATAAAAGATTTCCATTTCATATATTATATTCTTATCCCTGAAGAGTGAAGCTGCTGCCTGAAGCAACCAGCTACTCTACTAAGATCCATATACAGTGAAAATAAAAAACTAGGGCTGTTGATTAATCGCAGTTAACTCATGCAATTAACTCAAATAATTAATTGCAATTTAAAAAATTAATTGTGATGAAGCACAAATGTAATCACATTGTTAAACAACAGAACACCTCATCTCACTCCAATATTGGAAGACACTTCAGATTCTTAAATCTTGAGTCGAGTACTGTAGCTATCTTTAAAAATCTCATATCGGCATCTTCTTTGATATAACTGCAATGAAGGTGTTCTTAAAACAAACATAATGGGCTGGGTCATCATCTCAGATTCCTGTAACATGCCCTATAAAGGCAGAATGCAAGTAAATACAGAGCAGGAGACATACAATTCTCCCTAAAGGAGTTCAATTACAAATGTAATTAATACTTTTTTTAACAAATATCATCATTATGGAAGCATGTTCTCTGAAATGATGGTCAAAGCATGAAGGGACATATGAATCTTTAGTGTACCTGACATATAAATATCTTGCAACACTAGATACAATGTTGCCATGCACCCTGCCTGCACCCAACCTCTGGCTCAGATCCCCCACCCTATGCCTGCTTCTGCACCCAACTTCTGAACCAAATTCCTGCCCCTCTCAGCCCACTTCTGTATTCAATCTCCTAGCCAGACTTCTACTTCCACCCCACTCTTGCACCCCACCTCCCACCCCCAAACACACAACCCTCCCCCCAATTTTTGCTCCCTATCAGGGCTTAGGGGTCCCACAAAATCTACTAACACTGGACCCCCAGAACCCCAGAAGTGTTAATCTCGGGTTGTGGAAAGCCCTGAAACTCAGTCCTCCTTTCCTTCCCCTCCACTCTCCTTGGAGCTGGAGTGTGAGGGGAGTGAGGTGTCTCAGTTAGGGACCACATCAGATTTTTTTAAGCATCAGGGGGTAGCCGAGTTAGTCTGTACAGGATAAACTTTAAAAACCACAAATGGTCTGGTAACACTTTATAGACTAACAAAACATGTATATGACATCATGAGCTATCATGGGCACAACCCACTTCTTCAGATGACTGGAGTTTTGAGTTTAGGATGTGCAGACCCAAAATAAATAGGGGAGAAGGGAGAGGAGGGAAGAAAAAAAAGGAAGGGGGCAGGAAACAAAGAGCAGAGGGTATGAAAATGTCAAATTAAAAAACAAGTACACAGAATTGGTAACCTATAAGCACAGAAAGACTGGATAGTTAAAAGAAGCAGCAGATAAGGATTATAGGATAGCTATTAGAGAGGAAGGGTACTAATGCAAGAATCTACACAGACAAAGAGCTGTTGGCACCTTCATTGAATATTAGGTTGATAATGTCCCAGCCATCTGTTATCTCGATTGAGGAGGCCATCAGTCTAAGAGTTTAATTTGTGGATAAATTGTAAATCCAATGCCTCTCTGTGTATTTGGCTTATAGAATTGGTTTGTGATAAGACAGCCACCTGGAGATCTTTTAAAGAGTGATTAGGTAGATTGAAGTGTTCTCTAACAGGTTTCTGTATGTTCTCTTTACGTATATCTGATTCTGTGCACTGATTCTTTCCCATACTTTCCAGTTTGCAGTCCTGATAAACTTAAAAAACTTGGTGGTTGGCTGATGGTCCATGGAAAGGTTTTGATTGAGCAGGCTGAGTAGGAAGTCTGTTCTTGTAGAGAGAAATGCCTCCCATCTCCCACGGTCTTGGAAGAAAACGCTCTGCTTTTTCAGACAAAGGCAGGAAAGATAAAGACTCCTTTGTCCCAGTTTGAAATTCCTACCTGCATTGTTATTGGCTGACCAGGTCCCTTAGTCACCAGCACTCCTGATTATGATAGCATATTAGGGTACAATAGGAGGAGTATTTCCAGTCAATCTAAAGAAGTTATTATTCCACTTTATTCAGCTCTTGTGATGCCACATCTGGAGTATTGCATCCAGTTCTGGGGCCCCCCTCTACAGAAAGGAAGTGGTCACATTGCAGAGGGTCCAGCAGAGGGGAAACAAAATGATCGGGGTGCTGGAACATATAACCTATGAGGAAAGGCTGAGGGATTTGGGCTTACTTAGTTAGCAGAAAAGAAGAGTGAGGGGGGATTTGTTAGTAGTATTTAACTTCCTGAAGGGAGGTTCCAAAGAGGATGGAGAAAGGCTGTTCTCAGTACTGACTGATGGCAGAAAAAGGAGCAATGGTCTCAAGTTTCAGTGTGGGAGGTGTAGACTGGATATTAGGAAAAACTATTTCACAAGGAGGGTGGTGAAGCACTGGAATGGTTTACCTAGGGAGATAGTGGAATTTCCATTCTTAGAGATGTTTAAGTCCAGGCTGGGATGATTTAGTTAGTGTTGGTCCTGGTTTGGGCAGTGGGCTGGACTCAATGACCTCCTGTGATCTCTTCCAGCCCTAGGAATCTATGACTCTTCAGTGAAAAATCAAAAGCAAAATATGGCTAAACCTGAAAAAAAAATCAGTTTAGAAATGCCTCTGCAGGTTTCCATGGGAGTTGTAATTTGGGTCTCTCTGGTTCATATTCACCTCTTTCAGGTGATTTCCCTGGTCAAATCAAATCACAGTTTTGAAGTAACTATATCACCAGCGCCCTGCATAGTTTGCTCTAAGAGTATTCATTCAGTTCTGAAGCCTCTAGCTTTCATGTCTCTCTGGGCAAGAATCTAAGTCATTTCTCTCTTCACACCAGAGTTTTAGGTAGCAGTCCCCTGTATTCACTATATCCTCAGCAAACTGGTCTGCATAGAGAACACCACCACCTAGACCTTTCTTTCTTTCTGAGGAGAAGTACAAATGATTTACCACTCACACTACAGCTCTTTTAAAGCAAACACGGTTACTCAGGATAACACCATATCAAGAAAAGAGAAACTAAAACTGGATTTATATGCACAGTAAATGAAACAGAAACTACCCATCTTCCATGTGGAGCTGCGTCTAGACTGGCATGATTTTGCGGAAATACTTTTAACGGAAAAGTTTTTCCATTAAAAGTATTTCCGCAAAAGAGCATCTAAATTGGCATGGATGCTTTTGTGCAAAAAGTGGATGCTTTTGCGCCATTTTAGCAACCGGGCTTTCTTGCACAAAAAATTAAAGTGCCTGTCTACACTGGCCCTCTTGCACAAGTATTCTTGCGCAAGAGGGCTTATCCCTGAGCGAGAGTATCAAAGTATTTGCGCAAGAAGCACTGAATTCTTACATTAGAACATCAGTGCTCTTGAGCAAATTCAAGCGGCCAGTGTAGACAGCTGGCAAGTTTTTGCACAAAAGCGGCAGCTTTTGCACAAAATCTTGCCAATCTATACGCACCCCAAAAGTCTTGCTTTATTTCTCAACCTCCTGAAAATAGCTGTTTGTTGTATTCATGCCAGGTTTCATATTAAGAACAAGAACAACCAGTGTGAAAGTTCAGCTCTTTTTTTATACTGTTTGGGCATTTGAAGTCTGACCGCTTGAGACAAGCAACACCATTCCCTTCTCTTGCCTCCAAGATTATCAGGTTTCAAGGGCTGGGTATCTATATTGGAGTTTTTCATTAATCACTCCCATGTGATTCCAGGAACATACTTAGGATAATGAATGTGTCAGACTCATCACAATGTAATAGTTTTTGAAGATATGGCGCTTGGTGAAGGGAGTGTATCACAGGTGCATCCTGGAAGATGTACCTGTAGTCTTGCTGGGGAACCCAGCCAAAAGACAAGTATGAAGACATGAAGAAAATGAACAACTTTCATAAGCCACCATGGCATACCTATCTTTGTCCATGGAAAACAGACTGTGTTTGAGTGGAGAGAAGCAAATATATGTTTGTCAAAAATATTTTGATGGAAAATTACATATGCCACACACCAAGGGTGTAATCATTGAAATGTTCTATATGTAGTTTGAAGATAGCACAAGAAGCTTGCTATTTGCAATATGTTTGACTCAGGTTGCAAAATCATTTCAGAAAAAAGTTTCCATTCCATCATAAAAATCCAAACACTGGGGGATGTGATATAAGTTACTTCTTTTGAAATGTCTTTGCTATCGAGTGAAGTAAAACCTCAGGCAAAGCGAAACTGTGGGTAGCAAACAACTTGGGAGCCTGCCCGGCCAGAACTGAGTCCCAGTGTGGACTGAGCCATTGACCCTCTCTGATCATAGGCAAGCAATTGAAATTACCCAGGTGTCAGTCACATTACACACCTACAAAATACAGATAACACAGTCCACTGCTGTAAGGCACATGCTTCATAAATACTGCCATTAGAAAAATATAAAGCTTAACCATCACACATATAGACATTTTTTGGACTCCTGGGAACAGCTGAGGAATAAAATTATCTTAAATCCTAATGTTACTCTCTTTGATCAAAGCCCAGTATGTTCTTGATAAAGGAATCAATAGCAGATAGAAACAGACATTTCTTAAGACAAAGCATTTCTTGTAAAATTGAGAGGAAAAATGGAAATCAGCTTCTTACTAAAACTGAAGGCATGCAAAATTGATTGCCTATAATTTATATACTGTGATTTACCTTAACTACAATAATGACTTTTTTTGCTTTTCTTAACTAAAGTGAAGGCATAGAGAAGTTTTTAAATTAAGGGTGGGAAGAAAGCCTACATATGCAGTAGAGCACATGATTGGGACAGAAATACCCCTTAGATCAGTGTTTCTCAAAGTGACCTGCAGACCCACTCTGAAAAAGCTGCTAATGGGTTGCTCCAGTTTGTTTATTTACCAGCTCTGCAGCCATGGAGTCTCACAGCTCCCATTGGTTCCAGTTCACTGTTTGCAGCCAAGAGGAGCTACGGGAAGCAGCATCCAGGGTCATGCCAATTCCTGCGGCTCCCCTTGGCTGCAAATGGTGAACCGCAGCCAATGGGAGCTGCAGGGCTACACGGCCTGAGGAGCCGGTAAGTAAACAAACCAGAGCGGCCTGTTAACAGCTTTCTCAGAGTGGGTCAGCAGACCACTTTGAGACACTCTGCCTTAGGGGAAGATTTCTTCAAGGAATATTCTTTATCAATTTCTAACCTCTTCTAGTCAATAAAGTAAAATACAAGTAAGAAAAGGAAAGCAATAAACAATAAAGATTTTTATTAAATTACATCATATGGAGGCAGACAATTAAATATTACAATTTTTATGTGCTTGTTAAAGGTCATCTAAACACTAAATTGAGTGAACTTGAGAACCTAAATGAGACTATTGATATAATAGGCATCACAGAAATATGGTAGAATGATGATAATCAATGGGACATAGCAATGTCAGGTTATATATACATAGTCATGGCAGAGTATATCTTCCCGATGTGGGTATGACACTACAGGCAGTCCCTGGGTTATGTACAAGATAGGGACTGTAGGTTTGTTCTTAAGTTGAATTTGTATGTAAGTCGGAACTGGTACATATTGTAGGGGAAACTCTAGCCAAACATTTTTCCAGAGCTCAGTTTTATTCTCCCACACCTCACTTCCCTCAGTCCTTTATTCTCAAGCTGAGGTGTCTGCTGAGAAAAGCCGCTCTGTGTCTCCCTGGTCTGCTGGGAGGGAAGGGGGAAGCGCTAGCTTCGCATCTCTCTGGTCTGCTGGGAGGAAGCAGCTAGTGTGGGGTTGCCTCACCCCATTTGTAAGTAGGAATCCGATGTAAGTCGGATTCATGTAACCCAGGGACTGCCTGTATAGGTAAAGGAAAGCAAGGTCAAATATGTTAAAATCCTAAATGAATGAAAATACACCACAGAAGTTATATGGACAGTCATTCCATGCCTGAATACTAAAAACATTTGACCAAGGTCACGATAGTGATTGTTAAATACTCAGGAACATTAGCGAGGCTATCTTGCAGACAGAAAAGTAAAAACATAATGGGGGATTTCAATTATTCTTATATTTATTGGGTAGCTGGGAATACAATTTCTAGGCACCAGTAGTGACTGCTTCTTTGATCAGCTAGTCCTGGAAGCCAAAAAAGACAAGCAATTTTTAATTTAGTCTTTAATACAGCAAGAGGTGAATATAGGTGATCTGCTCAGTAAAAACATAAAAAATGTCATACTGGGTAAGACCAAAGGTCCGTCTAGCCCAATAACCTCTCTTCTGACAGTGGCCAAAATCGGGTGCTTCAGACGGAATAAACAAAATAATAAAATCATCCGTCCTCTGTCACCCAATCCCAGATTCTGACCATGAGAGAGTATGGACACCATACCTGCCCATCATGGGGAGCAGGTGAATCCCCTGCTTTTCGGAGACTAGCCCATCACTCCACCCCTTCTGCATGAGGTCCCACCTTCTGTGTGCCAGAGCCCTGAAACCACCTCCTTAACAGAAGGAGCCATGAAGGGCCCTCCTACAACCAGAGGAGCCACAGCCTGCCCAACCTAGTCACACTGGGCTGAGCTAATGCCCCCCACCTTGACCACACCCCTCCCAGCATAGGCTGAGACACCTCTCTGCCTACACCTAAAGTCCCCCTCCTTTCAGCTGAGCCAAGCCTGGTCCAGTGTTGGGCTGAGCCACTGGCCAATGTGAGCAATAGGCTGGACCAAACCCCTTGTCCCTAGCTCCTAAAGGTCCCTGCATAGAAGCTGCTGGTCCCCTGAGCATTAGGTGGAGCTGCTGCACACATCCCACACGAGGCCAGTCCCCATGGCTGGTGGAGTCTCACTCACACACCAGAAACCCCTGGCTGCCAGCCACCTGCCTGCTGCTGGCTTGCCGCATCACTCCTCACTCTGCCTCCGAAGAGGAGGAAGGATCTGGCTAGCAGCATGGATTTCCAGGGAGCAGGGTGGATTTACTTCAGCCCAGTGTCCAGAAGCAGGTTGGCAACAGATGCTCCAGAGAATGTTTAGCCTTCCCTGGCTTATTATACCTGCTGCCCATGCTGCTCACCTTGGCTAATAGAATCATAGAATACTAGAACTGAAAGGGACCTTAAGGGGTCATCAAGTCCAGTCCCCTGTCCTCAAGGCATCACCAAGCCCCATCTAGATCATCCCTAACAGGTATCTCTCTAACTTGTTCTTCAATATCTCCAGTGATGAAGATTCCACAACCTCCCTCAGCAATTTATTCCAGCGTTTAACCACCCCGATCGTCAGGAAGTTTTTCCTAATGCCCAACTTAAATCTCCCTTGCTGCAGTCTAATTCCATTGCTTCTTGTCCTATCCTCAGAGGCCAAAGACAACAATTTTCTCCCCTTCTTCCTATGATACCCTTTATACATCTGAAAACTGCTATCATGTCCCCTCTCAGTCTTCTCTTTTCCAAACTAAACAAGCCCAATTCCTTCAGCCTTCTTTCACAGCTCATGCTTTCTAGACCTTTAATCATTTTTGCTGCTCTTCTCTAGACCTTCTCTAATTTCTCGACATCTTTCTTGAAATATGGTGCCCAGAACTGGACACAATACTCCAGTTGAGGTCTAATCAGTGCAGAGTAGAGCAGAAGAATGACTTCCATTGTCTTGGTCACAACACTCATGTTAATGCATCCCAAAATCATGTTTTTTTTTTTTGCAACAGTGTCACACTGTTGACTTATATTTAGCTTGTGGTCCACTATGATCCCTTTCTGCAGTACTCCTTCCCAGACAGTTGCTTCCCATTCTGTATGTGCGAAATGGATTGTTCCTTCCTCAGTGGAGTACTTTGCATTTGTCCTTATTACACTTCATCCTATTTATCTCAGACCATTTCTCCAGTTTGTCCAGATCATTTTGAATTATAACCCTATCCTGCAAAGCTGTCACAACCTCTCCCAGCTTGGTATCATCTGCAAACTTAATAAGCATTCTCTCTATGCCATCATCTAAATCGTTGATGAATATATTGAACAGAACCAGTCCCAAAACAGACCCCTGTGAAACCCCACTTGTTATGCCCTTCCAGTATGACTGTGAACCATTAATAACTACTCTCTGAGAACAGTTATTCAGGCAGTTATGCACCCACCTTATAGTAGCCCCATCTAAGTTGTATTTGCCTAGTTTATTGATAAGAAGGTCATGCAAGACTGTATCAAATGCCTTACTAAAGTGTAGGTATACCACATCCACTGCTTCTTTCTTATCCACAAGACTTGTTATCCCATTAAAGAAAGCTATCAGATTGGTTTGACATGATTTGTTCTTTACACATGAATGCTGGCTGTTATCTGTCACCTTATTTTCTTCCAGATGTTTGCAGATGAATTCCTTATTTACCTGCTCCATTACATTACCTGGCACAGAAGTTAAACTGACTGGTCTGTAGTTTTCTGGGTTGTTCCTATTTCCCTTTTTATAGATGGGAACTATATTTATACTAATATATTAGTATATATTTATATACTAATAGCCATTGATAGATCTACCCTCCATGAACATATCCCTGTTAGAGTACTGACCTTCATAATATCCTGTAGGAAAGAGTTCCATCGGTTAAATCCATGCTATATGAAGTATTACTTCCTTTTGTTTGTTTCAAACCTGTTACCTATTAATTTCATTTTGTGACCCCTGGTTCTTGTGTTATGCAAAAGTGAAGGATGCTTCCCTATATATTTTCTCCAGGCAATTAATTTTATAGACATCTATTGTATCCGCCTTAGTCATCTCTTTTCCAAACTGAAAACTCCTATTCTTATTAATATATTCTAATATGGCAGCTATTTCACACACCTAATGATATTTGTTACCATTTTCTGAATCTTTTCCAATTTCAGTAGATCTTTTTTGAGATGGGGCAACGAGAGCTGCATGCAGTATTCAGAATATGGTCATGCCATGGATTTATATAGAGGCAAAAATCAAAGAAAATACAAAAGTACTCTACATACAAAATGATGGGGTCTAAACTAGTTGTTACCATTCAAGAAAGAGATCTTTGGAGTCACTGTGGGCAGTACTCTAAAAACAGCAGTAGTAGCTAGGGACAAAGTCAAAGCAGAGGTCTGTAAAAAGGAAAAGGCAGCACTAGAAGGCTAAAATGCCAAATCCCCTTTTAATTAGAAGTGGGTTACTGCAGGTCAAGCAGGAGCAGCTGACATGGGGTTGTCTCAGGCAGATTAAGATCAGATGGAACAGAGCTAGCTTGGACCAGTTAGGGTCAGCTGATTCCACTTTAGACCTTCCTGTGCTTTTTAAAAGCCTCCCTTGTTGGGTAGAGAGACAGGTATCTAGAAACACCAATAGCTACTGAGCTAAAAGACAGCTGGGGAGAGAGATGCTCTAGAAGAAGAGGTTCCTGACTCCTGGGAAAGACTACAAGCCTAATCTCCTGCTAAGGGGAAGTCTGACTGCCCAGACATGTCAGATATGAAGTGTTTTACCTGAGGCACTTCTTGCCAAGGGGAGAAATGCAGAGGTTAGCAAGGGAAAATGTGGCTCTTGTCACATAGTCAAAAAAGATAGCAATGTTAGGAAACATTAGGAAAGGGATAGATAACAATACAGTAACTATTGTAATGCTGCTACATAAATCCATACTGGCATCCAGACCTTCAACACTGTTCTCATTTCTGGTCATCCCATCTCAGAAAAGAGATATTAGAATGGACAAAGGTACACAGCAGGGCAACAAAAATTACTGGGGCCTTAGAGCAACTTCTGTACAATGACAGTTTTAAAAAAACTGGGACTAATCAATTTAAAAAGATGTAACTAAGGGAGAATATGACAGAGGGTTATAAAATTATGATGGCTTGGAGAATGTGATGTGGGGAATATTATTGACATGTTCATGTGACACAAGAACCAGAGGTCACCCAATGAAATTAATAGGCAGCAGTTTTAAATCAAGCAGAACAAAGTACTTCTCTATATCACTCTCAGGCTGTGGAACAGACGTCCAGGTGATGTTATGGAAGCCAGAAGTATAATGGGGTTCAAACAAGAATTAGGTACATTTTTGAGAGGGCTCATCAGTGTCTATTAGTCAGGATGAGCAAGGATGGAACCCCCTGCTCTGCTCTGTCCCTAAACCTCTGACTGCCAGAAGCTGGGATTGAGCAACTGGGGAAGGATCACTTGATAACCTGTTCATTCCCTCTGAAACATCTGGCACTGGCCACAGAAGACTGGGTAGAGGGTAAGATGGACCATTGGTCTAACCCAGTATGGCTATTCTTATGTAATTTTATTTGCAGTATTTTCTCCATAGGTAAGCAAAAGCGTAGGAAATAACAGCAGTAATATTATTTAGTTATCAAAGGCAACATTGGAATGTATTCCATGGTATTCCATGTATGCCACTGCTATACTTCATTAAAAGTCAGCATTTACCAACAATTACCATATGCTACACATTTTTTTTAGACTAAGTATGCTAAAATCTCAGATATTATAGCATGGAAATTGTGGATAATTGTTGACTTTTTATGAGTATTTACAATTAAGCATGAACAATCCTCCATTTTCCTTTTGTTGCATGCCCTACCCTCGTATCTTCACATCCTTCCTGAGAAACTACTATGTCACAAAAGCTTCCTATATAGACATTAACAATGACAATGGTTCAGTGCTCGATTGCACTGGAACTCTTAATCTGTTGTTGTTCATTAAAGGCCCATAGTGCCTTTAAACATAACACTGAGTAATATGTGATGGAGTGTACAGACTCTCCCCTGGGCTGGTACACCATTTTGCCTCAGAAGTACAGTACATTATACCTTTCAGAAGTACAGTTCTTCTAAGGGTTCCCCTCTTGCATGTAGGAGATTATACCCTTTCCTAGAATGTAGCATTCTCCTCCCTGCTCACCTGCTACCTTGCCAATAGATCTCTGGGGGTACCAGACAACATTCTTCACCCTTGAAAAAGGAGTTGTTCTCCATGGTCAGGGTTTCTCAGTTTACCAGGGTAATGCCAGCATCTAATTACAAAATTAATCTTATGGGTAATACATGTTTATGAACTCCAGAAGGATGTTTGTTCCTTCATGAGTTTAATAGTTCAATTTGTCTCAAAGGAAATATCTTTCCTATACTGTGAATACTCCCTTTTCTTAGATTTTCTGCATCTCTTATTCTAATGGTATCTGGTGGCAAATATTTCTCTCTGTCCAGGCCTGATGACTGGAGCAAGGTACTAAAGAAGTCTCAAACAAATTTGATAAGGTACAAATAAATAAGGTACAAATAAAGCTGTTTAAAAACAATAAAAATAGTAGGATTTCATCATTTCTCCTCTTCTCCAGCACAGTCTTAAATTGTGATCTCTGAATCTGACTTTGACGATATATTGGAGATTTCCCTCAAGGTCATCTCCTTGCTTGGGGCTGCAAGCAAAATAAAGGTCCTATTTCAGTTCTCTTATATGGACTCTTCTTTTCTTTCTCTCTCACTCTTGCTTTTTTTCTTTTGTATTCTGTATCTCCTTCAGTTCCCATTTAGCTGCTCATTGCCCCACCTCTGATTCTTTAAATTAGTCAAGCCAGGTATCCTTTTAATTCAGGTTCTTATGTACAGGTGTAGGTGCCTCATTTAACACAGTTAAGTTGGCCATAGATTGTTGTCATGTAAATTCCCTGAGTGCTCTTCATCAAGCAGCCTCCAAGTTGGGAAAAGATAATTAAAATGTTCTTCTAGCAAACCACTTCTAATGAGGTATTTTTCTTTGTGTCTACAAGAGCTTAAATTTCCCATTTTGCCTTCTACATAAAGAAGGCCCGGTAAATCTATTTTGCAATGTTAGTCCTAGTGTATACTACAAAGATCTGTTGGCAAAACCTGCGTTTTTCCAAGAAAACAGGGGAGGTGTACATATTACAAAGCTATTTTTGGCAATAAAGGGGGCAAATATCCAGTGGCCCAGGAGACTTAAAAGTGCATCGAGGCCCCTGGCCACTGCTGGCTTCCTACCTACCCTCGCTCCAAACCACTCCTGGAAGCAGCCGGATTATTCCTAAGGCTTGTTGAAGCAGAGGGGGTCTCTGCACAGCTTGCCACTGCTCTGACCACTGACTCTGATGCTCCTATTGGATGGGAACTGGGGGAGACCCCCCTGATCTGCTCACTTAGGAGTTGTTGCCAGCGGGTGTGCTGGTTGCTTTGGGGAGCCACTCAGGTTAACACCAAGCCTCTGACCACCTTAAACTCTGAGATAACTATGAGTGCATAAAGAGATAATATGTATCCTTTAAAAAAGGTGACTGTGATGCTTCTGATACAAGTTATATGCTCAGTTTACTGCTCTGTTGGTGTGTTCCTGCACAATAATAGGCAAGCCCTTCTTATACATGATAAATATGGCACACAAGGGGATAAAAACTGAGCTGAGAATCTAGGGCTGGTGTTCACTAAAGCTGTAAGGGCTGGTGTACTCTAAAGCTATAAGTCAATCTAAGCTATGCTACTTGAGTTACATCAACTTCAATTATGTAATTTATGTAACTTAGACATACAGAGCTGTCTGTGCTGCAGTGTGTTGATGAGAGACACTTTCCCAGAGCTGCTACGTCAATCACAGCAGCCCCATGTGGGCTCCCTTTTGAATGTAATTTTAGTGCCCTCTGGCCAAGATGGGGTTGGCTGTGCATGCAGTTCTGGCCAAGAAAAGACCTGTGAAGGCATGGGTAGTGAGTGAAGCTTCCCATTGAGGAGGCTAGTCTCCTGTCCCATCTCTTCTGCATTATTGGTTTTAATCATTAACCAGATGTCTGTGTCTCTTCTGTAGATGAGGGTTCTAAAACGGAGTAAGTATGTGGATTTAACCACGTACTTAACCACATACCTAGACACAGTTCAAATAGCTATCAAAATATGCAATTAATACCATAGGTGCTGGATCTCAGGGTGCTACTGCTGCATCCCCTGGCCTAAGTCGGTTTTCATCAGATACAGGCTTTGCAAATTGATTCAATGGCTCTCAGTAACCCCACTATACAATTTATTTCAGCAGCCTAATTAATGTAGATACTTTTTATTATAATTCCTATTAGCAATCCTGTATTTTAACACACAACCATGAAAACTGCCAGTCACATATTCAATCTCCCTGGACACACAATTGCAGATCTAAAGGTAGCTATCCTGCAGCAAAAAAACTTCAGGACCAGACGTCAAAGAGAAACTGCTGAGCTACAGTGATAGAAATGTAGCCGTGTTAGTCTCGTGTAGCTGAAGCAAAATACAGGACTATGTAGCACTTTAAAGACTAACAAGATGGTTTATTAGATGATGAGCTTTCGTGGGCCAGACCCACTTCCTCAGATCAAGTGGGTCTGGCCCACAAAAGCTCATCATCTAATAATCCATCTTGTTAGTCTTTAAAGTGCTACATAGTCCTGTTTTTTGCTTCTGCTGAGCTACAGTTCATCTTTAAGTTTGACACAATCAACTCAGGATTAATCAAAGACTGTGAATGGCTCGCTAACTACAAAAGCAGCTTCTCCTCTCTTGGAATTCACACCTCCAGATCAGCTACTAGAAGTGGGCCTCATCCTTACTGATTGGATCCATCTTGTCATCGCCAGCCTGATTCTGGCCTGCATATTTATACCTGCCTCTGGAAATTTCCACTACATGCGTCTGACGAGGAGGGTCTTTGCCCACAAAAACTTATGCTCCAACACTTCAGTTAGTCTATAAGGTGCCACAGGACTCCTCGCTGCTTTTGCAGATTCAGACTAACACGGCTACCCCTCTGATACTAGTCACATATTCAAAAGCTCACAGCTCACTTGATGGAATGCTTTGAAATCATAGTAAGGACAGATGAGTTTCATGGGATCTCTCTAAAGTGAGGCAAGAAAATCCCCAGCAGGAGTAGACTTTTGGGAGACTTTTGGGAGAGAGGGGAAGGGATAGGGGATAGGATAGGGGATAGGGGATAGGATAGCTAATCATTAGCTCACAAACATCCCACTCTCCCCACCTCTAATATCATCAATTCACAGACACTTACCTTCCTTCCTTTCCCCTCCCCCCCCCCCCCCGCATCCCCCTCCTGTTCTGAAATGTGATTTGTCCTTTTCATGTGTGTTCATTTTTTTAATTGTATCCTTTGGTATATATGGTTGTGACTATTTTCTTCCACTATTTGATCTGAGGAAGTGGGTCTGGCCCACAAAAGCTCATCATCTAATAAACCATCTTGTTAGTCTTTAAAGTGCTACATTGTCCTGCATTTTGCTTCAGCTACCCCAGACTAACACGGCTACATTTCTATCCTACTGGTTAGTGTAGCATGTGCTCAGCAGGTATCAGAAAGGCAGGTCGCGAAAAGTCATGGTCAGACTAAAAAACCCCAGACAAACTGCACATTGAAATTGAGATCAGAGAGCTACAGGCATCATCTTGATGTGGATACTTTGTAACAACACCCCAAACCACCCCCTCAGAGACTGAGCCTAACCTCACTGTGTCTCTAGACAGGACCCAGGCAAAGCACAGAGTGGCTTTGTACTGACTGGCAAGAAGGCACAAAATGTATGTACTGTTGTTGTTGTGATCCTTTTTAATTTGTTTGCACTATTCCTTACCCTCAATTCCACATAACTAATCAGGCTCCAGTTACTGTTTTATTTCTCTGGGACTTGTGCACTCTAATAAAAACTGCATTGAGTGATATTGCAGTTCCCATTGATTGTGGCTTGCCATTCTAGTCCTATGTGAACTGTGAGAAGTGATGTCCCGATCCACAGCACTTCCCGCATCTCCCACTAAACAGGAACGGCAATCTGTGGCCAATGGGAGCTGCAAGTGGCTGTTCCTGTGGAAGTGCAGGTAAATAAAGTGCCAGCAGCCGGCCAGGGGCTAATGCTTGTGAACCACTTCTAACTTATCACCCACTTCTGGGATTCATTAGCATTCCACTCACTATCTCACTGATGTTCACTAGCTGGGGTTCACTAGTATTCCACTCACTATCTCACTGGGGTTCACTAGCTGGGGTTCACTAGCATTCCACTCACTATCTCATTCTTGTTGTTGTAAGAAAGAAAAAGTACAGAATTTGATTTCAACATCCACAAATAGGATAGGCCAATCTCCAAATGCAGTTTACTTTATACCCAACAGGACAAGGCTTCTATTTTGAAGGGTTTTAATCTGCTTGGATAGATCATTTTAAAAGGTGAATGCATGGCTTTAATACCTGATTAAGTGATCTGCATCTTGATGGTGCTCCTATGAATAGTAATTTCTGTCACCTTATCAAAAATGTTACTATCAGAATTAATGAGATACTGAAACACTTCATTGAATAGTGCTTTCCTTTTCTTAATTCTCATGTACTCATTTAACAGTAACTGATCTAATAGTTGCAGCTGTAATTTATTTATTAAAGCTCTTTGTTATATATACAGTTTCTCTGGTACATGTCCCAGGTGTTTGGATAATGCAATTCCCCCTGCTTAATTAAATTTGATTTTCACCATTTTGCAACCTAAAATTTCATCAGAAAGCCTCAGAGCAAGACACTGTATAGTTAAAAGTTTCTGAAGCCTAAAACTAAAAATATGCTGTCTGGGAGTACACCTCAGTGGCTTCTCCTGCATTCCCAATTTAATAAATATTTGATCACAAGCTGCTTTTGTTTTGTGGGTTTTGTGGTGGTGTTTTTTTTCCTTTTAAAAAGCTACTCCTGCAGTTTGTACACCGTATCAACGAAACTTTGTTTATTCAAGCCTACCTGCCTGAAAGAAATAAGTTTAAAAGGCAGAGTCAATTACTTGCTATAATGAGTAATGTGAAAAGCCAATCAACTTATATTCATTTACATTTTGATAATATTTGGTCCTAATTTTGTAATGTAATATAATGTAATAATATATGGAGATATACCATCTCATAGAACTGGAAGGGACCTTGAGAGGTCATCGAGTCCAGTCCCCTGCCCTCACAACAGGACCAAGTACCATTCCTGTTGAGTGAAAAGCTGTTGCTCATTTTTTTGGGATATATCTACACTACAGAGAAGATCAAAGCTATCACTGTTGATCTTCCAGGGTTTGAATTAGCAGGTCCAGTGAAGACACACTAATTCGAACTGAGAGGGGCACTCTGGTGGATACCGGTAGTCCTGCTTCAGCGAAGAGTAAGGGAAGTAGAAGGGAGAGTGTTCTCCCTTTGACTTCCTGCAGTTTGGAAAGCATTAAAAGTCAAGTTAAGGTACTTCAATTTCAGCTATGCAAATAACATAGGTGAAGTTTCGTGTCTCAATTCAACCTTATCCTGTAGCGTAGACACACCCTTACTGGGGTATGAGAGGGGGCATAACAGACTCATGAATTGATTTGAAGTCTCAATGTATGTGAAATCTGCAATAAATATAGGACACAACATTCAGAACCACTCACTCCACAAAAGGTTCCTGACCATGTTTGGCTCTTATTTCCAAATAGAAACATTAGAAACGTCTGCTGTGCACAACATAACAAGTAAAAACACAATATATTGTAAATTGACATTTCTTTTTTGGTTTATTAGTTCAAAGACAACACACTGCACTGGCAATGCTCATACCAAATGTGTGAGTAGAACACTCAGTGCAAAAAGCAAAAAACTTGACAAAAACCCTGTTGACTGCAAGAGATCCACAATTAGTATTGTTACAGTACTGGAAAGTTTTATTATAGAACTCTCAAAGTCTCATTATGATGATTATCCTTTCAGAGACTTAAGGGCATGAGGATAAAAGCTTTAAAACTAATATCTACTAAACTTTGTGAATCAAAGATAGTTAATTCTTGAAATGTTTACAAAAGGTTATGCTATGAAACTAGACCAAAATACTACAGTTATTCCAAACAGTCCATTGCAAGTGGGAAAGTATGTTATATTTCAAACATTAAGCACTGTTACATAGACAGGTTGCCAGCCACATCTACTACCCCAATGCAACATCATAATCACCTCAGATGGTCAGAATCCCTGGCTGTTCCTTGAGACTATTCATAAAGCTGCTGACAAATACGTATGTACTGACAGTAGTAATAGTTGCATACCTTGCCCGTTACAGTGCAAAATAGTAAGAGGTAACAAAGGCTGTAGGTGGCAGATCCATGCCAACTTTGGCCCAGCCATTGAAGAAAGAATTGATTTGAGAACAAGAAGTAGCACTGTAATCAGAAAGCCGTTGAGGTTCTGTAACAATACATGCTAACAACTGTTGATTACCCGACGTGGGTATTTCCGTTGTCTTGTTTTAGTAAATGATTATATTAGCTTCGGATTGTTATTTTGGTTTGAAGCTCTTTGCACTTAAATTTCTAAAGAAGGTTTAACAAAAGCAACAAGACTCAGTGGAAAATGTCTGCTTCCATGTAACAGAAGTATGCAGTTTAGAAAACATGCCTCATGTTATATGACTGAGGAGGAAATAATGATCAGATCCACCATTGCTATGCACCTTATCTTAATTACACACTGTTACCTTGGAAATAAATGATATGAGATACACAAATATAATATTTTTGTTCACATACATATAGTTAAATTGGCATCCACATTTGCAAGCAGAAAGGAATTTTTTTCAAAAATTCCTAAGTCAAATTGTCAGTGTTTCCCTTTTCTTCCAGAGCAAGAAGTAGCCATTGGGATTAGATGACCATCTTCCTGTGTGAGGGTGTCAGCCAATGCTGATGAAAATGAGAAAGAAACATCAACTTTTAAACAATCATGTGTATTTCTGGAGCTGTAGTGTTCATGTATTATCAAACTACTCCTGGGTGACTATCAAGTTTAAGCTCAGACCAGAATCCTTTAGTTATGATGAGACTCATAACGTTTTTACACTGATAAAAGTCATTTTGCAGTTTTGTATCATTTCAAAAAAGTTCAGAAATGTAATAATAAAAAACTCAATAATCTGAAGAAAAAGAAAGGCTTCTATTAAAAAGTCTTCCTTTTAATACCTGCTGCAGGAACATTACTTTCAGGAGAAAACTGGTCAGGGTATAGAGGAGGAGGAAAATCTTGTCTAAAGGTATGACTGAGTGACATCCATATCTCTGATAAATGTATTACTTTTCTCAACAATGAAGATCAATCTTTGACGTAGTGTAACTAAGCTCCAATTTTGGTTGTTATTTAAATAATACCTCTACAAAACTAATTGATTGAAGACATAAAGAAAGTCTGGTTAAGGTGTGATTTCTCATTTGACAAGATACTAACTATTCTTGTCAGCAATGGGTATTAATCTTCTAGCTTTCATATTGATCACTCTATGTCTTTAGATACCTATTATTTTCTTTTTATCAATTATTCATCACTCTTTGTACTTGTTTACAATTTAAGTAGTTCAGTCTTCTATGCTACCACTACAACAGAATTCTCTCTGTGAATGATAAATATATTTCACAGTGTAGGAGTATATTTTCTCCAAATGCTCCAAAATAACTCCAAGATGTGGCAGATGCTTGAAGTGATTGTATATAAAAAAGCTGAACTCTGTAGATCTATCACCATCATTCCTCTTGCATGCACTTACTCCTCCACATAAGGTCAATGACATTAAATGAAATATAAATAGGTGCATGTGTGACAAGGTAAGCCAATAATATTAGGTGAACAGTTTTAAAAATATTTTGGTGAAGTGGGAGTTCATGAAACTGGCAAGATGGCAAAATCAGTGGGATATATTCAACCTTAAGGTTAGTCATTTGTCAACATATACACCATTATATTTATTCCATGTTCTAAACATAAGCATATATAAGATAGCATTGAGTGGCAATGATTAGAAAATGGTGACTTGTTAACAATTTTTTTCTCTGTTTAGTATGATTCCACAATATACTAATCAGAGCTGGCTGAAAGAGGCTGTGCCAAAAAATGCATTTTTTGCACAAAAGAAGTGTAACGATCTTAATTTTCATTGAACACACTTTTTAAAAATCAAATTCGACAACCTTGAATGTTTAAATGTTTAAAAATGTGAAAAATTATCAAAAGAAAATATTTACATATCATTTTTTGTGAGGAGAAAAAGGTAAATTAAATTTCCATTAACTCTTTATTTAGTTGCCACATAGGGAGTGTGTTTATTTTTGAGTTTATTTATTTTTGTATTTCTTTATCCTTATTAAGTTACTGCCTGCAAACCAATGTGGCTTTTGTCCTGGATGTAATAATTCAGATGTGATTTTTTTCACACTGTCAAATTCAGGAGAAATGTCATGAGCAGAATCTAGACTTATATGTAATGTTTCTGATTTTGCTGGGGTCTTTATCTAAATCAATATGGCCTATGGATAGTCCTCTGCAAGTTAAGTTGTTCCACTAAGTTTGTCAACATTACTTATCTTTTTATACAGCAATGAAGGTTTGTGTCCTTAGCAAAGACTGTTTCTGAACTACTTTTGGTGTCACAAATGGAATAAAGCAAGGTTATGTTCTTGCTTTGATGTTATTTAGCATCACGTTTACAGCTATTAAAATGTGACATATATATGTAATGTCATAAGGATGGTGGTGTGTTCAGTCTGCATCAACAGCATGCAAAGATAATGTTTCACAATATACTGCTGGTGATTGTGCTTTCTTGGCCCATCTATAGGAATTGACGCCTCTGTAATGAGAGCGCAGCTAAGATGATGCAATCATGTGGTTCGTAGTTCTGATGGAAGAACACCCAAGGTCAGAGAATTGGAGATGGTAACTCATTTTAGGGTCAGACCAAGAAAACAATACAAAGACACTCCCTGGCCAGCTATCAATTAATAGCTGTGTTTTGGATTACTTTTTTTGAATGTCCCAGATAAAACTGATTGGTTTTTAATCTTTCTACCTCCCTTTGCATTATTTCTTTACCTTGACTGGTTTTTAGAGTAATATCTACTAGTGTCTTAACCAACTATTTACTTTCTCAGATCATTCATAATAAACCAAGGCAATCATACTACTCTTCCTTGAGCTACTCTGTGAACATGTGGCACAATCCAGAACTTTGCTCCTTTACCACTTATGCCTTGTGATCACAGAAGTTCTTTACTTATTTTCAAGCGTTATATATTTTTTTTAGTTTTAAAGTTTCATTGGGCAAAATTATCATTTCCATTTGTACTAAAGGACAAGAGACAACCTATATGTTGGAATGTGTGTGGAACTCACCATGTAAGTAGACATCATTTTATGTGGGGTGAATTTACTGAGGAGAAAAAAGCAACATGATAGCCCTAGAAGTGTTACAGAATCCTCTGTATTGTTTAACAAGATCTATAGGGGATATAAGAAAGCTGTTTGGCAGGAGACTTCAGCAGCAGCAGCTCGAAAGTAGTGTAAAAGGCTTGTTGTGCCTAAGGGTACGCACTTAGGTTTTGATGTACAAAAGAATATCATAAACAAGTTAAGAATTACTTAGACAAGTTAGATGAATTCACGTCAGCAAAGCCTGATAATATACATCTTGGAATACTTAAGGAATTGGCTGAGGAGATCTCTGAATCATTCATGATTACCTCTGAAAACTTATGGAAAATGGGAGAGATCCAAGAGACCTGAAAAAGGACAGAGTACCTAGCTATAAAAAAAGAAATAATTTGTATGATATATATCACATGCCAGAGAATTCTACGTGGAAGGATCAATATAGATTCAATATGTGGAACAAATAATCAGTCTGCAAACACCCAGAAAATAATAAAGTGGTAATCACAAGTCAACATGGATTTGTTAAGAATAAATGTCAGTTCAACCTAATTGCAAATAATAAGGGAATACTGACAGTTTAACAAATCATGGTCAGAATTTGCCCTGTTAGATATTAAATTAGAACTTTGGGTGGATTATATAGTATAGTGTCCCTATCTAGAGAGAAAGTAAAGCATAAATGCTGGCTTTTTTAGACTCTGGTTTATTTTGGATATGACCGTGTAGTCGGAATTGTGCAACCTCAAGCAACACTGATCAGGCTGTAGAAACATATGGATCTCTGCCCAAGAGAGGAGATTACTGAGGAGATGGGAGAGTAGAGTAGGTGCCCTCAAAGGTCCAAGGAGGGGGAAGACATGTGCACTTGCCCTGACATATGATGCATATCACAAAATTTCATTTGCTTATGCTCCTCTTAAGAGCCAAATGACACAAATACTGTTGTTCCACAATCTGATGACCCCACAACATGGGAAATCTGATTCCTCCTGTGTTGTTGTAATGAAAGACTCACTATTTCTATCTTCCTCAGAGACTTGTCATGTAGAAGCTGCATGCCAATCCCAAACAGGACTCTAAACAATATTATACATCCACTCTGAGAAAATAAAACAAATTTATCATAGCTGCCAAAAATCTGTTGAAAATTCAGATCACATTCTTGATGTCTGAATTTGATCCAAAACTTGTTGTGCTACTTTTTAAAGAGCTGAAACTTGGCAGGCTAAGATCCCCATTTGGGAATGAGTGGTGATTATGAGATTGTCTTTGAAATATGTAATCTTCTCTGTCTTTTCAGGTTGCTGTCACTGTTACAATAATAGCTGGTATATATTGTACTGGCACTTTAATGTAATTAAACTTCTGATTAAATGTGAATAAAAGAGCTGATGCAAAGAAAAAAGTATAATTGTAACATTTTTTAAAAATCTAGAAAACAAAACATAGTTACTGCTATTCACTCCATAATCCACTAGAAAATAATATTGACAAAAGACTGTAATGCTGGAAGACTAGGTGCTAGCTCATGCCAAGGTCCCAAGGCTCACTGAACATGACGAATGAATAGTGGAACCAGTCTGGTTTATCTGTCAGTAAGTATAGTAAAAACTGATCTTAGTGTTACAAGAATGTGTTTGGTGTTTAAACTGTAGGACCATACATGTATTAATCCTACTATAGTATCTGTATTCAATGGTATAACACTTCAGTATTTGCTCTATAAGCATAAAATAGGTGTTCAAAATTCTATACCTCACCAAATATGGATTAACCCCAATGGACATAAATATAGCTGGAAAATTTTAGCAACTCTATCATCATCTGAAAACTAAAACTTCAACTTATTTGTGTGTGTATATTTATCTGTTTAAACTTTGTAAATAACTCTCATTTCTTTTTTCTAGTTAAATAAACCTTTAGTTGGTTTATTATCGGATTCACTTCAAGTGTTATCTTTGGTGGGAGATCTAAGATGCAAATTCACCAGGGATAAATGACTGATCCTTTGGGACTAGGAGTAACTTGAATATTTTGTGATCTTTGGTGTGGTGTAAAGTCACCATCAATCAGAGTCAAACTTGCCTGGGCAGCAAGGTAGACTGGAATGCCTGTGGAGACTGTTTGGGATTCTTTGTTATGATTATACACTGCCTGGGAAGTTTACACTTATTGGGTTGTTGAAATCTAATTATAGAACTCACAATTAAGTTGGGTTTTGTGCCCTGCTTATTAAGAGGTCCTAAGGTTGGTATTTTCACACATAATCCACTCCACAGTATGAAAGACAACGGACCAAATTCTGCAAGGGCACACATACTGACCTGTACTATAGTAAAGAATAAAATTGTCAGACACATGGAAGAACATAATTTATTGGGGGGAAGTCAACATGGTATCTGTAAAGGGAAATCATGCCTTACTAATCTGCTATAGTTCTTTAAGAGGGTCAACAAACATGTGGACAAGGGGGATCTGGTAGATATAGTAAACTTAGATTTTCAGAAAGCCTTTGACAAGGTCCCTCACCAAAGTAAAGCTCTTAAGTAAAGTAAGTTATATGAGATAAGAGTAAAGGTCCTTTCATGGATTGATAACTGGTTAAAAGACAGGAAACAAAGGGTAAGAATAAATGTAAGTTCTTAGTGAGGAGAGAAATAACTAATGAGGTTCCCCAAAAGTCTGTTCTGCAACCAATCTTATTCAACTTATTTATAAATGATCGAGAGAAAGGGGTAAAAAGTGAGGTGGCAAAATTTGAAGATGATACCAAACTGCTCAAGATAGTTAAGACCAAAGCAGATTGTGAAGAGCTTGACAAATATCTCAGCAATCTAAGTGATTGGGCAACAAAATGGCAAATGAAATGTAATGTTGGTAAACGTAAAGTAATGCACATTGGAAAAAATAACCCCAACTATACATACAATATGATGGGGACTAGTTTAGCTGCAACTACTCAAGAGAGAGATCTTAGAGTCATTGTGGATAGTTCTCTGAAAACATCCACTAAGTGTGCAGCAGCAGTCAAAAAAGCAAATAGAATGTTAGGAATAATTTAAAAACGGATAGAAAATAAGACAGAGAATATCTTATTGCCTCTATATAAAACCATGGTACACCCACATCTTGAATACTGCGTACAGATGTGGTCGCCTCATCTCAAAAAAGATATATCGGCATTGGAAAAGGTTCAGAAAAAGGCAACAAAAATTATTAGGGGTTTACAATTGGTTCAATATGAAAAGAGATTAAAAAGATTTGGACTTTTCAGCTTAGAAGAGAGGGGGGATATGAGGTCTATAAAATCATGACTGGTGTGGAAAAAGTGAATGGGTGAGGCCAGACTGGCAGTTTGGGAAGGCAATGGCTTTCCTCGCCTAGCATACCCATTGCCCACAATGACAATCTATCTCTTCCATTTACAGTGTTTGTCAATAGTACCCAGGGTCTCAGTAAGGAAAGGTAGATGTCTGTCTATCTATCTAATTTACAGTGTTTACCAATTAATATAAAGTTAGCTTAAGAAGACAGTGAATGGTACATTTATTGGTCTCTTTGTTCTTTCCTCAAAATGTGCTCCATATTATATTTGGATGATTCATTTTCACTGTTATTTTCATCTCATGTCTTTGTATTTTATTTTTTTGCTTCAAGAGAAAGGATAAGGGCAAAGTAATTATAAGATAAAAAAAGACTTTCTGTCACATGTCCTTTCAGCTGAGAGTAAACAGTCCGTGTTGATTGACAGAATTATTTTTTCCCATTGAATGTGGGGTGGGGATTTGTGTGTGTGTGTGTGTGTGTGTGCGTGACTATAGATCAGTGCAACATAACTTTGTCAGGATATATTTTGTACTATGAACATTCTTTATTGGGAATAGTTTTAGCCAAAAGCAAAGTGATCAAACTTTCTACATGAGTAAGTATTTTTGTAAAAAAATTTCCCCTAGGCTACGTCTACATTGAAAGGTTTTTGCACAAAAACAGCTGGTTTTGAGCAAAAACTCGTGGAACGTCCACACCTCAAATGCGCTTTTGCACAAGGAATTCAAGAGTAAAATGACAGAAGGGAGGGCTTTTTCCACCGTAGATAAACCTCCTTTTACGAGGCATAACTCCCTTTTGCACAAGAGTTCTTAAGTAAAGAGGCAAGTGTGGATGCTCTAGAAACCCCTATGGGAAAAAGCACAGGTGCTCTGATGGCCATTCTATGGTGGCTTTCTTGCTCAAGAGCATCCATGCAGTGTGGATACTCTCTTGTGTAAAAGCACATTGCTTTTGCGATGTGCTTTGAGGTGTGGATGTGCTCTTGCGTAAGAAGCTTTTGCGCAAAAACTCTTGCATGAAAGGCTTCTTGCACAAGAAGCATGTAGGGTAGATGTAGCCCTATTGTTGAACCAAATACTCTTCTTGGAAAATACATGACATAGATTACAGAAGATATAACTTTTAATCCTACATCTAAAGTGGAATTTTAAAAAAGGTTAGTTTATAATTTTGCAGATGTATGTTAACCATTGAGAATGATTTCTCTTTGGTAGTCTCAGAGGGGAAGCCATGTTAGTCTGTAACTGACAAAACTTAAAAAATAATGAATGGCCCCTCAACACCTTAGGGTACATCTACAGAGCAGAGCTAAAGTCGAATTAAGCTACATAACTTGAGCTACGTCAACTGTGTAGCTGAAGTCAAAATAGCTTAATTTGCCTTTTGGCACTGTCTACACGGCAGGAAGTTGAAGGAAGAACACTCTTCCTTCAACTCCCCTTACTCCTTATAAAATGAGGGTTACAGGAGCTGGAATAAGAAATCTTCCAGCTCAACATTATTTCAAAATAAAGGTTGGCAGTGTAGCTGCACACTATGTTATTTCAAAATAATATCAGTTATTTGGGGTCTTCAAAGTATTTGAAGGCTTCAATATCTGAGATATAGGTGAGAGGATTATTCTAGGAGGGGGTGGGTGAGATTCTGTGGCCTGCACTGTGCAGGGGGTCAGACTAGATGATCATAATTATCCCTTCTGACCTTAAAGTCTATGAGTCTATGAGAATGGGAAAAATGTCAATTAAGGTGTCCATTCTAAATGAAACTAATTGAGTGGGCTATAAATGCCCATTACTTAACTTGTAATGTCATTAGGGTTGTGAATGAAGTGCCCCATTCAAATAAGGTCTTTGTTCAGTCCTTAATTAAAGGTGTCAAATTTGTAGATAAAGGAAATTTCTGTAGCTTCTCTTTCCATATGGTTTTTGAAATTGCTTTGTAACAGTATGGTCACTTTTAGATCCATTAATGAGTGCCCAGGTAGGTTAAAATGTTTCCCAATGGGTTTCTGTGTGTTACCATTTTGAATATCTGATTTGTGCCCATTAATACTCTGTTGTAGAGACTGTCTAGTTTGGCCAATATGCAGAGGGGCATTGGCATAGATCACATTAGTGAATGTGGAGTTCTCTGAGCCGCTCATGTGATGGCTTATGTGGTTAGGTCCTGTGATGATGTCACTGGTGTAGATGTGTGGACAGAGTTGTCACCAGAGTTTATTGCAGAGGTGGGTTCCAGGATGAATGTGATTGAGATGTGCTGTGTGGTTGCTGGAAAGAATTTCTTTCAAGTTAGGTGTTGTCTGTAGACGAGGATTAGCCTGTAAGTGAGGATTGATCCAACAAACAAAATAACAGAACACTACTAGTCATCACCTACACTCCCCAATGTAAACCCCTCCAGCACATCATTGGCAATCTACAACCTATCCTGGAAAATGATCCCTCTCTCTCGCAGACTTTGGGGGACAGTCCAGTCCTCACTTACAGACAGCCCCCTAACTTGAAACAAATTCTTTCCAGCAACCATGTACCACATCTCAATCACACTCACTGAGATTGAAATTGTGATGTCACCCTCTCATGGCTAAACATCGGAAAGGGTATGAGACCTGCTATTATAAAATCATAGACAATGAGGGTTGGAAGAGACCTTAGGAGGCCATCTAGTCCAACCTCAAAGCAGGACCATTCCCAACAAAGTCATTCCATCTGGGGGTTTGTCAGGCCTCACTTTAAAAACATCAAGGTCAGAGATTCCACCACCTCCCTAGGCAACCCATTCCAGTGCTTCACTACCCTCCTTAGTAAAATAGGTTTTCCTAATATCCAAACTATATCTTCCCCATTGCAACCTGAGACCATTGCTTCTTGTTTTGTCAGGTAAAAACCTGTGGTTTTAGAACTAGAAAAAGAAGCTTCCATTCCCAGTTTTCTGAATAAGTGTATCTAGCAACTATGCTGTCTCCTGTATTATGTGGATTTGCTGAACCCAAACCCTAAGCTCAGCCCCAAAATAAATAAAAGGCAGTTGGGGAGTTGCAGGCAAGGAAGAAAGGGAGGAGGGGATAATGTAAGTAGTAAAACAAAATCTTTTAAATGTAAAAGAAAATAAATTTTGTTTTCCAGCAAAACATAGATACTGAGCTTGATTCATAATCCATTAAATCTCCTTCGTGTGACTTTAACAAGAGCTAGATTAGTTTTCCTAAATTCCCCTGAAAAGGCTCAGATTCACGAAGAATGCATCGCTTTGGTTAATCAGTTGTACCAAGCCCAGGCACACAATCTTTACTATATAACATTGTTTCCAAGGAAGTCTATTCCTACTATTGATTTACAAATTGTATACACTTAAAATGCTATAGTGGCACAACAGCTGTGTGGCAGCAGCACCACTAGACTGCTGTAGACATCACCTATGCCAACAGGAGGAGTTTTTCTGTCAATGTAGACAACCCATCCCCCTAAGAGTCAGTAGCTAGGGGAACAGAAGAATTCTTCTGTTGACTTAGGTATGTTAGCTTAGCTGAGTGATGTAGTTATGCCAACCTAATTTTCCAGTGTAGATCAGGCCCTAGAGGGATGGCATGTGTCTGAACCTGCCATAGGAGCCGACTTCTTGCTTCATTTGACTATAGAGCTCAGGAGAGGTGATTAAATTCCATTAATCAAATCATGTATCTGGTGAATTTCATAGCAGTTTTTTGAATAAATTATCTGACAAATAGCTTTTCCCGTTATGTGCACAACTTACAGTGCTAGGTGAATAATTCAATAGAATCTATGAATTTTGTGAAACCATTTTTTGTGGTTTCTTGTTACAATGACAGGAAGGCCTCATTTAGAACTTGTGTATATAATCTATTACACTGATGGTAATGGAGAATAACTTCTTCCCCTCACCAAATAAATACATAATACTAAAAACAGTAATAATAAATGGCAATCAGTAAATAATCCAACTATGTTATTTTACCTCAGAATAACACTTTTTTGTTATTCTTTATATCTAGATGTTTAATCTCTTTAAATTACTTTAAAATAAAAATAAGGGGAAGAACGTACATTGGTAACTCTATTATTGGTGGTTAAAATGGAAAGTTGTGTTATTTTCTGTTTATCTGGAAAAAAAATCAAAAGTAGCCCAGTGAATATAGAGTTAAAGGAAAATTCATGTCAGGGATTTAGAAAAATGTAATGGTTAGCTTGAAGAGATGTGATGTGCAAATTCTCATTAAATAATTAAGAAGATGTTTTCAAAACCAGTGGCATTTGAAGAAAGCAATGAAATCTTTCCTGTTATACCCCTTAAACAAATGACTGATGGGATCATTAAGACCTTGTTGGGGTCTCTTTCCAACTGATAGGAGAGCTGAGTGAGAGTAATTGAGAAGGATTCCTTTCAATGAGTTAGGTTGGGGTGCAGAAGAAAACCACTCATAGTTATTAGCCCAAAGGCAAAAATGTATAAATAGTAGGAAAGTATAGGACAATCAAAGAATATTGATAGATGAGGAAGAGGAGGACCAGACTATAGGTATCTCCAAAAGTTATTGTGAGTAGTTAATGACAAATCAGTGTGTTGAAGGGATGGAGATTTGTCTGGAACACCTCCCTTGATTCTGTGGAACATGAGAGCTGCAGAACTCTTGAACATTTTCCTTAGTACTCTTTAATACTCTGTTTCTATATCCCACTACCTTTAATTTGGGGTGCATCTACACTGCACCATAACTCAAAATAAGGTATGCAATTTGAGCTACGCAAATTGTTTATCTCATTTCAATGCTATTTTGAAATAGCTTATTCCATCCTTTGGCACTGTTTACACAGTACCAAATTTCAAAATTTCACAATAAAGTTTCAATGCTATTCCAAAACGTCCCTTACTCCTCATAGAATGAGGTTTACAGGGACGTTGGAATAGCGAGCCCAAAATAACGGGCTCACTCTGAAGACATGGGAAGCTATTTAGGGATATTCCGGTATTCCAAAATAGCATTGCAGTGTAGACATAGCCTAAATGTTTGATACAAAGAAATAGGAATCAGCCTGTGGCTTCCTGGTTTTGTTCTGCATTTGTGTAGAACATAGCACAATCTGGTCTTGGTCTTGAGACACTATAATGTACAAATAAATAATAAACTAATAATAATGACAATCTAATTCCATTTCTCATTTCTCAGTTCCCAAGTTGCCAGCAAATCTAAGTCCAAAGGCAATCTATGAATTTGATGTGCTATTCCCAAAACATGACACATGAATGACTCAGAGGCAAACACACTTTTAAAATGAATTTAAAGTGAAAACACAGTAACCAACAACATTCACTGTCAAATGAAAAACACTATAATTATTTTGCATCTTTCCTATCATTATGAGCTCACTGATACAAATACACCTGAGGATGGTGCTAACCTACATCTATTAGTCTGTGATGACTATTAATTGGCCTAGTTAAATGATCTTTCAATGGGCAGACCTTTATGTTGCTGAATCCCCTAGAACTGGCACTTGGCATATTCTCTAAAGAGGTATGAATGTTCATGGACTGAATGCACAAGAAAGGCTATTCTCCATACTTCAGAACTATGTTAGTGGTGTGATATGTAACTAACAGGAGATTGCTCTCTAGAGTGCTACCAATCTGACACTTTCATAAACACCAAAACATTTATTGTAACCAACATTTAAAACTTGGATGTCTTAACTTAGGAACTTAAACCTATATTTTGGCACCTAAATAATGTGAATTAAATTCTTGTTAAAGACATTCAGAAAGTGGAATACAATTCTTAAAAAATAATAACTTAATTTTATTTTTGGTTTTAATCAAAATGGTTTTCTTAACAATTCTGACCAGTTCTGATTTTCATGTTGGTGATATTTTTCACACTTCTAAATTCCATCACAGAACAGATCCACCTTTACAGATGCCTATTATTTCTACAGGAGCCTGTTAAAATAGCCTGGCAATTTTCTGGAGCAATTACTCTACATGTTTGCTCATTAGATAATATGTAATTGCCTGTATTACAAGTAAAGCTGATAGCTCTGCTCTTAGTTATGGTTGACAACATTTTACATTATCAGACTCTCTTTTACTTGATTGTAAGTAGGCAAACTTCAATCGTTTATGCTGAAATTGTTCATGCGTGGTGTCTGATTCAGGTTGAACATATATATTTTAGCAACAAAAAATGTAGCTATTTTCAGAACCAGGTAAGGGAAAATATATTCTTTTCCCATTAAGAAAATCTTATTTCGTTCATTGAGAAGCTCCATTGCCCTGGCGCCCTGAAGCAGGAACTTGAAATTTAGCAAAGCATTTATGTTTGTGTGAGGGAGGAATGTTTGTTTGTCTCTATGAAAAGTTGCCTACATATCGTCAAGTTACAGGCCTCTGAAAAATCTTCATTTGTATATGTTCAGCAGAGACTTGTTAGGGTCTGGCAGCTAAATTCTCTAAAGAGTCTTGAGCTGGCTGGAAATTGATCTGGAACTTTTTCTGATGAAAAATGCTGATTTCTTGAAAGTGAAACGTTCTGTGGGATTCTGTATAATATAAAATTTAACAGCGTTTTACCATTTACCTCCTTTTCACTTTGAAAATATTTAGAATATTGAACTCAAGACTTGACAAGCTACCTGAAGACTGCTGTTGATCCTTTGTGCCTTTCTTTGAACTAAGCACTCTCTTTCCAACAATAGCTAACTTGCCCAATTTGCACTCTGAAATATACAGCAGTATCTGAACACTGGTAGTTAATTTCTTTGCCCTTTCAAGGGTTCAGAAGTCCATTAACAAGCTCTCTACATGGAGTGAATTTCATCTGCGATGTAGATCTTCAGATTTCACAAAACAACATAATATAAATGGATAATCTTTCCTATCTAAAAATGATAGTTCATTACTTGTCCTCCCTTTTCTTCCCCTATTCAATTTTGTGACAAAGTGTGATAATTGTCTCCTCCAAAGTATTTCGGTGTGAGATGTCCTATATGGCAAAATCTTGTATCCACTGCTTAGTCATCTCCAGTCATAGTTACTGTAATCTCTCCTGTCGAATTTTTGATACTAGCCTTGCATTCTTCCATGCTGTCTCTTGAATACTTTGTCCAAATCTATTTGCTAGGCCTCCTCTCCTGATTCATTCCAATTCTTTCCTAAGCACTCACTTAATTAGGGTTTACAATAAGGGTGGGGACAGTAAAGAGTATTCAAACAAAAGTGTTCAACCACCAAAAGGAGTGCAAAACTTACCAGCCTGAGTGATGGCATGTTATTTTCTCACCTCTGCTCTTCCAACATTTCTGTCTTTTTATCACCTCGTTACTTTAAGCTTGCAAACTCTTCTAGATGGAAACTGCATCTGCACTTATTTCTGTGATATGCCTAATTTACCACTGGACTTTTGTCAAACAAATAATGAAAAATTATAATGAACTACTGACAAAATAGCAGAAATTTGACACACATTGTCCTGAAGCTTCTATTGATTTCCTCATGCACAAGTGCCATGTAATGTACAATAAAGACTAGTCTTACTATCTATTCTATATGAAACAACTGGTTGGAAGTGAGGGTTTTATTGGTGATGAAAGTAAAATGACACTGCTATTGGGATAAATCAACCAGGCAGGAGGCCTCCAAGTATGCACATACTTGGTCTCCATGACCCATGCCCCTGAAGATTGATACAATATTTTTACAGATTTATCTAAGGAACTGCTAGCTTCAGGAGGCATTTGGGCTGTGTGTCGATCCGAGATATAGAGACACAGATTGTGACTTGTTTGAAAATGATTGTTCATGTCACTGCCTAAAAAATTAAAATATTAACAATAAAATAAAAAAGATGATGACAGACCTTGTGCCCACTTCTCCTTATTTCTACTGACCATTGTGCTTAATCTGTTATTCTGTAGTTACACAGCTATATTGCTTTCCTGAAGTCTAATGATCACTTTCCAGTTCTGTGCCATTGACATCTATAATCTATGAAAAATTTCATGTTGTAATTGCCGTAGAATCTGAACAATATATAGTTAAAAATAATAAAGGGGATTAAATATACACTGGATGAAGAATTGTTTGGCATCTATGTGAGCTGATAGGGTTAGAACATTTTTTTAAAAAAATGAAATGTCCAGGGATTGAGGCTAAAAAAGAAGAGCTGCTATTTAGCATTTGTATTTTCAAATGCATACTTACTATGCATGAGCAGTTTGGTATACAAAATATAAGGAATACCATGTAAATGTTTTAAAATTCCAACTCATAATAAGTACAATAAACTTTTGTCTTTAACACTCAGTAACACAACATCTCTGCCCAACCATGTCCATTTTTAAATACTCACACTGAAGTGACAGGCCTATTCAAGTCAGACTGTGACATGTATATGGAATAAGATTTAGTAATTATCTGTTTTTGTGTATTAAGAGAGAGTGAAAGACTTTATGCCAAAAATATGGCAAGTGTTCTCCCTATTAACTCTCTAAATCTCTTAGGGTATGTCTAGACTACATACCTTGGTCGAAAGAGGGATGTAAATGAGGCACCTCGAAACTACAAATGATGCTGGGATTTGAATTTCCCATGCTTCATTTGCATAACCACGTATTGGCACTCTTTCAAAAAAGCGCTGTTTCAAAAGTAAAAGCGATCTAGATGCGGTTTATCATGAGTCCGCACTCGTAGTTTATGCAAATTTCACCCCTCTATTTAATCATGCATTTTCCCACACCCAGTCGCCATCTAGTTCAGAGACAAAATGCGGGTAGATCACCCTGGGGTCAGACAACCGCTTCGACTGGGCTTCGAGAATTGCCTTCGGATGGCGGAGAGGGAGGCCTGGGCCCACCCACTCTCCTGGGGCCCAGCCCAGGGCCCTAACGCAGGGAGCTAAGCTCCCTACGATAGCAATTGGGGGTGTTGCCCCTAAACATGTTTGCTCACGGGCTTCATGACCCCTCCCTGGGCCACTGCTCAGCTCCACCGCCCGGGCTCAGATCGCGGGTGCAATGTGCGCTCACTGCGTCCCTACTCCAGGGTTCCCCTGCACCTGTTCCTCCCCGCACCTCTCCTCCTGTGCCTCCATCTCCTGGCACTCCTCCTCCTGTTCCTCCTTCCTCCCCCCCTGCCCGAGCGTCCCTCTTTTACCTCCACTCCTGGGCTCGGCAGGTGATGTCACACTCCTCCCTGGCCTTACCTCGTCCCCTATGGGCGTCTCTGGACACCCACCTGACGTCACGTGTCCAGAGGGCATGTGTAGCCAGACAGGAACCCCCCTGAAACATCCATCTTTGCTTGCCTGGAGCATGCAGGGCACACAGAGCAGTAAGACTTGAACAGAAGGCCCGGATATGGCAGGCTGCTGTGACCATGAATGGCTGTAAACAGAGATACGCCAATTGCTGACCAAGAGGCTGCCGAGGAGTGCCCTTGACTGAAACCCATATTGATACGAACACACATCCGTCCGCGGGGGGAGGAATCTCTCGCCCAGTAAAAATATGTCTAGTACTCACAATTTAGTTATCTCTCTTGCAAGTGTAAATTAAGTTGAAACTTGCTTGTAAGAACTGGCGCCACAAAAAATGGACCAGTACAATTTGGCATCTTAGATAAGAATACGGGCCCCTACGGGTATAAAGATGGGTCCAGCATCACATTTACTCTGAGTGTCAATCTACCATCTATCTGCTGGTCGGGTTAGATATTTGACCTCCCGAGGCTCCATGGGGACGCCCACCTCGTATTCGTCTTTCCTAGGAATTGAGGGACCGGTCCTGGTTTGACCCACTGGAGTCGAGAGGCACAGAAGGGGGTAAAAGTTGTACCTGGATGTGGTCCTTTGTCTTAAGTGTACACATAGACTTAGAGCTCTTTAAAGATTAAGCTGTCACTTGGTACCATTACTTTCTATCTTCTTTTTTCCTATGTAACCATAAAATCTGTATTTGCTAGCAGTTATGAAATAGAGCAATAGCCATTGTAACCATATGATTTATAAGCTTCCTTAATAAACCTGTAACTGTTTAAGCTTTAACCTGACTCCTTCAGTTGCTGTAACAGAACCAAGCACAATTTAAAAGAATTTCAGCCGGTCATAAGGGACAGGTATAGGAAGAGTTTGGGCATTTGGATTGTGTCACTCCCACGTGACAGATCCATTGGGGCATCTCTCAGTCTTCCCTAAACTGCCTGCTACGAAGGGATTCTGTATCCTAGCAGCTGAAATCTGAGATGTAATAAGCTCTTCCTATAATCTCGGGGTGTCTGTCAGCCTGTTGGCTGCCCTCTGCGATGGGACCCCGGTCCTAGCAGTAAAGTCACGGACATTAAACTTTTTTTTCGGGGCGCCCTCAGCCTCTTAGGCTGCCCACTGCGACGAGACCTTGCGTCTCAGCAGTTGAAGACTTGGGTGTAACACACACGCACACACTGCCCTGACCGTCAACTGACAGCGTTATGTCATCCTCCTGCGCTAGGCCTGCGACTTCCTCCTTCGGCCTGGGGCAGAGGTGAGATTGCTTCACCCCGCCACACTGTTCTTTCGAAAAGGGAAGCCTTTTTCAAAGATCCTGTAAACCTCATTTTTACAAACCTCATTTTATGAGGTTTACAGGGTCTTTTGAGAAAGTCTTCCCTTTTTGAAAGAATCATGTCTAGACTGCGGTTTTACTTTCAAAATAGCACTTTTTCAAAAGCGCTCCATTACGTGATTATGCAAATGAAGCATGGGGAATTAAAATCCCAGCTTCATTTGCAATTTCCAAGTGCCTTATTTACATCCCTCTGTTGACAGAGGGATGTAGTCTAGATGTACCATAAATTCCTTAGGTTTCTCTAACTGTAAAAGTGCTATATGTAAACATACTCATTTTTAGCTGGGCAAAATCTAAAATGAAGTCCTAAGTCTTTTGTCATGCTCAGTCTCTTTGGGTATGTCTACACTTGCAGCCTATTTCAGAATAGGGCTGCAAATGTAGGCATTCGGAATTGCAAATCAAGCCCGGGGTTTAAATATCCCACGCTTGATTTGCATCTTCCTGGCTGGGTGCCATTTTTGAAATTTACAAGCCCAGAATAACTTCCAGCGTCTACACACGGCAGTGAAACAGGTGTTTGAAATAAAGCCCTATTTCGAACTACCTGTTATTCCTCCTGCAATGAGGTGTATTTTTCATGGGTTCAATGTCTGCTAATTGGTCTGGCAGAGTTTTTCACTTTTAAGTTAACTAGATGTTCTATGGAGGAAACAAAGCCACAGAACAAGGAAGAGGTTAGTCAGTGGACATTAAGAGCCAGTGGTTCCCCAAATTTTTGGGTGCTCTATGCAGCTGTGTATTCTGCATATGGGTAAGGAAGGTTCTGTGCAGAGCAGAAAAATAGTCATCATGCAAGTCACAAATTAACTGCCAGTAAACACTTACTGCCAACATAGACCAAAGTATACTCCACGTAGGTGTAATATTCTTTATTTGCAAAGAAGTGTCCTTGAAAAAAGAAAGTGAAATATCTTTTCAGCTGGCCAATTTCTGATCTCTATATTTTTGAGAATTGTCTTGGAGAATCTTACTTATGAAACTGTTTGTTACAATAATCAGAACAATTTTGTGGTGATCCCCTCTATTTTTCAGAGAATCTACATTCAGTTCTTCATGTTTACTCATTTCAAAAAAGCAATCTTTTGATTTCTAATGGAAAATTCTTCTAGTACACTCCTTCAAAAACCCCAAACCCTAAGAAGGAACTGACAGTTTTTAAGAATATTTATTTGCTTTGCATGTTTTGTCTCTAAAGGACTTACATCTGAACAACATATTTCAGATTTTGTCCTGGATTATGTAACAGCCTAGTAAGGATCCAACTTTTTTGCAATTACAAAGGAACAGCACATATAAGTTACATGCTTTGTTTTATGAATACCTTGGCAACAGGGGTCACCTTACTGGTAGCAGCTGTTTTTGTAAGCTGTGATGAGGATGTTTTTCAAAATGTTACTTTTTCTTTATTGTGGGCTTGACTGTTAGCATTTATATTGTACGAAATATATGGGAATACAATGGAAACTCAACATGAAGATTTGTTGATGTGCTAAATTCCTAGTGTGGGTGTAAAAGACTCTTTCAAGACAACCATTATGCCAATATAAACTGTATCCATTCACAATGTTCTCTGAAATGCATTGGAATTGAATTTTTAAACAGCAGGTCACACTGATAGTACATTGTTTGATTTCAGTAATGAGAATCAGTGAAATTAAAAAAGGAGAATAAAAGCCAAGCAGTTTAAAGGGAACAGCAATTTCCTTATACACAAAACACAAGAAAATTGCTGCATTTCTTAACAATGTTCTATTCATTCAAAAAGTAAGAAATAAAGAGCAATTACCTTCTTCCATATGTTGAAGTCTAATCAAAGAGAAGCGGGACCTTTTCTGGGAAGTTATCAATTTTGTAGCATACTGATAGAGGTGCTAATATAATTTTGTGACTGCAAAAATGTATACCTAAGAAAGACGCACTACATTAAAAGATGTGGAAATTAAATACACATGAAATATGTACGCAAGTGGAAAAAAAATTGGTACACATGTACAAAGAAAGCAAAAATACTGTTCTTTATGTGACAATCAACTAAGATCAAAATGGTAGGTGTGATTGGATCTCCAGCCCCTTGCCTTTTCCGAGGGATGACACCCCGTAAAATAGCCCCTCCCTGTAGTCCCTGGTGATCTAGTCACTTACAGTCAGGCACAGCAGCCTTGTCCATATAACAATGTGTTCCCCCTTCCTTCGGGTCACAGGGGTCGGTAAAGGTAGGGGGGCCCTGGCCACCCCCTCCACCGGGCCCCAGTTCAGGACCCTGTTGGTGGTGGGTGCATTCCCAACCACCAGCTCAGTGGGGAAATCCTCTGGAACATGCCAGATTCATCGGGATTGCCTTCTGGCTCCCTGCCCTCGGGCTACTTCCTCCCCTTGTCCAGCTGCATAGGATGTTATTTTGTGTCATGCTCCTACCCCTCACGTTGCTGGTCCTCTGGCCACTGCTCTTTAGGCTGCCGCTCATCCAGCTGCTGCCCCTCAAGCAGCTGCTCCTCCCTCTGGTTCGTGCTGCTCCTCAGGCTGTTGCTCCTCAGATTGCTGTTCCTGGGTTTGGGCAGGAGCTCCTTCCCCTTCCCTCCCCCTCCCCCCCAGTGACCAGCCCCAACTGATCAGCTTCTCTGGTCTGTATACTAGGGTTGCAGATGGAGCATGCCCAGTAGAGGTGTGGGGAAGGGGCCTGCTCCACCCCATAAGCCTGTCCACCAACACCCTGGCCAGTGCAGGGTTGGTACACCCCATCACAGTAGGTTATGCAACCCTTAAGCAAATTAGTGAGATCTAACACATGGGTGTATTCCCAGAGAAGTCAGTGGAATGCTATGGTATGTCTAGACTACATTCCTCTTTCGAAAGAGGAATGTAACTGAGGCAAATCAAAAGTGCAAATGAAGTGTGGATTTAAATATCCCATGCTCATTTGCATATTCACATCTGAGCGCTTTTTCAAAAAAGGGTTTTTTGAAAGTGAAAGTGCAGTCTAGACAGGGTTCTTTAAAAAAAACATTTTTTCAGGAGTTTGAAAAAGTTTTTTTTTTTCGAAAGAACTCCGTGTAGACTGCGCTTTCACTTTCAAAAAACCCTTTTTCGAAAAAGCGCTCAGATATGAATATGTGAATGAAGCATAGGATATTTAAATCTGTGCTTCATTTGCACTTTTGATTTGCCTCATTTACAGTCCTCTTTTGACAGAGGAATGTAGTTTAGACATAGCCCTAGTGTTTACCAAAAGATCAGCAGCATGAATTAGGTTTGCACTTTCACATTGTAAGTGTGTGTAAAAGAAACCATTGACGTAATGGGACCAAAATTAAATTCCTTAATGCTGAGGAGACAAATGTGATCTAGTTAGGTCTCAGTTTGGAAATTTACTTATTTACGCTGGCCAAAATATTCACATATGAGTGTCTCAAGTTGGTTGTTAAACATATTCACAAACTCCTAATATAAGTGTCCTAGGTTTCAAAGATGTTGAGTTCCCACTTCTCCCATTCAACTCAGTGGGATTTGTAGGTGCTTAGAACTTCTTATTATTGAACTTCATATCCACTGTACCAGTGGTGTGGAATAACCAGCCCATGGATGGGATTCACCAGGGTTAGCCCCTGCTGGGCAGCCAGCATTTTATTGACCTGTGCCTCCACAGGTACAGCCACTTGGAGTTCATTGCAGATCTCCATGCCTGGCCCATGAGGGCTGTGGGAAGTGGTGTGGACATGGACATTGGCCAGCAGCAGTGATCTGTAAAATAAGTACCAGTGACCTTATTGCCCATCCTTGTGCTACTCAGAGAATGTGAGTCTGTTACTGCTCCTACATACAGCAGCTAGCTTTTAAACTCAAACTGTAGAAACAAGCTGTAGAAACATCTGCTTTCCACTTTGGATAGCCTTGGCTTGATTATTGGTGTTCAAGATAGATGCTATCATACCTAATAATAATCCAGGTTGGAAAAAGTTGCCTTAATGGAGACTACAAAACACAAATCCAAGGCAGAAATCCAGAGATTGACAAAACTGCATGATGTTTCCTAGTGTTGTATATAGACTAAGAATGCAGGTTACCAGTTACCACAAGAGAAAATAAAAAAAGATTTGACAATAATTTCTGCACAATTTAGGGTATATCAAGTATTAAATTCTCAGATTTTAAAAGGCACAAATAACATTTTTAGTTGAAATTCTAAACAAGTTACTGAAATGTGACTGTGATTCCTCAAACAGAAGAAAACAAATATTAGGTTTATAATGCAGCAAGTAGGCAGATGTCCCTGAACAGGCTTAACTACTATTTGAGCATTATAATAGCTGTTAGAAAATATATGAAATTTAGTCTAACTACAGAGTGTGATGAAGTGTTTATGATTGTAAATGAAATATGTTAAGTAGCATTAAAGAGAACCTTCCAAATTAAGGTGTAGAAAATATGGCACAGAATGCCTAAAATTTTTCTTCGGCATTTGTGCAGTACACTAATGTGGTTTATTGAGCTTTTTTCATTCTGCATTTACACCATCATTTAAATGACCTCTAAATTTATTAAATTTATTGTAAGTACCTAATATAGTGGTACTTATAGAAAATGTTGCCTACATATTTCCATATATTAGTGAATACTTTTACTGGGAGTGCATAAATTGTAATACAAGATATCACATATATGGAAGTTGTGGTTAGATTAACTTTGTTTTTCTCAAACAGTGTGAAAGAACTAGAATAGTAATGATGGAAAAAGACTGCTCAGCTATAAATTATTTGGATGGAATTCAAGAATTACTAAGTGAAAATCTATGGCCTGTGTCATTCAGCTCAGCAGGTGATCATCTAGTCTGACCTATTTGATAACACTGGCATTAAATGTCACTCATGTATACCTTTATAGAGCCTATTAAGTTATGTTTCATTAAAGACCACTTTCCAGATGTACATCCAGTTGTAGCCTGGAGACTCTAAGACAGTGTTTCTTATACTGTGTTCTGCAGCACACCAGGTGTGCTGCGAGGCAGTAGGAGGTGTGCCGCCGAGAACAACAGAATTCAAAATGGCTGCCCTGAAAGGAGCAGGTGACCTTTTTACTTTTTTTTTTCTCAATAACTTTCCCCCAACCCTTTTTTTCCTCAATAACTATCCCCCTGGACCTCCCCCACCCCCACCTTTTTATTTTTTGGTCAATAAAAAATCCTTGGTGTTCCTCATAAAAAAAAATATTGTTTGGTGTTCCTCAGTCTTAAAAAGTTTAAGAAACACTGCTTTAAAAGTGGACAATTTATAACTTCCCTTCATAGTTTGTTGCATTTGCAAACCTTTTTTGCCTTACTCTAGTTTGGATTTGCTAGGCTTTAATAGCCAGCCATTTGTTCTTGTTTTGTATTTTAATACTAGGTTTAAGAACCTGTTAAAACCTGATGTTTTCTCCCCATAAAGTTTAGATAGTCAAGACAGAAGCAGACTGTGAGGGACTCCAAAAAGATCTCACCAAACTGAGTGATTGGGCAACAAAATGGCAAATGAAATTTAATGTGGATAAGTGTAAAGTAATGCACATGGGGAAAAATAACCCCAACTATACGTACAGTTATAATTTGGGGACTAATTTGGCTACGACAAATCAGGAAAGAGATCTTGGAGTTATCGTGGACAGTTCTCTGAAAACTTCTACACAGTGTGCAGCGGTGGTCAAAAAGGCAAATAGGATGGTAGGAATTATTAAGAAAGAAAAGAAAATAAGACCCAGAATATCTTACTACCCCTGTATAAAACTATGGTACGCCCACATCTTGAATACTGTGTACAGATGTGGTCTCCTCACCTCAAAAAAGATATTTTGGCCTTGGAAAGGGTTCAGAAAAGGGCAACTAAAATGATTAGGGGTTTAGAATGGGTCCCATATGAGGAGAGGTTAAAGCGACTGGGACTTTTCAGTTTAGAAAAGAGGAGACTGAGGGGGGATATGATAGAGGTCTATAAAATCATGAGTGGTGTGGAGAGGGCCGATAAAGAAAAGTTATTTATTAGTTCCCTAAATAGAAGAACTAGAGGACACCAAATGAAATTAATGGGGAGCAGGTTTAAAACTAATAAAAGAAAGTTCTTCTTCACACAGCGTGTAGTCAACCTGTGGAATTCCTTTCCAGAGGAGGCTGTGAATGCTAGGACTATAATAGAGTTTAAAGAGAAGCTAGATAATTTCATGGAGGTTAGATCCATAAAAGGCTATTAGCCAGTGGATAAAATGGTGTCCTTTGCCTCTGCTTGTCAGAGGCTGGAGAGGGATGGCAGGAGACAAATCGCTTGATCATTGTCTTCGGTCTACCCTCTCTGGGGCCCTGGTGTTGGCCACTGTCGGTAGACAGAATACTGGGCTAGACCCAGTACTGCCATTCTTATGTACTTGTACACGCAATCAATCTACCTCTCATTATTTATTCTGATACAGATTTTTCTGTACCCTCCCCAATTTTTAATATTTTTTTTAAATTGTGGATTCCAGTGTTCTAGTACTCATTAATGCTTTATACAGAAATAAAATCAGTTACCTCTTCCAATGTATAGATTTAAGCATTGCATCGGCTTTTTTGTCCCAATAATCCATTGGGAGCTCATGTTCAGTTGTTCGTTCACTGAGCTCATGTTGGGATTCAGCTTTGAGCCCAGCCCCCTCCTCCCCCCACCTCTTTCATCCACACAAAATCAATCTGAGTAGGGTCAGCAAGCACTCAGGCCCTGGATTGTAGGACACTGCTGGGGGTGGGAGGATAGGTCAGAACATGAGTCCCACCATGACTCATGTCTAACTCCTGTCATTTTGCAGTGTGGGTGCAGGTGAAGATGCAGACCCACACTAGAAGATCTGTATAGTACAATGTGGATGCATTAGCACAGCTGTGAAACCCAGGACCAGCAAATGTAAACTGTACAGATGCTCAAGCATGAGCTTAGAAAGATCAAATTAAAAAGTCCAGGTGCAAAAAACCCAGGTTTAATATGCAATGAAGACATCCATTTCAGCATCACTGCTTTCCAGGATACAATTCCCCATTCTGTAGATCTGGCCCATAGAACTTCACTATCAAATAAACTTATGAAAAAGAAATGAAAAATTAAATCAGATTTATTTCACAAGACATATTTTCTATGTGATCATGTGGGCTGACAAGTATTATTCCCAGCCTTTAATTTTATATGAGTAAATCAATATATCAGCTTTTCAATTATTTTGTCCAGGATACATGTCAGACTAATTGGTTTATAGTTACTAGGGTCATCTACTTGCCATTTTTTAGTTTTGGCATAATATTATCACTCTTCCAGCCTTCCAGAATTTACTCAATATTCCAAGTTTTATTAAAAATTGTCAGCAGCTGGTCACAGGTATCCTCAACCAACTGTTAGGTGAAAATTATAGCAGCCTGTGATTTAAAACATTGTATTCCTAGTAGAAGTTACTTAACAGACTGAAAAATAGTTACTATCCTCATGAGATAGGAATACATTATCCTGCTTTTTTCTGCATACAAAACCAGAAATATTAATTGAATGTGTTTGTCTTTTCTGCATGATTAGTAACAATTTAACCACTTCTATCTTGTAGAGGCCATACACCATTCTTAAAATTTATTTTGTTCCTAATATATAAAAAACATCTTATTGTTTTCTTCACTTTGATATCAGTGAGTTTCCCTGATATCTTTAGCTTCCTGTATCAATTTATTACACTTCTTTAGTTCTAATTTTTGTGGTATTATTTCCTGTTAAATAAATGAAACCCCATAAGCTCCTTATGTCTTTATGTCTTGATTAGACATTTTTATACCTCAGTGAATGGTAAAATGAAACAGGAGTCAGACCTGAGCAGAAGGTGACACACAGGGGAAGCCTTCATGCTGTAAGGGTAATATATGGGTTTTTATTTCTACTTGCTGTCTTCCCTTTCCCTTTCAACCAGATGGGTTTTTAATCATTTTCCCTCTATTTATAGAACATATGTGGTAGTGGTATCATTCAGGTGAATAATTTTGTAACCATGTAATTGTAAGATTGTCTTTGACTTTTTGCTACCTGTACTCCTCTAACTAATTAATCTCTGATAGAAGTACATCTCACCTTTCCAAATTTCGGAGAAATGTTCCAATAGATGCCAATTTGTATTTTAAAAATCACTAGCCACTGAAACATTTCCTTCTTTCACACAGCTATGGGCATGAAAAATAGGAGCAATAACATTCTTTGTAACTCTACAATATTTTTGAACATAAGTTTATTGAAATGAGTATACAAAAGAGTATCAGCTGTATTTCAGCTACCATTAGCAGGAAAGTGAACATAAATAACTTTAGTCATGTGAGGCATCTCATAATGCTACGTGGGATTTCTTTCCTAAATTAATTCTTAAGGGTTTTGTTTTTGTTTGCAGGTTTGGGGCCTTAAGGCAGTAACATGAAAAGAATTGTCTATGTTATGCTGTTGTACCTAGCCAAGGATACATTTTTTAAAAGTTGTCATTGTCATAGTACAGTAGTAAAAATATATTAACCAGTTTTCCATTGGTGGCATACTCTGAGCCTTCTCAAAATGCAGTTAATGAACCAGTGAGGCATTTTATTCCCTTCTGATATATAAAAATATGGAAGAAAAAAAATCAAATGGAGCAATTCATTTTATGATTAAAAATAGTCATGTTCAGTAGAGACACTCAAGGGAACTATCCTTGAATCTACTGGAGGATTTTCATTCTGTTTCCTCTAAAACATGTTAAAAGTTATTTTTGTAAAATCTAACAGTAAAAATGTATATAAAATGAATCTGAAGAAGTGGGTTGTGCCCGTGAAAGCTCATGATACCAATGATACCATCTACATGTTTTGTTAGTCTTTAAGGTGCTACTAGACTATTTGTTGTTTTTAAGTTTTTCCTGTTGTAGACTAACTTGGCTACCCCTCTGATGCAATAGAAATGTATTATGACACATGATTTGGCCACTCATGCAATTTAAACTCGAGGCCACAAAATTTTCTTATGACCTTCCATTATCCATGTATTCCCACAACCATTGTCTGTATCAGTTGGACCATGAATATTAATGATCAGTAACTAAAAAGCCAACAATTTTTCACTCTGCAGAAATATAGTAGCTAATTGTACAATAATAAATAACAAGGAAGTCACTTATTTACACACAGACTCAGGACCAGATTTCTGATAGTATAGCAGCACATGCTTAAATTCGACAAACTTAAGTCTTTTAACTTCAGTGAGCATTTAATCCTGTGCTTGTGGTTACCTTGAATTGGGATGCTTTTTTTCTACAAAGACTATCAGTGCTAATCCACCTACAGTGAAGTGGGGTGCCTCCTACTCACCTGGAAAGGGAAGGACCACTACTGAGCCCTGGTGTGCAGAGCCCCACCATGTTCACCCCTCCCACTAGCAATCTGTCGGTGGTACAGGGAGTATAGAAAGTGGGTGTTGGAGTTCAGTTGAGTTGTAGCCTGTTTCTGAGTCAGGAGACTTCCTTGGGCCCCTGTGAAGCTGAGGACTGACCAGAACTGCCAGTGCCACCCGCTGACCAAGCCACAGAAGAGTGCCCTACAGATCCAGGTATAACCCGAGGAGGAGTAGGAAGTGGCCCAGAGAGAGCCAGTCTGTTATTTTCAGAGACCCAGTCAATGTGTTGTGGCTGGATTTCCCACCAACTCAGTAGCAGATCACTCTGCCACTGTTAGGGTCCTGAGCTAAGATGCAGTGGAGTAGGTGGGTCTATGTCCGCACTGCCACCTTCACCCTGGAGGGCAGTCTCCCTATCTCTAGACAAAGAGGCCTGCCTCAGTCAGCCATACACCATAGCTAGGATTTCTGATCTCCTTTGTGCTCAACCCTGAATATAGGCCCAACCCTGAGATTCTTGTTGCCCTGCTAATTCCACAAAAATGGAGGACACACAGATGGACACACTGACCTGGACAGGGTAGGACCATCATCTCCAGACTATGGAAGCACCATTGAAAGGGATTTAATTTATAAATAGGTATAACATCCAGAAAGAAAGCAGCTTTTACTCTTTGCCTTCATGAGATAATTGTCTGAGCTGCTGTCTCCTATAGCCCACCACTTCATCCTCCATGTGTTTTCAATCATATTTCAGGTTCTGATCTTGCAAATACTTATTGCCTGATATATTGTTTGAAAATTGGCAAATTAGAATTTGCTGTGTATTGAAGGGAACATAGGTTGTGTAGCTCTCGTCAGATACATCTACTCTGCTATGCTATTTCAGGATACTTCCAGAATCCCGAAATAGCTATTCCATGTCTGGACAGTGCACCCATTATTTCAAAATATCTTTCGAAATAACGGGTACATTATTCCGGCATCCTCATAAACCTCATTCCACGAGGATTAAGGAATGTTTCAGAATAGCGGTTTATTACAAAATTTGGCATTGTGTAGACACATATTCCAAATTATGAAATGAGCTATGCAATTTGCATAGCTCAAATTGTGTAGCTTATTTTGAGTTTATTTCGAGCTTACGGTGCAGTGTAGATGCACCCATAGAGATTCTGAAAAAAAGGATTTCTGTTGGAGTCTGTTGGAATATGGAGTCTGAACTTCTATATAACACAGGCCATAATGATTCCCCCAAAATAATCCTGCCCCACCGCCCCCCCAAAAAATTCCTAAAGCATCTCCTTTAGGAAAAATAAATCAAATCTTGATTTAAAAATTGTCCGTGATGGAAAATCCACCATGATCCTTGGTAAATTGTTCTGAAGGTGAGATATTTTTACCAATAATCCTTTCCAGTCTAACTATATCTACTGGATCATGTTATACTCTTCTCTCCTAGGGTATGTCTACACTACCCTCCTAGTTCGAACTAGGAGGGTAATGTATGCATACCGCACTTGCTAATGAAGCCCGGGATTTGAATTTCCCGGGCTTCATTAGCATAAGCGGGGAGCCGCCATTTTTAAATCCCCGCTGCTTCGAACCCCGTGTAGCGCGGCTACACGGGGCTCGAACTAGGTAGTTCGGACTAGGGTCCTATTCCGAACTACCGTTACTCCTCGTGAAACGAGGTGTACCGGTAGTTCGGAATAGGCACCCTAGTCCGAACTACCTAGTTCGAGCCCCGTGTAGCTGCGCTACCTGGGGTTCGAAGCAGCGGGGATTTAAAAATGGCGGCTCCCCACTTATGCTAATGAAGCCCGGGAAATTCAAATCCCGGGCTTCATTAGCAAGTGCGGTATGCATACATTACCCCGCTAGTTCGAACTAGCGGGGTAGTGTAGACATACCCCTATACTGAAGAGCCCATTATTAAATATTTATTTCCCATAACTTCACACTCACTATATTATGATCCAGATGTAACCTGCTATTACTAAAATTATTTATTAACTTGTAGTTACCTACCAAATCCTCCTCCCAAATGCAGTATCATGTATAGAAATAATGTGGCATTCCCAGAATTTGACATGGATAGTAAAAGTGAATTCCGATTTGTAATAGTGTGGTGTTGGAAAGCTCTGATTCATACAATCACTGGAGGGTAAATGTAATAAATATAGCCAGACACTTGTGTTATCATTTCAGAGCACTAAGATGGAATTTTGTCAAATAATTTCCATTAATGCCAATAGTAAATGTGTATTAATTTCCCCGATCTCTGCTGAATATACAGCACCTATTTAAGTTTGTATCAATCTTTGCAGGATATTTGCAGCATCTCTAATCCAACAATTTCTATTTGTCACCTTGCATCACTGTGATGCCAATGAATATTTCAAAAAGCATTATAGACACTTTTCATTATCAGATTTATGTATATGACACAGAATTTTCCAATGAATATATAACCAGGGCTGTGAATTAATGTTATTATCCTCACTACTCTGTGCTTGATTTAACTGAGGGTGATATTGCTGAACATTTACACATTCCTTTGCCTAATCCATTTATATATTTCAATATAGATTTTTTTAAGTTACTGATAACATTCATTCCAGGTTTCTGGTTATCTTTTAGTTTCAGAATATCAGAGTCAGAATAACTAAGTTTTTCTCATATTCAAGTATGCTTTTGGTATCTCAGTGTATGAAGATTACTTTGGTTATTTTTTCTAAGGATCAACTACTCTTGAAAGCTAGAGTTATGTTAGTTTCTTCAATTTCAGTTTTCAATGGCCTTTGAGATTAACATTAAGTAATAAAATGGAATGATGAAAACCAATGCTGGGATGGGCAGACTGAGCTAAGTAGTTGAGTTATTAAAACTGACAGGAACTAGGTTTCTAAATGTAGCTCTCTAAAATGATTTCCCTTGTACTTAATGATCTCATTGAGATCTTTCACTGCAATGATATTCAGAGCCTATCCTACTTCATCACTTCATGGAAAACTTGGAAAGGTTCCATACCTTCCTATTTTTAATATTGTAATCTTAACTCTGGGTCTCAATTTTGGTTCAGAACTTCAGGAGCAATGCTTGAAACCTTTCCGTGGGCTGGCAGTTATTTCTTTCTGACTGATGTTAAAGTTAACTGGTAATCTACTGTGATTAATTCTTATTTATTAATCATAATTTACAGAGTGAAGTAAATACTGCACACATAACTTCATAAAGGAAGGGCTCTATTGACCTCTACATACAATCTCTTCTCCTTGTTTTTATCAAGCCTGTCACCAGAATGAATTAGCATATCTTAGCATCAGCTTTATAGTACTTCAATGGAGTAATACCCTTAGTTATTCAAGAAACTAACTGAAGTAATTTCAGAACCATTAGTTATTATCTTTGAGAACTCCTGGAGGATAGATGAGGTCCCAGTGCTATGGAGAATGGCAAGTAGAGTAAATATCTTTAAAAAGGGGAGAGAGAGAAGACATAGGGATTTATAGACCAGTCAGCCTAACATGGATACTTGGAAGGACACTGGAACAAATGATAAAACAATCAATTTGTGAACAATTAGTGGATACTACGGTTATAAGGAATGACTATCATAGATTTGTTAGGAAAAAATCATGCCAAAACAGCCTAATTTCCTTCTTTGACATAGTTCTGGCCTAATGAATGGAAGGAACAGATGTGATATATCTTCATTTCGATAAGGCTTTTGGTAGAGCCAAAGCAAACTACAGAAATGCTGTTTACATAAAACTACTGTAAGGTGGGTGCACAACTGGTTGAAAAACCAGTCTAGAACAGTGGTTATGAATGGTACACTATCAAACTGGGAGGATGCCTTTAATGGGATGCTGTAGGAATTTGTGCTGATTCTCATACTTTTCAACTGTTTAATTAATGGCATGGATAATAGAATAGAGAGTATGCTTATAAAATCTGTGGATGACACCATGCTGGGAGAGGTGTCAAGCACTCTTGAGAATGAAATTAGACCTTATCAAATTGGGGAACTGGTCTGAAATAAGATTCAATTCAATAAAGAGAACTGCAAAGTCCTACACTTAGGAAGGCAAAAGAAAAATTTAAAATGAACAAATACAAAATGGGGAATAACTATTTTGGTGGTAGTACTGCTAAAAAGGACTTGGAGTCATAGTGGATCAGTAACTGAATATAAGCCAACAATCGGATGCATTTGTGGAAAAAAAAGCTAATATTGTGTAGTTTATAACAAAATAGTCATATATAAGATCTGGGAGAGAACTGATCCTACTGTACTCAGCTCTGGTGAGGCCTTAGCTGCAGTACTGTATTTTGAGCACCAAGATTCAAGTGAGAAAATTGGAAAGAATCCAGAGGACAGCAACAAAAATGAAAAAAAGTTGATAGTTTTTAAATCAAACCCTGATCTATGAGGAAAGATTTAAAAAACCTGGGAATAGTCTTGTGAAAAGAAGACTGAGGGGGAGACCCAATAACAATCTTTAAATATGTCAAGGGGGGTTATAAAGAGGATGGTGATCAATTGTTCTCTACTTCTACTGAAGGTAGGGACAAGAAGATATTGTCTTAATCTGCAACAAGGGCAATTTAGGTTAGATATTAGGGAAAACTTGCTAACTATAAAGAGAATTAAACACTGCAATAGGTTATGAAAGGAGATTGTGGAATCTCTGCCATTGGAGGTCTTTAACAACAAAGTTAGACAAACACCTGTGAAGGATGGTATAATTTATATGGTCAGTTCTGGGGCTGAAATAGATGGTATCCCAAGGTCTCTTTGAGGTCTGTATTTCTATGATTACTATGTTCCTCCTTATGTTTCCTTCCCCCATTTCCATTCTTCCAGGATATGGTGGAGTGACCATCTCAGGAGCCAACTGCACCAATTTTATGCCAAAAACAATCCCCGTCTTCCAGTTTACATCCATAATCTAGCTCCTTTACTGCATCTGAATACCTACACCCAGGGCATGTCTACACTGGCGAAGTAAACTGATGCAAGATACACAGCTCCAGCTATGTGAATTGTGTAGCTGGAGTTTATGTACGTTGCACCAATTTTCTGGCTTCACAGTGGGAGGCTGACTGAAGGAACGCTCCCATTAACTTCCCTTACACTTCATGATAGCAAGGCTTGCCAGTGCCGATGGGGCCACCCTCAGCATTCAATTAAGTGAATCTTTACTAGACCCACTAAATTGAACCCTGGAGGATCAATCACCACAATATCCAGCAGAGACAAGGCCTCAAACCTGACTCCTGTTAGAGCATAATGCAACATCTATGCTACTGAAACTTCCCCACTGTAACAAAGAAGAAGAAGAAAATCTGAAATGAACAACAAAGAAAGCAGAGCTTCATGGTGTTTGGGAAGGATAAAGTGCAGAATTCTCCATGAAGTTCCTTATGGACATCAGCATGTAATTCTAATTTATCTGTTCAGTACTTAACTGTGATGAATACTATAGGAAAGTTAAGAAAAAGTTGTCATGTTATCTGAAGTGGTTCATGACTATGAGTGACTACTTCAGAGACAACTGTCAAAAGCAGGGCTGGTTACCATAAACTGATGGTATATTCTAAAATAAGATTTCACCAACCCATTTCCACTTCCAAGAAATGTGAATTCCTGGATCACTGTAATAGTCTTACCATTAAATCACTGGCAATTTGCTTGAGCATTCCAGTCTACTTTGACACGTGGGCAAGCCAGACATGGACCTACATACATACTTTTATTATGAAGCAAGGAAGATTCTAAGTAACTAGTGAACATTCCAAACATTCCAAACAATCTGGAGTAATAAGGCTGATACCCAGAGACAATTAATCCTTGTACCTTATAGTCATTGGCAAACCTCACTGGGGATATAAACAACTTTTATAGTAATTTTACAAGTTTCCAAGTTCACCGGTTGCCAGCATAAATCAACAATTTACAAATAATTGCCACACAATGAGCTACTTTTCAATAAACTTAGACTAAGCATAAGAAACAATTCCGTTATAGCATAAATCCCTGGCAAATATTGACATACCAAAGGTGATCACTGTAATTCTTTTGTAAATGTTTTTGTGGAAATGATTTTGCCATTCAAAACAGTAGAATAGCACTGCAGTTCTCACATTCATTTCTCTCACTCCCTGCCCTTTTAAAATCCAACACTACTGTAATACAGAATATTACATTACTCAACACTTATATTCCTGTAAATACAAATCTCTTTACTTTTTATCTGGAAAGCATAATTCCTGACACTTGCAATCTCCTGGACTACAGCAGCATTTCTTCATTTAATTTGAAACAGGGGTGGGGAACCTTTTTTGGATAGGGGACTGCTGACCACCAACCTGGTAGATTTTATGTGCTCCAGCCCCATGGTGGGATAGCAGAGGGGCTAGAGTGCCAGTGCAGGCTCCCCAGTGCTCGAGAGGGGGGAGAGTCCTGAGCCTTGGGGTCTGGATCCAGGTAAGCCGGGGACCACAGGTTCCCCACCCCTGATTTAAAGAGATAAAATGGCAGAAGACTTGGCTGTATGTCAGGCAACTGCGGTCCCCATATACTATTCTCTTGTTTGGAACATTGTTCATAGGAAGTAACAAAAAAATGCTGCCTCACACACACTCAGCGAGAGCTTTGGCATACAAATTGCAACACCTAGGCACAAGAGCTAAAGTGGCTTTAATTCACCCTTTGTGTTCTTTACAGCACAGACCACTCTCAGCGCAGGAAGGGCTCCTGGCATAATTTAAACAGCCCTTGGGGTGAGGAGTGGTCTGTTTAGATTATGGCACCCTCCTTAAGCTGCCCTACCTCACAGTGTTTTGCACCCTTGCCCAGGCCACACACCTCTCAACTTCTCAGACATGCATACATCCTGGCTGCATCTAAACTGGCAAGTTTTTCCACAAAAGCAGCTGCTTTTGCAGAAAAACTTGCCAGCTATCTATACTGGCTGCTTGAATTTCCGCAAGAACACTGATAATCTCATGTAAGATTTCTTGCAGAAATACTATGCTGCTCCCGTTCGGGCAAAAGCCCTCTTGCACAAATGCTTTTGCGCAAGAGGGCCAGTGTAGACAATGCGGTATTGTATTGCGCAAAAAAGCCCTGATGGTGAAAATGGCAATCGGGGCTTTCTTGCGCAAAACCGCATCTAGATTGGCATGGACGCTTTTCCGTGCCAATCTAGACGCTCTTTTCCGCAAATGCTTTTAACAGAAAAACTTTTCCGTTAAAAGCATTTGCAGAAAATCGTGCCAGTCTAGATGTGGCCCCTAGGTCAGGGCTTGCAAGTGCATCTGAATAAGGTTGTCATCCACAGTGCCTGTGCTGCTGGAATTCTCCTGGGGACAAATACAGTACTTTTTAGCGTATGTCTGCACAGCACCATTGTCCACGTCTACACAGCAGGCAGTTATTTTGAAATAATGTCGAAATACTGTGAAGCTGGAGGATTTTTACTCTTACTCCTGTAACCCTCATTGTACGAGGAGTAAGGGAAGTAAGGGAGGAAGAGTGCTCTATTTCAAAATAAGTGCTGTGTAGATGCTCCCAATTTCAAAATAAGCTATTTTGAAATAAGCTATGTAATTGACATAGCTCAATTTGCATAGTTTATTTCCAGTTAAGCCCTGCTCTGTAGACACAACCATAGGGCCCTCATGATGTCATGGATATTTTACCTAGTGTAAAGAAGCCACAGCGGTGATAAAGATCACTAGCCAAATGTTTTATCTTCCTACTCTGTAGATCACATTTGCAAATGAGTCTCAGCACACCCATTGAAATCTATCTTGTTTGTATGAGTACTTAAAATCCATTTTTGTACTTGCAACTTGGGTAGACAGACATCTAACTTCCTAATTTGAGAAAAAAATCATACAATTGCAGATGATATTTTAGAATCCACTTTTGCAAGTCATTGATGGTGTGTCTACACAGCACTATAACTCAAAATAAGATACACAATTTGAACTACACAAATTGCGTATCTTATTTCATCACTTGGCACTCTCTATACAGAGCCAATTTTTGAAATAAAGTGCTATTCCAAAATGTCCCTTTTTCCTCATAGAATGAGGTTTACAGAGATGTCAGAATAGAAAACCCGAAAAAACGGGCTTGCTGTGAAGATGCGAGATAGCTATTTTGGGATACTCCGGTATCCTTAAATAGTGTTGCAGTATAAATGTATCCTTAATTTGGTAATTTAGTCCTCCTCTTTTAAAGCAGATCCTAATGGTTGTGTAAAGAATACTGTTTCTGGGAATAGTTTGACTTGTGTGTTACAACATGAGGATATATGTGGCTGTAACAGTTGGTATTGCAGTGGTATACACTTCTGCTATTCACTTCTACCAGAGACAGTGAAAAAGAGAGAGATTTTTCTCATTTTTTAAATGCATGTTTTCACCTCCTTGACAAGCTACTCTTCATCTTGCCTTATTCTCATCTGTACCATGATCCTCTTTCACTCCATAAGCAACAACTACTGAAATGACATTCTCTGCATCAGAATGCTCATTTACTTCCATTTTAAAGTAGTTCCACTTATGTAAAACAACTGTCTTTGACATATTAGTTCACATACATGAAGTTATTATGAAAATTCCCTGTTTATTAATGCCAAGTTAAAATTTTAGGTAACTAAGGTTCATTTATCAGTAGTACTCAAATAACCTGAAATCTATTGTTTTTAATCCACAACTGTTTTTATTTTATTTTAAAGTTTTAATAAACAAATATACTCACAGTCCATAAGATAGCAAATACTTAAATATCAATCATCTTGGGTAATATTGTAAAGCAATTCTACAACCTTGTAAACTCTTACTTCGATAGAATAAAAAAAACACTAAAGGAAAATCTATCAAACAAAATTACCTTCAAAGATTGTTTTTTAAATCAGCTTCAGAGCCATACCATAGTCTCTTAATGGTTTTGAGAACATTTCCCGTTAGGCAGAATTCTGCAGGCTTTTACCAGTCAAACAGTACCATGTAAAATACATGCAAAACTGAGTGTGTTTGTGACTTTTCAAAATAGGTAATAATGAGTTGCACCATTACCATGAGGGAAATATAGTTTTCTTTTTCAGGATTTTGACCATATAAATCACAGAGCTACAAAAATAATTTGGATTATATCTGAAGTCAAGAGAAGTGTCAGTCAAAAAATAAGCTTCTTTTCTATCACTTAGTTTTTTAAATTTAATTTCTACTACCAATTCCAGTCATGTCTCATTCTGCATAACAGTGCTCAGGCAGGTGGTAGTGGTGAAGCCAAACCTCTGTCAGCCAGCTATCAACAGGAAAAAAAGCTGCAGAAAACTAAGCTGCAGAACAAATACAATAATCAGAAATGAAACAGATGAGCAGCAGAGATACACCTCTTCAATACAAATGTTAAAGCAGCAAATTGTCAAACAAGTCTTAGATAAAACATAAAACTTCTGAAGGGTCGGGACAAAATATGCATAGGTTGGCTCAGAAGACTAGTGATAGAATAAGGAGGAGTTCATCCCTAGATCAGCTGCATGGATTAATCTCAGGTTAATAGCAATTGAAAGCTTTTGGTTACCCATGTAAAATGGTTTGGTGATTTTTTTCCCTTGGTTCCTAGTGGCCAGATATCCATGTAGCAAAAACCATTAACCCAGTTGTCACCCTTGTTCATCTTCTTAGTAGAGTAAGCAAAGACTTGAATGGCCTTGAAACTACAAGAACACATCTTCAAGAATAATAGAGAGGTAGCTGTGTTAGTCTGATCTTGCTAAAACAAAAGGAAAAACGATGTAGCACTTTAAAGACAAACAAGATGGTTTAATAGGTGATGAGCTTTCATGGGCCAGACCCACTTCCTCAGATCATATTCTGGAAGAAAATTGACATGACCATTCTCTTCCACAATATGATCTGAGGAAGTGGGTCTGGCCCATGAAAGCTCATCAGATCTTTTAGTTTGTAGGAACAAAACTAAAAGTATGTACTTATCACAGGGCATAACTAGGGAATGAACAGGCACAGACTTTTTCAAAATGAATGGCTGCATGCGAGCAAAGTAGCTTCACAATGAAAGATAGGCACATGTGGAAAAGATTCAAGGAAAGGTATTGACAAGCTTTTTTCAGAATGCCACTGGCCAGATTTAAGTACGCACAAGTAAAACATAACTTTTCTGTACACAAACCAGGTGCAACACACTGAGATGATTTCCAATAAATTCCTCACTGACTGCTGAGCTAGTAATTCTGGCTTAAAAGAAAGAGCACTTGATGCAGCAAGCACACATGCATTCCTTCTACTTGAATGTGGGATAGGAGAGGAGGACTGGGATTGAAGCAGAGTCTTGCAGTGTTTTGGTGGGTGAGTGGTAGGGCAAAGACCAAGCAACTGTGCTGAGACAAATGAGAGAGCGATAGCAGTAAGGATAATAGGGGATGCCCTGGAGTGAGCTAATCATCTATAGCAGGACTGTTATACCTGACTCATACAACAGCTATTGGGGGAGGGGAGACATGGAAGGGGGTTGAATGGGACAATAAACATAAGGATGATGACAATGGAACTGCCCACCCCTGTTCTAGGTGGACCACTAACTCCAGCCTGATGGACCCTGGACTACTCAGTCCTGTAAAGCTTTTAATAGTTATAGTCATCACTTAAATTTCTGTATCTATTTTCAAACATACTGGAACTTCTTCCCCAAACACAATTACTCCTAATTTGGTCTCCATAGAAACCATCACAAAGGTACCCATTTAAGCCATTTGTGGGAAACAGAAAGCAATGTAACACAAAACACTTGTCACTCTTCAAAATAGAAAACATGTTGATAATCGTGCAGTATTCTAAAGGAAACAATTAAAAATGTATTACAGGGAGATGCTATATTAATCATTAGTTCATGTGAGAGGGAAGAGTTTAGATAATTCATTTCCATCCATCCATTATTTTTATTATTAAATATAAATAATCTACTAGACTGTAAGAAGGAAATAGCGACTAGAATAGCGAAAGCAAAAGCGAGTTTATAGGTGATGGATAAGATCTGGAAAAATAAAGCAATTAGCTTAGGAATGAAGCTGAGTGTCTTGAAAATGTGTGCATTTAGCAGCATGTTGTATGGATGTGAGACATGAGTAATAACAAAAAATTCGAAGAGAAGGATATTGGCATTTGAGAGGAGTTGTTATAGAAAGATCCTGAGAATAGGATAGATGCAGAAGGTCATCAATGAGGAATTATATCGGAAGATACAGCCGAAAGAGAACCTACTGCAGAAGATTATACAATGGAAGTTACACCTATTTGGGCATATCTGCAGAATGAACAACGAGTGAAAAGTTAAGACCCAGATATTCAGCAGTATTGACAGTCCAAATAGGAGAGGCATACCCCACAGAGAATGGGTAAATGATACAGTAGATTGTTGCAGAGCTAGTCTACAGAAACTAGGCCACCCTGCACTGGACAGGAAAAGATGGAAAGCAATAGCTAGGGAGGCATCGGACACCAACGGGCATTGAGCCCATGGCTGTTGTTGATGATGATGATGGATGAAACACCATGACAGGAATAAAAAGAAACAAACAAATCAGGGTTCTGGCAATGTAAATCCATTGAAATGTCACTAACATTAAATTCATGTAACCCCAAAATTGTCAGTCAAGTTACCCCTTGTGTAATCCTACGGGTGTGAGTCAAGTTATGCCAGGATACGTTTCAACCTTCAAGTACTTAGTTGTGTTGGAAATGAGATCTACAGACCAGAGGCCTTTTAAAAGATGATGTGATGGTATTGTCAAAGTAAACTATCAGGCTGTAGGTCTGGGATTTTGTGTGGATGGGTTAACAGGCTGAGGTGTCAGAAGCTAGAGACAAGACATGGGAGAAGTATTCCTGAAATCACTGAATGTTCATTTTTATGGTGGGAATAAGCACATTTGAAGTGTTGATTTCTTTTTTCTGCTTTAGTTCTCATTTGTCTCACTGCTTGCAGAATTTCATCATTAGCCATTTCTGTCCATATGGCTGGATATACAGCATATGACTCCTTAACATGTTCACATGTAAGTTTACTACTTCTTCCAGATCATTGGACTGCACTGTTAAATGGAGCATATATGCTTGACGGTGTGTCTGCCATTACTAAGTGGAAACTAGGTTAGAACTGCAGGGTCACATTATACTTCTCTTTTTTCAAAGACAGTCATTATATTCTTGGGGTGCTTTTCCAAGTCCCTTTTTGTGTATTGCAGTCAGTGGTTTGTGATCAGTTTCTGCTTTGAAGTTATAGCCATGGAGTAAGTAATTGGTTCTTGTACAACAATGAACCAGAGTTGGTGTCTACCTTTCAATGTGTGTATGCATCTTCTCAGTGGTTGCTAAACATCAGTTTATGGCACTGTCATAGTACAGCTTCCACTTCACATTTTGTGTATCTGTCTTTCAATGATGTCTTTCAATGGATCAGAAAATTGAATCACTGGAACTGATGTTAATGTGCTTTAAAACACTGAACACTTTTTCATGCTTTGGCATCCATGCCAGTTGGTGATCTCAGTATGTATTTACTTGCAGAATTCACCATGCCTAGCAGTTCTTTGAATTCCATTTTTTGCCTTCAGTCACAGCATGTTCATCATTACTTGAATATAATTTGTCAGGCAAGATTTTCTTGGAGGTTAGTCTTTTCCCAAGTGTTTTATGTCCATGTTTGAAATTGACACTTGACCTTGTTCAGTTTATAATTATTAGCTCCCACTGTTTCGAGTATTATCCTCAGTCATTCTTGATTTCCAATGGCAGTACTACCAAATATTATTATGCCATCATTGTACACTTTCACAACTACTAGACCTTCTAGCATAGGGGTGAGCAATAAAGAAAGGTGGTGGCCTGCCAGGGTTAGTTCCTGGTGGGCTACCATCACCACTGTATTTACATGTGCCTCCACCAGTATGAATGATTACAGCTCTTGTTGACCACAGGTCACTGTTCCTAGCCAATGGGAGTGGTGGGAAGTGGTGTCCTGGTCCGCGCTGCTTCCTGCTGCTCCCATTCACTGGGAATGATGATCTGTGGCCAATGAGAGCTGTGATTGCTGATATCTATAGAGGTGCAGGTAAATTTTTCAGTGTGAGCCCATTAAGGACTAACGCTGGTGGACTGACTCAGGCCCATGGGCCAGTGTTCTCCCACCCCGCTCTAGCATTTAGCTTTCTGTATGGTGAAATACATCAGGTGTTGAACATTTTCTGAGAAGCATTCATGGTGCCAAATGGTGTGATGAAAGAGAAGGTCTTAGAGTTTTGTGTTCATGGGGATCTGCAAAAACCTAGCCAGTCAATCTAAAGTGCTGAAGAATTTGGTTCCTGGCATCTCCAACAACAATTCACTTCTTGTGAGCAACTGGAAGTGGTCTCTTTTAATGTTTTTGTTCATCCTTTGAGGATTCATACACAGCTATAGTCTCCATCCTTTTTTTGCTATAATTACTGAATGAACCCAGTCTGGTGGTTCTTCTGGTATCTGATATTACCATTTGCTTTCATGCTTTTCAGTGCTTCTTCTAGCCTCTGACATATGGTTTATAGAACTTTTCATGTAGACTGTTCTCCAAGTTCTCCACCTTCCCTTAACTATATTATTTATGTTACTGGGAGGTACCCCTTTCCTGTCAATACATCTTTATGCAATGCTACTAATGCTTTCATATCTGGTAAGCCCCTTTCTATGAGGAAGAAGCATTTTTCCGAACGAGCTCTTTCAGAAAAAGGCATGTATGGATGGGGAAGAGGAAGTTCTTTCAAAAGAAGAGGAAAGAGGAAAAATCACAGGTGCCCTGGTGGCCACTCCGTCCATAGTAATCACAGCTTAAATGTGAGATAGCGTCCATTTAGTGTGGACACTATCTTTTGAAAAAGCAGATGGCTTTTTCAATGCATGTTTGCTGGGTATACACTCTCTTTTGAAAGAAGTTTTTTTTGAAGATCTCTTTGGCACCCGGAGCTTCTCCAACTGTGGGATGGGGGTGGCAATCGACAGCATGAACATCCCCATCCATGTCGCGGACCACCAGGCCTCCCTGTACATAAACCAGAAGGGATACTTCTCGGTCATCCTGCAGGCTGTGTTTGACCGCCGAGACCGCTTCCTGGACATTAATGTGGGTTGGTCTGGGAAAGCACACGATGCTCGGGTGTACCGCAACTCCTCCATGTGCCAGAGGCTGCACGCTGGGACTATCTTCCCCTACCTCCACATCAGGGTTGGGGACGTGGACATGCCTGTGTGCCTGGTGGGGGATGCGAACTACTCCCTACAGCCCTGGCACATGAAGCCCTACACGGGACACCTCAATCCCTCCCGGCAGGCCTTTAATGCCATGCTCAGCAGGGCCTGCATCATGGTGGAGGGGTCCCTCGGCCAGCTGAAGGCCCTATTTAGATGCCTCCTTACCTGCCTGGACCTATCCAAGAGGAATATTCTGCACATGGTGGTGGTATGCTGTGTGCAGCACAATTTGTATGAGAGGAAGGGGGAGGCTTTCTTGCTGACCACTTGGCTGGCCTGTACATGCAGCCCTGCATGGCTGCCACCCGGGAGGCTCAGCGGTTGGTTGTCAGTGTCTGGGAGGCCTTGCGGGGGAGCTTCCAGACGGAGGATGAGTGAGATCTCCTGGGTATGCCCCACTGGGGCCTTGTGCCTTATTCCATCCTCACGTCCTTCAAGTTTCCCCTCCCTAACCCCCCTTCTTGATGTAAAATAAACATATGTGTATTTCCAAAAACAAACTCTGTTTATTGAACATAAGTGGGTTGGGGGGCAGGGAATGAGGGCAGGAGAGGGGAGGGGTAAACCTGGGAGGAAGGAGCTGGAAGCGGGAGGCAAAGAGAGGAAGGGAGAGGAGAAGCTCAGGGTTGCAGGTCTTGCTAGTCCACCTATCTCCCAGCACTGCGGGTGTGGGGGCCTCGGCGTCTGGGGGGGGGAGCGGGTTTGGAGAGTGGGACAGATGGGGGACAGAAAGAGGCAGGTGGGGGAGCAAGAGTGGGAGGAGGAGCGATAGATGAGGTGGCAGCAGGGGCTGGAGCAGCAGGAGGCACCAATCTCTACAAGGGTCTGCAGGTGTTGGCAGATGGCACGGCCCTGGGCAAACAGCTCTGACCAGCTCTCCCGCCATAGCTGCAGGTCTTTATGCAACCAGTGCTCCAGAATGAAGACCTGCCTTCACAGGAGCCCCAGGTGCTGCCACTGGTATTCTGGTTTCTTGTGGAGAAACAAGAGAAGTGGTCAGTTCTCCCTGGGGACACAGTGGGTGAAACCCAGCACCACTCTGCATGGCGAGGACCACAGGTGTCTGAACCATCAGAGTCAATGTGCTTGCACACATCCTGGGAGTGTGAGCTGGCCCGGGACTGCACCCATGCTCCTGTGCTGTATATAGTGTGGCAGTGTGGGGGGAGGGGAGATGTGCGGTGTCCCTCCCCGGGGTCAGGAGCATTTCCTGTGCCTTCATACATACACGCATGTGGGTAACAGGCTAGGGCCCCTGTGTGGTAGTCAGCTAGGGCCACATGCTTAGGGTGGCACAGCACATGCACAGGTTGCTGCGTGCTCTGTGGTTAGCAAGGCCCACGCGGTTCCTGGTCTCCCTCCCCCTTCCCCACCCCTCGCCCTGCCCCGCCCCGCATAAGGGGACAGTGATGGCACTCACATGTTGAGGCCTCCCCGGCCTCGGATGATACCGGTGACATAGGTGCTGTGATGCCTCGGGGGTCCTGGGTGAGTGCCAGGCTCCCTCCAGGCTCCTGCAGCTCCTAGCCATCATCATCCTCCTCCTCCTCCATGCTCTGCTCAGGGCCCTCTGCCCCAGAGTTGATGACCACTTGGGGGGCACGGACCTTCTGACTCCCCAGGATGTGGTCCAGGGGTCTGGGTCTGCCCCTGGTTGGGAGCTGCTTCCTGAGGCCCTGGCATAGGCCTGCCACAGCTCTTTGATTTTCATGTGCACCTTTTCCTGGGTGCGCATGTGGCCTTTGGTGGCCAGGCTGGCAGCCATCCCCTGTAGATGGCCACATTCCTGAGCCTATTGCGGAGATCGTGGACGTTGGAGGCCTACCCCCAGTCAGGTCCACGATCTCCGCACTAGACCAGGAAGGCGCTCGCCTTTTGCGTCTCCTGGCAGGCTTCTGGGAGCTGCCAGTCTGGTCCTGGGGAGCGATAGAGGTCTGAGTGCCAGTGGGTTGCTGGCTTATGCTGAGTCAGGGCAGTGACTGCTGGCTCTGTGCTGACAGGCTTGCAGCTGGCACTGGCACTGTGGCCAGAGTCTACCCCTTTAAAGGCTCCGGAGCTTGGGGGGGAGCACAAAAGTTTTCCTCGTTTGGCCCAGAGTGTCTACCAGGGAACCCTGGGAATGGGTAGAGGCCCCCTATTTCGAAATAAGCATCTACACAGCGCTTATTTCTGTTTAGCTATTTCAAATTTGGTGTTATTCCTCGTGGAATGAGGTTTACCAAATTCGAAATAAGTGCTCTGCTATTTCAATTTAATTTCGAAATAGAGGTTTGACTGTGTAGACGCTAATAAAGTTATTTTGAAAAATGGATGTTATTTCAAAATAACTTTGCTGTGTAGATATACCCTTAGGGTACATCTAGTCTACAGGCTTTTGTCGACAGAAGTTTTGTTGACAGATACTGTTGACAAAGCTTCTGTCGACAAAGAGTGTCTAGACTACATTCAGTTCTGTCAACAAAGCAAGCTGCTTTGTCAACATGGCAGTGTAGACGCAAAGGACAGTTTAGATGCAATAATGCCTTCTGTCGACAGAACTCTGTCGACAAAAGGCGTTATTCCTTGTAAAATGAGGTTTACCATTCCTTGTAAAATGAGGTTTAACTGCCGAGTTCTGTCGACGTTATGTCGACAGAACTCAGCGGTACTGTAAACGCACGTTTAGTTTTGTCGACAAAAGTCCATTTTTGTTGACAAAACCCCATAGTCTAGACACACCGTAAGTGACTCTAAACACCTCACATATAAGTAGGCCCATGACTGGTTGCTTGCCTTTTCTACCACCACGAACTCTCTTTTCATTATTTTCACTTTGTATTTTAAGGTAACCCTTCGTACCCTCTTCCATTTTCCCTCCATTATGGCCTTTCACAGACACATTTGACTCTTCCACTTTTATGTGCTCCTCATCTCTTTCTATTTCAGTTAATATCATTATATTTACTTGTGCCCTAGAGTCTACCCTCTGTCATATAAAAGCCATTTGTATACATTTTAATTTGTCAATCTTTTGAATTTACAGCATTCTCCATTATTGTGCTCCTGGATAGCACTTCTTCCCCTGAAAAATCCATTACTGCACTTAATTCATTCATTTTTCTGCTCTCTCTCCATATTTTAGCATAATGGTTGGGTTTTATTACAATTTCTGCATATTTTCCTGACTGCTGGACATTTCTTAAACTCATGTTGGTTGTCAGATCATTACAGTGTAGCATTGTATCCTGCTTGCCTTGTTTCTGTCCTCAGCCAATTTAATTCCTGTGAACATTTTCCTTACTGGTTTTAGTATGGTGTTCACAGTCGTGTGTCTTCTGCATTTCTAGATATTTTATTTGCATTTCTGCATGATTAAATTATTATATAAAAATTGTCCTTTACGTGTCATATGCATCGCCAGAGCTGGGGGGGAAAGGGCAGAGCCACGTAGCTTTCCTTTTCCCCAGTGTTTGAGTGTTGAGAGTAGTGTGGCATTCCCCCTCCCAATTCCCTGGAGCTCGGGGGGAGGGAATGGGGGTGAGAGGCCTGTGGCCTCCTCCCTCCCCATCTCTTGTGCTCCAGGGCAGGGGACGGAGCCACGCAGCCTTCCTCTTCCCCTTCCCCTCTCCCTGTTCAGGGGTGGGACGGGTGGCCAGAACCTTGTGGCCTCCCCCCTCCCCAGTGCTCCAGGGGGAGGGATGGGAGCTACACAGCATTCCCCTCCTCCTCTCTGGTAGTCTGGGGAGGCAGGAGGGGGTTGGCGAGCATAGTGAGCAGGGGGCACAGCCCCCTAGTTTTTACTAAAGTAAAACATGTCACAGGTGTCTCCCCTTTGTTCTGTGTTCTCATCCTGAATATAAGTAACGCTTTTTTCCTAGGCATAAGAATGTTCAGACATTATCTCTGCAAACCTTTCCTCTTTCCCCCTTCCATCTGTATGGCATGCATTGCACTCATCTAGGGCTTCTGTGCCAGCCACTTTCAAGATCAGAACAGTCTTTTACTCATCTTCAACTTACTTGTCCTGCGGCTTTCGCATACCATTCAAATTGCGGTTCAAACTGTTTTCTCCAGGCACGTTCAGGTTCTCCATGCCTGGTTCTCCATGCTGTGGTAGAGGGAGTTACTGGCAGTTGCAGAGGTGCTTTAGCAGCCATTTCACCGATACCTCTCACTGGATCCTCCAGCATCTTGTGCCTTCCACTCCTCACACCATGTAGTATCTTGGAACACATTCAAGCGGTTAAGTGATTCCAAGCTAGAGGAGACACGCTTGTTCTAACTTTTATCAAGCTGGCACACTAAAAACAGAGTGTTGCTACAGTGACGTAAGTGGAGGGAGGTCTAGTTGCCCTGAGTATGTGCCCATCAGAAATGGTAGGTTTGTATTCATGGCTTATAGTCCATCCCACCATTCACACCACTGCACTTATGCTCTGTTTTAACATGAGAGTTCAATCACAGCTAGCATGTATATATCTCCTTGAAGTAGGATTCACCCTCTCGATTCTCTAAGCCACGTGGACATGCAGCTACACATCTGCTTAATAAGCCCTATAGAGAGGCTCAGGGCTGCTTCACAAGAGCACACAGTGGCTGGAGTTGGAGAGGTGCATCCCTCCTGTTATAGCAAGACCAGCAGAGGTGCCCCTCCTTCAGTCCAATCCAGCTTTAACTGAGCTGCTACTCAGAGAGAGAACTGGGAAGCCTGTACCCAAACCCCTTCATCCTCTGCTCCATCCCAGATTCCCTCAGCCATAGCCTTCACCACTGCACCACAACCTTCTGCTCCAGCCTTGAACCCTTAACCTCTCATCCCCAGTCACATCCCCGAGTCTGTAGCCTATGTGCATCATTTCCAAATTGGTATACATAAAATACATTCAACACATAGACATAAAAAATTAGAAGGAACACTATTCACCACTCCAACTCAATGTGTCCATACTCTTCTCGAAAAGTATCAGTTCAAGATAATCCTTTTATTATTAACAGAAGCTATGTACAGAAATAAGGTAACAACTTTCTATTAAGGGTCCAGAGAAGAGCAACAAGAATGATTAAAGGTCTAGAGAACATGACCTATGATGGAAGGCTGAAAGAATTGGGTTTAGAAAAGAGAAGATTGAGGGGAGACATGATAGCAGTTTTCAGGTATCTAAAAGGGTATCAGAAGGAGGAGGGAGAAAACTTGTTCATCTTGGCCTCTGAGGATAGAACGAGAAGCAATGGGCTTAAACTGCAGCAAGGGAGGTTTAGGTTGGACATTAGGAAAAAGTTCTTAACTGTCAGGGTAATCAAACACTGGAATAAATTGTCCAGGGAGGTTGTGGAATCTCCATCTGTGGAGATATTTAAGAGTAGGTTAGATAAATGTCTATCAGGGATGGTCTAGACAGTATTTGGTCCTGCCATGAGGGCAGGGGACTGGACTTGATGATCTCTTGAGGTCCCTTCCAGTCCTAGTATTTTATGATTCTATGATTACTCTTTATAACTGCTACTAGCAACAGCTGTGTCCTGATGGGGGGAGGAGAGGAGATCTTTGTTTCACTCTCAGTAGGAAGTCAAAGGGTATGTCTAGACTGCGGGGGTTTTCCTGGATACAAGAGGCGTCCTGGAAAAGCTCCGCCACATCCAGGGAACGCATTTGCTCTTCAGGTTTTTTTTTTTTTTTTTGTGGGAGAGAAAATGCACTCTTTCAGAAGCCCTATCTTCCTCATTCTACGTGGAAGAAGGCATGTTCTGAAAGAGGGGGATTTTCTGAAATTTGGCCCAATGTAGACAGGCCAAATTTTGGAAAATCCTCTTTTGAAAAAAATGGAAAAAGGTGCGCAAAATGCGGAGAACATTTTGCGTACCTTTTTCCAAAAAAAGGTGTAGTGTAGACCTCACCACAGAGTGCATCTGAAGTATACAGCAAGTGTAGATTCACCACACCTCCTGGGAGGTCTTACTCTGTAGGGGTATGTCTACACAGCAAAGTTATTTTGAAATAACTTTACTAGTGTCTAAACAGCCAAACCACTATATCGAAATACTTTCGAAATAGCAGTGCACTTATTTCAAATTTGGTAAACCTCATTCCATGAGGAATGAAGCCAAATTTGAAATAGCTATTTCGAAATAAGTGATGTGTAGACATTTATATTGAAATAGGGGGCCTCCAGCCTTCCCAGGATACGCTGGTGGCCACTCCAGCCTCAACCAAGAACACTTCTCTCCCTCCTCCCTTCCCCGGAGCCCTTAAAGGGGAAGACTCTGGCCACAGTGCCTGTGCCAGCTCCAAGTCTGCCAGCCCAGAGCCAGAGGTCACTGCCCCTGACCCAGTGGCCCCAAAACATGAGCCAGCAAGCCATTGGCATCCAGCCCTCCACCACTCCTCAGGAGCAGTCTGCCAGCTCCCAGTAGCCTGCCAGGGATGAGATCATGGACCTAATTCAGGTTTGGAGGTGATGCCCCCAATGTCCATGATCTCCACACTAGATGGAGGAACATGGCCATCTACAGAAGGATAGCTGCCAGCCTGGCTACCAAAGGCCACATGCGAACCCAGGAGCAGGTTTGCATGAAAATCAAGTTGGTCCGGTGAGCCCCCCAACCCTGAGCCTGAGCTTTCCCTTCCCCTTCTTCCCCTTGATTCCCCCCTCCAGCTCCCTCCTCCCAGGTTTCCCCCTCCCCTCTCCCACCCTCTCTTCTCCCGTCTCCTGCCTCATTTCCCCAGTCTCACCACAGTTTCATTCCCTCTCCCCAGTTTTGTTAAATAAAGAGTTTGTGTTCATGAAAATACGTGTATTTTATTTGACATCATGAAGGGGGGTTAGGGAGGAGTAAGTGGAAGGACGTGAGAGAGGTATGAGGCACAAACCCCCAGTGGGGCAGACCAGGGAGGCTCTTAGTGCTCCTCAATGTGGAAGCTGTCCCGCAGGACCTCCTGGATACTGACAGCCCCCGATGGACTTCCCGGATGGCAGCCTGCAGAAAGTGCAGTCAGGCTCGCAGCACTGTGTCTACGAGAAGCACAGAGTGCCCAAGGGCAGCTCTGGCTCCATGTTGCAGAGCGCTGTGGTGTCTCGAGTGAGGGCAACCATAGCTTCCAGAGACAAAACGATTTGCTGTCCCGTGGCGAGGTAGGCAAGCCAGCAGGGAAAACTGAGAACTGGCTTTCTGGGAGGGTCCCTTTAAGCACCGACCTCAGATAGCCTCAGGCAGCAGCCACACAAAGTAACTCCTGACCTTATGCTCTGCTGGACCTGGTACCAGCTGGCCTTAAATGCGATTCAGTGTCCACTCGGTGTGGACGCACTATTTTGAAATAGCAAAACACTATTTCAAAATGCATTTTGTGTAGACGTGTTATTTCAAAATAAGTTATTTCAAAATAATGCGGTAGTGTAGACATACCCAAGTACACGTGGGTTTACCAAAATTCACATCTGTACTGGGACTGCAGAGTGCAGAGTGATGTTTTCCAATGTGTGAGTGTGGAGGGGTGCACATTTGTGTAAAGCTATTGTTTTTACATTTATAAGGCTATCCTGACATCAGACTGGAAAATGTCCATTTACTTTTTTGAGAGGAAAGCGCTCATTTACTTTTGTGTGTGTTCATTCTTTGATGAGTCCACATCTTCAGCATCATGTGAATAGGATACATTTTTACTCCTCTAAGATGATACAGGAGCAGGTGCGAGTGCTCAATTGTATAAAATTACAATATGGTCTTTTCAGACCAGAATGATGGGCAAAGAGTAGGTAGATAATCTTGTTGCAGCTGCAAAGATTACTATTTTTCCTACTGAAAATGACTGATTGAAACAAGCAGCATGGATTTACAGATGCACTATTTCATTTTTTAATCTTAGTAAGTGTATTACTTACTGGGACTATTTTTGCTTTAGTGTAGTCCTAAGTGGTCATGTGCTAGGCATTAATGATTGTGCAAACAACCATGCTTGTGTCCTATAATTGAAAAGACTCAGATTGCTATATTTAGTAGGGATTTGGCTCTTAAAGGTTAACACAAACCTGTGTTACTAATACTTGTCCATGGTGTAGGAATGGTGAGGAAATTAAAATGGCTGTCAAAGAGAATACCTTCCAAGCAAGTGCCCTTTCTTGCTGTGACTTCTTCTGGTTCTACCTATTAATTCCTTAGGAATGATTTCCACATCTCACTATGCATTCATGTCACACAACAGGGAAAAGCTTAATTTCCTCTGCGCTTTTTTCCAGAAGACCAGCAGCAATGACTACATATGAGCAGCTAAGCTGGAACATGGTGTTTGGGTGATATCGGCTCTTGCGCAGCAGCATTCATTTAGAGCTTAGCGGATTGATTAAAGCTTATCAAAAGGAAGCTTTAGTGAATTTATTTCTAACCCACCCACCCTCCAAACAGAATATGCGTCTTCTGAGTTTCTTTTGATATGTTATTTTTCACTTTGCTAGCATGATTTCTGCCTCTGTGCAAATGAAACCTAAATGTGAATGATGGAATATATATTAAAGAACCACTGTCTAGAGCACCACCGAATTTAGCTCAGTTCTCTATTTAACTTTATGGGAGTGATGTTAACAACAACCACTGGCATTGGACCTTTTATTCTTGTTAACAAACTATATAAATGTGTGTGTGCAAATTAGAGATGGGCATTATGTTTTGGAAGGGAGCATATATGAAATACAGGGGCACCAAACTCATTAGTGTCCTTGAAAAATCTCCACACAGCGTTTCAATTTGTTTCAGGTTTTAACTTGTTCAGCTTTCCTTGTCTTTAGCAACAAGGATGTTAGAGTTTTGCACATATTTTCTTTCCAGAAGCTACTATTCAAACACTCCTAAAATAAATCCTCAAGCAGTCTCAAGTAAGGCATTCATTCAGCAAGTGATTTTACTTTGTCTAACACAAAATGAGAGCAATTCATCATAGCTTTATTTCTCATGCTTCCCTTCCCCCACCCCAAGCATTTAAACCAATGTCAAGACTGATACAGGACAGTAACCAACCTAGTCCCACCAACTAACCTCCTAGAAGTTGAAACTCCTCACTCTGCTCTGTCTGTTTTATACTTTCAAAATGACCTTCAAATGGTTAAAGAAAATACAGGCAATTTAAATTATTTTTTATCTTAAACCTTGTGTTTCCTTCCTTTATGACATAAATCATTTTGCCAATTTCTCTAAGCACACTAATGCTTTTTCAATGTCACATTTTAGATCTAGGTTCAGATGGAGACTTGGCTAGTTGTCCATTATGTGTAGAGCATGAATGCTTTAAACAAAGCAGAAACAAAAGACAGGACTATGCAGTACACGGCACGGAATAGGTAGTTCGAATTAAAGATCCTAATTCGAACTACCATTACTCCTCGTATAGCCTCAGGCATGGAGTTCGGACTAAGGGGGATTTAAAAATGGCAGCGCCCGGGAACATGCAAATGAAGCCCAGGATATTTAAATCCCAGGCTTCATTTGCAACTCCACTTGCCCTCATTACCCTATCTAGCTCAAACTAACGAGCTAGTGTAGACGTACCCTAACGTACTACTAGACTGTTTGTTGTTTTTTAAGTTTTTCCTGTTACAGTCTAACATGGCTACCCCTCTGAAGCTTCTGTCAATTTTTTTTTGTAGACGTAGTGGAAAATTTAGATCAAACTATCTAAACGTATATAACACAGATTTTTAATATACTTATAATAAATGACAGTTCTTAATTAGACTAGTATGCAGGGAATTTTTAATATTATAACATAAATACCTCTTATGAAAAGGACAAAGCAGTAAATAGTTTAATGCCAAGGAAATAATATAAAGCAGAAAATAATTTTCCAGGAAATATATGTAATTTTTTGCAGCTTTAGAATATTTAAAATCAATATAGTTTAACCAAGATATGAGCATGTATTGTTAAATTCCACTAAAATCCAGGTTTAGAAATTCTATTCTTGGTGATCAGAGATGTGACACTGTTCAGCCCTGACATATCCCTAAGTGTCAATTGTATGGCAAGTTAGAGTGTTTTGCTATGAGGTTGTATTTCAGATTCACAGATTTCTTCAATCAGGAAAAAAAATGTTCCAAAATTGTACCAGTTAACTGAGCATTTATTTCAGTATGTACTATTTTATAAGGATCATTATATTGTAAAAAGAACTAGAATGCGGTCTGAGCAGTAAAAGAAGTAGGTGAATATTTTCTAATAGATTTCAGCACTTTTGTTGTTGTAAGTTATGGGTGTGCTTATCACAGGGAGGAAGACAATAAAGATGGATAATGTGAAAGAATTGATCTTTTTCATCAAAAAATGAAAGTGCTGTGTGTTTTTAAATCCCACAATCATGCTTAGACACAAGAGAGACATTAAAGTTAAGTTAAAATATTAACTCTGAACTATTGATTTTTCCAATCTTTTGTTATATGTTGAGAGTGAAAGAGAGAAATGTGGTCTAAGACACTCACCGCAGAACTGAAAACCAGGCACTCCCAAGTTTTACTGATGACAGTGCCTTCACTGGAGATTTACTCCCACATAAAGTCTCTGACTTCTTGAATAATGGTGATTATGACATATATGTGCCTCAATATTTCTGTAAGTTTTGACAGCAGCACTTCATAATGGACCAATTTATACTTTACAGTTAAAATTGTTAAGAAATTTTAAAGATAAAAGTCATAATAAGTGCTAAATGATTTTATATGGAATATGCATCTTCCATGTAATTAGCATCAGAATATATTGGGAAGTGAGGAATTAATATAGATTACAGTCTGCATTGTGAGATAGAAACTCTGGCAAATCAAATGTAAAAGCAAAACTAAACAGGACAAAAAAGAATTTGTAGGGAAGCTAGACCTAGACACACACACACACACATGCACATTTTTTATTTAGATTAGGGGTCACTCAAAGAAGACAGCGCTGTTGCAGAGAAGCTAATTAATTCTTTGCATCAGCTGCACTGCACCGATTCCCACATCAGAGCTATTCTGTTTAGGTGACAAATCTGAGGAACTGTTAACATCTCAAATTGCTACAACAGACAATGGTAAGTCACCAGAACCAGATGTTTCAGAGGGGTAGCCAAGTTAGTTTGTAACAAGAAAAAGTTGTTTTTGTAAAATCTAACAATAAAAATGTATCTAAAATGAATCTGGAGAAGTGGGTTGTGCCCATGAAAGCTCTATATGTTTTGTTAGTCTTTAAGGTGCTACTAGATTATTTGTTGTTTTTTAAGTTTTTCCAGAACCAGATACACTGTAGTATTCAGTCAAGAGTTCTGAAAGAGCCAAATTATAAATTTTCAGAAATGCTAAATGTGGCATGTATCACTTAAATCAGCTTCTTAGTCAGCGAAGGTAATATTGATTTTAAAAAAGGCTCCAGAGATTATCTTGTCAGTTACAGGCTGGTGAATCTCATTATCAGGCAAATTAGTTGAAACTATATTAAAGAATGGACTTATCCAACCCACAGACGAACACACCATATTGGTGAAGTGTCAACACAGCTTTGGGAAGTCATACCTCACCAATATATTAAAATTCTAGGAGCATGTCAACAAGGATGTGGACATGAGTGATCCAGTGGATATAGTATACTTGGACTTACAGAAAGCCTTTGATAAGGTTATTCAGCAAAGACTCTTATGCAAAGTAAGCATTCATGTAATAAGAGAAAAGGTCCTTCCATAGATCAAACAAAAAACAGGACTATGTAGCACTTTAAAGACTAAAAAGACGGTTTATTAGGTGATGAGCTTTCATGGGCCAGACCCACTTCCTCAGATCAAATTGAGGAAGTGGGTCTGGCCCATGAAAGCTCATCACCTAATAAACCATCTTGTTAGTCTTTAAAGTGCTACACAGTCCTGTTTTTTGTTTCAACTAGACTAGACTAACATGGCTACATCTCTATTACTCTTCCATAGATCAGTACATGATAATCTAAGGGTAGAAATAAATTATCATTTTTACAGTGGATATAAATAGTGGGGTCCCTAAATATCCATACTGGGCCTGGCATTGTTCAGCATATTCATAAATGATCTGGAGAAAGGCATAAGCATTTAGGGGGATAAGTTTGCAGATGATATACAATTATTGAAGATAGGCGAGTTCAAAGCTGGCTGTGAAGAATTACAAAGGGATTTCACTAAACGGATTGGGCAACAAACTGGCATACATAACTGTGGATTCTAAAATAGGTATTATCAGTCCACGCAAAAAAAATAGAGTAATCATGAACAGTCCTCTGAAAATATCCACTCAATGTACAAAACAAAACAAAACAAAACACTAAAAAACAACAAACAAACAAAAAATAACCCCAAGAAGAACCATTAGGAAAGAAATAGATAATAAGATAGAAACATATAATAATGGTCCTATATTGTATGCATTTTTCACTGGTACCTTGAATACTGTGTGCAATTATGATTACCAAATCTCAAAAATTAAAAATAAAGTACAGAGAAGGGTATCAAAAATCACTGAGGATATGGAACAGCTATTTCTATATGAAAGAATAAAAAACCAGGAATTGTTCAGCTTAGAAGAGAGATGACTAAGGAAGGGGATCTGATAGAGGTCTATAAAATCATGAACAGTGTAGGCAAATTGAACAAGGAAGTGTTATTTACCCCTTCACAAAATGTCATTCAATGAAAATAATGGGCAGCAGGTTTAAAACAGGCAAAAGGAAGTAGTTCTTCACACAACACACAGTCAACCTGTGGAACTCCTTGCTAGAGGATGTTGGATAGGCCAAAAGTTAAAAGGAAGAATTAGGAAATTTCATAGCAGATAGGTTCACCAATGACTCTTAGCCAAGGTGCTCAGGTATGAAGTTCCATGCTCTGGGTGTCCCTAAACCTCTTACTGTTAGAAGGTGGGATTGAATGACAGGGGACTAATCACTCAATAATTGTCCTGTTCTGTTCATACCCTCAGAAGCATTTGCCACCAGACACTGTCAGAAGATAGGGTACTGGGCTAGATGGAGCATTCATCTTCCCCAGCAAGGCCAGCATTCTTCTATTCTTATTAAATATACTGTATTGGTTATATACTTCCATAGCACCTGGCACAGTCTTGTAACATAATAGATCCTCTCCCCTGCAGAAAACACCTTCTGAGCTATTACTTGTAGCTGGGAGTAGGGGCATCACTTCCATGGAGTGACAGTTGGTACTTTGCAACTGCTCTTGGCTTTCACGCATTTTCTCATGTGGCGTTACTGATTAGGATTATGTCACCTTTCCAACCCATAATCATTAGTAAGCTCCTGCATATGTAATATTGATGACACTTCTGGCTCATAATGCATTTTTGCTTTCCCAGGCTGATTGCAGGAAATTGTTCAGTTTATTTTGGATGACTGCCCAAAAATGCTTAATGGCCTAAAAGGTACCATTTGACTACTATCGGCAATGCCTATATGTTATGGAGTGATAGAAATTAGCATGGGAATTGATTTAAAGTGATCAATATTTACTGGTAATTAATCATACAGTGCTCAGCATCAATCAGTCCAGGATATAATAAAAAAAATTACCTACAGATGCCACATGTTAAGATCTTCCAAAAAAGCTTGTTTTGAACTAGAGCATATACACACAAAAAGCGTAACAAAATAGTGATGTGCTCCTTTGAAAGATAGCGTCCACACTGATGGGACACGATCTCTCATTTTAAAGCCACCTGGAACCAGTTCAGGCAGGGCATTAGGTCAGCAGTTGCTTCTGGTTGCTGCTGCCTAAGGCTATCTAAGACACATGCTTAAAGGGGACCTCCGGACAGGCGTTTCTCAGGTTCTTCTGCTTGCTTACCTACCTCTCTGAGGGACAGCAAAGCATTTCCTCTGCATGCTCTGTTTGCCCTGCCTTTCGACACCACAGAATTCCCTGGCATGGAGCTGGATCTGCCTCTGGGCATGAATTGGCCCCACACTGCCATTCTGCTGTTTCTGCAGCAGTTTCTGCAGGCTGTCTTCAAGGCCCTGCATGAGCTCAACCCCAAGCTCATCTTTGAGAACCTCTGCCTGTGTGTGTGGGAGCAATGCCCTTGTAACTGCACCGTATGGTGGAGAGATTCTTCTGGAGTCTGGACCCAGTTCTGACTGGTGGGACCGGCTGGTGGTAGAGTAGTTGGATGACCAGCAGTGCCTCCAAAACTTCTGAATGAGGAAGGAAACATTCTTGGAGCTGTGTGCCTGGTTCACTCCCTGCCCTCTGATGATGAGACCCACTATTCTGCTGGAGAAGCAGGTTGCCATCGCTGTCTGGGAGCTCACCACGCCAGATAGTTACCGGACCATAGGCAACCAGTTCAGTGTGGGAAATTCGATTGTTGGGACCCTCCTTGTGGAGGTAAGGGACTTTTGGACTATAGTCCCTGGGGGGGGTGGAGTACTGGAAAGGGAGACCCTAGGGAAAGGGAGGGTTGGGGGTGCAGGAGTGGGCTGGAGGTGAAGCGGGGAGACCTGTCCCCAGGGGATTCTGCAGTCCTACCCTCACACAGCTCTGCCGGGGGGGGGGGGGGGGGAGAAGGAGGGGGCGGGTTCATATGGAGTGACTGATGGGGTGTTTTTTGGGAGGGAGGGAGGAAGGGGCAGGGCTGCATGGCATAGACTGGTGCTGCACATGCACTGACTGCAGCATGATGGCCAGGCCAAGAAGGCCGAGCGACGATCACATCACAGCCCCTCAGTGCCTGCCACCCCCTTCCCTGTGTGTGTGAAAAACCAAGAGCACTCACCTGATGATCCTTCCCCAGCCTTGGAGGATGCCTGGGAGACATCCAGGCCGTGGTGTACCAGCTCCAAATCAGCAGAGTGACAGTGCTGGCCATGTCCTCTTCCTCCTTCTCCTGGGCTGGGACCCCTGAGCAGAAAACAATGGGTATTTCCAGCCCTGAGTCCACCACCAGCAATGGGGAAGGGGCTGCACCAGGATGTGGTGCAATTCATCAGAATTCCACAGAATTTGTATATCCTCTTTTGAAAAAAACCCATAGTTTAGACATACCCTAACAGTGGCCTCAGTAGTACTAAGGCAGATAACATCCCACATATGGAATCTATGATAGTTACAAGTGGTGATCTCTTGTAATAACTGATATAAAAGCATACAAATGCATTGTTAAGGTTTTGTGTTAAAATGCAAGTTTGATAACCTAGGGTGTGCACTGCTTTTTGGTAACTGTTGGAGAAGGAAGTAAAAGGCTTCTGGAGCATTGGAGTGTGTTATTTACAACGTTGCAAGCAATATGAAGGGTGAAGGGACTGTACAAATCTTTCCCTTTAACTTAATGTCAAGCTTTTCAAAGTTTTGGGTGGAGTAAAATTTTTGAGGAGTAACGTTAGTTCGAACCAAGGGGTTTGGTTCAAACTAACGTGTTCCGACACACACTTTCACTTTTAAAACAGCTGTTGAGCCGAGTAACACACCAGTGAGATCATGCTAATGAAGCACAGGATATTTAAATCCCTGCTTCATTAGCAATTTTGATCACCTACATTTGCATCCCTAGTTCGAACTAGGGAGCAAGTGTAGATGTACCCTAACTTCAGACTACTGGCAAAAATCACTTTTTTTTTGCCACGGACACCCTTTCTTACCATCTTCCTCCCTACCCCCACTTATTAAAAATCGCAAACACAAAATAGTATGTTTAATATTTGGTAAGAGTTCTGCTTTCTAACTTACATTAGCATCAGGGGAATGAGTGACATGGAGGCTCCCACATGACTTGACAAGAAGCTGGCAGGAAAATGTATCCATTCCAAGAAAATTAATGCGAACTGTAAAATAGGGTTTGATATGGTATGTTTACTCTCCTCCATCTTCATTGACACCATTGGTTTGCACAAGTTTAACAGAAGAATTGTGTCCACCAATATGTTTTTGCTTTATTCCCATCATGCTTCCATGAACTACCTTAATGTAAACATCAAGTTTTTTTAAAGATTTAGCTTCTAATCTTTTAGGGCATGTCTACACAATGGGATTAAACTCAAAATAAGCTATGCACCTTGAGCTACGTCAATTGCATAGCTTCAATTGAAATAGCTTATTTTGAATTTGGGCACATCTACCCAGCACTTATTTTGAAATAGAGCACTCTTCCTCTGACTTCCCTTTCTCCTCATACAATGAGATTTACAGAAGTCAGAGTAAGAAGCCCATTATTTTGAATTTATTTTAAAATAATGGGTTTGCTGTGGGGACACGCCATACATTATTTTGGAATAACTAACATTATTCCTAAATAACACTGTTGTGTAGTCATGTCCCTACTGTGTACTACTTATTCCCCTTTGGACTGAATGAATTTGGGAATGAATTTACTACAACTACTAGCTCAAAAATATGCACACCTTTTAACTCCAGTGCGAATACTGTATTGATGCCATAAAGACAAGTAAAAGACTAGCCTATCAGTTATGTAGAACTATAAGCAAAGTTCACAATGGCACCACATACCATATGTAACTCACTTGATGAAGAGGAGTTCTTCAAACAGCTCAGGAGGTCAAGAGCAGTGAGGGCTTTAAGTCCAGGCAATTGTTCTGACTCTGCATTAATTAAAATACCTTTCAGGATGTTTTAGTGTACAATGGATGATAGTGGTCACATTGAATTGTTTCAGGAGCCAGGAATTGTTTGGAATATCTTGGAACATCTTTTTTGTTGAAACTGTGTCAACAACTGGGAAGGGAAATGTCTAGCCTAAAGAGTAGCAGACCAACCTTATATTTAGGTTAATGTCTACTAGGTTTCTCAAACTACAAATATCCTTTATGAATGATATTAAGTTATTGTAGGATGTAGAGAATGAAGTTTGCAATATATGTGCAATGACCTTTAACGTATTTCCCCATTATTTAATTTAGTAAATGATTTTGCAAGGAATGTAGTACTACAAGATTATTGGATGCTATGATGCCAAATTTAATGTATTGGAAATGTATCTACATATAAATGGCATAAACAATGAATAGGGGACAGACACTGAGGGTATGTCTACACTACAGCACTAATTCGAACTAACTTAATTCGAATTAGTTAATTCAAATTAAGCTACTTCGAACTAGTGCATCTAGACCTAAAAACCAGTTCAAATGAGCATTTTGCTAATTCGAACTAGCATGTCCACATTGAGTGGACCCTGAACCGAGGTTAAGGATGGCTGGAAGCAGTGCCGGCAGGGCATCAGATTAGGACTTAGAGCGTGGAGCTGCTGTCTCAGGCTAGCCGAGGGCTGTGGTTAAAGGGACCCAAACCCCACCCCAGACAGACAGTTCTCAGGAGTTCCCCGCTTGCTTGTATAACTCGATGAGGGACAGCAAAGCAGTCCTGGCTTGGAGTGCCCTGAGTGCCCACACTCGGCACATCACAGCACTCGGCCATCAGCCCGGCTGCATTAGCCGCAGGCTGCCATCCAGGGGGGGGGTGTTAATCGGGGGGCTGCAGGACAGTTTCCACCCCAAGGAGCCCGCAGAACCACCCCAGTCCTCCCCATCGGGGGCTCGTACCCCATTCCTCCCTCACCTCCTTCCACTTGCCCCTCTCTAGTGCCCCTTCATGATGTACAAAATAAAGGACACGTGTGTTCAAAAATAGAAACTCTCTTTAATGAACAAAACTTGGGGAGACTGGGAAAAGGAGGTGAGAGAGGGGAAGAGAGAGGGTCGGAGAGGGGAGGAGGAAACCTGGGAGGAGGGAGCTGGAAGGGGGAAGCCAGGGGAAGAAGGAGGAGGGGAAGTATCAAACTATGGTACGCCATATCTTCAGTACTGTGTACAGATGTGATCTCACCCCAGAAAAGATATTTTGGCCTTGGAAAAGGTTCAGAAAAGGGCAACAAAATGATCAGGGGTTTGGAACAGGTCCTATATGAAGAGAGGCTAAAGAGACTGGGACTTTTCAGCTTAGAAAAGAGGAGACTGAGGGGGGATATGATAGAGGTCTATAAAAGCATGAGTGGTGTGGAGAGGGTGCATAAAGAAAAGTTCGTCATTAGTTCCCATAATAGAAGGACTAGAGGACACCAAATGAAATGAATGGGTAGCATGCTTCAAACTAATAACAGAAAGTTCTTCTTCACAAAGCAAATAGTCAACCTGTGGAACTCCTTGCTGCAGGAGGCTGTGAAGGCTAGAACTATAACAGAGTTTAAAGAGAAGTTAGATAAATTTATGGAGGTTGGGTCCATGGAGTGGTATTAGTCAAGAGGTATAAATAGTGTCCCTGGCCTCTGTTTGTGGAAGGCTGGAGATGGATGGCATGAGACAAATGGCTTGGTCATTGTCTTCAGTCCATCCCCTCCAGGGTACCTAGTGTTGGCCGCTGTTAGCACAGAGGCTACTGGGCTAGGTTGACCTTTGGTCTGACCCAGTACGGCCATTCTTATGTTTTTATGTTCTAAGCTCAGGGCTCAGGGTCGGGGTCTCGCTCGACCACCTTGATTTTCATGCACACCTGCTCCTGGGTGGCCAGGCTGGCAGCTATCCTGCCCTAGACGGCCACTTTCCTATGCCTAGTGCTGAGGTCGTGGACGTTGGAGGCTTCCCCCCAAACCTCGATGAGGTTCAAAATGTTTGCACTAGACCAGGTGGGCGCCCACCTCTTTCAACCCCGGGCAGGCTCCTAGGAGCTGCCAGCCTGGTCCCGGGAAGAGGTGGAGGGCTGGGTGGCAGCGGGTGGCTGGCTTGTGCCATGCCAGGTGCAGGGTCTGCTGGCTGGGTGCTGGCAGGCTTGCACTTGGCACGGGCACCGTAGCGAGAGTGTGCCCCTTTAAGGGCTCTGGGGCCGGGAGGGGGGCAGACGAGTTTCCCTGGTTGTGCCCAGAGTGGCCACCAGGGCAAGCTGGGGAGGGATAGCCTCCCACTAGTTAGAATTAAGTGGCTACACAGCCCTTAATTCGAACTACTTAATTCGAACTAGGCGTTAGTCCTCGTAGAATGAGGTTTACCTAGTTCGAATTAAGCGCTCCGCTAGTTCGAATTAAGTTCGAACTAGCGGTTTGCCCTGTGTAGCCCTGAGTTTGCAGTTCTTGGCTTATGAAATATAGTGGGAAGGAAGATTGTTCTGAAAAGAGGAACAAACCTGAAACAAAATTGAAAACATGATGCCAATAATAAGGTCCAACTGTAGGCAGAGCTGTACCGGACAGCACTGGGATCACTCTGACATCTTTTTCATAGGCTACAAGCTTTAATTCCATAGAGTTGTGATCCTATATACATTTCTGTTTTGTGCTGTTCTAAAAATTCAATAATAAATATCAATCAAGTTTGGTTACCTGATGCATCTTTAATTACTGAGGGTATGTCTACACTACCCCGCTAGTTCGAACTAGCGGGGTAATGTAGGCATACCGCACTTGCTAATGAAGCCCGGGATTTGAATTTCCCGGGCTTCATTAGCATAAGCGGGGAGCCGCCATTTTTAAATCCCCGCTGCTTCGAACCCCGTGTAGCGCGGCTACACGGGGCTCGAACTAGGTAGTTCGGACTAGGGTGCCTATTCCGAACTACCGGTACACCTCGTTTCACGAGGAGTAACGGTAGTTCGGAATAGGCACCCTAGTCCGAACTACCTAGTTCGAGCCCCGTGTAGCCGCGCTACACGGGGTTCGAAGCAGCGGGGATTTAAAAATGGCGGCTCCCCGCTTATGCTAATGAAGCCCGGGAAATTCAAATCCCGGGCTTCATTAGCAAGTGCGGTATGCCTACATTACCCTCCTAGTTCGAACTAGGAGGGTAGTGTAGACATACCCTAAGTAAGACTGAAAGTGAATTGGTACCACAAGGATACACATTCCTGTATGCTGGGGAAACCCTCTGAAATGTGACTTTACTTGTTTCAGGGTAGCTTTGCATGGTGATAATTTTTTTTATTACAATTTTGAAATTCAGACCATGTTCTTCAAAATAGGCATGAAGCACCACAGTTCTTGAGTGGAGTAATTTCACAGTTTTGCTTTGAAATCACGAGCAATTTATTCAGTCACAGGGTTTTGATGTGATATCATGAGATATTTGGTGGCTTCAGTTTTGAGGTATTGGTCTCATTTGAAAAGAATTCAAAGCAACATTATGTTAATCAATATAGTGATTTAGAGCCTACCTCATGATGGGCATAATCAAAAGCCCATTGCAGTCAAAAAGAGTCCACATGTCTCTATCTCAGTGTTTCCTGATTTTATTTGGCCACGGAACCCTTTTCAGCTTAAAATATATTCAAGGAACCCCTAGGGTTCCCAGAGTAAAATTTGGCAAGCAAAAAAAAAAAAAAAAAAACCCGCCAGAATTGGTTGAGCAAAAAAACCTGCAAAATATTCTGTCTCATTAAGAGGGGGCGGGGCAATGCCGCGTTCTTGCGGAACCCTTACTTTCGCTTTGCGGAACCCTGGGGTTCCACGGAGCACCAATTGGGAAACACTGCTCTATCTCTTTGGTTTGTTATCCAAATATAACAGATATTGCCAAAGATAGTTTTTGCCCAGTAGTATTTTTAAGCATTTCTATTTTAACTTGAGTTATTTCACTGGCCGTTTTATTTATTTATGCATTTGTTACTTGGAGCACAACAGAATTCTGCCTCAACTCCATCTCTGAATCAGAAAGCTAGCCATTGTTGTTTCACCTTTGCCAGAAAGTTGTTAAATCTGTTTTTACTTTTTAAAATAGTATAATACTGAAAAAAATCCAGCACTGCTAGCCCATATCCTGCATTTTTTGATTTATGTATCTTTCCTCTGTTGTCTCATTCCTTTTGGCACATCATGTTATTCAGTTCTGCCGCCAGCTATGAAACTTCATTTTTCCTAATGAAGATAGATAATTAAACTGCTAAGGTTATTAGGAAAACCACAAAAATATTACCTAAATTATCACTTTTCTACTAAGAGGATTAGGGATAACATTTTCAAAATTACCTAGATGACTTAGGCTCCTAAATCCAATTTTCAAAAATACTTCAGAATTTAGGAACCAAAATGTCATTGAAAGCCAATGAGATTTAGGAATCTAATTCATTTAGGTGCATTGGAAAATGTTACTCTAGGTCAAATAAAAACTAATATACTGTATTTTAATTAAAAGTATTAAATCTGGACATTTTCAATATCTAATTCTTAAATTTACCAGGTTTCTAATATGTTTGATGTGATGAAAATATCTTATTTCAGGTTTCTGTAAAATGTTCATTTCACAAAATCTAGATTATAGTCCGGAATCAGAATGATAATTACCTTTCCGTGGGAGCATCTTTGTGAGCATTAAAGCTGTGATTAGTCTCTTTATTCCTGCTTGTTTACTCATGGAAGCACAATGCTTATTGGACTCTAAAGCTGGGTAGATGTTAAACTCAGTTATAAAACTGAATTTCTATGTTGTCATATGTTGTGCAATCTGTTGTCGTACGTTTCCACATAAGAAAAAGTCTACTTAGGTATCTGGACTTGATTCTTCACTGCCTGATGGAGCCATTTACAACGGTGAAAAAATAATGCAAAGTGGATTTAGATGAGGTCATTCTGATGTGCTCACTTAGTAAAATTGCTTTGAATTGATGTCAATGACTACAGAAGGTGCAAAACAATGGTGAATGGGCCCTATTCTGGATCCTCTTGGTCAGCTACATCTGAAAAAGACCAGAAGTGAAATCCCCGTTAAAGTCAATGGGGGTATGTCTACACTACCACCCTAGTTCGAACTAAGGTGGTTAATGTAGGAAACCGGAGTTGCAAATGAAGCCCGGGATTTTAATTTCCCGGGCTTCATTTGCATATTGCCGGGCGCCGCCATTTTTAAATGTCCGCTAGTTTGGACTCCGTGCCCACGGCTACACGCAGCACAAACTAGGTAGTTCGGACTAGGCATCCTATTCCGAACTACCGGTACACCTCGTTCCACAGGTCCCTTTAAGCACAGACCTTAAATAGCCTCAGGCAGCAGCGCAACACAGTAAGTCCTGACCTGGAGCCCTGCTGGAACTGGTTCCAGCTGGCCTTAAATGTGATTCAAAGTCCACTCAGTGTGGACGTGCTATTTGGAAAAAGCAAAATGGTATTTCGAATGCATTTTGTGTGTAGACGCGTTATTTCAAAATAATTTATTTCAAATTAACTATTTTGAAATAAGATATTTCAAAATAACACTGTAGTGTAGATATACCCTTAGAGAATTGCAAAATGTACTATATGCTTTTTCACACTGAGTGCTGAGTCTTTGGAGTTTCCCCACTGTTCAGTTGGTGTGTAGTGTTGCATACCTTTATACGTGGTTTGGCTAGTGTCACCGTGGATATTGTGTTTTTTAAGGGCATGTCTACTCTGCCTGCCAATGTAGACGCTCCTTTTCTGGAAAAACTGAAAACGGAATAGTATTCCGTTTTAAGCATTTCTGGAAATTCATGCCAGTGTAGACACAGCCCCTGTGTCTTACACTGGAGTCTCTAATAACGCAGACCAATCCCTGTTTTTAATTTATTCCACAAAGATACACTTGTTTGATTCTTTTCATTATCTACTATGTAGAGCTACAAATACATATCTATTTTTATAAAATTAATTCAAATAAAAATTACCTTTTTCCTCATTATTCACCCCTGTGCTATTCAGATTTTCAGTTTTATTTGCATACAAGTTGTCTTATGAAATCAATTATATGTATTGCTGTTGATTTCAATAATTCAGACCTATTAGGTATGGTCCATCTTTTAAAAAGTAAGCAACTGATTGGTGTCCACAACATGGGACACTGCATATTCAGTATCAAGGAACAGAGAATTTTAATGTTTTTAATCAGTTGCAGGTTGTCACTCTATCTGGGCAGGTTGTCAAAAAGCAGACAGACACTCAAAGCTGGTTGAATGTTTTATCATTAGATTTCACCAGCCCAGTAACAAATTCTAATTCCTGGATCACTGAAACAGCATGGAGTCACAGGCAATCCCCTTGGGCTCTCCAGTATATCTCACCATCCAGACAAGCTGATCTTAGTAATTAAAGGCCACTTGCTTCAGAATCACAAAAATATGCAGGTTGCTCCCAGTCCCAAGAGACGAGTCCCTTAACCCAGATCAGTCTGTTTCCTAGATCCTTCAACACAGACAACACTAGTAGATAATTCTATGGTAAACTAATTAAGGATTTATGAACTAGGAATGAGGACTATTTACATGTTAAAACAGGCATCATATATACATGAGTTCAGACTCTGGTTCCAAAAGATGTCACCACTGATTTGTCTTTTTTAGGGCTAACGCAGGTTGATGATGAGGATCTCTGCCTTTTTGTTTCATAGCCAGCCCTTTTAAGAGTCCAAACATCAAAGATATGAAAAATATTCATGTCAGTTACCTTTATTTCCATCTTCTAGAATGTAAGCAGATGAGACCTGCTTCCTTGCATGTAGCACCTTCATTAGTGCAAGAGGGCTATTAGGCCAGCCTTTGTGCTCTGATGTTTCACAATGGCTCGTTTAGTCTTGGTAGTTTTTCTAGATGGGGGGAACTCCTTTTTCCTATATAGATTCACAAACCCAGAGCCAACATTTTTTACAATTATAAATAAGGTCCTATTTGAATTGTGAGATGATGTCCAAATAACTACAGCTGAGTGATGGACGAAACATGGAAATTTGCAGAAAAGTAATAATAGACCTTAATTATTAGCAGTAATATGGAAATGCCAAAGTAAACTAATTTGTTTAAGAAAAAAATCTGAAACAATGTAAACACTCATGTATTATGTTATGCCTACTCACTTTTTTTGACAACCAGAGATTGTGCTGCAACTACATTATACTCATGAACAACAACAAAAGTGATCACTATAATCCTTCATGCCCTGTCTTTGATTTGTGAGCATTTGTCCATACCAAGATAGTGCACACTTGACATCCACAGAATTGGGCAGGATTGTTGTCTCTGCAGAATTGTTAGTAAGGCACAAAACTTCCCGAGATCATTTAATTCACAGTCACTTGCAAAAAATTGAATGGGGAAAGCTGTGCTATAACTTCATGGCCAAATATAGAGATTACTTCCAGGGAGAGCACCTGTTCCAATCACATATTCGCTTGTTTCACATCAAAAACCTGAAAGAGTTTAATAAATGACCACCAGCACAGCATGAACATTGGTCTTCATCAAGCTGGTTGGGCAACACTCTTTTCAGTGCTGCAATTGTATTCCTTCTGTTTGTCTGTCATGTTCTTGAACACACACACCTCTTTGCATTATGCTCTACATCTTTGCTGTGATTTTCTTTTGCAGTGGAGTCTGTCCAGTGTGTCAGATCCATTACAGTGTTATGAACTCTGTATCAAGTGGCGAGTCCATGTCATTGAAAAGAGAGGTTCGTCTGTACGTTACTTGGTATCAGGTGAAATCTCCATTTCACGTCCATCTCACGTGCTCAGCATGAGAGAGAATTAGTTCAGACCACAAATTCCATCATGTCACTACTGATTCTGGACAAAGAGGCACTTGGTCAGGATTAAGCTGTTGTTGTTCCTGAAAAGAAAGCCTTGAAATGCAGTTTGTGAGCTGAAAAGTGTTTAAAAGTTTTTTTTATTGCATCATTGAATTTATCCACTTTAGAAAAATGAACATGCCATTGATTGCTAGCCAGACTTACAATATGTGCATTGCATGTTATGTGAACCATATTAAGAAGTGGCCCCTGTAGAACCTGATTACAATTTCGAAGTCCAGTATATTGCATTTTCTGTCACTATCCCAGACACCTTATTGAAGTCTACATCAAAAGTGGTCAGGCACTGAATGACAACTTATGAATCAGTTGAATCATTTACCAGCTAAAGTACAGGATTGTCCAAAAGAATTGACTGTAATTTTTTTGAGCTATTCATTAGGGATACTGCAGTAGAATCCAGTACATAATCTGTTGACTCATCTAACACAATGCATATAGAGTCAACTTTTTTCACATGTTCTATCAGCTGCCTTCTGTATACTTCAAACACTTTGGATAAGCATTCTTGGTGAAACTTTGAGAAGGAAGAAAGAACACTTGTATTTGGAATTTGTTTCTTAATGTGCTCCCTTTACTCTGGGTTTTCCAGTTTCTCCTTTAGTATATTTACCTTTGAGATTACCTTGACAAGTTCAAAATATGCCACATTTTAAGCATTATGACTCTTGAGACTTTGATTAAACATAGATCAGTAATCTGATGTTTTACTTTTCATGTCAGATCTGTCTCTGCTTTGCATTTGGCATTATGATGCCAATCAAAATTTATATGGACATCAACACTTGACTTACAAGTATGGTCTATTGTCACATTGAAGTTTTTACAAAACTTTCTACTGTCAGCATGCTATTACTTGGGATACTGCTTTGCACAATCCAAAACACTGATATTTTTGCAGTGTTTGAGTCTTCAGCAGGATTTGCCATTTGCTTAAACTCATGATAATATGGCAACAGCTGTTTTTCTCTTGAGTACATGTAAGTATTGCAAGATCAGATTAATTTATTCAGGTTTCAATACACAAGAAAAATTGAACAAATCTTGACAAAGCTATCATATTAAGGAGGAAAGTACTAAAAAAGGAGGGAAAAGAGTGTGTGTTCCAAACCTCAATGTGTATGCAAAATTGTGGACTGTGAAAATAAGCTAAGTAAAAATCAAAATTGCAGTGGAAGTCTAATATTGTGGGATGTATAATTTACATGACATTGCAAATGATGTAGATCCTTAATTATAAAGCAATATTTTCATATTACCTTATAGCATGGAATATGGATATTACAAGTAAGATTAATGCAGGGAGCAATCGACACATTTTAAAGAGTCACAACACTTATCATGTTCAATACCTATCTTTAACATACAGATGAACTGGTCTGGTTGCCAGCTATGAATTTGTCAGTGCTCAGCAGAAGCTTACAGCATTGGCAAGGGCTGGCACCTGGCTTACCAGCATCAGAGAGGTCACAAGTATTCAGTGCATAACTCAGAGAACAGGAATAAGTAGTTTTTGTAGAAGTCTAATGTAGTACTTCAATATTTTTTCTACATCCTAAGAGTACTTTGAAACCATTATGATATATATTTGAATTAAGTATATTTCTATCTAATCTCAAGGAACAGATCTCCATAACAAAACAATTCGGAATTGTTAAAATACACTTAGGTTGTAATATGTTGCTCTCTGCTCTCCAATTCTTACAAATCAAATTGAAGAATGTTGTATACTATTTTTTAAAAATACTGTTTATTGTGGCATAATACAGATAGCTTGACATTGATACTTTGTTTTTCTGCATATTTTCTAACTTTTAAATAACTTAGCATTCTACTTGAATAGAGAAAGAGCAGCAGTTTGGGTCTAAGGACTATAACAGAGGATACACATATCCTGTGCTCTAGTTTTATTCTCTCTTTGTGTTTGTCCAAAAATAATGCTTTTAGACTGAATGGGCCAGAGTCTTGTAGCTGTAAATCTGTAACATAGCATTGTTAATGCCAGTGGAGCTATGCTGATTTACATTAGCTAAGGATCAGGTCCACAATGTTCTGTTTTTTGTACATGGAAGAACACAACACACATCACATATGACATTTAAGCAAATCAGCAATTTAGCCCAAAATGTAATATTAAATACAGAACAAATTAAAAGGGAAAAAGAAACAATGTAAATGCATACAGAAAAGCTAAATGACATCTAACAAACACAAGATCAAATCCTGGCACTTAATCTATTGAGTCACAAGGAATAATCTACAGCTCTGCTACCTAGGCATGCTGTTCTGCCATGGGCCATTAGTCAGACTTTGAGATGATATCCACCCACTCTTTCCCAGTGGGATATCCACAGAAACATTGCTTACTTTGATGTCGTCTTTGGAATCTTGGATGCCAGGTGTCTTGGATTCACCTTTTGTACCTGTCAGAAGTAGGTCTTCTTTCATGGTGCACGTCAAAACACTTGTCTATCCAAATAGCCAGACTTTTTCAAAGAGACACTATTTTAAGTGCCTTTTTTTATACCAAACTTGAAGCAACTTGAAAGGGGCCTGATCATGAGAAAGTACAAAGCCCTAGTCTGTGAGGATCAGACTCTTTAAGGCACTGGCGCCAACATCTTATTTTGTGGTGGGGGGAGTTATTCAACCCTCCCGTCCTCTCCAGGACTATACTCTGCCCTGCCCACTCCCCCAAGTGCACCCCTTCCCTACCCCTCACCCTCCTTCCCAGAGCTTGAACACTGAAAAGCAGTTGTTCAAGGTGCTCCAGAAATGCTGGGAAGGAGGAGGAGAAGTTGTTCAGTACAGGGCCATTGGTCTGCAATAGGCCTGGGGGGACAGAACAGAGAGGAGGAGTTTGGCACTTCTAATTTTTCCCCACGGGTGCTCCAGTCTCAGAGCAGCCTTGGAATCTGTGCCTTTTTTCTAAGGTGTCACTGTCATGAGACACGCCAGAAGGCTTGCCTGCAGGCCTCAGAGAGCAGGGATGGAAGTTTCCTAGCTGTATCACAGCCTGGTGTTCATGTATCCTGCGAGCACAAACACCAGGGCTGTGTCCAGACTCCATGCCTCCGTCGACGGAGGCATGTAGATTAGCCAGATCGGAAGAGGGAAATGAAGCCGCGATTAAAATAATCGCGGCTTCATTTAAATTTAAATGGCTGCCCCGATCTGCCGATCAGCTGTTTGTCGGCAGATTGGGAGAGTCTGGACGCGATGCCCCGACAAAGAAGCCTTTCTTCATCGACACAGGTAAACCTGGTTTCACGAGGCTTACCTGTGTCGATGAAGAAAGGCTTCTTTGTCGGGGCATCGCGTCCAGACTCTCCCGATCTGCCGACAAACAGCTGATCGGCAGATCGGGGCAGCCATTTAAATTTAAATGAAGCCGCGATTATTTTAATCGCGGCTTCATTTCCCTCTTCCGATCTCGCTAATCTACATGCCTCCGTCGAAGGAGGCATGGAGTCTGGACACACCCCAGGTGTTTGCTATCAGACGGCCTTTATCAGCCACAACTCCCTATGCTTGCTAGCTGAGAGCTGACTATGGGATAAATAAATGACCTTGGCAGTCAGCCCCAGGGGAATGTTAAAAGTGGCATTGGGCCTGCTTTGGCACACTCAGTAAACAGCTTACATATAAGATTACTGGGAGTCCCGCCTCTAAATGAGTCTCACCCAGGACCCCAACCATGTGGGAGCCACATCTACTGCAGCTGGGTGCAAGGTAACCGGAATGGGACCTTGATTGTCTCCTTGCCCCACTCCTCCGCAGGCCTGAAGGAAGCCTCTAGGTTTGCCCAGTGATGTTTTGGCCTGCTGTCCTCTTTCTGAGTATTTGTGGAGCCACTCCCGACTCACCCTTTGTTCTGTTACAGTGCTGAACTCATTGCATAGTTGTGATAAGCTCCGAGGTAAACAAGCCTGTCTGTGGGAATTTTCTCAAACAGGCAGGTGTTTGTTTTGGGGTTTTTTCCCCCCTCTGCACATAGTTAGTTGCTGCTCCTATAATTTTGTGCACAGGCTCTGCATTGTTTACGGTTGCCAATGCCCTTTAGACTTCCCGAAGGACCTGGAACTATACAGAGGTACCTTTTGGACTTGGACCACTAGTCCATCCTTTGCTGAGTTGGAGTCCCCAGCAAACCAAAGGGATGTTGTAAGCCTTCTCTTGCCTTTTCTTTTCGTATCACCTGTAATATCTAATAAACCTTGCATTTATTCGCGTTAAGGGTATGTCAACACAGCAAAGTTACTTCGAAATAACAGGCATTATTTCGAAATAACTTTACCAGCATCTACACAGCCAAACCGCTATTAAGAAATTAAATCGAAATAGCAGAGGGCTTATTTTGAAATTGGTAAACCTTATTCCATGAGGGATAGCACCTATTTCGAAATAGGGGGCCTCCAGCCCTACCCAGTGTGCCCTGGTGGCCATGCTGGGCACAAGAAAACTCCTCTCCCTTTCCTCCCACCCCCTGGAGCCCTTAAAGGGGCAGACTCTGGCCACAGTGACTTTGCCAGCTCCAAGCCTGCTATCCCAGAGCCAGCAGTCGCTGCACCTGACCCAGTGTCCCCTGCATGACCCAGGCAGCCAATGCCAACCAGCCCTCCTCTGCTCCCCAAGACCAGACTGCCAGCACCCAAGAGCCTGCCAGGGGCCAGAAAAAGTGGGCACCTGCCTGGTTCAGTGCAGAGATCAGAGACCTAATTCAGGTTTGGGGAGATGCCTCCAGTGTCCATGATCTCTGCTCTAAATGGAGGAACGCAACCGTCTACAGGTGGATAGCTGCCAGCCTGGCTACCAAAGGCCGCATGTGAACCCAGGAGCAGGTTTGCATGAAAATCAAGAAGCTGCCAACCAGGGGCAGACCCTTGCCCCTATTTTGATGCCATGGACCGCATCCTGGGGGACAGGATGGTCCGTGCCCCAGCTGGTCATTGACCCTGGGGCAGAGCTTGCTTTCTCCTGCTGCTCCAGCCCCTGCTGCCTCCCCAGCTACCGCTCTTCCTCCCACTCCTTCTCCCCCTCCCACTTCTTCGTCCCCACCCTCCCCAGACCCTCAGGGATGACAAGGCCCCTGCATCCCCAATCCCGAGCTTCTCCTCCCCCTTCCTCCTCTTGCCTCCCCCTGCCAGATCCCTCCTCCCAGGTTTTCCCCTCCCCTCTCCACCTTCTTTCCCCAGTCTCACTTCAGTTTCATTCTCCCAAACCCCAGTTTTGTTCAATAAAGAGGCTTTGTTGTAATGAACACGTGTCTTTTATTGAACTGCAGGGAGGGGGGTTAGAGAGAGGTAAGTGGAAGGGCGTGAGGGAGGAATGAGGCACAAGCCCCCACTGGGGCACACCAGAGAGACTGTTACTGCCTGCAGAACGTGCTGCCAGGCTCGCAGCAACACGTCCTGGAGAAGCACCAGAGTGCCCAGGGGTGGCTCCGGCTCCATGCTGCAGAGCGCTGTGGTGTCCTGAGTGAGCACAACCAGAGCACGCAGAGAAAAAAATGCTTTGCTGTCCCTCAGTGAGGTAGGCAAGCAAGCAGGGAAACCTTAGAACTGGCTGTCCTGGTAGTAGGAGGGGTCACTTTAAGCACAGGTCTTAGATAGCCTTAGGCAGCAGCCAAACAAGGTAACTCCTGACCTGATGCCCTGCCAGAACCGGTTCTGGCCAGCCTTAAATGAGATATAAGTCCTATCAGTGTGCACACGCTATTTTGAAATGCATTTTGTATCTAGACGTTCTATTTCAAAATAATGCTGTAGTGTAGACATACCCTAAGGCTGTGTCTACATTGGCACCCTTTTCCGGAAAAGGGATTCTAATGAGACACTTCAGAATTGCAAATGCCGCGGGGATTTAAATTTTCCCCGCGGCATTTGCCTGAACATGGCTGCCGCTTTTTTCCGGCTCGGGGCTTTGCCGGAAAAAAGTGCCAGTCTGGACAGGGATCTTTCGGAAAATAAAGCCTTTTCCGGAAGATCCCTTATTCCTCTTAAAATCAGGAATAAGGGATCTTCTGGAAAGGGCTTTATTTTCCAAAAGATCCCTGTCTAGACTGGTGCTTTTTTCCGGCAAAGCCCCGAGACGGAAAAAAGCGGCAGCCATGTTCATGCAAATGCCGCGGGGAAAATTTAAATCCCTGCGGCATTTGCAATTCCAAAGTGTCTCATTAGCATCCCTTTTCTGGAAAAGGGTGCCAATGTAGACACAGCCTAAGTGATTTGTGTCATCGTGGTTACCCTCCAAACCTGAGAGCAGAGTCTGGCTGGCCCAGCCTCTGAAGTAAGACAATTACAACCTGGGTATCCAGGGTTACTAGGCATTTTCAAAAATCCTGAGACTACTACACTAAGTGGGCTTACAGTGACTTTTGTAAAATGATTGATGGATTTTCTGCCTCACACTATCCAAGAAATTTTGTAAAATGGTATTCCTCGTGAAATGAGGAGTAACGGTAGTTCGAACTAGGAAGCCTAGTTCGAACTACCTAGTTCGTGCCCCGTGTAGCCGCGCTGCACGGGGTTCGAACCAGCGGGGTTTTAAAAATGGCGGCTCCCCGCTTATGCAAATGAAGCCCGGGAAATTCAAATCCCGGGCTTCATTTGCAAGTGCGGTATGCCTACATTACCCTCCTAGTTCGAACTAGGAGGGTAGTGTAGACATACCCTTAGTCCTTTATCCACATCACCATTGTAGTCCTCCCCTTTCCATGGTAACAGAGCCAAACTATCATGCCCCAAAAGGCGTTTCTGGCTCAACTCCACCCTTTATTTCCTTTCCCACAGGGGAGGGGGGATTTGCTTCTTTCACTGTTGGCTGATGGGGGAGCTCAGCCCCTCCCTCTCTACCAGGCTCTGACCATGGGCCCTAGGAATAGCTGCAATATCAGGCACCCTAGAGTGCCCCAAAACTACCTCTCTGAGCCATTTCCTAGCACTTGCTTTCTCAATCCAGGGCATGATCACAGTCTTGCAAACAATCTAAGGGAAAAAATAGAGCAAAAGGGTTCCTTGATCCTTAAGTACAAGGTAACTAGGGGTATGTCTACACTACCCTCCTAGTTCGAACTAGGAGGGTAATGTATGCATACCGCACTTGCTAATGAAGCCCGGGATTTGAATTTCCCGGGCTTCATTAGCATAAGCGGGGAGCCGCCATTTTTAAATCCCCGCTGCTTCGAACCCCGTGTAGCGCGGCTACACGGGGCTCGAACTAGGTAGTTCGGACTAGGGTCCTATTCCGAACTACCGTTACTCCTCGTGAAACGAGGAGTACCGGTAGTTCGGAATAGGCACCCTAGTCCGAACTACCTAGTTCGAGCCCCGTGTAGCCGCGCTACACGGGGTTCGAAGCAGCGGGGATTTAAAAATGGCGGCTCCCCGCTTATGCTAATGAAGCCCGGGAAATTCAAATCCCGGGCTTCATTAGCAAGTGCGGTATGCATACATTACCCTCCTAGTTCGAACTAGGAGGGTAGTGTAGACATACCCTAGGGTAGCTGCTGCTTAGGAAGCCTCTTCCCTGCAGCAGGGACTCCACCCTTATCCAGGAGCTCTTGGGCTGTGTCCATTGTCCTATTCTTTCTGTTGTTCCTCCCTTTCTGTGCTGTCCTTTGAACTCGTCCTACCGCTGGAGCATACTCCGTCTCCGTAGGGGTGGGGTACATGACCTGCTCCTTAACACATTCTATCCCAACGTGGGTTTATATATCCTATCACAGGACCTTAGAAGCATAACAAGGTCTATCAGCCCTTAGCGACACAGACCTTATCTACCCTAATAAGCAAAGTGTTCATACTAGCATAGGGATGTAATAGTGTAGTTGATTAACTCATTAACTGATAAGCAAAAGCTTATATGTTAATGCTATAAACTGCACACATCCTCCCCCTCCCCCTTGCTAGTAAATTTTTTAGCAAGCTATCCAGAATCCTGGTTCACTGCTGGCTCACGCTGGGTCTAGGACCTATCTCCGCGGTGCCTCTGCATTTAAAGTGTATTAGGAACCAGGTGGGTAGGCATTCCAGCTCAGCTCTGGCTCATGCTGGGTCTGGGAGCTCAGATCCCTCCCCCTGGACATATGCTGCTGCCACCCCACACTGCTACCTCTGTATTAGAGAAAGATAGCTTTTAAACTGGCTCCCTTTGCGGATCAGAGGCAGTTACATGCTGATATAGAAGCAGCAGTGTGGAGTGGCAGGGGGCTTCTCAGAAGTGCCTCACCCCCAGGGACTATAGAATAGTCGAGTAACTGACAAGAATTCGTGAGGTTAATCGACTATTCAATTAACTGATACTTAATCTCCCTACACTAGCAAGCCCACTATTTCAAAATAATGGGGTGGTTATTTCAAAATCTGTAGTCCTGCTTTCCTCAGGGAATAATGATTATTTAAAAATGGTTATTTCAAAATAGCATTAGTGTGGTTGCTTAGCTGCTGCTATTTTGAAATAACTACTTCCCAGTATCAGAGGGGTAGCCGTGTTAGTCTGAATCTGCAAAAGCAGCGAGGAGTCCTGTGGCATCTTAGGGTATGTCTACACTACCCCGCTAGTTCGAACTAGCGGGGTAATGTAGGCATACCACACTTGCTAATGAAGCCCGGGATTTGAATTTCCCGGGCTTCATTAGCATAAGCGGGGAGCCGCCATTTTTAAATCCCCGCTGCTTCGAACCCCGTGTAGCCGTGCTACACGGGGTTCGAAGCAGCGGGGATTTAAAAATGGCGGCTCCCCGCTTATGCTAATGAAGCCCGGGAAATTCAAATCCCGGGCTTCATTAGCAAGTGCGGTATGCCTACATTACCCTCCTAGTTCGAACTAGGAGGGTAGTGTAGACATACCCTTATAGACTAACCGAAGTGTTGTAGCATAAGCTTTCGTGGGCAAAGACCCACTTCGTCAGATGCATGTAAAACTTATGCTCCAACACTTCGGTTAGTCTATAAGGTGCCACAGGACTCCTCGCCGCTACTACTTCCCAGAGTAATTCAAACTAATTACTCCCCAGTGCTTCCTGGGGCTCTAAGTCAAAGTAACGTGTCCACATTAAGGGACCCTGCCTCCAAATAATTTCAAGGCTCCTCCGTTGTGGGGACATGCTATTTTGATTTTGTTATTTTTGCAATTATTTTGAATTCAATTATTTCAAAATTATTTTCCAGTGTAGACATGCCCTCAGTGTTATTTCAGCTCAGGATTAATTACTTAGCTGATTAAATATCTTAAGTACAGTACAGCATTTCTCAGTATAACGTGCTATTTTTTATTTTTATTTTATTTTATTTTTTTGCCATCCTTATAGTTTAATCCAGCATTTCAGTAAAACTTTATGGAGCCCAAGAGCTTTGCTCTTTGAGAAGAGCTATATCCCATCATTAAAATCTGAAAGATTTTTCATGTTTGAGAACTTTCATTATCATGCTAATAAGAAGATATACACCCTTAATAGCTTGAGGGGCAGATGGGGCTACCTAGCACTTTATCTCTAAAATCATCAAAGAAAATTTCCAGCACTGTATTTGATTTTATCTATTTTGCTGCACTATTGGTATGTCACTTGCCCTGATCCTACAAACAATTAAGCTTGTGATTAATACTTTCCTCATCTGAAAAATTCCATTGACTTCTATGAAACTAGCCATGTAGTAAAGTTATACTCTAGATTAAGCATGAATATTAAATAATAATGGCAAAGCTATTAAGTTATGATACAGTGGTCTAAATTATGTAGTTCCAAATGATAAGAAAACTATCGGAGAAGGTAATATTAATGAGGAATGTACAGAAACAATATTATGTTTTCAATATAATGTTAATTGTGATTGTAAGAGAATAAGCAGATAAGAACAAAAGAATGGCCAAATTGGGTCAGACCAAAGGTCTATCTATCCCAGTATCCTGTCTTCTGACAGTGGTCAATGCCAGATGCCTCAGAGGGAGTGAACAGAAACAGGTAATCATCAAGTAATCCCTCTCCTGTCACGCATTTCCAGCCCTTGACAAATAGATGCTGGGGACACCATTACTACCCATTCTGGCTGAAATGAGGAGCAATGCTAGAGAAATTTTTTTTTATTTGTGGTTAGAAGCACTTCTGACATTTAAGCTGTGGATTTGCAGAGAGGGTATTCCACAGCAAATGTCTCATAATTTGAATCTCTGTTCCTTGAAGGCAAACCTAATTAAAAATAAAAGCTTTGTGGGCTGAAGGTTGGTAAACATTGGGCAGCAGAGGATTATTATTAGTCACGACTTTCCCTGGTGTCTTCTAGTTTGTTCATTGAGAAAAAACGGAACACCAACTTTCAGGAAGCATTATTCATTTTGTTATATACATGCAACATTTAACTTGAACTGCCCATATTCATGGCTGGGCACCAAGGTTCACACAGTCCTTATAAATCATCTCATTTGTCTATTATTGCCCTTATGGGTAAATCAAATGTTCAGTGGTAGACAGCAGCAACAAAAGAGGGAAAAGCCAAAGGCAAGGAGGAGGAGGAGGAGAGAGAACCATTATACAAAACAGAATAACTTTCAAGCAAAATGTCATCAAGAGTTCAGTTCACACATTAAAAATAAAATAAAATAAAATAAAATAAAATAAAATAAAGACACTGCAGGCAGTGTGTGATCAGAGATGTAACAAGGGAGGCATTTCCACAACAAAGACTTCATATCAGTACATTTTGTAGGCATACTGGACCCTATAGTGGGTTTTTTTACTTCTTTGGAGATATGGGGATAAATCTATTGGTACCCTAAAGAATTTTCCCAGGAAGAGAAATTCTCTCCTTTCCAATCACTATACAGTTTGAACCTCTGTGGCCCAGAACTCTCTGGTCCAGTAACAACCATGGTCTGGCAGGATCACAAATGTTGCTGGACAAGAGAGCCCCAGCACGAAGGTTGGGAACAGAACTGGCCAGTGGGGCAGTGGAGCCCACAGCCAACTGGGCTGAGAAGCTGGCAGGGCCACTGGAGTCTGTGAGGCAGAGAGGCACCACTGAGCTTGCAGACAGTGGGCCAGGAAGCAAAGAGAGACTGCAGAGCCCACAGCTGGCAGGGCAGTGAGCATCAGCAGAGATGGCAGGGCTGCAAGTGCTTACAGGGTTGCCTCCAGAGCTCCTGGGGCTGCTGGGGCCACTGGAGCTCCAACAGCCATCAAGCCCACAGGGCTGCCATAGCCAGAGGGCTGAGGGCAGTGGTGCCAGATATCTGGGGAGAGGAGCTCAGTGAAGAGGCTGGTGCCAGCCTCTCCCCTCACCTTCCCCCATCCCGACTTTCCCTGGTCCAGCAAGCTCCCTTGTTCAGGACTGGTCAGATGCTGAGGGAGCTGGACCAGAGAGATCCAACCTCTAGTATTATAAAATATGGAGGGGCAAACCTTTTATCCTTTTATGTCTTTTAACTTTCACTGCCAATGCAAGATTGTTCAGTGCTGTGTTACTCAGTGTTTTAGTTTTAAATGACTAAAGTAATAACACTAATAGAAAGGATTCAGCCTACCTAGAGAGGGCAGGCAATGCTTCCACCAGGACATTCACTTCAGAATTACTCCAGAAAAGAACAACTCCGAGTTCTTTGAGGAGATCTTTGGCTGGAAAACTCTGATTCTGTCTCTGGCCACTGCTATCCACTTTTGAGGCCTTAAAAGTCTTCCCATTGTTCCTTCCACAGACTGACATGTGTTGGTTGATTTTCACTTCTAGAAACTCCCCTTGGCAGACTTTCTGAGATCATGAATTCTGTGTTCTGGTTTATGCCAGTAGTGCCAGTGTTTATTAATTGTGAATGGAAACCTGTTAGTTTGAGCTAACTCTTTAATCCTCTTCACTAACTCATTATTTAACTGTAAAACGTTCACTGGAAGGCAATAAATGGGATCTATTTGTACAACTGCCTAATTAATCTGCTCCTTGGCAAGTATCTGAGTGTTAGAGCATCCACCTACATTTAGCTTTCACAACCTCAGTGTAGCAAATCATGCTCATAAAATCAAACATATAGTTTCCCTCAAAATTGTTAAAGTGGCATCATGTCAATTTCAAACTTTCCTAAACTCATTTTATTTAATAATAAGATTACAAACCTGAAATCTGTTTAGATATTTGAGCCAAATATTCAAAATATTAGCCTGAAAATATTCATACTCCTACTGTGAGTAACTTAATTTTAGGGAAGTAAAATTTTTAGAGAAAAATCTTTAAGATGAGCAAAGTGCTTCATCTAGTGTTAAAAATGTATCCTCAAAGAAAGAGATACATGTTGTTCTAAATACAATGAATCATCTTTATTCCATTTAAAAATAATTGAGAATCTACGTTAAAATGCATTAGTAACAGTTACTCTGTACAATTGTCCATGCACACTACCTAGATATTATGATCAATTTATGTAAGTGAAATCCAAGTATAGTGCTTGACACAAATAGTTTTCTGATGAATAGAAACAAAAAAGATAAGGTTGAAGTCGGCCCCCATTATAACTCTCACTCTCAACACTCACCATAACTTCTCCCAAAACAAATCACTCCCTTTTAGCCATGACATCAGAGGGTAAATTTCTTGGAAAGTTCTTAGAAAGAGAGTTTTAAAGCTACAGAAACAGTTCCTCAATTAGAGGAAGTCAGAATAGCTACACTGAATTCAGTGGAACTTTGTCAATATGTGCGGAAGATTTTACCTATGGTGCTTCAAGTTTCCCTGGTATTGGCTTTGCAATAGTGCACAGTGTCCAGGTCCACAAAATGTCTGAAGGTTCTCAGAAGCAAATCGTATATGCCACACTTGAGCTATGCCTACTATATGAGCTTGGGGTGAACAAAAATCATGTAGCTGCAACACTCACCTATGCTGAGTGGAAAACCTCTTCTATTATAATCCTGTGAGCTCTTATGTGTTCATGAGCAGTGGAATCACATCTTTAGCACGAAGTGTAGACATAGCCTTATGGGTAAGCACTGAAGGTGCTTCAGTTGCGAGGCATTATGGGGTACATTGACTGCAAAATAATAGGAGTGATTCTCAGAGTTTGGGTTGAGTGACTCAGGCTCAGGCTATGGGGCTGAAAATAGAAGTGTAGATGCTTCTGCTTGGGCTGGAGGGAAGGCTCTGAGCTCCATCACTCTTACCAGGTTTCAGAGGCCAGGCTCCAGCCTGAATGGGAAGGTCTGCACTATTATTCTGAGCCAAAGTCAGTTGACTCAGAATCTGAGGCTCACTGCTTAGGAAGTGGGATTGACTGGCAGGAAAAACAACAGATTTAAATACCACAGATATAGTGACCCAAGCAGTGAAATTTTAACCTAGTGATTCCTAACTGGGGGGCAGTTGAATAAAGGTTGGGACTCTTCAAGCCTTGTCCTCTTTAGTCCATTCTACTTCTAAAAGGCAGCTAGGTAACTTGCAGGTTACCTAGCAAAGACCGGTACATGGTGTATCTTTGTGGGGCCTTCTCTGCGTTATCCCCTTATTGCTGTGGCAGTACTTCCAGCACAACTCCTGGCAGCAGGGTGCTCCAACCAGCATAGTGCCTAAGTTAAAAATCCCAGCATGGTTTCTGACGGTGTATGATTTTCATTTATGATGATACTTGTTCTGTCTCCTCAAGGGGAACCTCCAGTCAGAGCACACGGACCATTTCTAATCTTGAATATCTAGGGCATTTTGTCTACAACCATCTTCTTTGGGTTCTTGTCTCTTTAAAAGCCTGAGTTAGCTACTTGTTCTCTGTACTTGCTACAGACCTGCACTGAATGCAGTCTTGGTCATTCACAGCCTGCTCCATATGTGGCCCTTCAGCTTCTGCACCCTTCATTAACATCCTGCTGAGGACACTTCTCCTTAGGATTCTTACTCTGCTCCTAGCCCTCCATACACCCAATTCCAGCCTGCTCCCAATTCAGCATGAAGTTCCTCTAGCCAGTCTCCACTTCCAGCTTCTCTGCTCTGCTTCCCATGAGTCTTCTGCACTCCCTCCTGCTCCAGCCAGTGCCTTCCTAGACAGAGATCACTCCCTAGATGAGGCTCTTTCCAAGAATGTCTGCTTCCTTCTGGTATTGGCCAGGGAGGGTAATGTGCCTCTGTGTCCATCCTGGAGGGAATTAGGTCAGCAGCGAAGGGGTTGATGGTAATAGTACTTTCTTGCTCAACAGATTCATCACAGCTTGTTGAAACTTGCCCTAACTTTTTGAGTCATCATCATATATCCCATATGACCAGCCAAAAGTCTCTGGATTATTTGGTTTGCCTCACAGAGTACTACTTTTTAGTTTTTCTCCATTATAGTTCCAAAGACAACATGTGAAGGGGGCAGAGTAAAGGTTGAATTGTTAATCCGATAAGTGCTTTCATTTTGATAGATTCCAAAGCTAGAAAGGACCAGTGTTATGATCTATTTTGACCTCTTGTATAACATGGGCCATAGAACTTCTACAATTATTCCTAGGGCATCACTTTTAGAAAATAATATCCAATCTTGATTTAAAAATTGCCAGTGATACAGCAACCACCGTGATACCTGGTAAATTGTTAAACAAATATGCCTTGTGTCCAGTCTGAATTTGTCTAGCTTAAGTTTCCAGTTATGGGATAATATTATATCTTTCTCTGCAAGACTGTAGATTCCACTATCAATTATCTGTATCTGTTGGTACTTAAGACTGTAATCAAGCCACCCCCTTAACATCTCTTTTTAAGCTGAAGAGACTGGGTTCCTTAACTATCACTTTAGGGCATTTTGTGTTTTATGATTTTCATCTCTTTATATTTTGCTATGTGCCACATTCTGGGGTACAAAGTAGATACGGACCACCTTAACTCTTCATTACTGAAGTTTCTGGATTAAGATTAAATATAGTTACATATACAGATTTGCAAGGTTTGTATATTTAAATCTACAACTCTGTATAATCAACACAAATCATAACACCGAAGAGATCACTCAGGGTATGTCTACACTACAGCGCTAATTCAAACTAACTTAGTTCGAATTAGTTAATTCAAACTAAGCTAATTCGAACTAATGCATCCAGACTAAAAAACTAGTTCGAATTAGCATTTTGCTAATTTGAACTAGCTTGTCCACACAGAGTGGACCCTGAACCAGGGTTAAGGATGGCCGGAAGCAGTGCCGGCAGGGCATCAGATGAGGACTTAAAGCGTGGAGCTGCTATCTCAGGCTAGCCGAGGGCTGTGCTTAAAGGGACCCAACCCCCACCCCGGACAGACAGTTCTCAGGGGTGCCCCGCTTGCAAAGCAGTCCTGGCTTGGATTGCCCGGAGTACCCACACTGGGCACATCACACCACTCGGCCATCAGACCGGCTGCACTTGCCTCAGGCTGCCATCTGGGGAGAGCGGGCAATCGGGGGGCTGAGGAGAGCTTCCACCCCCAGAAGCCCACAGAGCCACCCCAGTCCTCCCCATCGGAAGCTCGTACCCCATTCCTCCCTCACCTCCTTCCACTTTCCCCTCCCTAGTCCCCCTTCCTGATGTACAAAATAAAGGACAATTGTGTTAAAAAATAGAATCTCTCTTTATTGAACAAAACTGGGGGAGACTGGGAAAAGGAGATGGGAGAGGGGAAGAGAGAGGGTGGGAGAGCAGAGGGCAACTACAATGATGAGGGGTTTGGAACAGGTCCCATATGAAGAGAGGCTAAAGAGACTAGGACTTTTCAGCTTAGAAAAGAGGAGATGGAGGGGGGATACGATAGAGGTCTATAAAAGCATGAGGGGGTGGAGAGGGTGCATACAGAAAAGTTCTTCATTAGTTCCCATAATAGAAGGACTAGAGGACACCAAAGGAAAGGAATGGGTAGCAGGCTTCAAACTAGTAACAGAAACTTCTTCTTCACAAAGCAAAGAGTCAACCTGTAGAACTCCTTGCTGCAGGAGGCTGTGAAGGCTAGAACTAGAACAGAGTTTAAAGAGAAGTGAGATCAAGTCATGGAGATTGGGTCCATGGAGTGGTATTAGCCATGGAGTAGGAGTGGTGTCCCTGCCCAAAGTTTGTGGAAGGCTGGAGATGGATGGCACGAGACAAATGGCTTGGTCACTGTCTTCGCTCCATCCCCTCCAGGGTTCCTAGGGTTGGCCGCTATCAGCAGACAGGCTACTGGGCTAGATGGACCTTTGGTCTGACCCAGGACGGCCATTGTAAGCTGAGGGCTCAGGGTCGGGGGTCTCAGTGGACCACCTTGATTTTCATGCACACCTGCTGCTGGGTGGCAAGGCTGGCAGCTCTCCTGCCCTAGATGGCCACTTTCCTGTGCCTAGTGCGGAGGTTGTGGACGAGGTCCACGATGTCCGCACTAGACCAGGTGGGTGCCCACCTCTTGTGGTCCCGGGCAAGCTCCCGGGAGCCGCCAGCCTGGTCCCAGGAAGAGGGGGAAGGGCTGGGGGGCATTGGGTGGCTGGCTCGAGCCGTGCCAGGTGCAGGGTCTGCTAGCTGGGTGCTGGCAGGCTTGCACCTGGCACGGGCACCGTAGCCAGCCCGTGCCTCTTTAAGGGGTCCGGGGCCGGGAGGGGGGCAGACGAGTTTCCCTGGTGTTGGCCAGAGTGGCCACAAGGGAAAGCTGGGGAGGGCTAGCCTCCCACTAGTTTGAATTAAGGGGCTACACACGCCTTAATTCAAACTCATAAGTTCGAACTAGGCTTAGTCCTCGTAGAATGAGGTTTACCTAATTCAAACTAAGCGCTCTGCTAGTTCAAATTAAGTTCGAACTAGCGGAGCGCTTGTGTTGCACCTATCAAAGTTAATTCGAACTAACGTCCATTAGTTCGAATTAACTTTGTAGTGTAGACATACCCTCATTCACTAAAACAGCCTTTTACTTTGACAATGCAGTATTTTATGAAAAATAGAGGAAATTCTCTAAGTGGACAATCCCACTTCTGATGATCCAACTTGCCTCCCCCTCCTCCAAAGCAAACCTGCTGAACACCCCATTGAACATTCTTAACACCCCAACATGGGAACTCTGCATGTGAGAGCTCTGCCCTCTACCCAAATCCATCAGGGGTCTGCCTTTGCACCCATGGTCATTGTGCCCTCTGCCTGGTTAAACACATTGCACACAATCACCATGTCTCTACATATTTAAAAGCAAATTATCCCCAGCATTAAGTTCCAGATCTTTTCTTCATCAGGTTCCCCCATCATGCACTCCAGATGTCTAGGATCCAGAATCCTCACAGAGATGCAGCCCTAGTGCCCAGCAATTCTCTAGGTATGATCTGGCAAAATGGACTGTAGTTGCTTCCCTTGATTTAGTGCCACCTTCTGCTCTTTCTGCACTCTCAGAACCAGCTATAGAGCTCTCTCTATCTCACCTTCCTTCTTCACAGACCCTTACAGTTCCCCTCAATCAGAAGGCAATTGCTTGACTACTCTTCCTTGCCTTATAAAGCCTAGGTATCTTCCTTTCCAATCAATCAGGAGCAATCTCCTAGATGCCTTCCTGTTCAGTCAATTGGGCCCTATAATAGAGCTATAAGTTGTTCTTTTGCCCCCTCCCCCTTTTCAAGCCCTCAAGTAGGGGCTGTGTATGGGGGTTGGAAGGTCATGTCAAGGACAGGATCAAGGCCACAGCACACAGTAAGATCAAGACTGACATATGGCAAGAACACGGGCATAAGTTATGCAACGACTCAGAGCAGTCTAACTTCTACTCTTGGAGACAATTCAAGTATCAAAAACAGTCCAGAATCCAGGAGAATACTAAAGGGCCTGAAAACCACTTCACATGTCTATGCCTGGGTTATAAGGTCTGTAGTGTGCCTCTGAAAACTAAGCATAGCTTTAAACGTTGAGCGGCCCCCTCTTAAGAGACAGAGTCAAACTGTCCATGTCAGGGGGGCTGGCAGACTTATCAGGCCTCTGGACAAGGTGGGAAGGTGGCTCTATGCTCCCAGAAGAGGCAGTGCCTTTAGCTATGATCTTTGAAAAATCATGGCAGACAGGGGAGATTCCAGAAGACTGGAAAAGGGCAAATATTGTGCCCATCTATAAAAAGGGGAATAAGAACAACCCAGGAAACTACAGACCGGTCAGTTTAACGTCTGTCCCAGGGAAGATAATGGAGCAGGTAATTAAGGAAATCACATGCAAACACTTGGAAGGTAATAAAGTGATAGGGAATAGCCAGCATGGCTTTGTGAAGAACAAGTCATGCCAAACTAATCTGATCGCTTTCTTTGATAAGATAACGAGCCTTGTGGATAAGGGAGAAGCGGTGGATGTCATATACCTAGACTTTAGTAAGGCATTTGATACGGTCTCGCATGATATTCTTATTGATAAACTAGGCAAATATAACTTAGATAGGGCCACGATAAGGTGGGTGCATAATTGGCTGGATAACCGTAGTCAGAGAGTTGTTGTTAACGGTTCTAAATCCAGCTGGAAAGGGATAACAAGTGGAGTTCCTCAAGGGTCTGTTTTGGGACCCGTACTGTTCAATATCTTCATCAATGATGTAGATATTGGGATAGAGAGTACGCTTATTAAGTTTGCAGATGATACCAAACTGGGTGGGGTTGCGACTTCTTTGGAGGATAGGGACATAATTCAAAATGACCTTAGCAAGTTAGAGAAATGGTCAGAGGTAAACAGGATGAGGTTTAATAAAGAGAAATGCAAAGTGCTCCACTTAGGAAGGAACAATCAGTTCCATACATACAAGATGGGAAGCGACTGTCTAGGAAGGAGCATGGTGGAAAGGGATCTAGGGGTCATAGTGGACCACAAGTTGAATATGAGTCAACAGTGTGATGCTGTTGCAAAAAAAGCAAATATGATTCTAGGTTGTATCAACAGGTGTGTTGTAAGCAAAACTCGTGAAGTCATTCTGCCGCTCTACTCTGCACTAGTTAGGCCTCACCTGGAGTACTGTGTCCAGTTCTGGGCGCCATAATTCAAGAAAGATGTGGAGAAATTGGAAAGGGTACAGAGAAGAGCGACAAGAATGATTAAAGGTTTAGAGAACATGACCTATGAAGCCAGGCTTCATGAACTGGGCTTGTTTAGTTTGGAAAAAAGAAGATTAAGGGGGGACATGATAGCGGTTTTCAAATATCTAAAAGGGTGTCACAAGGAGGAAGGCGAAAATTTGTTCCTCTTGGTTTCTGAGGACAGGACAAGGAGTAATGGGCTTAAAGTGCAGCAGGGGAGGTTTAGATTGGACATTAGGAAAAAATTCCTAACTGTCAGGGTGGTCAAATATTGGAATAAATTGCCAAGGGAGGTGGTGGAATCTCCCTCTCTGGAGATATTTAAGAACAGGTTAGATAGACATCTGTCAGGGATGGTGTAGACGGAGCTTGGTCCTGCCTTGAGTGCGGGGGGCTGGACTCGATGACCTCTCGAGGTCCCTTCCAGTCCTATGATTCTATGATTCTATGACAGGGCTGGGGGCAGCCATCCCTCAGCACTGCCCAGAGTGAACCATGCTTGCCACTCTATCCATAGCCAGCCCTGAATGCTTCCTGGAGTGTGCCATAGGGCACTCTGCAAGTGGTTTAAAGGCACCAGGGCCCCAGCCACCACCTTTCCTGTGGTAGCAGCAGCAACAGCTGGGAGCCCCAAGCCCTTTTGAAACACAGGGCATAGGGGCAACTGCCTTCTTTGCTGTCCCTCCCCACCCCGCACTGACAGACCCGATCCAGGTTATCTACTACTAACTATATACAATATCATGTTCATTCATACAGGTTGAACCTCTCTAGTCTGGCACCCTTGGGTCCTGACCAGTGCCATACCAGAGAGTTCACCAGACAATAGGAGGTCAATATTGTCTAGCAGCATTACCAACACTTCCACTGCTTACAGGGCTCTTAGAAGACATGTAGGGATGAAATAGAGCTAAATAACAGCACAGAACACTGAGAGGCAGGACTAGTGGTTGTAAACAAACTTTATGGGACCATGGGAAACTTGGCCACCCCCATGATAAGCAGACATCCCTCTAGCTAAAATCATGCTGGACCACAGATGTTGCTGGACGAGAAAGTGACAGACTGGAGAGGCTCAACCTGTAGTTGTTAAATTGAAAATCCACTATTCAATGGATTGCAGAGAGCTGTCTAGTATTGAGTTCATCTTATTTATAATATAAATACATTTAATAATATTTTTCAGTGCTTGTGTAAAATTAACTCACTCTGACAGCCAAGGTCATTTACAGTGCTACTAGATAACTATCCACAGAAAGTTGTTGAGCTCTGTGTACAGAGGTATGTGGCAAACAAAAACTATGAGGAGGGGCTAACCTTTAAATCTATTGTGCTAACAGCTAAGGATTATGATGTTAGTCCTTAATGCAGTCATGTCAAGGCCAAGGAAATTCAGCTGTACTTCTTAATGTACTGTAAATACTATAGAAACAGTGTTTGCATAAATGTTAAATTTGAAAATTAGTCTTTTTGGTGTGTCCCTTTAACACCTGAAAAACTCAGTTTCCTTCCATTTTGAGCATGTATGAATGATCCTTGTGACTAATAAAGGTTGAACAGTATGAGTCTGAAATCCAAGACTCTCTGGTCCAGCAACATCCGTGGTCCAGCGGGGCCACTGATGTTGTTTGACCAAAGAGCACCAGAAGCGGCAGTGAGAGACAACATGTGAGCTGGGGAGTTCAAGCTGGACCAACAGCGGCTACGCCAGACAGTGGATAGGGAGCCCTTGATGCGGTGGGGTCCTCCCCCGATGTCAACGGGGCTAGGCGGCTGGGGGGTCCCAGCCCTATCTGAGGAACCTCTGACTGCAGAGGGACTTCTGGAAGTGAGAGGCCAGTACAGGGAACCTCCAGCAGCAACAGGGCTAGGGATAGCCAGGCAGTCCTTGCCAGAACCTGAGGAAAGGTTGTTGGGGCCAGTGTGACTGGACAGCACCAGCTGAGAGCACCCCAGCTGAAGCGGGGCTGTCAGAGGGACCCCAGGGCTGGCCCTATCAGAGGAGTGAGGTAGGTAGGTGGCCCCTTCCAGGGTACTTGTGGAACATCCTGTAGCAGCAGCGTTCAGCGGCCACATGATCCCAGCTGAGAGTCCCAGGGGATGCTGAGGCAGCCTTCAGGCAGCAGTGTGAGGAGCCTCTGCCAGGCCAGCATTAGAGGGGCCAGCACAGGGCTGGGAGCCCCAAGGATAGGAGCCCGGGAGGGTGCAGCCTGCAGGCAAGCACTACCCCCCCCCCCCCCCCCCCCGGTCCAGAAAACTCCCTGGTTCAGGACACCTCAGGTTCAGGGAGGTCCAGCTTGTACAACCAACCAAAGGCATATAACATATTTTACAATTTAAAAACTATAGGATATATACCTCCACATCTACAACCTAGGACTATGCACTGTGAAAATATATTCTTAAAATGTTTATTCATACAAACTGAAAAGTAATTTTATGTACATGGAATAGAAACATATCCAAGCATATGTAGGTGTGGAAAACTGCTGTTACGTATTACAAATAAAAATAAAAGTGAGCATGTGAATAAGGTAGAGAAAGAACATGAATACGCCCATTTCCAATGGTCTTTCACAACAGCTGCAGTTATATAGATTTTCTTACTCACATTCTTGAGCATAGTGAGATTTCAATTTTGCCCTCCATATACTTTAATATAAGCCTCTCTTTATATATATTTGACATTTACTTGTTTTTCTCAATATAGGTTTGCAGTTGCGAAAGAAAAAAGCAGATTTTCAGTATAATAAGTCTTTTAAAGATTTTAGAATGACTGCCCAGAAAATTTGGAAATGAGGAAAAATATCTGGTTCCACTTTTTATTTAGCTGTGACAGTTTTATTAGTTTCCCAGGCTTGAAAATGAGCTCTGCGCAGCAAAAAAGCTTCCACCAATAGAAGCTGATCCAATAAAAGATATTACCTCATCCACCTCATCCCTGGTAGGAAATTTTACATTAGATCCAATTCTCCATTGCACAGAATTTTACAAAGTCACTTATACTGGTTCAAACAGCATGTAAAAGACACAACCATTCTGGTTTGGTAGTATTGTACACCCATGTACAGTAGTGTAAATGACTACATTTGGCGCAATAGAGACTCATACCCATTGTCTCTGACACATAGGTTGCGTCTAGACTGGCAAGTTTTTCCGCAAAAGCAGCTGCTTTTGCGGAAAAACTTGCCAACTGTCTACATTGGCCACTTGAATTTCCGCAAGAACACTGACGATCTCATGTAAGATTGTCAGTGTTCTTGCGGAAATGCTATGCTGCTCCGTTCGGGCAAAAGCCCTCTTGCGCAAATGCTTTTGTGCAAGAGGGCCAGTGTAGACAACGCAGTTTTGTTTTGTGCAAAAAAGCCCTGATGGCGAAAATGGCGATCGGGGCTTTCTTGCGCAAAAGCGCGTCTAGATTGGCATGGACGCTTTTCCGCAATAAGTGCTTTAAATCTGTTAAAAGGATTTCCGGAAAATCATGGCAGTCTAGACATAGCCAAATATGTAAAAGTCTAAGAATAATGTATGCCCTTCCCCACTCTCATAGTCTGCTTTGTTGGGTAGTCAGTCTTGATACTATCTACATTTTCTTAGATCAAACAAAAATTCATATTATCAATGTGAAAATTAATGGAATTTTAGAATTTTCTGTGTCTATGTTTATTAGGAGGGCTGATACCTCATGAATGTATGCATATTAATGCAAATATGATCAGAATTAAACCAGGTGACCTCTAGCAGAACAAGATATATGCAGAATAGCATGCCTTTGTTTGGAAATCTGAATGGTGCCATTTTTTTCACTCTCCTCACAGCAATCCCCCCCCTCCAAATAGATCTCCACTTGAATCTTTACTTTTGTTGTAACTGTTCAGTCTATAAAGGATTCATCTTGGAACAAACACATTTGGGGCAGCTATGCTCCTTTGTGACTACTGCTCACAAAGAAACTAGAGACTGAAAAAGACTTGCTAGGTCATGGAGCCCACACCTTGCCAATGCAGGCGTCTGCATTTTCTTTATGCTTTCCAGCATTTTATCCAATATAGCAATGGTGGGAAACCTTTTTTGGGTCAGGGGCCACTGACCCACAGAAAAATCAGTTGAGAGGTGCACAGAAGTGAGAAACAACAACATAAAACTCCACCCCTCACCAGCATGGCCTCCCCAATGCTAGGGGAAGCCCCCAGCCTCATGCGCCAGATCCAAGCAAGCCAGGGACTGCATCCAGCCCCCGAGCCTTAGGTTCCCCACTCCCGCAATATAGGTTTGACAAAAGGAAACTCTTTCACAAGTCAGTTTCCTTTTTTTCATAGAGAACCACATGGAGTGAATATTGTACCTGTTCCATTTCCTGTGCAGGATGGGGGGGCCTAGTCTCTCAGAAAACATCTTAATTTGGTTCCTACATTATTTGTGTACTTTGCTTTTCAACCCTATTGATCTTGTGCCTCTTTGTACTAGTTTAAGTATTTCCCTTTTCTACTTTGTGTCTTGGAGCAGGGAAGTCTACAAAATAAACACAATCGGCATTTAGCTGGGCAATGCATATAATAGATTCTCCTCTTTTAATCTGCTCATGTAAAGGAAATTCTCCACCCACCTTGTAATTTTTATTGCTTTCCTAAGAATTCTCTCTAATATGTCTGCATCTGTCTTGCAATATGGTACTTAGCACAATCACTCATGTCATGCTCAGGGTTAATGCACCAGAAAAGCTCAAGGTGGCATTAGGCTCAAATCATGCTGTTTCCATGGCTTCAGTAAGTCTCTGGCTTGTGTAGGACCTTCTTGGTTAAATCCATATTAAGTTTCCAATGACTACTTGTGGAGATGCACTTGCTGTCGACTCACATTAGCTTCAGTGTGGATAAGCTACAAGTGCTACAATATAAAAAATGCACATTTGCCATCAGAGTGATGTTTAAGACCGTGATATCACACAAAAGTGTCAGTCAGGTTTTAGCCTCACCATGATAGGCATTTCCCTGACACATAGGCTACGTCTAGATTACATCCCTTTTTCAGAAAAGGGATGTAAATTAGATGTATTGCAATTGCTAATGAAGCAGGGATTTAAATCTCCCGCACTTAATTAGCATAAAAATGGCTGCCACTTTTTTTCGGCACGGAGCTTTGTCAGAGAAAAGCGCCAGTCTAGATGCTGATCTTTCGAAAAATAAAGACTTTTTCGAAAGATCCCTTATCCCTCATGATAATTAAATGGAAAATGAAATTTAAAGACATTATTGACAAATGGAAAAGCTGAAAATAGTTCAATTTGGGTCAAAGTGTTTCATTTTGGTTTTGAGTTTTTATTATGATTTAAAAATAAAAATGTTCAGAATTTAAAAATAGAAACATTTTGACAAAAAAGCCAAAACAAAGTGTTTCAAATTAAAAATAATTGATGAGGTGTTATGTTTTTTCTTTAATTGCTTCTCTGGGGAAAAAAACAACAAAATGGACATTAATTCACTATGCTTACACTTGTTCAACAAAATTTCTCTCATTCATGAATGCTTAAACTCCTCCCACTTCATAAATGACAAGGTTTTGCCATGGCAAGTGAACATACAAATATTGCTTTGTCAGCAGAAGCACTCTCCTGCTGACAAAGTGAAACCTGCTCTTTGGGGGTGGAAGTATTTTTGTGCAACAGTGCCAACAAAAAGGAGTCACTTGCACTGACTTTAGCAACAAGGCTATGTCAACAAAAGCTGCGTAGTGTAGATACAACCTAATTGTTTTGGTGTCACAAAATATGTATTTTTGCCAGAAAAGATTTTGGTCAGAAAATTTCAACCAGTTCGATTTACCAGTAAATTCTTTCTCTTCATGCTTTCCTCCTTCACTTTCTTCCAGCTTTTCCATCTTCCATGTCATGGGCACAGAGGCCATATTGTTCACATGCACTGAAAATTTAATTTTGTAATTTTACACTTGTTTTTGCATTATGTAACTTTATGTCCCCAGCTGTTTTGGGGGATTCAGCTGCAGAGATTTAACATTTCAAATGATATAGCTACCTATTAATTTATACATAAAATTTGAATTTGCCACACTGACAACTTGTGTGTTTAAAAGCAGAATTAGAATGATAACATGTTTAGTTTAATTTACATGAGTAATATGGAAAGCAATTCTGGAACATCATTGTTATTAAGTGGTTTTATACAAGACTAGAAAGTTCATTAGAAGAAATACATGGATCCTTTCTATCATTTAGCAAAGGGAAACATTACTTAGCCCTTTTTATATACTACTTAATACTACCTTCTAATACGATTCTTTCTGTTAGGGAAAAATATTAAAAATTGCAACATATAGCATATCTGTTAGTATTACATGCACAACGAGGGTAGATTTAAAAAGGAAACTCCAAAGTCCATCTCATTTGGTGCACTTTAGTGTGCACCAGTGCTCATCAGATGTATATTTGAACAATGGAAGAAAGAAATCCCCAACAGGCTTTGTTTAGCACTATCCAGCATGGGTCAAAAATAAATCCATCCCATCAATGTTTTTAAATCAATAGGAATGTGATTTGATGTTAGCCAATTAAATCTAATTGTAAACACACGTTTGCTCAATTTATTAATTACTCCTTTTCTATTAACTCTCCCTCCATCCCCAAATAAAGCAAAAAAACCCATCAGTTACAACATACTTGAAAGCTGCAGTGCAATTCTGCAAACACTCAGTATTAAGCATATTTCCTTTCAATATTTTGCTCTCTGACATCACTTCATGCTTTTTTCTATAGGAAGCAGGACTCCCTCCACCCCATATTCCCCAGTTCCCCTTCCCAGCCATTTGTAAATAGATACTACAGTTATACACTTGAACCTCACCTAATTCATCACTTCCCTCCACAGAACAAAGAGATCCTTTTTCATGTTTTACACAACATAAATATAGATCATTTTCCACTGCTCCCCATCCGTCTGATATCTCTTCCTCATCACTGCATTAGGGCATGAAAGAAAGTGACAGAGGAAAGCATGTAGAGAGAGAATTTATCACTGTATTTATCACTATATTTCTTTCCCTTTATTCCATTTATTCCATCCCTTTATTCCATCTTCCACACCCATTCACTATTTTTATATAAGAGAGAGGCAGAGTCCTGTTAGGAGAGTAGGGAAGAGTCATGCCACTCCAAGAACAGTGAAAATACAATAGCACTCCACCCCCATGAGGCCTACAAGCTCATCACCTAATAAACCATCGTGTTAGTCTTTAAAGTGCTATATAGTCCTGCCTTTTGTTTCAGATATGACCACCCTGTCTATCTATCGGGGTGGGGGAGAGGAAGGAAGGACACCAAGTACTGCGGTCACTACATTCCCCATTTTAGCAGTTGATTTACAGGCAACAAGTAAATGGATAGGAAACATAAATAAAGCAAAGGGACCAGAAACTGTGGAGGCTAGTTGAAGAACTCACCCTGTTTGCTAAATTGGTAGTAGAACAAAGCTTGTTTCTGGGGAAAAGGGTGATTTGGCAAGGAAAACAGGATTAGGTTCAGGCAGGAAACAAATACATTGGAAGACTGTTGGGAGCTTTGGAGGAAGGCTTACTGACAGAAGTAAGAGATGCAAAAAGTACAGGCATGGGAAATTCAGACCCCTGGAATAATACTTGGAATGGTAATATCTGAACTACTAGACTTATCATTGAAAGATAAGCAAGTGATTTAAGGAAAGAGAATAAGAAGTTAACTCTGCAGAGTTTGTTGGGAATTAAACAGTTGAATGTTCTAAATATGTTAATGGTAAAGTATCATAGGAAAAGAAATTTTGGTTTCTTGCAGGCTTTCCTAAAGGAAAAAACACAATCTCATTTAAATAATTTGACTATGGATAATTTAGTCAAATTCACACAGACAAAAAAGGGTTTTCTATTAGAATTTAATTGCCCCCAAATGTATAAAAGGGAATGTACTGATGTGTAAAACTAATTGAAGCAGCGTAAGGAATATTAAGAAAACAAAGATGCATGCACGTATGCATGTTTACATCGGTGGTTAAAAAATGTAAACTTTTAAAAGCACAAATAAATACTCTGGCTACGTCTACATTGGCCCCTTTTCCGGAAGGGGCATGGTAATTTTTGAAATCGCAATAGGGAAATGCGCGGGGGATTTAAATATCCCCCGCGGCATTTAAATAAAAATGTCCGCCGCTTTTTTCCGGCTTTTAGAAAAGCCGGAAAAGAGCGTCTACACTGGCCCCGATCCTCCGGAAAAAGCGCCCTTTTCCGGAGGATCTTATTCCTACTTCGAAGTAGGAATAAGATCCTCCGGAAAAGGGCGCTTTTTCCGGAGGATCGAGGCCAGTGTAGACGCTCTTTTCCGGCTTTTCTAAAAGCCGGAAAAAAGCGGCGGACATTTTTATTTAAATGCCGCGGGGGATATTTAAATCCCCCGCGCATTTCCCTATTGCGATTTCAAAAATTACCATGCCCCTTCCGGAAAAGGGGCCAATGTAGACGTAGCCTCTTGGTATGTAAAACTCTGTTTTGCAGTTTTAAGATGAATTGGTTTTGTTTCTAATACATGCCACTAAAAAATTCCATTTGGATTATTCATTCAGTATTGCAAAACTGATAGATGCTTTTTGCCAAACTCAACTATAATTAGTGTTTGCTATTTAGCATTTAGCTCTTATGATACATGAATGCTTTAGAAAGTTTAATATGTTTTAAAATAAAGACCAAAGTTGTAATTGTAATAAAGGGTAAAAGAACTGCAGAAAGAAAGAAATATACTTTGAGACAAAATCTAGGCCCTCTGAAGCAATAGCAGGAGCAAGGTGCACAAAGAAGCAATGTTCATAACACTGAGCTTTAAGGTGGCTCTAAGTACAGGCAGTCCCCAGGTTACATGGATCCGACTTACATCGGATCCCTACTTACAAACGGGGTGAGGCAACCCCGCACTAGCTGCTTCCCCCCAGCAGACCAGGGAGACACGAAGCTAGCGCCCCTCCCCCAGCAGATCAGGGAGACGCGGAGCGGCTTTTCTCAGCAGACACCTCAGATTGAGAATAAAGGAATGAGAGAAGTGAGGTGTGGGAGAATAAAACTGAGCTCTGGAGAAATGTTTGGCTAGAGTTTCCCCTACAATATGTACCAGTTCCGATTTACATACAAATTCAACTTAAGAACAAACCTACAGTCCCTATCTTGTACGTAACCCGGGGACTGCCTGTAATCAGAATGTCACTCTAAGAAAAGTACATGAAAACTCTAATCACACGCACACAGAACAATAACATAGTAATAATACTTTTCAGCACAGCCTTAGATAAATTTAAAGCTTAGCACAGCAGAAAAACAATTACAAGCCTGATCTGCTATATAAGAAGGGAAATTAAGGTATAATACCTCCTGAATATAACAACTGAACATGGGAATAATTTACTCTAAACTCTTAAAAGGTAAAATACATTGAAACATCATCTGCCTATGAAACAAACACACAAAAAGTATGGAATAATTCTTTTCTTTTGTCTGTAATCAGCAAGAAAATTTGCACAAGAAGAGTATTTTAAACAGCAATCTTCTCCTCAAAAGGCGGGTAGAAAATATTTTTCTTGTATTTCAGAGCTTTAGAAAGAAACTACTACCAGCTGAGCAGGAACTCAGAATATCATGAATCTTATATTGTGTCAAAAACTACATTTTGTGTTGTTTGTCTCTTTGCTAGCATTGATGTGTATTGTGGTTATTTTTAATTAACATACATTTTAAGCACAAAATAAAATTACCAAGGAAAAGAATGTTTGTAAAAATATTGGTTACTGAAAACAAAAATCAGTAACAATTGGCCGATTATTGTCAACATCCAGTCTCCAAGCCTAGCTGGGTGTACCTAGCTATGCAATTTGGAAAAGAGGGCAGGCATGTAGAACAGCAAAAAGTAAAGGCATGCAGTGCTGGAAATTCCAGCCGCTATAGATGCATGCTCTTTACAAGTGTTGCTGGGAGGATTTAACTTTCTACAGCCATGTATTTACAAGTGTGCTGAAATCACACTTTCTTTATGGAAACTATTAAAGAAAAAGTCCCATTGGGAATGGGGGCAGGAACAGGATTCTGTCCTATGTACTTTAAAGCAAAAAAGCAGCCATGGCTCCAGCTTTACACTTTCCCAATGAGTCAAGGCCACTTGTTAATCAGCTGACTGCTAATAATGTAGTATTATCAGATACTCTACTGGAAACTGGTGTCAGTAGCATACAAATAATTAAAAAAACCCTGTAGGTGCAGAATTAAATTTTAATTCTTGTGAGAGTGGATGGCTAGCAGGCATGTGGGCAGTACAATCCTTTAAGCCACTAATAGGTTTGGTGCCTATTACTACCCAAAAACCTTGCAGCATCAGAATCATGATTGGCAGAACCCACCTCCCCCACATGAGTCCAATGTAAGTAGCCATGAAATTGCTCTGAGCCACAGACAAGTAACTATGTAAATGTCAACAGAACTAGTGAAAGAGTGAGTGAATGAATAAGCTGCCTTTTATGTTGTATTCTCAGTAATTGTGGTGTCCTGCTTTCTCCCTGGAAAAAAAATCCCATACACTTCTTAGAAGCATATCAAGTCTTGATTTGAAGGTACCAAGAGACAGATAATCTATCATTTCCTTTCATTGTATGTTCCAGCGATTAATCAACCTTACTATTTAAAAAATTGTGCCTTATTTCTAAGTAAAATTTACCTGGTGTCAGCTTTCAGCCGCTGATTTGCTCTGCTGGATTAAAGAGCCATCTACTATTTTCTCACTGTGAAAATCAAGCAACTTTTCAATCTTTCTTATGAACCAAAGAAACCGAGTTCTTTAATTCTCTCACTTGCTGGCCTTTTCTCCAGCCCTGCATTTCTGAACCATTCCCAATTTTTCAGCCTCCTTTGTAAAAAGTCCAAGGCAGAACTGTACACATTATTGTAATATTCTATATGAAGAAATAAAAATCACCTCCCTGCCCCTACTATTTCCTGTTTATACATCCAAAGATCTCACTAGCCCTTTAGCCACAGCATCACACTAGGAGCTCATTTTGAATCATTAGTTCTCTCTGACCCCTAAATCACTGCCTTCCAGGATAACAGTCCCTCATTCTCTAGGTGCAGCTCACATTTCTTGTTCCTAGTTATATAACTTTGCATATGGAAGTATGAATTGACCCAAGATATCAAGTGATTTAGATCGCTCTATATGAACTTTGCCAATCTCTGTCAGCTGCAAATTTTATCAACAGTACTTTTTTATATTTACTTCAAAATCATTGATGAAAATGTTGGCTAGCATTGGTCCTAGTACTGATCCCAGGATAAGCCCACTTGAAATACCCTATCTCAATGATGATTCTCCATTTTTAACTATTTTTTTCAGATATGTTAGTTTCCTTGGTTTTACTTTCCATTTTCTTAATTTTTTCTCCCAATATATTTCACAGATGATTATCTGCAGCTTTGTGAAATGAGACCTTTGGAAACACCACGCACACTATCCTCTTTTTGTTCATAATAAATATAATCAGGGCATCATCACAGGTCTTCCAGTCCAGTGATTACTTTTTTACTGTTCAAAACTGGGCTCCCTGGAGTTGAGTATAACACCTTTGCATTGGAAATGTATCAGCTAAAAGTCTGAGAAATTCTTATAATCTTCAGCCTAGCACTCCCCCCCCCCCCCCCCCAAAGAGCTATTTTGGAAGCTATATACAAATTTAAAACAAATAAAAAATAAAATAATAGTTTACTTCTGGCTTTTATTAGACCTGGTTCAAAACTTTGTATTCAAACATTTTTGTAGTGAAAAATGTTCTTTTTCCTAAGGCAAAAACTTTCATAATTTTTTAACATTTCATCTTTTGGTCAAAACCTATTCAGGGTTATTATGCAAAATTCCACTGGTGCCTTTGAGAATTATGTATGCAAAAGAAGTAACACACAACTCCTGGGCAGTAAATAATATTTTTCTTTAAATTCGTTGGAGTCAATCAAAACATAAATATTTGTATGTACATACTGACTGGTTCACACTGTCCCTGATCATAAAATTTTTAATCTTGAGAAGGAAAACAGTTAGATATCTACTGATTGATTACATGTTTTGATAAAGAGAAAGAGTGCGATACAACTAGAGTAAAAATGATATTTGGTAATCTTTTATAAATTGTAATAGGCTACTGTACCTCTGCTCTAGTCTATGAAGAATACAAGGATTCTAAAGCAATCTTCACCTCTTTTAACCATTCTTATGTGTGTTTCATGCACAAATCAAGGAATTAAGATAAAAAAGGCAATCAACTTGCAAATCAATCGAAAGGGTCAAGTTAGAACTTCCTGAATGACATTTCTATTTTCAGGGCTGTAAGGTAAGTAAAACTGAGAGTACTTTAAAGTGTTTGCATTATATTTGAAGCTGTCCATGGGGACTGAGCTATCTAAAAAACAGTTAGTATTTATGACTATGTCCCTGTATGCTATTTTACAACGTTATGGGTTAGTGTCTAGGATAATCTGAAGACTTTCATTCTAGTGTCAGAAAACATTGTAAAATATATTAAAAGTTTTTTAAAATGGCCCTATAATAGGTGAGAAATAAAATAACGCAGAGTAAGCCAACTCCGTGATTGACCTACAATAGGTGCAATGTTTCTGTTGTGCACACTTCCCTTTCAATGCAATACTTTTGTACAAAGGAAGACATGGTATTTATAGATTACCCTAAGAGAGAATAAATGACCAGTTTGACCCAGGAATGGAGTACTGGGTATATTTTCTGTGCTTTGAGGAATTGTGTTTTCTCCATGTCAAAGAAGTAATTGGAGAGCAGGAAAATGGTGTTGTCTTTCAGCAGCTTTCTCACCTCAAATTTCAGTGCACTAGGGAAACTCAGTAAAATGTATAAAGCCAGATTTTCAGACTCTTTTGCACTATTCTGCTTAATTAATCCTCGATGGTGCAAGGTCCAGTAGGTCCCTCACACAAGTGGCATAAATGAAAGCAGTCAAGAGGTGAAGCAGAACAGGGAGCAGAACCCCTTCTCTGACAATCTCCATCTCGTTTCCTCTGTATTGAGAAGAGCATGGTTTTAATGGAAGAACCTAGTGATTCATGCTTTAATGTGGTGATGCATTTCCAATTCTACTAGCATATTTTTGTGTCATATTAAATGAAATCCAGCATTTCACTGACTTTTCATTCATGGATATGCTAACACCATACTGCAAAGTTAAAAGATTTCTTTTTCTCATGACTTCATTCTTCCTCATCTGACTTGTAAACCCAGCCTCGCTAAGTATGTATTTAAATGCATACGTATTTTTGTGTGTGTGTGTGTGTGTGTGTGTGTGTGTGTGTGTGTGTGTGTGTGTGTTAACAAATTCAAAGGTCAATGTATCTGCTGCTTCTATCTGCTCCAGTGGGACAAATAGGAGAACAAGCAAAAATTGATATACATTTTTTCTGACTCCCACTTTTTGGAATACTAATGACGTTAAGCTGTCATAGCTAGCAGCATCTCAGCTTGCTAATGAATTCCTAGAATTGCATTCAGAAGAAAGGGATAAGCAGATGAGTTGAAAATCCAGTTTCCAAGGAGACAGCCCTAGAAACATGTAAGAAATATAAAACTAGGTGTTGTATATCTCCATCAATTGGAGCTTCAATGATTCTTTTCTTCGTTGTTAGAGTGATAAATACAAACAATAATAGAAAGACAGTTATGCCTATGGGGCTCAGCTCTGATCCTTAAGTCCTGTGCACTCATCTTGAATTTTGCACACAATTATGGTAGGTAGGGGGTAATATAGTGCCTCATACTGTAGAGTAGCTTTTCAAATGGCAGATGTGCACATGCGGTATAACATGGAATTTGTGCTGTGCATATTTAGTTATATATTTCATTATCCATTTTTATTTATGGTGCTAGGGAAACTTTTCTTTTCCTTAGTGAATCTACATGTAATCCTTAGACATGTTGTACAGAGCTCTGTATTCTCTGCATGGCAACAGCTCTGGACTAGGGGGAACTGCAAAAACACTGTAGGATGCTGGTGAAAGGCAGCCTCAGTCCATTAGGATTATTTTCCTCTAACTCAGGATGCTTCTGATGAGGAGGATTATACAGTACCTGATGCTGCTTTTCTGTTGTCTGCTATCCATGCACTGTGGGTGAAACTGCAGGCCACATAGGCGACGTCTAGACTGCAAGCCTCTTTTGAAAAAGAGCATCTAGACTACAACCAGTACTTTTGAAAAATCAAGTTCCTTTTTCGAAAAAAGAGCACACAGGGGCTACGTCTACTCTGGCCCCTTTTCCGAAAGGGGCATGTTAATTTCACAGGTCATAATAGGGAAATGCGCGGGGGATTTAAATATCCCCCGCGGCATTTAAATAAAAATGTCCGCCGCTTTTTTCCGGCTTTTAGAAAAGCCGGAAAAGAGCGTCTACACTGGCCCCGATCCTCCGGGAAAAGCGCCCTTTTCCGGAGGATCTTATTCCTACTTCCTGGTCCCCTGCATTCAGGGATGTGCACAGATGCTGCTGATCACCCACGGACAGTGGCTTTTATTTCCCCTTTTCATGAGTAGACCTCAACCCAGATGTGGACCGAGATGCTGCAGCTGGGCCACAACATCTGTGCCTCAGTCCCAGTCCCTGCTTCAGCCCCTGGTCCAATACCACCCCCCCTGCCATGCCAGCCCCTGCTCCTACTGCCATGCTAGCCCCTGCCTCCTGCCATGCCTGACCCCGCTCCAGCACCCCCTCTGGCCTGTCCTCCTATTTTTCCAGGACCCTCCTGACCCCGAGGTTGCTGAGGTCCCCAGATGTGAGATGGAACAACCACCCAAACCACATGTCAATCTCAGTCCCAGTTCTGAGTCCTCTCTTCCCCCCTCCAAGGTTCTCACCCCCACTCATAGCCGGGTTCTCAGCCCCTCTCCCCCTCCCCAGTTACTTTTATTAAAGGTTTTTTTTTTCCAAAACTAAACAGTTGTTTTTATTTTGTCTGCAGGGAAGGAAGGTTGTAGGGGGAAGGGAGGGGCTGTTGTGGGAAAGGCAGATAGGGGCAAAGCACAGGCCCCTAGTAGAGAGGCCCCAGGAAGAATTACTGGAGTCCTTCAGAGAAATGCACCCCTACCTGATGGGCCTGAGAGATGGCAGCTGTGCATGGCTGCTCGAAGGCCTGTCCCTCCCAGCCAGCCTCTGCCCCCCACTCTGGAAGGAAGGCCTCCCCCTTCCTCTCTACAATGTTGACTGACACCACCTGGGGGATGTTGTGTTCCCCCACCTTCAGGTGAGTGAGGAGGCATCTGAAGGCGCATTCAGCCTAGATGAGTTTCTGAAATAGTTTAATCTCAAATTTGGCCAAAAATGCCAAAGCAGAAAGTCTGGAATATTCTCTGCATTAATAGTGAGATGGAATGCAAAACACAGGTTTTTTCCCTTCTATAATTTTCCTTATATTATAAAAATACAAGCAAGTTAAGTTGCTGACCATTGAAGTCAGATGATGTGCCTAAATAAATGGCTCCCAATCCTGAACTCCTGGACTACATCTACCCAGCGGAACTATTTCGAGCGGAGCTATTTCTGGTATCTTGAAATAGCTCTTCCGCGTCTTAAGAGCTACCCATTATATCAAAATATAATAGACTTGCTGGTCCAATATCCCTGTAAACCTCATTGCATGAGGGATAAGGGACGTTTTGCAATAGCACCTTATTTTGAAATAACATAGAAATAAGATACACTATTTGCATAGCACAAACTGTGCAGCTTATTCCGAGGTAAGGGTGCTGTGTAGGCACACCCCTGATTACCAGAGGCAGAATGCTTTCAGATAGGTTGGAAGTTTGAATTGCCATTGGTTCCTATTTTTATTCAACAGTACAAAACCAGTCTGTTTTCCTAGGCTTTTACCTAGTGGGGATAAGGGTTTTACGTGTGCTTGGTTTATGAGAGAATTGCCTGTCTTTCTTTGGTTTTGATGTAAAAAATTGGTCTTTGAATCTTTCTTGGTTTCTAGAGATTGTACATGTGTCAAAAGGCACTTAGGAAAGGTACCTTTTAGAACACTGGATATTTAAGTGAAATTACATTAGGTATTTTAGGAAGTACATGTCATACATGCAGGACATCAATTGAAATCGAAGGAAAGCTTATGTGCGTGCCTATTCAGAGAACATGTTTCACCTTTCTTTTTGGAAAAGAGAAACACATTTTTCATACTGAAACTTCAGATACTTACTTTTCACGGCAGGGTCTGTAAACTATTCTAAATATTTCTCAGAGAGAATCATTCATCTTGGATACTTTAGGAGCAAACATCACTCTCTGGCAAATTTGTTCTTCTTCTCCCATCTTCTTGTGTGTAAGAAGGCAAAGAGGGTGCAGTGAGGTCTTTCCCACCTGAGGTAGGGCACCCCTAGGGTATGTCTAGACTACATGCAGAAATGGTCGCCACGCTGTGCTGGCACAGCATTTCACGAGGCATAAGGGAGTGGTTGACAAAGTCTTCCCCTGTCGACCAATCCGCGTCTTGACTGCCCCGCTGTGCCAACGATCAGCTGAGCCGGCACAGTGTGGCAGCCATTTTTATTTTAATTAAGCCAGGGATATTTAAATCCCCGCTTCATTGACTACGTCGGGTAGCCTATTTTACATGCCTCTGCCGACAGAGGCATGTAGTCTAGACATATCCCTACAGTGGGAAGGCATAATCTGCTTCAGAACATTTGATGGCATAAAGGCAAAGAGGGTATCTAGAACTGCTCCCAGTTGATAGCATTCCACAAAGGCCATGGGACACCACCACTTACACACATTGGTTCTATGCTGGGAGAAGCACTGACTGTTTCTTTGGAAATATGCAGCAAAGAGTGATTTCCATTACAGAGCAGGGATTATGCCTTCAGCAATCTCCACTTGATGTGGCCCTCCTTATCCCTTAAGCTCATAGGAGGCATAAGAGATTATTTGAGTATTGTATCCCTTTGAGGATGGACATGTGATACAGCTAGAGCTGAGAGCAAGATTTAGACTAGGCTCTATATCTGGTTTGTAAACCAATTATTACCTTTTTTTAAAGGTGGGTTTTATGTTCAGAAGGAGGTGGAAGAGCCACATGAATCAGGACTAGAGCATAGTGAATGCTGAAAAAAGCATTTACAAATATTAGCTTTTGGAGCAGATGTGCTTGAAAAGGTATTCATGACCCTTTTGCACATATACAATGCCTCATACAATTGGACGATGCTAAGAAGAGATTTCAGCAGGTGAAATTCACTCCTGTGCAGTGAGCTAGCCCATCACCTTCACAGCTATCCCATTATGAGAATGTAACTAATACCTAAATGATGCCCTGAGCTTTGTGCTGGCCCTCAGCAAAGCAATGCTTCAATGAGCTGCAGGGTCTGGGAGGGGGCTAAAACAAACTGTCAATCAGCAGAAGGGAAAGATTTTTCACAGTGAAAACAATGGAAAACAGTGGTCTCCATTGCAGCTGCTGGTCTCTGTTTTGGCAGGCTTGAGTTTCATAATGGCTCATTCCAGCAGTTATTCTGCCTCACGGTCCCATGGCTGAGGTTGCATGGGTCTTGATAGCTTGGCGTGGAAAAGGCTCACCTTTGTTGTTTTGGGTCTGCTGTTATTTCTGCAATCAAAAAAAAAATGGCTAACTTCATAAAACATATTACTCACTGCAACTAGCCTGCCCAGCCTTACCAACTCCCGTGAACTGTGTACAGCATTTTCACCCCAGGCAGTGCTTGCAGCATGGTGTCTGAAACTATGTTGCCATGGAAATGAGAGGTCTTGGTCTCTTGGAAGATGATTCTGCACTGGCGATGGGTTAGTCAGAGAGCTGAACATTTTCATCCGATTATCACATAGATTACCAACCAGGGTAGATTCGATGGGGGCAGGAGAAACACATTACAATTCCATACTTCTCTGTTCAGAACTGATGCCATACTGCTATGATATTAAATTTAGATTTCATAGCCGAGGCTAGCCCCATATGCATGTTTGAAGTGGTACATTGGGATGTCTTTGTGCCTACCTTGGGTTTACATGAGAAATCTTCTGAATAAATAACATCAGTTGACTGTACTTTAATTTCCCTACTAATTTGTCATTTTAATTCCTCGTATACAACAGAGTGCACTGATTTTTCTGGGAGTGACTTTTTGTAGTTTGACAGATACGCCATAGTCAATGGTGCATACTTGCAGACTCTCAAACACTTTCTGAAAATCTTCCTTCCTTGTAGTGAGTGGGGCTTTTCCTTAGCAGTTATGAAATATAACCTGGTGAACAGAACTAAAATTAATAAAGCTGTATGTCTTCCATAAAATCTTTTGCTATGCTCATGCTTATGTTGTTTTTTAAACTGATTTTGAGTCGCACTACAAAACTCCACTGTTACATGTCACAGTTCACACTGGCTCATGAATACCTTTTGTACAAAAATGAAAATACATTTCTTCTTAACAGCAATAACCTTTAATAGTTAAGTTTTTGTCATCATTTTACATTTAGCTTCAGGTAAAGACTGCAGACTGTGATGAAGCAACTGTATGGCTAATTATGCATTCAAGGATATAAGCAGCATACACGCAGAAGCAGTCAACCAACACATTCAAATGTCCATGTAGTTTGCAGACTGACTTTATATTAAAGCAGAGCTCTACACTGGAAAATGACTGTAAAAACCAAATGGGGATGGGGGTCACTCCATGTCTATTGTGTTTTACTGATTTCATATCAGATATGCTCAGTTTAGAAGTAAAGATGTTTTACTAACACTAATCCTGCAAATTTACCTTGAGATAGGTACATCCAGGAGATAAATGCATGGCTGCACAGGTGGTATAAATGTGAGGTCTTCAGCTTCCTGATTCATGAGTTGCTATTCTAGGAAGGTGGTCACCTGGGAAAAGATAGGATCCATATGACTAAGAAGGGGAAGATCATCTTCATGTACCAACTTGCCAACCTACTGTGAGGGGCTTTAAGCTTAGTTCAAAGGGGGCAGGTGACAAGAGGCCACATGTAAGCATAAAAAAGGCAACATTACCACAGAGTTAGATGTTGCAGGAAACATGGAAAGTTACAGGACCACAGGAGCAACAAGAAGGAAATTAATTAGTAGAAATTAATTTATTCAACAGATTAGGTGTCTATACACAAAAGCAAGGAATATGGGGAATGAACAGGAAGAACTAGAAGTATTAGTACCGTCTTTTAGCGAATATAACCTGCAGGTTATATTTGTTTTTACAAACCCTGCACTCCTCCCCCCCCCCCCCCCCGTGAGGTATACTTCTGTGCTGGGTATACTGGGGTTTTTTTTACAGAAAGTACTGGGAAGGAGCCCAGACCCCTGTTCCGGGTGGCGGGTTGCCCTGCCACAGATCGTCGCAACTTCACACTCCCCCTGCAGCCTCCTTTGTATCCCGCTTGTGACCTCCCTGCACCCCCTCACAGCCCCCCACCCCCACTCACCGGCACACAGGAACAGGGCTGGGGTATGGTGCTTGTTGCTCCTGTGCAATCCAGCCAAGCACCCTCCGCTGCCTGCAGCCACCACCACCACACGCAGTCCCCACTGCACGCTCGCTTCTTGCTCCCGGGCCATCGCCTGCCCCGCCGCCCTGAGCCATGTCCCGGCCCAGGAAAAACAAGTGAGCACGCAGCGGGGCTAGCATGTGGCGGCGGCAGCTGCAGGTAGGGGAGGGCACCCTGCTGGATCGTGCAGGAGCAACAAGCCAGTGCTCAGTGGGGCCAGCGTGTGGCGGTGGCGGCCGCAGGCAGGGGAGAGTGCCCGGCTGGATCGCTCCCCTGCCCAGAGGCTGGTGGCTGCGCAGGAACCAGGGCAGTGAGTGGCTGGCTACTCTTCCGCCCCTCACCCTGCACTGTAAATATACCCCCGGCACAGTCTTGTATACCCCACGGGTTATACTCGTACATGGGGTATACAAGATTTTTTTTACTGAAACAACAAAAACCACGGGGTATATTTGCTAAAATACAGTATATAAACTATATTATGACTTAATTGACATAATAAAGACTTAGGGATGATCAATACTGGGAATTTACAAAAAACAGCTGTCTGTCAAGGTCTGAAAAATCCCCTCAGAGATACACTTCTACCAACCTAACCCCCTGTGTAGATACAAGAATTCTTCTGTCAACATAGCTACCCTGTCTCCAGGAGGTGGATTACCTGTGCTAATGGGAGAACTCCTTCTGATGGCATAGATAGTGTCTACAATGAAGCATTAGAGGGCTACATCTACACTGTGGAGCTATTTTGGGATACCTCTAATATCCCAAAATAGCTATTCTGCATCTTAAGAGCAAGCCTGTTATATCAAAATCTTCTGATATTCCTGTAAACTTCATTGCACAAGGTTTAAGGGACATTTTGGAATAGTGTTTTATTTTGAAATTACCTTGAAATAAGCTGTGCAATTTGCATAGCTTATTTTGAGGTAAGGGTGCTGTGCTGAGCAGAGCAGTTGCAGCTGTGCTCTTTAGTGGTTTAAGTGTAGACATATCCTCAAATAGGATAAGGCTCTTGGCCAGAATACCAATAGAGAAGGCTATTGTTCAGCAAAGGCAGATGGGGGGGATGAGCAGGAACTGTTGTGTTACACATCAAAAATAAATACACTTATTCTGAGGTCCTGAAGCAGATGGGAGGCAGATCAGTTGAAAGTCTCTGGATAAAGATAAAAGGGGAGAAAATAAGGGTGGCATCATGGTTGCAATCTAATATAAACCAGAAAATCGGGCAAAGTGATGGCAGAATAGGCGTTATTCCTTGTAGGTTGAGGTTTACAGATTTTGGAATAAGCTGTCCGTTATTTCGAAGTTATTTTGAAATAACAGAATAGCTGTGTATACGCTCACATCGTTATTTTGAGATAACACTAGTTATCTCAAAATAACGGTGCAGTGTGGATGCACCTTAGTTACCCCCACTGCTATTGAAGCAGCAGTGGTGGCCAGAGCACTGTGTCTTTTAAATTGGTGCCAGAGTGCCACACCATGCTCTCCAGGAGGGACTCAGAGCCAAACTTTGAGTGGTGCTGAGGTGGCCTAAGGCTGGTATGGTGTGCTCTGGGTGGTGCTGAGGGCTGGCCGCACTGGCCCTATCCCTTGCATTTGAGGCCTTGCCCCTTCCAGGAGTGTGGAGCTGGGATCCTCCCACACACCTTGCTCAGTGACCCATGGAGGCTGTTGGTGCCCCTGAACCTGGTAATAATGGAACTCTTTAAATACCCAGACAGCCATCTGAAAAGTAAGATGATAAAATAAAACAAAATTTACAATAGGTTCTCAGAATGTATTGGGGACAGAAAAAGAGGAAGTAACAAAGCGAGCCACATTTTAGACTGGATTTTGACCAGTAAGAAGGACTTGGTATCAAATCTGAAGCTGGAGGGCAATTTCCATGACAGTGATCATGAAATGACAGATGTCATGATTCTGAGGAAGTGGCAAAGTGAGAGGAGCAGAATATGGACAGTGCATTTCAAAAGCAGCAGAATTTAACAATTTCAGAACTGATAGGTAAGGCACTAAGGGAAGAAAATCTAAGGGAAAAGGGTATCCAGGAGAAGCTGGCAGTTTCTCAAGGAAGCAAACTTAGAAATAATAGAGACAAGCCCATACAGCTCTATCAAACCTGAAAATCAAAAAAGAATAAAGCAAAATAGGGGAAGTACAGAAAAATTCCTAAGAAGCAGTTCACAAGAATAGCACAGACAGTTAGGAACAAAACAAGAAAGACTAGGGCACAAAATGAGTTACACTAGTAAGTAACATACAAGACAATAAGAAGAGATTCTTTAAATACATTGGACACAAAAGAAATATAAAGGAAAGAATAGGTCCTCTACTTAGTTGTGAAGGGGAGAGCTAATAACTGATGACATCAAGAAATCTGAGATGTTTTATTCCTATTTTTCTTCAGTCTTCACTAAAATGGTTAAGAATGATCAGATACTTCACACAATCAATATTAACAACAATGCGAGAGGCACTCTGGCCAAAACAGGGAAAGAACTGGTTAAAGGATATTTAGATAAATTAGATTATTTAATTCTGATTACATTAATCCCATGAAACTTGAGGAATTAGCAGAAGCAATCTCAGAACCATAAACAAGTATCTCTGAGAACTCCTTGAGGACAGCTGAGATCCCAAGGACTGGAGAAGAGCAATTATAGTACCTACTTTTTTTTTAAAGGAACAAAGAGGACCGGGAAAATAATAGTCCCAGTCAGCCTAACTTTCCTATCTGGAAAGACATTGGAACAAATTATTAAACAATCAGTTTGCAAGCATCTAGACAATAATAGAGCTATAAGGAATAACCTGGCTAGATTTATCAAGAACCAGTCAGGCCAAACCAACTATTTTCCTTTCTAGACAGTGTTACTGATGTAGTTGGAAGGAACGCGTAGACATGCTATATCTTGATTTTATTATGGGTTTTGACAAAGTCCCACATGATATTCTCACAGCTAGGGAAATGAGGCCTAGATGAAATTACTGCACGGTGTGTGTATAACTGATTGAAAGACTGTTCTCAAAAATTAGTTATCAATGGAAAAACAGTTCAAGAAAACAGGAAATAAAGGAACTACACTGTTGAATTATATAAAGAAATTATAAGACAAGAAAAACCTTTCTCAACAATCCAAAAGTAATAAGTAAACAGCATGTTGTGTTCAATAAAAAAACCTGAGGTAGTGCTGTCAAATGCTAGGCCACATTTAGAAGTGCCGTAAGATGCCACAACTTCCATGATGTAAATGAAATAGTCTATTTATGTTAGCAGTGCATCGGGTTCTCTCACTTAATCAAAAGAATGCAGGGTCTTTTATGAAAAAATAATAATTCAGTTCAATAAACAAATTGTTCATTTAAATTGACTATGTTCATTTATTCAGTTTTATCTCTTGCTTTTTCTCTTTCTGAAATAAGATTTTCAATTTTCATCACCTGAGGGGAAAATATCAGCTTGCAACGTAAAGGCACTGGGGATACTCTAATAGAAAATACTTTAAGGTGACAGCAATAGCTTCCCAGGAGAAATAGCTTGTAGCACATTACTCTATTATGTGGCCAAGGTAATTTTGGCAATGGTCCCAGCACTCCTCCTCCCTAGGCTGCCAGTTTGAGCCACTGCATTACTTAGCTACTATGTGAAATGACAGGAATTTAAACAAGCAAACCATGTGGAATCACAATGGCTGGAAATATGAGACATCCACAAATAATTTATACCACCTCCAATGGCCAATAAAAAGAATTGGTGCAAAAATGGTACATAGATAGCCTTTTCTGGCTTGAAAAAGGCAGATAACAGGCATTTCTATACTTTTTTCAAAAAGTGTAGAATACAATACGTATTTAAGAGCTAAAAAAAAAGTTTCTGAGAACAAACCCAGAAGGAAAGAGAGAATTCATAATGCATCATGGAACTGTATATTTCACAACAAAACACAAAGTAGATAGTCAGCCTGTTAAAAATAGGCATATGAATTGATACTACAGTATCTTGCCAGATATAATGCACAGTGGGGACATTTCCAGAAAACATATTGCAGTAGAGATAAGATATTTTACCCTCATGCAATTAATACCTACCTGTGGGAGTTAACTCTTTGGTAATGCCAGACTTATTTCTTCCACAGATGGAGGAGAAGATAAATTGCAATTGCTCTGAGGATAAGGAATAAAAGGACTCTTTCTTGCTCTCAGTACAACTGTTTCCAGATTGAAGTGAATAAGAGCTGGTCATATGCAGTAATGAAACAGCTTTCCAGAGGCTTCCTATAAAAACAGAGGAGGTTTTCTGCCTTGAGCTCAGCGCATGGCTCCTGTTGGTTAGAGGTAGAGTAAAAAATGTACATGATTAGAGTTGGCTAAACATTTTAAATTGAAATCACTATTGTTTAAACATTGAAATACTATTTGTTTTGCTTAAATGAAAAATGCCAAATACAGTGAAAAAAGTTAACAAAAAAATTTGACCAGCTTTAGATCTGAGAAATTAACAATCTCTTTCTCTCTGTGGAGAAGCCAACACTTGTGTAAGCCATAAAGTATAGTCCTATTAGGTGTTCTAAGTGGCCTAGCCATCAGGATAAGGCAAGGGAAAAGCTTAAAGAGGAGGGAAGAAAAAGGCATTCAGTGAAAATGGCTTCAGATGCCTTTGTGTGACAAGTGTGGTGATAAATGCAATGGGGAAAGCAATTATTCATTTTCTGAGGCCACCGTTTTCCATCTTCCTTAGTTTGGCGCTCTAAATTTCTGGGAGCATGAAAAGTACAATTGTGCTTGTGGGTTTCTGTATGTACACACACTAATGTGTATACTTCCCCCTCTAAAGTAAGTGGAATGAGATCATTACCCATTTTCACATAGGCCATTGAGCAGCCATCAGATGAAACAAATGTACAGTGACTGCTATGCACATTTAGGTTCAAATAGGCAACTTAGAAGAGAGACACTGAAAACTGCTCTCCAATTTACTCCAAGAGCTGAAATACAAAGCCTTTACATAACCTCTACAAATCCACGCAGCAAATCAGACAGGAGAATGTGTACCTTAATTTGTTCCTTTTTTTGCCAATGGAGTGATATGTTCTCTAGTTTTGTTTACAAATGACAAGAAAAACAATGCCTGGATTGAAAGGGTAACAAAAGAGAATTCAGTCCAACAACAGATTTTCACATTTCAATCCCAAATGAATGTGGATTTTCAGGCACTCAGCATTAGATGCTTGAATAGTGTTCTAGCACAGAAAACAGATACAAGTATACATAGTTTGCAGTTAAATAACTGAAAACACTTAAGGAGAACATCTAGTGAAAAATTTAGTAACTCTGGATGTTTATGTAAGACTTAATTCTGAATAATTATATGAGCAACATCAAATATAGATTGGGAGACAATAAGTCCCAGAGAAACAAAGCTAACTATGGAGGCCTACAAGATGTTGCTCTGTTAAGCAGACACACACTGCCTTAAAAGAAGTCAACCACAAAGCCTGGCATATGGAAAATCTATGTGATACAACATTTATTCAGAAAAGAAAAGGACTACACATGGCAGCTAGTTTCCCAGGCAACTGGAAATCTGTGAATGTAGGGGAAATACTTCCTATTTTCCTTATTGTTTTGGTTATGGTGGGAAGGCTTTGTTAGAAAGTAGGGTCTTGCTCATAGCACCGACTGTGCCCAGGTTAGTCTGATTACCAACAGCCCTTTTGAATAACCAACAGCCCTTTCCCAACAGCCCTTTTGAATAAGCATGATTTGTCTGTCTGTTTATCCACTAGCAGCTTTGCAAGGCTAACAGGAATAAGCAATACTAAAAACCTATTTTTGTCACTAAAGGAAACAAATAGGATCTGACTATACACAGGGAGATGAGCTGCTGGGTAAGAAGGTGTCCCTTTTTGCCATATTTTTTCAGAGTAGAACACAAAGACTCATCTGCACTAGATGACCCAGGGCTAACAACTGACAATGTTTATCAAGACTGGGTGCCCTGAACAAAAACCAAAACCAAATTTAAAGAATGCTTTCTATAACAATGCTGAGAACAGTTATGTCCTGTACTATGCTAACAGGTATGCTATTCTAAAGTAAGGCTTAATTAGAGATGTTGCTACCCATTCAGAAATAAAAATGTCTAGTCAAATGTTTTATAACCTATGAATGGACCCAAATCTTGTTTATTGTGAGGAGATAACATGTTAGCTGTCTCATTAAAGGTCTACAGAACATAAGAACGGCCATACTGGGTTAGACCAAAGATCCATCTAGCCCAGTATCTTGTCTGCCGACAGTGGCCAATACCAGATGCCCCAGAGAGAGGGATCACAAAAGGTAATCCTCATGTAATCCCTCCCCTGTCACCCACCTCCAGAGAAACAGAGGCTAGGGACACCATTTCTACCCATCCTGGCTAGTAGCCATTGATGGACCTAACCTCCATGAATCTAGCTAGTTAGATCTTTTTTGAACCCTGTTAAAGTTTGAGCCTTCACTGCATCCTCTGGCAAGGTGTGCCACAGGTTGACTGTGCACTGAGTGAAGAAAAACTTCCTTTTGTTTGTTTTAAACCTTCTGCCTCTTAATTTCATTTGTTGGCCCCTAGTTCTTTTACTGTAGGAATAAGTACATAATTTTTCCTTATTCACTTTTTCCATACCAGTCATGATTTTATAGACTTCTATAATATCCCCTCTTAGTCTCCTCTTTTCTAAGCTGAAAAGTCCAACTCCTTTTAATTTCTCTTCATACGGTACCCGTTCCAAATCCCCTAATCATTTTTGTTGCTCTTTTCTCAACCATCTTTCCTATTAAGGAAGACTGAAAGAATTGGGCTTGTTTAATTTGGAAAGGAGAATACTGAGAGGGGACATGATAGCGGGTTTCAGGTATCTAAAAGGATGTCGCAAGGAGGAAGAAGAAAAATTGTTCTCCTTGGTCTCTGAGGATAGGACAAGAAACAATGGGCTTAAACTGCAGCAAGGGAGGTTTAGGTTGGACATTAGGAAAAACTTCCTAACTGTCAGGTTGGTTAAACTCTCAAATAAGTTGCATAGAGAGGTTGTGGAATCTCCATCTCTGGAGATATTTAAGAGCAGGTTAGATAGACATCTATCAGGAATGGTCTAGATAGTATTGGGTCCTGCCGTGAGGGCCAGGGACTGGACTCGATGACCTCTCAAGGTTGCTTCCAGTTCTAATGTTCTATAATTTTATGATTCTATAGCTGTTTCTATAAGGTAGCACTATTCTCAATCTGAGTGGTATAAGGAACTGATTATTTGCTCCCCACTGAAAGCTCATATAGCTGCACCATTATTTTTAAATGGGTTTGCCTACATTGTATTTACACTTTCTTTGCCATGGCCTTTTGTTAAATAATGTACCTGATGAAGCTAACTGGTAAGAATTAATAAAGTGAATTTCAAAATCTGTAAAAGCGTTTTATTTTTCCATGACGGGAGACTGTCCCTATAAGATTTAAGTTGCTCTGGTGAGAAACAGGGCAACTTAAGTGTTTAATCAAAATAGCTCTAATGTTGAATATTCAAAATAAACTTAGTGCAAAACAAAAACCCCAAACAAACCTACAGCCCAAGAATTTTTTGCACATTATTTGGAGGAACATGATACTTAAAGAAATCACAATCTTATTACTGTAAACCAAAAGTGGTGAAATTCATTGAATGCATTACTTATTATAAATGGTTTGCAGTTCAGTTTAGGAAACAGTGATGGTATTTGGGCTTTATTGCTTTCTGTGAAACTGGTATAAATATAATCTTCCTCTTTTTTTATGGTACTGCAACATTTTTCATACAAGTCTAATTTGAACCAAGATTATTAAAATGTATTTAGCATCATCAAACTCAATGGCAGCTGCAGTATTTTTAAGTAAGAAATCACAAAGTATCATTTGTTTTACACTTTATTGCTCTCTATCATCTTACTAAAACTGGTTACCCAAAAGATATCATGTCAGAAAGACTCAATCAGTGTGCCATGGACATTTGCTCTCTAGCAGATATTACCTGATAGCATACTCAGACAATCATTTCCTCCAGAGTAAATGAAAAATGGCTTCACTTTTGGTGTATTCACAAGGTCATGACTGTTTGTGTGGATGTACTCTCATGCACTGGGTTTGTGAAGCATAACTCTAAATTATACAGTGCTTTTATATATATGTCCCTTAGATACTGTGCAACAGTGTTCTTGTCACTGAAAGGGATTCCTGAATTCCTTTTGCTGATATCTGCAGATAGAATATTTTAAAAGAGCCAGAGAGTGCAGAGATCACTATTTCCTGGGGTGCAGATCATCTCTACTAAGACACACAACAGTGCCCCTCTCCCCCTTTATATGTGTGATCATTCATTTAAAAATACTCGGGGTATGTCAACACTCTGAAGTTAGGTTGAATTTACTGAGGTTGATGTTTAGCATCTGATTTTACAAAGTTGAAAGTGCATGTCTTCCCTAAGCACATTCAGTTGACGGAGTGCATCCCCGCTGCCATGGCTACCATCGACTTACAGAGCAATGCACTTGGGTAGCCATCCCACAGTTCCTGCTGCTCACTTGAATTCTGGGATAGGCTTCCAATGCCTGATGGGACAAAAATCTTGCCACAGGTGGTTTTGGGTACATGCCATCAAACTACCATTTACCTCCTCCTTCCCACCTTCCTTGAAAGCAACAGCAAACAGTCCTTTCACACCTTTTTTCCTCTGGCTCCATGCAGATGCCACAGCACAGCAAGCATGGACCTTGCTCAGCTGCACACTGCCATGGCAAGCACAGCAAACACCTTGCACATTCTCCTGTCATTTGTCCAGAGGCTAGGCAGGAGGTGCCTGCACGAGGAAGAATGTTGGGAGGCAACACACACAGACATAGAGGAACCCAATGAATGAAGCAATTGGCATATGCTGGCAGCAGTCAGCCCTATTGACAGAGTGGAGTGCCAATTCTGGTCCTGAGAAACAAGCACTTACTGGTGAGACTGCATAGTGGTTGCAAAACTTTCACATGTAAAGCCACGTGCATGGGACTTTGCAAATTGCTTTCCCCCACCCTGTAGCAGTTGAAAAGCGATTGGAAATAGCCCTGTGAGAGCTTGCAACACAAGACAGCTACTGGTCAATTGGGAATCAGTTTGGAGTGGGTAAATCTACAGTAGGGGCTGCTGTGATCCAAGTTGTCGGGACAATCAATACCCTTCTGGTATGAAGGACAGTGACTCTGGAAAATGTTCAGGCCACAGTGGAGGGCTTTGCCATGGTGGGGTTCCCTAACTGTGGAGGGGTGATAGATGGAATACATACATCTAGCTTGGCACCCAACCACCTTGCCAACGAGTACATAAACCAAAAGAGGTACTTCTCAATTGTACTGCAAGCACTGGAGGATCATAAGAGTCATGGACTGGGGGAAAGCCAACAGGTGTAGAGAAGCACATGGATCGGACAGAGACATCTCTTAGAGGACGGTCTATGAATAGAGATGCTCTATGTTCTAGTCAGGAGGAGAGAATGGAAGTATGGGTCAGATTAGATGAGACCCAATCAAATGAAAAAGAGTCTAACACATCAGGAAATGGCAGACAGAAAAATAGTGACAATTTTTTTAGTACTTATATCAAATGCTAGAAGTCTAAATAATAAAATGGGTGAACTAGAGTGCTTATTTTTAAAGGAGGATATCAATATAATAGGCATCATGGAAACTTGGTGGAAGAGGACAATCAAAATATATCAGAATAGTCCAGGTCATCTGGGTGGGAAAGTGGCACTATACGTGAAAGAAAATGTAGAACCAATGAAGTAAAAATCTTAAATGGGCCTAAATGTTCCACAGAATCTCTATGGATAGTAATTCCATGCTCCAATAATAAGAATATAGCAGTAGGGATATATTATCAACCACCTGATCAGGACAGTGATAGTGTCTATGAAACGCTAAGGGAGGTTAGAGAGGCTATCAAAATAAAAAATTCAATTATATTGGGGGATTTCAACTATCCCTATATGGACTGGGTACACGTCACCTCAGGATGGGATGCAGAGGTAAAATTTCTTAATATCTTAAATGACTGCTTCTTGGAGCAGCTGGTTCTGGAACCCATAATGGGAAAGGCAATTCTTGATTTACTCCTAAGTGGAGCACAGGATCTGGTTCAGGAAGTAAATGTAACTGGACCGCTTGGAAATAGTGACCATAATGTAATAAAATTTAACATCCGTGTGGTGTGAAAAACACCTCAGCAATGTTTGCATTAAGTCTGTACATTCATCTTTACAACATTTTGTTCTATGTTTATGTTGCACTCACTATGTCCACTTCAAGGTTTTTCAGCAGTCAAAGCAAATGTGTTTAATATCCTGCAGTGAAGGCTGGTTTCATTTCCAGTGATAACCTCTCAAACTGAAAATAGGAGTCACCTTATTAGAGCAGACATTGTTCTAGTGAGACTCCAGCTATGCTAGCTCTTCACATAAACAAACATTCTGTCAAATCCCAAGTCTTTTATAATCCCATAAGACATTTTGATGTGACACTGTCTCCCTGAATGGACAGTCATCTGTACCATCATTTTGTCACAGCTGTATGAATCAGGGCTACTATTATGGAATTCTTTGAAATAATGTTCTGCTTTAATGATTGCCTACATAATTCATAGCGGTCTTTACCTGAGGAAAAGTAGGTATTTCTGAATTCATATGCTCATACTAATTCATCTTTTTGCCACAGTATAAATCACCAAAAGTAACTTTTTTTACTTTGTTTCTGTGATACAATTGTTGCATGTGCAAAACCAAATCACAGAAAAAGAGTTATTTTATATATATATGTGCAGGGCTCGACAAATCTGCTGATCTATTCGCCCATGGCGAGTAGATTTCAGCCGGTTTTTTATATATATATATATATATATATATATATATATATATATATATATATATATACATACACACACACACTAGCTGGAGTTACCTGGCATAGCTTGGTCCCGCTCCCCACCAGCTGATTCGCTTTCCCTCCTGCCCCGCCAGCCCTGCTTCCTGCTGGCCAGTTCTCCTCTTCCCGATCTCCCCCAGCCAGCCCTGCTCCCATTGACCAACCCCCCACCCTGATCTCCCCCGACCAGCTCTGCTTCCTGCTGGCCACTCCCTTCTGCTCTCCCCTGGCCAGCCCTGCTGCCCCCGATCCTCCCCCCCCCCCAACCAGCTCTGCTTCCTGCCAGCCACCCATTCATCAATCTCCTCTGGCCAGCCCAGCTGGCCCTGCCCTCCCCCCCCCACCAGCTCTACTTCCCGGCTTCCCCCTTCCTCCCAGCTGGTTCCTCCCCCCCACACCCGTGATCAAGTGTGTCTGGGGGGGAGGGAGTTTAGACTACCTGGTAACCGTAGCTGTGGGGGGCAGGGCAGTGCCTGAGCCATTGTGCACGTGGGGGTGGGGTGAGTCCCAGATGGCACTGGGGGCCGCAGGTGCCGACCATCTAACCTACGGTGGGCGGGGCTGCCCCTGCAGCGCAGCATAGCAGGTTACTTTTTATTTTTACAGGCCTAGATCAGGCCTGATTGGGTCCAAAAGTACCTTATAACCTTCTCCTTGAGGAAAGGTTATCCCATGGAAAATTTGGTTGCGGTAGGTCTTATAGTGTCCAAGTTATTAGAGCACATACATACAAACATTCTCCTTTATATATTAGATATATATAAATTTCCTGTGAGATGACAAAGTGATGTCTTCATGTCATCTGCATCTTCATGCTGCCACTGTCGCCTACCTGCATCTTCGTCCTCAGCCGCTTGCTGTGGCCAGACTCGGTGCTGTCCCCTCTGGGCATGGCCTACTCCAGCTCCAGCTCCAGCTCCCGCTTCACATCTGGGCGGGGGAGGGGGGGGGAGAAGCTGCTGGGGCTGGGTCTCCTCTGCCATCTGAGCCCAGCCCCTCTCGGGGGCCACGCCAGGTCCCGTCCACCATCCAATTCCCCCACTGGGCTTCCCACAACCCCTCCACCATCCAAGCCCAGTGCACAACCCCTGGCCACCCTGTGACCCCTCTGCCATCCGAGCCTTTAAAAATTGGAAATCTATTATTACTGAGGAAAACAAATGCACATACACTTTTACACTGGACTTGCTAGCATTTAATTAGGTAGGAAAAAAAGAATTGTAAGATAAAGTAGCAAAATAGCAAATGTTTTGAAAGTACATCATAAGCAGGAATCTTGCCCCCCAAAAATCAATGAGACCACTAGACAACTAATGTGCTAAAAGGGTAACATAAGAAGACTATGTGTGCAGAAACTAAATGAATTTATTGCCTTAGTCTTCACTGCAGATGATGTAAGGGAGATTCCTACTACTGAACCATTATTTTTAGGTGACAAATGTGAGGACCTTGTCCCAGATTGAGGTGTTGATAGAGAAGGTTTTGGAACCAACTAATAAGTCACCAGGACCAGATGGTATTCACAGAAGTGTTCTGAAGTCATGCAAATATGAAATTACAGAATTACTAATTGTGATATATAACCTAGTGCATAAGTCTCTGCACCAGATGACTGTGGGGAGCTAATAAAAAAAAGAAAAGCTCCTTGAGGTAATCCTGGCAATTACTGGCCAATAAGCTTAAATTCAGTACTGGACAAACTGATTGAAACCATAGAAAGGAACAGAATTACCAGGATGGATGAACATGGTTTGTTGCGGAAGAGTGAACTGTTTTTGTAAAACTATAGATATCTCCCCATTCAATTAGAATGCTTCAGGAGGTCAACAAACCTGTGGACCAGGGTGATCTAGTGGATATAGGATACTTGGACTTCAGAAAGTCTTTGACATGGTCCCTCACCAAACACTCTTAAGCAAAGTAAGGAGTCATGAGATAAAAGAGAAGGTCCACTCAAGGATCAGAAACTGGTTGAAAGATAGTAAAGAAAGAATAAGAATAAATGGTCAGTTTCACAATGGATATAAGTAAATATCAGAATTGATCAACAATCTGTTCAATATAAATGCTTTAGAAAAAGCGATAAACAGTAAAATGACAAAGTTTGCAGGCTATACAAAAGTACTTGTGATAGTTAAGTCCAAAGTCAATCAGAAAGCATTACAAAAGGATCTCACAAAACTGGATGACTGGAAATAAAGTGGCAAATGAAATTCAATATTGATAAATGCAAAGTAATGCATATTAGAAAACATCCCAACTCTAAATCCACAATGATAGGGGGTCTAAATTAACTGTTATTGCGCAACAAAGAGATAGTGGAGTCATTGTGACTAGTTCTCCAAAAACATCCACTCAGTGTGCAGTGGCAATCAAGGACATGAAGAGTATGTTAAGAGACATTAGAAAAGGGATAGAAACTACAGTAGTAAGGATCATAACACCACTGTATGAAACCAGGGTGTACTCACACCATGAGTATCAAGTGTCATTCTGATCATGCCTTTTCAGAAATACAGTGGAATAGGAAAATATACAGAGATGGATGACAAAAATGATTAGGGGTATGAAACAACTTCTTTATGAGAGGAAATTAAAAAAGAGTACCAGTGTTGAGCTTGAGGAAAAAGATTATGAAGGGAGAATATAATGAAGAGCTATAAAATTCTGAATGGTGCAAAGACTGAATAAGGAAGAGTTATATGCCTGTCTCCATAACACAAGAACCAGGAGTTACGCAATGGAATTAATTGGAAGCAGGTTTAAAACAAACTAAAGGAAGCTCTCCACACAACACAGTATCAAGTCATTATCAAGGGTTGTTGTGAAGGGCAATCCTCTGACTGCCAAATGCTAGGACTAGATGACAGGGGATGAATTGCTTGACAATTACTTTGTTCTGTTCATTGCCTCTGAAGCATCTGGCATTGGCCACTGTCAAAAGACAGAACATTTGGATAGATGGACCAATGGTCTGACCTAGGATGGCCATTCTTACCTGCTTATAGTCTTAATCAAAAATAAGGTTTTTTAGGATCCTAAAAAATCCAGAAAGCTATTGTCAAGTAGATCATTTTTGACATTTGTCACCTATCCTGCAGAAGGGATCTATCTCATTCAGTAATGTGCAGTAAGTGTTATATATTATGGGAATGGCCCCATAATTAATTGTATGTGGTCAGAATTAATTTTATCATATTTTGTTCCTGATATCTCTTAATTATTCCAGTAGCATATTCAGATGCTTCCAGGTGGCATGAAACAGGATAAATAGTGCAGGGAAACTTTCCTAATAGCCTCCAATTATGATTCTTATCATTCTTGCTATATCTAGATTTTCTATTTTTATTTTCAGTAACAGGCAAGAACTCTATTTGCTGAAATCTCTGTTTTGGGAGATACTGCCATGTTTACTGTAAAGATGCACATGTGCAAGAGGCTAGAAATATTGGCTTCTAGGTACAGAGAGTGCAAAGCATATGAGAGATTTTTTTAATGTCAGTTATTAGAATAGACTGCCAGCCCTAGCAGGTACATTGGCTTTTCACTCCATTGTCCAATGAAATGTTATGATGGTAAAAGAAAAAAAAAGAAAAAAGATTAAATGAAAGGATTTTTTCATAGACATGCTTATTGGAGCCTTATCTGCCACCATTAAACCCTTAATCATATCAAGTAACACCTGACTGATTGCCCTAAAAACCTGCTGCATCATCCCAGAATATATAAAAAAAGCAAAGAACAAAAGTTAAGGATGTAGAATTTGAATCCCAAAAGTTTAAAAGAGAGGTATTGTTTACTTTTATTAAATAAGTATTGAGTTGCTGACCCTTATGGTAACAGGAAAATGCAGCACATTTTTTGGGCTAGGGCTGATGGTGTTAACTGCAATCCATACTATGCTGTAGCAAAATATCTGCATGATTTGTACTAGCTGAGAGTCTGGCCATTATAATTAAGAATTATTTGACTAATTTGTGTGCATGCAAGTGTGCGCACACAAATCTATTGTAGTATTTATAGCATTTAATATCTATTTAAATTAGATTATTAACTGAAACTGATTGTGGGTGGACAATTCATGATAGAGTGAGGGGCAGATAGCATAATTTCCTTTTTTAGGAAAAGACACATACTATATTATCTGACCAACATCATATTTTCTATATCTCCCTCCCTTATTATCCAATTTTATTTCTACCCATTTTTGTGGCACAGTCTTTCTATTTAAGGCTACATTGTCATGAAACAACCTGCTCCAAGCAAGGGGCAGCTTATTGGTGCACTCCACCAGAAGTAGCCTAGAAAGAAAATTGTATTAGACTCACAATCTCTCTCCTGGTCTATTTGCTGCTCCAAGAAGGGAGGGATCTATCTGATACTTGCTATGTTGGCTGAGAGAGCAGTGATTTAGCAGTGGCTTCCAGAGATCAGAGCATAAGCTGCTAAATGTAAGGCTGTAATAGACTTCTATACTGTGCAGATTGGACACCTAATACCCATCAACCTGTATATATATGGCCCAACATAGCTGTCTGATAGGCTAGCCTAGATATACCACCAAGCACGCTGTGGATAGTGCCAAGTTCCTCCCTCCGGTTCACCTGTGCCAAGGAGGAAGCAGCAGCTCTCCAACCTGCTTCCGGTGACCTGTGTGTTGCTGTGCTAGCCAAGTCACTGTCTGGCTCTATGTGTTTGCCAGATAACGTCCTTAGAATGTGGGCTCCTCAAGGCTGGCACATATGTTATTGACTAGGTGCAGGATTGGCTTTGCTTTTTGAAGCATCCCTACCTTGCTGACTCTACAATCCAGCTGGGCTGCCACATATCACACATCTCACTTTACACTGACATATTTGACAGCCATAGTGGAAACCTTCAATGACTGAAAGAGAGAGCATTTTTATTTATCATACCAATTGGCCAAACTTCCTAGGTCACCCTAATATTCATTAATGCCAAAGCAGAATTATACTGTATCATTCTGTGGTGTGTGTCTACATCATATGCAAGTTTTTCTAAGTTCTGAACTTCAGGGAAATGCAAGTCTATAATATAAATATAATATAATAGCCTCATGAGATGCAGAGGAGTTACAGGATAGGCAACAGTGTGAATCACTGGGGGACTGTATATCCGAAGGTATGAAAGACAGTGGCAACTTTTCACAGGTTAGTTTTATGTAGACTGTAGGCATTTTGAAAACTTATTTGTAGTGGCACTCAGTTTTCCATAAGGAATGTCTTTTCTTCTAAACAAAACATGCACTTTACACAAAAGCAATGTGTGATAAGTGGCTCATTAATCAGTTATTTTAATGGTAACCTGTTTTATAGTCTACTTGCTGGAATTCATATTTGAACAATAGCTAATGAGACACAAACATTTTCTGAGAATTCATGATCAGCTAGAAAGATTTTCTGAATTTTGGTGTGCAGTGTGGATGAGATGTTAAAAATATCAACAGTGCAATAGCTGTATGTTTCTTGTGAGTACAATTTGGAGTTTTGCTACCCTCTCTCAAGCCCAACAGAGTCATGAAACTTGCTGGCAGCCTGTGGAGATAAGCAATACTCCTTTATGAAACTGAACAGTGCATCTAGAAAGGAAGATCCGCAGGATGGAACACATTGAAACCACACTTTCCTAAGGAATCCAGTGACAGTCTGTACCTTGCTATGTACACACATTTTTGTGAAGAGACAAGGAGTAGAACTAGTCAAAACGTTTCATATTTTTGAATTGGAAAAACAAAAGCCAAAATGAAATACATATATTTCCCACATTTATTCTCCATTTTTCATTCAGAACAATCACCAATGTAAAGGGGTGTGACTTTTTCATAAGGGTTCAAGTGGTAAAGGCAGTCTGCTTGTAGAGAAATAATATTTAAAACAACAGCCAATCATACCATGTCAATCATTTCTCATAGCTCAGCTTATAAAATGCACAATAGAAAAGGGAATTTCACAGAAGGCTCTTGCTTAGTCAAAGACAGTTCTGACTCTAGGTTCCAACATAAGCACACAGATCAGGATTTGTTAACCAAAAAGCTACTGTGGCCATTCAAAGAAAGCAAAAAGGTTTTTGTTTTCCCTACAGTTTGTAAACACTACAGATTTAGCAGCCCTATTGAAATGGGATAGATGAGACAAAAAGTAAGGATCAGGGTGAGCTTGTTTGTTTGTTTGGTTAGTTGGTTAGTTTTTGTTCCAAGCTTTTTAAATTATTACCTTGTATGCACATCTGTTTCCACAGAAGTGGAACTACTCGTGGAAGATGTCACTAGCAGATGAGTCAATTAAAGCAACTGGTTTCTGATTCTCACTTCTGTTTCCATGGTAACTGATGTTGGCTTAGTGAAAGTAAGGTACAGTTTTTAAAATGGTACAGTACTGGTCTAATAAAGGTCTTTTTGTCATATTAGCACTATTCTGACCTTAATTTTCACACAAACCAGCCAAGAACAGCTAGTTTAAACCTAATTTCTAGACCCCTCAACTCCAAATGTCTGGAAGGAAGGAATAGCTAGAGTGCCAGATGGCCTACAAGATTATGGAAAGCTAAACGTGGCTAATCTACCTGCCACTTGTGCAGATGGTAATTTCAGGCCCCCCCTCTCCTGTGCACCTGTACTAGAGCCAGATGGATTCCAAAATATGACTGAAGGACCACATGAGAAATCCTCTGTATGACAGGGACTACAGGGACTTGTTTGAATAAGGTGAGCAGGATTTATTTTTATAAACCACTTTTTTTAAGCCATAACTCATACCAAGTGATGAGGGTGTAATGTCTCAAGTGACAGAACACAAAAGGTAGGGTACGTCTACACTACAGCGCTAATTCAAACTAACTTAGTTCGAATTAGTTAATTCGAACTAAGCTAATTCGAAATAACGCGTCTAGAACTAAAAACTAGTTCGAATTAGCGTTTTGCTAATTCGAACTAGCATGTCCACATTAAGTGGACCCTGAACTGGGCTTAAGGATGGCCGGAAGCAGTGCCGGCAGGGCATCAGAGGAGGACTTAGAGCGTGGAGATGCTGTCTCAGGCTAGCCGAGGGCTGCGCTTAAAGGGACCCGACTCCCACCCCGGACAGACAGTTCTCAGGGGTGCCCTGCTTGCAAACCAGTCCTGGCTTGGAGTGCCCGGAGTGCCCACACTGGGCACATCACAGCACTCGGCCGTCAGCCTGGCTGCACTTGCCGCAGACTGCCATCTGGGAAGAGGGGGCAATTGGGGGGCTGCAGGAGAGCTTCCACCCCCAGAAGCCCGCAGAGCCAGCCCAGTCCTCCCCATCGGGGGCTCGTACCCCATTCCTCCCTCACCTCCTTCCACTTACCCTTCCCTAGCCCCTTTTCTTGATGTATAAAATAAAGGACAATTGTGTTCAAAAATGGAATCTGTCTTTATTGAACAAAACTGGGGGAGACTGGGAAAAGGAGGTGGGAGAGGGGAAGAGAGAGGGTGGGAGAGGGGAGGGCTACTAAAATGATCAGGGGTTGGGAACAGGTCTCATATGAAGAGAGGCTAAAGAGACTGGGACTTTTCAGCTTAGAAAAGAGGAAACGGAGGGGGGACAGGATAGAGGTCTCTAAAAGCAGGAGTTGGGTGGAGAGGGTGCATCAAGAAAAGTTCTTCATTAGTTCTCATAACAGAAGGACTAGAGGACGCCAAAGGAAAGGAATGGGTAGCAGGCTTCAAACTAGTAACAGAAAGTTGTTCTTCACAAAGCAAAGAGTCAACCTGTGGAACTCCTTGCTGCAGGAGGCTGTGAAGGCTAGAACTAGAACAGAGTTTAAAGAGAAGTGAGATAAAGTGATGGAGGTTGGGTCCATGGAGTGGTATTAGCCAGGGAGTAGGAGTGGTATCCCTGGCCAAAGTTTGTGGAAGGCTGGAGAGGGATGGCACGAGGCAAATGGCTTGGTCACTGTCTTCGTTCCATCCCCTCTAGGGTTCCTAGGGTTGGCCGCTGTCGGCAGACAGGCTACTGGGCTAGATGGACCTTTGGTCTGACCCAGGACGGCCATTGTAAGCTCAGGGCTCAGGGTCAGGGGTCTCAGTGGACCACCTTGTTTTTCATGCACACCTGCTCCTGGGTGGCCAGGCTGGCAGCTCTCCTGCCCTAGCTGGCCACTTTCCTGTGCCTAGTGCGGAGATCGTGGACGAGGTCCACAATGTCCGCACTAGCCCAGGCGGGTGCCTGCCTCTTGCGGTCCCGGGCAAGCTCCCGGGAGCCGCCAGCCTGGTCCCGGGAAGAGGGGGAGAGCTGGGGGGCATCGGGTGGCTGGCTCGAGCCGTGCCAGGCGCAGGGTCTGCTGGCTGGGTGCTGGCAGGCTTGCACCTGGCACGGGCACTGTAGCCAGCCCGTGCCCCTTTAAGGGGGCCGGGGCCGGGAGGGGGGCAATAGAGTTTCCCTGGTGTTGGCCAGAGTGGCCACCAGGGAAACCTGGGGAGGGCTAGCCTCCCACTAGTTCGAATTAAGGGGCTACACACCCCTTAATTCGAACTAGCTAGTTCGAACTAGGCTTAATCCTCATAAAATGAGGTTTTCCTAGTTCGAACTAAGCGCTCCGCTAGTTCGAATTAAGTTCGAACTAACGGAGCGCTAGTGTAGTGCCTATGAAAGTGCTAATGGATGTTAGTTCGAACTAACTCTGTAGTGTAGACATTCCCGTACATATTGTTACTAGCACAACTCCTGAGAATAGACAGCCAAAAAGCAAGCAGATAGATTGGTTGCAGCATTCATGATATTGCTGAGGCTTCCCTTTGTGTGCTATCTTCCTCCTCCAAACAATCTCTATAATGCACCCCAATCTCTAAAATGAGATATATTGGGTTGCTCATTGAGGAAGCAAAGAAGTTTCTTCTTATGTATTTAAACACACACACACACACACAGAGAGACAGACAAATGTAGAAAAAAACCCCAAAAGTTACTTTATTATAAAGCAGCATAGAAACTGAGAGTCCAGCTGTCACAGGAAAGCAAAATTTCTACACACTCCTCTGTCCTACCCTGGTTATTCAATAACATGGACACTGGCTAGTTAAATTAGACCATTTTATAGGAAAAGTTTATTCATGAGTTTAGTGGAGTTAAAGGCTTCTTCTTCAGACTAATTTTTTTTTTAAATCCATACTAGCCAATTAATCATAGGTGATGCAAACTGACCAGACAGCTCCTCACCACAGCTGAATATACAAAACCAATTATTATGTCATGGTCAGTAATTTAAATTATTATAGACAGAAACAAAAACATTTCTTCAAACCGGGCTTTTAACCAAGCAAAGTTTTGTTGTGAAAAGTGCCTGCTATCCACAGGACATTTAAAATATTTTATCCAAAAAAAGTTTACAGTTTTCAGTCAAAATACTTTGTTTTTGAATAAAATATTTTGCCAAGAAGTTTCCATATTTAGCTATTGAAAAAAAAGGATGAAAAATTGCTGAACATGAAAAATTAAATAATTTTAATTGAAATTATTTTGGGGTGAAAAATTATTTTCTGATTAGCTGTTCACAATTATAATGTCTATGAGTAAAATTATGGCCCTATAAAATCAGTAGCAAAACTCCCTTTAAGAGTCTTATCTCTCTCCATATTTTTGAGTGCATCTGCATGTGTGTCTGTGAAAATCTGTTTGTTCAAGAACTCCTCCTAAATGGTAAGAGCTAGAGCCACCAAATTTGGTATGCAGCTTCCTCTTCTCCCTAACTTAAAGCAAGGTCAGGGTGTGGATGTTCCAGGAGAAGTGGAAGCCCCAGGAAAAGGACTGTTTTCCATAACATGCAGAGGAAGGTGCTGCTATTTGGAGGGAATGGTTACTGGTGGAAGCAAGCCCTCAGGGGAGAGCTATATGCAGAGTGTCCACTGGGGGCAGCTGCACAACCAAGGGAGTGGCTGACAGAGCTGGGGCTCTGCTATCTTGCCTGCGAGTACACAGGTAAGTACCCTCCCGCACACCAAACCCTTTCCCCTCCTCCCAGCCCATAGCCGCAGAACCGGAGTTGGGGAGAAAAAAGGCCCCTGGAGTTCCGGGAGAGGGATGCAGGGAGAAAAAAGCTCCCTGGTGTGGCTGAGGGAGGGAGTCTGGGGGCAAACATGGCCTCTGGGGCCTGGGAACCTGGGGGAATACTGGGGAGAGAAAAAGGCCCCTGCTGGCCAGGGTAGGTGAGATGGGAGAGAAAATGCCCCTGGTTCCCAGGGGGGGGCTGGAGGTGAGAAAATGCCCGTACTGGATGGGAACTGTCCCTCCCTGAGCACCTCGTCACCCTCCACCCCTCATTCTCACCCTCCTACCCCTAGCCTCCTTCACTCCACTCCACTCCACACACGTTGCCAATCCCCTGCCCTGAAGGACGTAGGCAAAGTTGGGTAAGTGTGTTAGTGATAATAAATATGCACTGTATCATGCCAAATAACAAGAACATGCAGGGCAGACAATGCCTTTTTACTGTCTATTCTTTGCCTGGCTGCTCTGAAGCATAGTTGGAGAGGAAGGCAGACAGATGCATAGCATCAGCTTACTCCTTCATGCAGTCTAGACTGTGCCAGAGTATAAGGAGGTTCTTAGTTCCATTCCTGGGTGCACAGTCCATCTTATACAGATGGTTGTCAATAGAAATGTGCATGTCTTTTAAAAAGCCTGGGACACATTTCAAGCAATATGGGCATCCATTCCTATAACATCCACAAAGCCTGCAGGGCACACAAGAATAAAACTCATACAGCCGGTCCCTGAATTCTGAACGGTCGATTTATGACCGTTCACATTTACGACCAAACCTCCCATCAAGCAGTCATAAAGGCGGTCCCCAAGTTATGAATGCAACCCGCACTTACGAACAGTGTGGTCACAATGTAACTCAATGGGGGTCCAACTTATGAACATTTCGAGTTATGGCCAAGTGTTTGGTCCGTAACCCGTTCCTAACTTGAGGACTGGCTGTAATCATATATTCTCACTTGAAAAAAGGTTAGTTCTGAATATAGATATGCCAGGTTCTGAACCAGACATGCCTACTGTCTGAAGTTTCCTGGGTTGTTTTTGTTTCTCTTTTTATAGATGGGCACTATATTTGCCCTTTTCCAGTCTTCTGGAATCTCTCCCAACTTCCATGACTTTTCAAAGATGACAGCCCTAAAGGCTCAGATACCTCCTCTATCAGTTCCTTAAGTATTCTAGGATGCATTTTTTCAGTCACTGGTGACTTGAGTACATCTTACTTTTCTAAGTGATCTTTAACTTGTTCTTTTCCTATTTAACTTCTGAACATACCCCATTTCCACTAGCAGTCACTATGTTAGGCATCCTGTCACCATCAATCTTCTTGGTGTAAACTGAAACAAAGAAATCATTAAGCACCTTTGCAATTTCCAAGTTTCCGGTTATTGTTTTTCCCTCTTCACTGAGCAATGAGCCTACTTTGTCCTTGGTCTTCCCTTTGCTTCTAATATATTTGTAGAATGTTTTCTTGTTACCCTAGCTAAATTGAGCTTATTTTGTGTCTTCACCTTTCTAATCTTGTCCCTACATACTTGTATTATTTGTTTATATTCATCCTCTGTAATTTGACCTAGTTTCCACTTTTTACACAACTCCTTTTTATTTTTAGATCATGTAAGAGCTTCTGGTTAAACCAAGATGGTCTCTTGCCATACTTTCTATCTTTCCTGCACCATGGAATAGTTTGCTTTTGGGCCCTTAATAATGTCCCTTTGAAAAACTGACGACTGTCTTCAGTTGTTTTTCTTCTTAGTCTTGCATCCCATGGGACCTTACCTACTAGCTCTCTTCCTGAGTAAGCTGTACCCTTCTATACTAATATTCCAGTCATGTGTATTATCCCACCAAGTCTCTGTGATACCAATTATGTCATACTTATGCTTATTTATTAGCTCTTCAAGTTCTTCCTGCTTATTCCCCATACTTCTTGCACTGGCATATAGGCATTTAAGATATTGATTTGATTTTGCCCCCACCCCCGTCCCAGTTCATCATTGTCCCTCCTTTATCTCTGCTATTATAGCCCATGATCCCTCCCATTTCTCACTCATCTCCCAGGTCTCCATGTTTTTCACTTACCTGTGGGCTTTGGTCACCTGCCCCCCATCAAACCTAGTTTAAAGCCCTCCTCACTCGGTTAGCCAGTCTGTAACCAAATACTCTTTTTCCCTTCCTCAAAAGGTGAACCCTATCCTTGCTTAGCAGTCCTTCTTCTTGGAACAGCATCCCATGGTCAAGGAAGCTAAAGCCCTCTTCTAGTGACACCATCTTCACAGTCAAGGCATTCACCTCCATGATGCATCTGTCTCTGCTGGGTCCCCTCTTTTCTGCCCCTCTTGGAAATGTCTGTCACTCACAGAGGAACTCTGGAGATTTTGATAATGCTTGAATTCAGGCCTGGTGGTCAAGTAAAGTTGAAATTAACTATCTGTAACAATAGTAAACACTATGGGGCTGTAATTGGGGTTTCAAATACTATACTGAGGCTACGCCTACACTGCAGGTGTTTTGTGTACAAGGAAATGCAAATGGTGCACTCATTTGCATATCTTGTACTATCATTTGCTTATCTTCTTCTGATCCTTTTTGCAGAAGAGGTTTTTGTGATAAAAAAGCCCTGTGTAGATGGGGCCATTTGTCAGAAAAAAACCCTTTTGTGCAAGAGCCTATAAGCCTTATTTTTTGAGGAATAAGGGATCTTGCGCAAAAGGGTTTTTTCCCGACAAATGGTCCCAGCTACACAGGGCTTTTTACCGCAAAAACCTCTTCCGCAAAAAGGATAGGAAGAAGATATGCAAATGAGTGCTCTATTTGCATTTCCTCTTCTGCAAAACACCCGCAATGTAGAGGTAGCCTGAGGAAAGGCAGAAAGGAGAAGAAGTCTATGATTCTTTAAATAAAAAGTGATTTTAAAAATCTTTACTCCAATCCTTGTTCCTTCTCCACCCCACCAATCATAACAAAGTTAAGAATGGCATTCTGGAATCATAATCCTTCCCAAAAGGTGAGAAATCATTTTCTTTTAACCTTTTTTCATGACATGAGAGCATATGAATAGCTGTTATCATCTAAAATTACAAGAATCCTTTTATCATGTTGCACAAGAAAAATTTTAAATTTTAAAATCAAGGAATTAATTCACGCGAGAGAGCCTGTATCTTGTTCTTGTAATCTCTTGTCAGTACCTAGCAACCAAATTGCTAAGGAAGGTATAATTTTGTAGTGCCTCAACTTTACTTTTACAAAAAGTCCTATTTCATTCTTTCAGCCTGTCAAAGTAATTGTTAGGTTCTCATGCTGAAAGGATTACTGAATGTTCATCTTTCACAGAAGGTTTTAGGCCACTTTCCTATAATGAAATGACTATAAAAATAAAAGCTTGCTTGTGTCCTCTCTTGTAAAAGCATGCAATACTGCAACATAAAGTTGCTGAGCAAGTTTGGTGGCTCCTTAGTTAGGAATAACAATGGATTTAGGGATGTTTTATGCTCCAGCTAAATGAAAGCTAATTGGATTCACAAAAGAATTTGGGCATGGCAAAGCTGAGTGATGGCATCTAACTTTTAAGTGGGTTGAAAAATCACAGGGACTTACAAAATCTGAGTTCAGTGCATAGGCTCCTATACAATTGATTGGACAAATTTGGTGGCTCAAAGTGTGATTCACAAAACCCAGCACCTTAGTACCTCCTATGAGCTTGATTAAATGAGGAGTCACCTAATTCCAGAACTGAGCCCATGTTGATCCTAGAAGTGTTTGCTAAGCACAGATAGGAGCCAGGTCTGGGCTCACTTGGGATGAGGTGGGGCAGATGGGAGAGAGATTCAGCTGCAATGGAAGGGGGAGTTGGGAGTTAAAATCTTCCATCTCTCCCCTGAGTGCCCTAATGATAGAGCTATTCAAGTGTTCACACAAGATAGAAAATACCCAGCCATCTATTGCTAGTTACAGGCTTGTCTCCATCTCTATCTCTTGGTGGGCTTTCAGCTTCTCCCCTTAATTGTTGCCTACCTTTGGCCTTTTGTGGGAGAGGGCTCTTGCATCCAGGCCTTTGGATATTCAGAAAACTCTGCTTCTTTAACTGACAGGAATATATTTAAGTAGACTTATTGATTGATTAAATCTTTATACTCCTGTTAGTATTGCAGACATAGCTCTAGCAGAAGAGAGCAACCTGGCACATTCTTAAAAGCCTTGCATTTGGAAGTTAGCTGAAATGGCAAATTTGGTCTTCATTTACAACCCCATTGAAGATCATTAGTTACACCTGTGGAAACCAAAGACTGTCACAAAGTTGCGTAGAAGTAGCTAATGGTATAATTTAAAGACAATGGAGATACACAGTAAAAACTGAGTGTCGCAATTGGTATTACTGGAATTTTTATTGGGAAAGATTTATAGGAAAGAAACAAATGAGCTTGACTTTTAGATCTTGGGGTAAGTGTCCTAGCACAAAAGTGATTAAATGTTATTGATTTCAATGGGACTTCAGCCCATGCTTTAATCTAACAACATACTAAAGTGGTTACCTAACTACAGATAATTTCCTGAACTGAGGCCTGAATGTGTAGCTTGACATTTAGAAGAAAAAAATCCCATTATTGTAATCTTTGCAAATTTGATCTTGAAGTCATTGTGTCATTATAAACATGGAACCTAACAATACTGTTTTCAGAGTCACTTTTAGAATAAAACTATATTTTGAACATACTAAAATCCTTTCTATTGCCCAAGTTGTTATTTTTCTGATGTTTTGTAATTACTTTGTTGTTCAATTTCCTGTATCTTAATTGAAGCTAATTTGGAACAAGTGTTATTTCTAAATATGGGAAGAATCCCATAAAATGGGATTGAGTTCAGTAGCTTGGATTATATTCTAACTAACAAATTGTCCAATTTATTACATTTAAATGGTATTTGTTTTAATGATTTGGTGTTAATTTTATACTGTTAACCATTTTTATAGTTCAGTCTCTTCTTAACTGGCATATTGGCTCCAATGTCAGGAATACTGTTACATTTTAATTGGATAAATGCTTATTTCAGTGAAGTGACTTTCACATTTAGAAGCAGTAATGCAAGCTTCGGCAGTATTTGTACACACAAATTTTTTAAGAGTAAATGTTAATTTTCATTTCAATTAATAATATTCCCTCTTTGTCCACACTGTATATTAAAAAAACAACAACCTGTAAGTCTGTATTTAGCAGATAGTCAAAGTTCCATAGAATGCAGTGGTAATGCAGGCTTTCCTTGTTTAATTGCTGAAGAACCTAGACTTAAATTCAAGAGATGAAATTATGAGAGTGCGGCTATACTACTGGCAGAGCAGGGTCTTGTCAAACTTAGCCTTCATCATTGTTCTTTAACACAGGTTCAAGGAGCTCTTCTGTCTTTTTCAAATCACTGTACTTTCATTTGGCAAAGCAAGATATAATTTGTGATATGAAATAATACACAACAACAAAGCAATAATATAATAATCAAAGCTTTTAAATAAAGATGGGAGAACAAGAGGTGAATGCTGATTATGCAGCGTGCTGCTGCTAGTGCATTGCTTTCATAAGCTGATTGAATAACCAGACTGATGCAGAAGGAGATAGAGCTCTACCTACAGAATAGAGTAGAACTTGTGCTACTAGTACTGTACTCCCACTTAGAAATATATATAATGATGACTATATGAGCTCAACGAAGGGAGACAAATCATAGACAAGATTGTGTGAAAGAGAAGCTCCCAGAGTGTATTAAATAATCCAAAAAGTGTTGTTTGGTTTTTCAGCAGAAAATCTTAGCTTTTTAGACATACTTGCAATGTCCTGTATAGCATGACTATGACTCCATGGCAATAGAATAGGTAACAGAATGAACCTTTTCTTTCAGCTATCAGAGAAATGCTTCTCATGGCTCTATAAACCTTTCCCCCTGAATCTGCTGGCAGGAAATCAGCCTAGTGCTTTAACTTCTGTATGCTGCAGTTTCCCTCCTGGTTCCCACTCCTTCCTAGCATCTAGAAGCTGGACAGACAAGGTGTGGGTGATGAGCTCAAGTTCTGAAGCTAATCTCCCTAATTTGGGGCACTCTTGGTCTGCCAATGGCAGCGGGGGGTGGGGAGTGGGGGGGGCTGTGATTCAAAAGGGCCTTTATTCTTTTGAATAGGGACTGTCCAAGAATAAATGGACACAAATCAGATATTAGGAATGGCAATATACAAAAACCTGTAGGAGAACACTTCAATCTCCCTGGACACACAATAGCAGATTTAAAGATAGCCATCCTGCAGCAAAAAAACTTCAGGACCAGACTTCAGAGAGAAACTGCTGAGCTTCAGCTTATCTGCAAATTTGACACCATCAGTTTAGGATTAAACAAAGACTGTGAATGGCTAGCCAATTACAAAAGCAGTTTCTCCTCTCTTGGGCTACGTCTAGACTGGCATGATTTTCCGCAAATGCTTTTAACGGAAAAGTTTTCCAATAAAAGCATTTGCGGAAAAGAGCATCTAGATTAGCACAGATGCTTTTCTGCAAAAGCACTTTTTGCGGAAAAGCGTCCGTGCCAATCTAGACACGCTTTTGCGCAAGAAAGCCCCGATTGCCATTTTAGCCATCGGGGCTTTTTTGCGAAAACAGTACTGTTCTGTCTGCACTGGCCCTCTTGCGCAAATGATTTGCACAAGGGGGCTTTTACCCGAATGGGAGCAGCATAGTATTTCAAGCAGCATAGTATTTCAAGAGAGCTGGCAAGTTTTTCTGCAAAAACAGCTGATTTTGCCGAAAAACTGGCCAGTCTAGACACAGCCTTGGTGTTCACACCTCCAGATCAGCTGCTAGAAGTGGGCCTCATCCTCCCTGATTGTATTTAATTTTGTATGGCTACATTTACTTCACTGTTCAACAGATGAGAGAGAGAGAAAAGAACTGATATTTACAGGGTTTTATGGATAGAAAAGTCATTTTTTAACTAGTGTAATGTTTTCTGAGGGTAATATTACCAAGCAGACAAGCAGATGCAAACTGCATACACCCTGCAGAACTAGTTTTCAAGAGTAGGTCATAAGAATTGCCATACTGGGTGAAACCAAAGCCCAGGTGCACAAGAGGGAGTGACCACACAAGTAACTCATCAAGTGATCCATCCTATGTTGCTCATTCCCAGCTTCTGGCAATTAGAGGCTAAGGACATCATCCCTGCCCATCTTTGCTAACAGTCATTGAAGAACCTTCCCTGCATTAATGTATTAATTCTTTTTTTAAAAAACCCTGTTACTCTTCACAACATCTTCTGGCAAGACTATAGGCTACATTGCACAAATTCAGTTTGGACGTATCAAAGACAGGAACAAATAGAGTGATGTCTGGGCTAGCGTGGCTAATTGCCATCTTGTAAGTTTCCAATTTTTACAATTTCATTTGTTTTATTCATAATCTCTTGTTGATATCTATTGTTGTCTGAACAGTATCGAGCCTTAACCCATGGTAAATTTTCTTTTGCTGATTTTAGTGAAATTGTGTGCTTAGTGTGGCGTGTATATTTTGTATATCAATAGGCAGATAGATGCATAGAACATTTCACAGCTATCATATGTGGGTGCAACTCCACTGAAGTAAACACACTGCCAGCATAAGTATATTTTACCTAATATGTTTACAGATTACTATAATGAATAGATTTAAAAGTCTTTTTTGTAGGGGAGAAAATATATGGTTAGTATTTAGGCATATCATTACATATCACACATTTCATGTATTATTCACCCCCAAAGATACATTTTGCAGTAAAAGAAAATGGGAAGTACTTTATCATTATCTATAAACTACTTTTGAGACATATGCTTTTCAGATAAAATGCAATTTAAATATTGTGAACAGATTTCTGTTTTGTTTTGTTTTGTTTTGTTTTTGTTTGTTTGTTTGGGGTTTTTTCTTCAGAAAGATTCTGCAGAAAATCCCAAGGTGTAATATCTTTTGGATCAACATCTATGGCTCATGTATTTAACTGTGAGATATTGAGTATATTTCCAAGACATGAAGAAGAGCTCCGTGTGAGCTCCAAAGTTTGTCTCTCTCACCAACAAGTTGATCCAATAAAATATATATCCTCACCCACCTTATTTCTTTTTTGATTTTCTGCATTTGGTAACCTTCTAGGACAGTTGTTTCCAAATGTTTTACCTCACGCCCTCCCTTAAACCTCTCTGTGCTTCCCTACTGGAGACCGGTTCGTGGCTAGCAGTGGGGCTAAGGCTGGGAGCAGAGCTGCAGCTGGGGGCAGGGCTGGGGCTTCAGTGAGATGTAGAGATGCAGTCAGGCCAGGAACCAGTGTCTGGAAACAGGGTCACGACTGGGGGCAGGGAGAGAAGTGGAGCTGCAGCTGTGTGGCACTTCCTTCCAGAGGGGCTGACCCAGTCCCCACCACTACACCCTCTGAATGTTCCTGCCCCTCTTCCCCTGGGCACTCCACACAGTTTGAGAACCACACTTCTAGGAACCTAATTATATTCTAAGTGCTATACTTTGAGCATTAATTTAGGCATAGTTACTTTCTTCCTCAATCGTATAAATTGATCTCCATCACCTAACCAAAAAAATGATTCAATATCTTAAACTTTGAAATCAAAGGAGTTGCACCTACTTATGCCAGGTCTGAATTGGATCCATTAAGCCAAATCTTCTGCTGATGTAAATGGGCAAATACTATTGATTTTTGAAAATGTCTCACCCATTTAAAACAGCAGATAATTTAGCCCCGCTTGTCATTGCTACAAATTCAGATGACTTATACAAGGAGCTTGCCAGTATCTTTGATGAAGACAAGAACTGGTACATAACTGATTCATGCTGACAAACTACCTTTATTATTGAAAAGTTTGAAGCATTGCTTATTAGCAGTATCTTTCATAATCAGCTTTTCTCCCTCATCTTACCTTTAATTAAAGTAGTACTTTTTCCTGACCTCTGAGATCTATTGTAACAATCAGTTCCTTTTTTTTTTCAATTTTCATCTTCTCTGCTTTTATCATTAACAAGCCACATCTTTGTTTTGTGAGGAATTCGATTTAAATACTGCTTCTTTTTAAATCTGTGATGTAGGATTTTATGGGATTTCTTCAGTGAGCTTATCAGAGCTCATCGACTTCTTTTCAGTTCACAGTTAAGGCAATTAACTCAACCTGATTTGGAGAGGTTGATCAGTTTTAGGATGTTCTGTTAACATGATATGCTTCTGGAACTTTTTCTTTCGGATTGCCTTATCTCGAGAGGAAAAATGCCTTGATCCAACTAAAATGCTAGGAATTAGTTTTGAGAATCTGACCTTTATTTATTTTACTTAAATTATAGCTTATTTAGGGGCAGCTGTATCTCCCAGTTCAATGGGTGCAAGACTCCATGCAGCTTTCTCCCCTCCTCCCCACCGCATAGTCTCTAGAGGGGAGTTGCCATGATAGACTGAGCACACAGAGTTGACATCCCTAGACAACAGCTTGGCTTCAGCCCACTTTCTCTTCCTCACCCCAATCCTTAACCCTCCCTGCTTGTTCAAGGCTTCCTTTCATTCTCTTGTGTTGAGAGGAACTAATGTGGGTTCCAGCAGGGAGAGTAAGACCCAAATGCCAGTTGAATTAAATCCATTTACTGTAGTATACATCCAGACTTGATTTTTATGGGTGAAATTGCACGCATAGACTCAGCTAGACTCACCACTCAGTTTACTCTAGATGAAGTACAATGTACCTCCATATGTTTGCTGTGCTTCGTGCCACAAGTTCCCAAATATTTTTCACTATTTTCTAAAAGCACTAGTCCCAGCATAGACCCTTAGGGAATGTCACAGTTTACCTCTCTGGCTATGTCTACTTTATGGAGCTTTATCGGAAAAAGGTACACAAATTGCGCTCCACAATTTGCATACCTTTTTCCGATAGTTTTTTTGAAAGAGGCTTTTCCAAAATTTGACCCGTCTACCCTGGGCCAAATTTCAGAAAAAAATCCTCTTTCAGAAGAGCCCTTCCTCTTTGTGGGAGGAGGAAGACAGGGCTTCTGAAAGAGCACATCTGCTCTTCCACAAAAAAAAAAAAGCCGAAGAGCAGTTGTGTTCCCTAGACATGGCGGAGTTTTTCTGGGATACCTTCAGTATCCCAGAAAAACCCCGTAGCGTAGACATAGCCTCGGTTCTGTGAAATGTGGCCATTTATTCCTTTATTTGCCTATCTATTGGTCCATGAGAGGACCTTTCCTCTTATTCCATGACTCTTACTTTGCTTAAGAGCTTCAGTTAGCATAAACTGTCAAAAACTTTCTGTAATTTCAAATATGTTGTTAATTTGTTTGTTGACACTAAAGAACAGATTGGTGAGCAATTGTTTCTCTAATCTTTTTCAACCATGTGTGGATTTTTTCCATCCATGTGTGGAATACATTTTTATGTGCACCGAGGCATGTCCAAATTTGCCCACCAGCAGAAACCTAGATGTGAGCACTCAGTTGGACGGCATTTGAATCTCCACTGAGTGGCCACACAAGTGCACAGCTTACAAGTAACTGTTGATGAGGCATGATTTCCCTTTTCAAAAGCTGGGTTGACTCTTCAACATATAATGTTTGTCTATAAGTCTGATAATTCTGACTTTACTATAGTTTCAAATAATTTGCCTGGTTAGGCTCACTGGCTTGTCTTTGCCAGGATTACTTTTGGAACCCTTTTTTAAAATCTGTATTACATTAGTTACTCTTTAGTCATCTGGTACAGATGCTGAATTCAGTGACAGGTTACATACTTACTGTTAGCAGTTTGGCAATTTCTTATTTGAGTTCCTTCAGAACTCTGAAGTGAATGCCATGTAATCCAATGATTTATTACTGTTTAATTTATTCATTTCTTCTAAATGATCTTCTTTTGACACCTCTGTGTGGGACAGAATTTCAGATTTATCATCCACATCAGAGCAGTTCATTTTGGGAATCTCCATCACATCCTCTGCAGTGAAGATTGACGCACAGAATTCACGTACCATCTCTGCAATGGCTTTGTCTTCCTTGCGCTCTTTCTAGCTTCTTGGTGATCCCACTGATTCTTGACACTTTTCCTGCTTCTAGTATACTTAAAAAAATGTTATCTCCTTCATCTTTAGCAAGTTTCTTCTCAAATTATTTCTTGTCGTATCATATAACAGTCATTAAACCTTTTTTCCTCTAACTGCCCTTCTTATTATGAAGCTTAACCATCACGGTATTCCTTTCATCTCTTATTGTGCCTTCTGATTTGGGGTATGCATTTAGTCTGAACCTGTGTTATGGAGCTTTTAAATACTCCCCATGCTGCTTGCAGGCAGGTAACCCTTGTGACAGGTCCTTTCAACTTCCATTCAGTAAACAACATGATTTTGGTATAGTTCCCATTATTAAAGTTAAACATTAATGTGGTGGAACTTTTTTTCTACAGGATGAACCTCTCTAGCCCAGGGCTCTCTGATCCAGAAACACCTATCGTCCAGAATGATTTTAGTTAGTTGTATATCCACTTTTCATGGGTGTGGCTAAGTTTTCCGCATCCCATAAAGTTTATTTACAGCCACCAGACCAAGTTCTCAGTGTTCTGTGCTGTTATTTAGTTCTAATTTACTCCTAAATGTCTTCTAACAACTCAGTAAGCAATAGAAGTGTTGGTAATGCTGCTACAAAATATTGACCTCTCATGGTTTGGAAAATTCTCTCATTTGGTCAAGTCTGGAGGGTGCCAGACTAGAGAGGTTCAACCTGTATTATATACTGTACAAGAATATTAAATTGTATTACATTATGGCAACTACTACCAAACAGTTCAAAATCTTTGACCAGATCCTGTCCTCCACTTAAGACTAAATAAAAAAATGCCTCTCCCCTTGGAATAGCTGCTCCAGGAAATATCTAGAAATTTTATCTCTACAGAATATCCTCAGGTGATCTTTACCAAGTCAATACAAGGATAATTTAAATTATGTATAATAACTATATTTCTTTTAAAAAAGTGTGTAGCCCCTCTACATTTTGAAAATCCTTTTTTAAATGTTGAAAGGATTAATCACTTATTTTAAGTAAATTTTAAGTAAATTCAAAGGGGTCTAATGTAATTTCTTAATATCATTGCTAAGTAAATGGTAGAGTGCTTTCTGTACCAGGATGCAGTCTAAAATAATGGTTTCATGGATAAGGAGTTATGCTCCTGATATTTTCTCATCCTTGGATGACAGAGGCAGAACTATTTTGATTAGCTTGAACATTTACATCAATTATTATATTTACTTAGTTATGTTTTTCAGTCATGCAGGATATAACACATGCAGCTATATCTTAAAGTTGATTAAAGATTCTAACACATTTATAATTACCAACATTAAAAGATGATAATTATATTAATCTATCACTTTTGCATCCATATTAAGGCCCTCCCTAACATTGGACTTGGTATAATAATCATTTATACCAGTGCAACCTGGATATAAAATGGTACCATTCCAATTTGTAGTATTTTACAAACACTTTGCATTCCTCATGTTCTGATGTTAGTAACTCTACAGGGTGCAAAGGAATTGAGAATTAAGATCATAGTTCTTATTCCCTTTTGTGAGCATCTTCACTGAGCTTGTCTACATGGGGACATTCAGGAAGATTAATCTGAATTAACTAGAGATGTGAATTAAAAGTGTATTAGTTAAATCTCATTAAACCCCTGCATAGACAATCTCTTTCAGAATTATTAAACTGAGCCAAATTAATGCCACAATAATTCTGAATGAAACTGTCTATGCAGGGGCTTAATGTGATTTAATTAATCCACTTTAATTCACATCTCTAGTTAATTCAGATTAATTTTCCTAAGTGTCTCCATGTAGACAAGCCATAAACCTCATTCTGTATTTTGCTTCCAGCATACTTTACCCCCACAATTCTGGATCTCCTGATCTCAAAGTGTTACCTACACAAAGTCTCTCTCCACAAATCCTCATGATGGCCATGGTTCAGATAGCCCTGTGTTTTAACATGCTTCTTCTTTTATCCCTCCACTTTGTAACTTAAACTGTTCTGCCTGTGTCAGTTTCTCAGGTGTTTGCCATTAAAGAGACTGTTTTGACCCAACCATCCTTAATGACAGCAGTAGCCAGCCCACCTGAACATATGTTGAATACGGAGAGAGATACTTGTGAAAAAGCTCTCCATTTTTTACCCATTTATAAATAGCTTTTACACCTAGTTTTCATATAATTTGCCAGCATTTTATTATCACCTTTGCCCTAACTTCTATCAAATCCAGTTCAGGAATCCTTCATTCGGGAACAGGAAAAATGTATTGCTCACCCCACCCCACTGCTGACCCCTCCAGATGTCACCCCTACTATGCATTTGAGCAGCATTGGCAAAATAAAAATAGCATCATAAGTCATTTCTCAAGCCAGCTGTCTTGGTATCACCTAAGCAAGTTCCATTAACTCAGCAGTTATGCTTACATTTGAAAATTTATTTTGCCAACACTAATAATAGTGATATCTATTTATAAGTTATTATCTTTATACTGATATTTCCCCCACTCATCTCTGCCAGGGGTTTTCAAAAGGCAATTAGTTACAGTAGTTAATACAGGATGGCCAGCAACATAGAATATAAACCCCTGTACTGATTATACTGACACAAATGTAAAATGGTGTCAAATGCACATTTTAATTGCATAGAACACATGTTTTAATTGGGGGGAACTAGATTTGTGCTTCATATAATGGAGTGGAGTGATGGCGCTTTAAAACACACCCTGACTCATCTGTCTCCTGGGGATGCCATGCTAGCATCTTGTTGCCTCATTAGCACAGATCTACTTCCATACCCAGGAAGCCATTCCTACGGCTGCTTCTCCCAAGCTCTTGCCCTTTCTGCATGCAACCTGGTTTCCTACCCCTCCACGTGAAATCTCTTAGGCAGCGTGTTTTGGTGCTGGGCAGCAGAAGGCCTGCTGGAACTAAACATCCAGCAAGTTTGAAACCCACTGAGAGACTTTTTAATTTTATTTACATAGCAGAAGTGGTTGTGAGAGAGTGGACTATGGGGAAAAGGTAACAGATTAGCCATCTGCTACCTGGGAGACCTAAATGGGTGTTATCACCCATCCCCCTACAGTCCTTTCCTTTGAGGAGCCTACAGAGAACTGGAGGGTTGGAAAGTCAATTGACAATATTAACAGACTTCTTGTTCTTACACTCACAGACAGACAAACTTTCAGAAATATATAGTAGGTTATCTGCTTCTCATAAAACCAAACAGAAAAGAGAGAGAATCACCATCCAGATAATAAGGGACTGAATAGGAGAGCACCCCATTATACTGAGTGGGGGTATAATAATAACTGAGGCTGACTAATGGCATGCCCCTGCATTCAGAACTGCCCCAATCCTGAGCATCCCATGACCCAGGCCTCTTTAGAAAGGGGGGGCTGAAGTTCCCCCCTGCAATTTATATGGGAACATTGCTAGTTATACCCCTTTGTTATGGAGTGAGGAGAAAGTGCACCATTTGCTGCATTCCTCACTCTGTCTGGACAGTGCAGAGGGCAGACGAACCAGGACCTGCCCCAGCTGGGGGACATGCACTGTCCCCCAGCTGTGCCTGCTGGACCTGCTGTGGACATAGGCCCTAAGCTGCTATGGTTAGGGACATTAAGCAGTGGTTAATTAGCCAATGGAATTTCCGTCAACTATTCCATTAGGCAATAAGGGGGGGCACTTGCTACCCCCACTGCAACTCTGCAGTTTAAATGTAGTAGGAGCCTGGTGTGCAGGCAGCCCAGCTCTTCCTACATTTAAACTGCAGAGCCACAGTAGGGTTAGCTCCCAGGGGTGGCGCAAGCCGGGACTAAGCAGTCCCAGCTTGCACTGGCTCCAGGGCTGCTGTGGCTCTGCCTCTCTTGCCAATCCCCTCCCCCACCCCAACACTGGCTCCTGCTCCTCCCCCCCTTGCTGCCTCTGACACAGCGATAGCAAGGGGGGGTTGGAAAGCAACTCGACTACCCGATAAGCCTACGCTTCTCGGGTAGTCGACTGTTCTAGTTGTCACTTATACCCCCTAGCTGTGGTGAGCACTCTGGGGCAGCCTGCACACTGAACCCTTCATCTGCAGCTCCACCTCAGAGCAATGATTTAAATGTATAAAAACAAAAATTAATCGAGTTAAGGAGTCAAGCAACACCTGGTAAATCTTCTATAGTAAATATTTATATTATGGTAAGGCTCAAAGACCCCTGTTGGGAATGGGTCCCCATTGTGCTAAGAAACATACAAGCAGAGGCAGGAGATGATCTTTACCCTGAAGAGCATGTAATCAGTCGAATCTGCCATCACAGGCATCTGTCTGCATCAACAGAATTCCAGGCTGGCTGCAATGAGATTTGCTGGCACCAGTCTATGCTGCAACAACTTGCAATCTGAAAATATAATTGAAAAAATATTTCACACACTTTTAGTTCTATAATTGTGTTTATGTGCTGTCCTATTGAGGAAAATAATTCATAGTGGAAGGAAACTAATTTTTTTTTTTTGCCTACTATTTAGAAAGTGATTTTTTTTTAATTGCTGAAGACAAAGTACAGTTTTATTAATGGCATAAATCTTCCTGTCTATTTAGCAGCTCTAACCTTCCACATCCATTAGTGTCATTTTTTTGCAGGTTTTCTTCACTAGCATACTTTCAGTTTCGATTTTTCTGTTAGAAAAGGATAGATCAGAAGAACAACACAGCTCTGTTTAAATCCTGTATTGGAAAATCAAAGGTAGCAGGACAGTAGATGGACTTTTAAAAACAACTCTCTTCCCACACTGAGCACATGCGTATTTTCTTGTTCTAAATTTCAGCAAAACATCCAGCCTGAAAGCTGCATGGTCAACTTTACTGTTTTAGGAAAACTAACAAGTAAAAAGTTCTTATGATACCTTTTCTCAGCATTAAAAGTATCAAATCCACCTTGAAAGTACTATTCAATGCAGTCTGAATGACGGAAAATTCTCTTGGATTTCAATCATACAAAGATTTTCATGTGTTCTCAAATTGAAACATATGAATAGAACCATTTGAGTTCAAGGGTAAATGCAATTTCATACATCTCTTTCTCTTTCTAGCTGTCAGACTAATAAACTAATCACTAGCTTTGCAGAGAAACCCTCAAAAACATGCACCAAAAAAACTTGGTGTAGATAAGGTAAAAAACTGTTAGCAGCCATGTTGCTACTTGCCAGAGTTTTTTAAAATCAATGAAAATATTGAAAGTGTTAAAGAGTTGAACCACTTCAGATTTCCAGCTTAATATATTTTAGCTCAATCCACAAAATAACTGCAGTGCCAAAATTAAATTCTCTGCGTAAGGTGGATATGTAATTTAATTCCATGGAATCAAAAGCTTTTTCTACAGCTCCAGATACAATTACCTCATTATCAGTAATACAGATTCTAAGTGAATCTAGTAATTGATTCCAGCTAGCTGCTTAAGCAAATTAAAGGCTTTTTACCTCTCTGACTTCTAACCTTTGTTATCTATATAACACTTTGTGATCTCAAAGTATAAGTGCAGTTTGGCATAGAATGGTATTACAGTCAGTATCCTAGTATGTATTAATATGACAAAATAACCAGAATGTTTGTCTTGCACTTCAGTAGGATATATTTTATGCTCCAATAAAACAACCGACCAGCAGAAAACTCAGTCAATTATACAAAGTAGTAGAATAAGTTAATAGTATATGTTAGGGGGTATTTTAACATTATAGCTTTTGTAGTATCCATCCTTTTCTCTGTAATTACTAATTCCAGTTGATAGTTTAAAACCTCTAAAAATGACTCAAAAAACTTTTGGGAGCAACAAAGCATGTTTCTTGGTAACCTTCTAAACTAATCAGGGAGTCAAATTATGCTTTGAAGTAGGACCTATTTATTTATTTAAATGTAATCCAAGGACAGATAATAAATACATATTTTTTCTCTTTCCCCTTTTTGTCTTTTGATTACAACTTTTCATTTTTTTTTTATTTGGACCCTTGAGTTTTATTTTTAAGGCAGTTCTCAATTTCGTCAGTTTTGTGGACACAATACTGTACTGTTTGTCCCCCTAGTTATTTACAAGTGCAATTCATGTAATTTTAGATCTCCAAGCATAGGACTGACTGCAAACCGTGTGTCAGATCTATATTCAGTAGTTACAGTGGCTGTGGTTTGAAAACCACAGCCATAAAAAGGGGACGTAAGGAGAATAAATTGCAGCAACCCCAGATGCAGTTGCTGAATGTGGGCTCTGCGTGAAATCCCTTTATATGCATCTGGCAGAATAAATTCATCAGCAATTGAATTATACACAGTGTTCCAAATATGTTAATGATCTGTTAGTATAGACTTGAAACCTGGTAGTGCAATGTAACTATAAACATCCCTTTAAAAACACATCCATACAAAAACAGTTGCTGCTCAGGAAGACTTTCAATCTAGTTCAGACAAATACAATAGTAGACAGGATAAATATTCAGAATGCAATGGAAGCTGGCAATTTAGAACTTTAAAGAGAATTTTAATACTTAATTAGCTTTTTGCTCAGCTAATGACATTCTAAATATCATTGTGCTTTACACAGTATCCTAAGGTTAATGAATTTCTCTCAAACTTAATTGTACTCCATGAACTGCTTTATAGACTTCCAAAATTTGCTCCAACCCTATTTTCTTTATTACATTGATAATGTTTTATGTTTCCTCAAAGCACAAAACACCAGAGATGTGAACATAGAAAAGCAGTTATTCTCTTTATCCCAAAGATGCTGAGGAATAGAGGAACACGTTCTACAAACCTCTTCTGACCACATCAGCCACTCATTTTTTTTTAAAGACCCGATTCTCATTTAAATTAAAAGGCTTTTACTGATCTGTTAAATTACTCCCTTTGAATATACTTTATAATTAATTCATGCTGCTAGAAGAGTCTAAAGAGGACTTGATGTAAATGAGAATTAGGCCCATTATTTGGAAAATTTTGACAAAGTTCTGAAGTCCATGTGCAGGCAAAACTCCCATTTGAAGCCAATAATAGGATTTAGTTGTAAATTTATAATTAATTATCCAGCCAGGCCATTTCATGAAATGTTCATTTGGGGTATGATTTTTGAGAGTATCTAAGGGTATGTCTACACTGCAGCGCTAATTCGAACTAACTTAGTTCGAATTAGTTAATTCGAACTAAGCTAATTCGAACTAACGCATCCAGACTAAAAAACTAGCTCGAATTAGCATTTTGCTAATTCGAACTAGCATGTCCACATTAAGTGGATCTTGAACTGGGGTTAAGGATGGCCGAAGCAATGCCAGCAGGGCATCAGATGAGGACTTAGAGCGTGGAGCTGCTGCCTCAGGCTAGCTGAGGGCTGTGCTTAAAGGGACCCAACCCCCACCCTGGACAGACAGTTCTCGGGGTGCCCCGCTTGCAAAGCAGTCCTGTCTTGGAGTGCCCTGAGTGCCCACACTGGGCACATCACAGCACTCGGCCATCAGACCGGCTGCACTTGCCACGGGCTGCCATCTGGGGAGACGGGGCAATTGGGGGGCTGCAGGAGAGCTTCCACCCCCAGAAGCCCGCAGAGCCAGCCCAGTCCTCCCCATTGGGGGCTCGTACCCCATTCCTCCCTCACCTCCTTCCACTTACCCTTCCCTAGCCCCCCTTCCTGATGTACAAAATAAAGAAAACGTGTGGTCAAAAATAGAATCTCTCTTTATTGAACAAAACTGGGGGAGACTGGGAAAAGGCGGTGGGAGAGGGGAAGAGAGAGGCTGGGAGAGGGGAGGGCAACTACAATGATCAGGGGTTTGGAACAGGTCCCATATGAAGAGAGGCTAAAGAGACTGGGACTTTTCAGATTAGAAAAGAGGAGACGGAGGGGGGACAGGATTGAGGTCTCTAAAAGCAGGAGTTGGGTGGAGATGGTGCATCAAGAAAAGTTCTTCATTAGTTCCCATAATAGAAGGACTAGAGGACACGAAAGGAAAGGAATGGGTAGCAGGCTTCAAATTAGTAACAGAGCAAAGCAAAGAGTCAACCTGTGGAACTCCTTGCTGCAGGAGGCTGTGAAGGCTAGAACTAGAACAGAGTTTAAAGGGACGTGAGATAAAGTGATGGAGGTTGGGTCCATGGAGTGGTATTAGCCAGGGAGTAGGAGTGGTATCCCTGGCCAAAGTTTGTGGAAGGCTGGAGAGGGATGGCACGAGACAAATGGCTTGGTCACTGTCTTCGGTCCATCCCCTCCAGGGTTCCTAGGGTTGGCCGCTGTCGGCAGACAGGCTACTGGGCTAGATGGACCTTTGGTCTGACCCAGGACGGCCATTGTAAGCTCAGGGCTCAGGGTCGGGGTTCTCAGTGGACCCTCTTGATTTACATGCACACCTGCTCCTGGGTGGCGAGGCTGGCAGCTCTTCTGCCCTAGACAGCCACTTTCCTGTGCCTGGTGCGGAGGTCGTGGACGAGGTCCACGATGTCCGCACTAGACCAGGCGGGTGCTCGCCTCTTGCAGTCCCGGGCAAGCTCCCGGGAGCTGCCAGCCTGGTCCCGGGAAGAGGGGGAGGGCTGGGGGGCATCGGGTGGCTGGCTCGAGCCGTGCCAGGTGCAGGGTCTGCTAGCTGGGTGCTGGCAGGCTTGCACCTGGCAGGGGCATCTTAGCCAGCCCGTGCCCCTTTAAAGGGTCTGGGGCCGGGAGGGGGGCAATAGAGTTTCCCTGGTGTTGGCCAGAGTGGCCACCAGAGAAAGCTGGGGAGGGCTAGCCTCCCACTAGTTTGAATTAAGGGGCTACACACCCCTTAATTCGAACTCGTAAGTTCGAACTAGGCTTAGTCCTTGTAGAATGAGGTTTACCTAGTTCGAACTAAGCGCTCCGCTAGTTTGAATTGAATTGATTTATGTCCAATTTCCAAAGCGAGTCTGGAAGAAATAAGAATGCCACCAGAAATACTTCTCTTTTATAGTTAAGCTTTGCAGGTCACCTTTAAATAAGAATTCCCTTATACAATAATGTCTCTATAGAAATATAACATATTTATATTTGCCAAGGATATAGGCCGGCTCTTGTTATTTTAACTTAATTTCTTAGCATTAGCTGTGGTGGAGGGTGCAACCCGAATTGGGAGGAGTCTGCATGATTTTTACTTTTGTTTTCTGAAGTCACTCTAAGTGTAAAACTGTGCACATGCATCATGAGACCTTGTGCAGCTAAGCAAGGACTAGATGGATGGTGAGTGGTCTTTCATTGCTAAAGAGGGGTCTGGTACTGAGGCTGGGGTCTGGTACTCAGTATAGGTGGTACTGAGCACCAGGAAGATATAATGGCCCTTGGAACATAGTTGTTGGAACAGCATCTGAAAGGTAATACCTATGGCCTGTGCAGAAGGATTTGGACATAGCCTAGTCAGACTCTGTCTCTTCCTGGACACTATAAAGAGTTTGTTGACGTGAGTACTGCTATGCTTGCAGAATCTGGTCTCTGATCTTAAGTAGCATGACTTTTACTCATATACTACACGGAGGTTCAAGGAAAGGAAAGTTCATCGTTTTTATCATTAAGGCCCCGATATAGACAAAACACTTTTATATACTTAAGTTCATCCCCATTCTGGAAAGCACTTGCTTAACTTTAAATGCCATCATCCTCAATGTTTAAAGTTAAGTGTATGTCTAAGCACTTTCCTGAATAGTGTTACTTTACAAAATTGGGGCCTTGTTTTATTGTGTACACAAACACAGGGCCAGAGACAGTGTAACTCTGAACTGCTACATAGCTGTACATTCTTTTCACACTTAGCTGATATTCCCTGCAGATATAAACCTTTCCTGGTTTTGGAGGCTGCCGTATGAATTGTAAATAGTTCAGCTTGGAGTTCATCAATTTTTCAAATGGAGCTCGATAAATTTGCAGTCTAGATTATAGGATAGGGATTGAATTTCAATAGTATGCGTTGGACTTGATGATCTAGGAAGTTTCTTCCAGTCGTATGTTCCTAACTAGGCTTCCTTTAGAGTGTGTCTCCACTCATTGCATCATTTCTCACTGTGGACTGTAAGCACCTCTGGACAGGGACCATGCCTTTTTCCTTTGTCTCTATGAAAAATGCCACGTGTCACAATTAATCATAACAATAAAACAGAACAGTCATTACTTAACCTGTAGCTCTCTTGGGTATTTTGAAACTCTAGATGTATCTTTGCACTCCCTTCCCCATAGTAATTTCTGTACTAACAGCAACATTAGCAGCTGGCTATTGTAAATTTCTTGGATAAAAATTAATGTAATTTAAACTTAGAACAGGTTAAACTCTGCTCTTAAATGATGCTGGTTTAAATCTGAATTGCCATTGGTGTCAGAAGATTTATTTCCGATTTCAACTGGTATTACAGAGAGTGAGTAGTGTCGTCCAAAAGCAATGTTAAATTGGAAGGAGCTGAAAAAGCATTTAGGTAAATTATGTAGAAGCAGTCCCACTGAAAGGTAATACACAAAATGAGTAAGAATAGCAGAATCTGATGCCATAATGAGCCAAATTCAGCAGTCATTTACAGAAATGCAGGCTGATTGAAATCTATGGGACATAAAGACTCAACTCAGTGCCCAGTGAGGTGAATTTAAAGATTCCCATTGATTTCAAAGGGAATAACTGCATTCTTAATTAAACAAAATTCGTCTCCTGGTCAAGATAATGAATAGCTTAAATTTGCAGTCATTGTTAAGAATCATTCTTAGAAAAGTTCCCTCTGTGCTAAGTTATATTGAAGCTAATAGCTTCCAGTTTCTTCCTGCATTGCCTTTGTAAGAATAGAAATTCTAACAAATTATATAGCATGACACTAGAAAGTAGATAACCCTCCTTTTTCTTTCATTTAATATATTAAATCATTACGGCTACAGGGTCATAAGTATTTTCATTGAGATTCATGATGTGTTCTAAACATTTTTTAATCATCTTGCATTCCTGACCTTAGTGGAAGATGAGATTTTCTTGTCAGTGTCCCTTTTTTTTTATTGGTGCAAAACCCCTACTGATGTCAACAGGAATTCCATGTGAACCACGAACGTAGAGTGTACCTTAAGAATCTTACTGACAGAAAAATATTTGTTCTTCCTAATTATGTTTATCTTTACAACTTCTAATCTATGTGACACTTTTCTAACAACCCCCTAACCTTTTAAAAATTCAGATTATTGTGGTAAGTTTCTGACCCTTCACATTTTATGGCTCCATTATTATGTCACTCACTTTCAAGAGTGAGAAACTTTTGTTGAGGATCCAGGTACCTGTCTGGTGGAAATTATGGCTACATCTAGACTACAAGCCTCTTTCGAAATAGAGCGTCTAGACTGTAATCACTTCTTTAAAAAAAGCAAGATGCTTTTTCGTAAGAGAGCACCCAGGCTCTCTTTGGATGCTCTCTTTCAAAAAAAGCCTTGTTTGCATTCAAGAATGCTTTTTTTCAAAAGAGCACTTTCAAAAAAAGGTGTTCTTCCTTGTAAAATGAGGTTTACCGTGATAGAAAAAAAACTGCGTTCTTTCGATTTAATTTCTATTGAAATCGCACATTCATTTCTGAAGCCCTACCATCTTTGGAGTCTCATAAAATCTAAGTCTTCCAAATGCAAAATGATGTAGTTGTATCTTTCTTTCCTACTTATTGTCTAGCTTATTCACTTCCATTTCTCTCAGACCCCACTCTTTACCTGTAGGCCTGATCCAACTCCAAATCATGTCAATAGGAGATTTTTCACTGGCATAATTGGATTATTCTTTGCTAGAATTCTTTACACTGCTGGATGGTATAGTCAATGAAGACTAACACTACTGGTATGTATCAGCATTTTCCTCTATTTGTATAGAACCTTCAATACCATGGATTGACACTGACTATAGAAAAATTGCATTCAGTTTTTGTTCTCATACTCTTACAAAGCATTCATATCTGTTTATTGATGCATTTTGCAAGCATATAGATTCTCATGCACTTACAAGAAAAAAAAACCTTATGAGCTTTACCACCACGAAAATCTTGGTGCAATCCATCAATAGTGGCAGATTTCTAAACTATAAGCACATCACAAAAGTATTAAAGAAAGCGGCACACAGCATAAACATATGACTAAGAGTATCAGTCATACTTTAGCTTTATCTCATGTTTAATTGCTTTAATTAGGGAGGGGGCTTAGCTAAAGAAGATTAATACTTATTATAAAATGTCAGTGTATTGATATAAAAGTACAGGAAAATCAAATGTTAAAGTTAACAAAATGCTAACATGCCATATACTGCCACTTGAGTATTGCTACATGTATTGGGTACTTAGACCACACTATATTCTGAAAGACTGTTGCAGATCTGTATTTAACAGTTCATAAAGCTTATTGGTCATCGTAACAAGGTCAACACTTATCTCGTGCTGAGTAACACTCTTTGTAAAATCACAAACCCCTTCCAGGGTACACGTCTAACAGGGGCCCATCCCCGGTGCCCTCTGTAGAATGTCTCTCAGTTTGATTCCTTTCCCTTAGTTCAGTGGTCTGAACCTTTTTGGGGCTGCCGGGTGCCCAGAGGCGGGGCCGCTCATGGGCTGGACGCCCGGGGGCGGGGCCACGCACGGGCCGCGCTCCCAGGGTCGGAGCCACGCATGGGTCGCGCACCCAGGGGCGGGGCCGCACATGCACCGTGCACCAGGGGCCGGCACCGGCATGTGCCGCGACCCCGGGACAGGGGCCACCCATGCGCCACATGCCCGGGGCTGTCACAACGCATGTGCCATGCGTCCAGGGCGGGGCTGGCCCAAATTGTTTGGCAGGCGCACATAAATGGCCCTTGGGCACTGCGTTGGGGGCCACTGCCTTAGTTTGTTGAGTCACTCTGAACAAGAGTGGTGGCTCCAGGGCTTCCCCTCCTTGACTATTTCTACATTACAGGGTTTTTGTGCAAAACAAGCCCTTTTTGCAGAAAAACTCACAGAGCGTCCACACCTCAAGTGCATTTTTGTGCAAGAAAATTTACAGTCAGTCAACTGGGCTTTTTGCGCAGTAGGTATACCTCCTTCTATGAGGCATAACTACTTTTGCACAAGAATTCTTGTGTAAAAAGGTGTGTGTGGATGCTCAACAGAGGTTTCTTGAACAAAAAGAACAGATGCTCTGATGACCATTCTGTGAATGGCAATCAGAACTTTCTTGCACAAGAGTGACCATGCAATGTGGACGCTCTCTTGAGCAAAATCACATAGCTTTTGCAATGTGCTTTTGAGGTGTGAACGCACTTTTACACAAGAAGTTTTTGTGAAAGAACTCTTCTGCAAAAAGCTTCTTGCACAAAAACCCTGGTGTAGACAAAGCCCTAGAGACAACTCCTTTGCTCTTCACTCAGGGCTTTACCTTCAAGTCCAGGGGCGGCCAACCTGTGGCTCCAGAGCCACATGAGGTTCTTCAGAAGTTAATATGTGGCTCCTTGCATAGGTTCCAAATCTGGGGCTGGAGCTACAGGTGCCAACTTTCCACTGGACCGGAGCGTGCTCACTGTTCAACCCCCACCTCTGCCGTAGGCACTGTCTCCCTCAACCCTTTCTCCCTAAAATCCTGCAACTTCCTATCCTCTCCACTGAGCCTGTCACACCCATGCTTCGTTCGTCCAGTGTCTCCCACTGAGAAAGAGCTGATCACAGGGGGCAGGAGGAAAAGGAGAAGGGGGCACTGACTGGTGGAGCTGCCAGTGGGCGGGATATGCTGGGAGTGGTGGTAGGGAGATGATCAGGGCTGGTGACATATATTGCTGTTGCTCTTTGACAATGTGCTTTGGTAAATTCTGGCTCCTCCTCAGGTTTAGGTTGGCCATCCCTGTTCAAGTCCATCAGTCTCTCAACAACTCTCTACTGTGAGCTGTCCATTGTGCTGCTGCTCCCTCAGCCAGCCACTTGTATATATTTTTTGGTCTCTAGGTGCTATAGGACCATTTGTTTCTTTGGTTGTTTGGTTGGTTTGTTTTTTAAGTTTCCTCTCCTTCAGGTCTGCCAAGGATTTGACTTCTGCCATGCTTTGCAGAACCTTTTGTAGGCCTTCCTGGCCCTAATTGGTTGGTTCTTCAATAGCCACTCTAGTCTGCTGGGAGAACTTCTCTACGGCCCTTCTCTGTCTTCTGGGCTTAGGTCCACCCATCACAGTCATATTTCAAATGTGTTTCATGTTGTTTCTGGCCTCTGCTGCTATTTTTAAATAAAATCCATTCAGCCAATAATTTACGTGAACCTTTAAAAATTACCAGTTTGTGCCACTGGGCAATGTTCCATGGAGAATTTCTCAGTATTCTCAGATAATTCTGAACTACTATGCTTTGAAGGGCTCATCAAAGGAATCCCTATTGCTGATAGGCCTGAGTCACCACAGGCATCCAACAGGAGTGATAGGGATGTGAACCATATACCATGATTTTGGCCATACTTTTTCAGCTAATGGAACCTATGTTTACCATGACATCACAGAACTCCTTCTCAAAACCACTCATCTCTCCAAACATACAAGATTCAGGATACCAGTGAAATAATAACTAAAAGTAGGCAATTTCATGGAATAAATAATACTGTGGGCTTTAGTGTTCCAGTCTTCTGGGCAGCTTAGAACTCAGGGACCTGGATAAAGTTACTCTGAATCTGCATGAGATGAAATTTCTTTTCCATAACTGAGAACCACTTATGCCTTAGAGCTCTTGTTATTTGGGTTGCTCATTTTTTAGATGAGGACAGTGCAAGGAGGTTGCTAACTTGAGTGATTGTCAGATGTATTTACCATCATCTGTCTATATTTTCTGGAATGTGTTCCCCCTCTTTTTCTCCTTCCTCATCCCACATGCATAAATGAGATGTGACGCAAGCTTCAAGAGAGAATCCATTTAAGAGGATACCAAGTTACCATAATTTGACCCTTAGGCTGTTGATATTTTTTCCACTTTATAAGTCAAATGAGTGGTCTGAGGAGATCTCTATACATCTACAGCAACCTGAAAACTAAGCAGAAGAGACACAAACAAAACAAAACATACCTAACTTGACAGCATAACAGAGTTGAACACTGAATGGACATGAAGTAAATTTATCCATGTCAAACAGATGGGCAGCTTTAAATGGAGAATGTACATCTCGAAGAGCCTTGATAATGGAGTCACACATCAATGACAATCTGTTAATGAACAGGGCTTTAAACTTTAAGTTAATGGGTGACTAATAACTCCATTTGCGGGGGGAAATCCTACCATGATTCTTTCTATTTTTATTACTGTGTGCAGTGACAACTGCCAAAGCTGGAATTAGGAACACAGTTCACCATTTTTAGTTGTTAACCATACTTAATAAGTACCATTACACTTAGACTGATGGGATTTTACTTCAAGAATGTGACAGCCCAGATAACTTAGTTCTGTCCTCTGCTTTTTTTAGCAGCCTTTTTATAGCTCTCCCATCTCTATTCTCTTTTACCTTTCGCATACACTTGGAAACCAGTAATGAGAGTATTTTAAACTTATACGAGAAGAGATTTTAAAAGAAACACTTTGACCGTGTTTGAAAACCAGAGAAAAATATGCCTCTATGATAATTTTTTACAAACATATTTTATATATAATAGATGTACAGGCTTTGTCATTTTTTAATTACTTTTGCATAACTTCGTATATAGTTTTTTCATTTTAGCAAAAAGACAACTTAGAAAAGTAAAATGTTTGGTCTGATCATCACTCACTCCAGTTCTACACAAGAACCACTCCACTGACTTCAGTGGAATTACTTCTGATTTACACTATTGTTTATTCAGGCTTGTCTACATTATGAAGAAGATCAAAGCAGTCATAGTCGATCTTCTGCAGTTCAAATTAGCAGATCTAGTAGAGATCCATTAATTCGAACTGATAAGGTGCTCCCATTGGTGCCGGAGTAAGGAAACCGATGAGAGCATTTGTTCCTGTTGATCTCCTGCTGTGTGGACAGTGTGAAAACACAATTTAAGATAAGTCAATTCCAGCTATGTAATGAACGTAGCTGGTGTTGTATATTTTAAATCAACTTTCCCCATTAATGGACAATCAGGCACATTATTTCCAAGGGTCTCTGGTAAGATAACACTCCCAGAGTACCAATAACAAAACCTTGGACTCATAATGCATATACAGAACTACTCCTAGTCTCCAAACCTGCTTAAATTGACACTGTCAGATTGATTATCTTGTCCTGATTCACCAGCTTTACAGGGGTGCAATCCCACTAACTTCAGGCTGTGTCTACGCTGGCGCATTCTTGCGTGAAAACGGCTGCTTTTGCGCAAAAACATGCTGCCTGTCTACACTGGCTGCGCGTTCTTGTGCAAGTAAACTGATGTACTGTAGAAAATCAGGGCTTCTTGCGTGAGAACTCGGCTGTGTCTGCACTGGCATGAATTTCCGGAACTGCTTAAAACGGAATACTATTCCGTTTTCAGTTTTTCCAGAAAAGGAGTGTCTACATTGGCAGGCTGCTTTTCCAGAAAAACCCTTTTTCCGGAAAAGCATCTGTGGCCAATGTAGACGCGCTTTTCCAGAACAGAGCCCCGATCGCCATTTTCACGATCGGGGCTTTTTTCTGGAAAAGACTACTGGGCTGTCTACACTGGCCCTTTTCTGGAACAGTGTTCCGGAATAAGGACTTATGCCCGAGCGGGAGCAGAATAGTTTTTCCGGAATAGCGGCTGATTTTGTACAGTAGAGCATCGTTGCTTTTCCGGAAATTCAAGGGCCAGTGTAGACAGCTCGCAGCTTATTCCGGAAAAGCAGCTGATTTTCTGGAATAAGTGGCCCAGTGTAAACACAGCCTGATGCTTCCTCTCAGGAAGAAGCCCTCTTGTACAAGAGCTCTTCCAAAAGAGGCCAGTGTAGACAGGCAACATGAATTTCTTGCGCAAGTAGCCCCTATGGTTAAAATGGCCATCAGAGCTTTCTTGTGGAAGAGAACATCTACACTGCCATGGATGTCCTTGCACAAAAGCACATCTCTTGTGCAAAAGCACATGCCAGTGTAGACGCTCTCTTGTGGAAGAGTTTTTGCACAAGAACTCTTCTGCAAAAGAGTTCTTGCACAAGAAGCTGCCAGTGTAGACGTAGCGCTAGTGTAGCCATTCATGATTTACATAAGGGAGAGGAGAATCACTGTTAAGAATCAAATTTCTGTATCTAAATGACAAAACAACAAAATGTCAACACCCAGCACATGTAAGCAATTCTTAAACACTGTTGAAAACCCCAGGACTTAACAATTATGAAAGTGCTTAGCATTCCCTCACTTTCTAACATAAAATGAATCAATAAGATACAAAATACAATTGGAAATACTATTCCAATACTAATACTATTTTGAAATGCATTTTGTGTGTAGATGCGTTATTTTGAAATATCTTATTTTGAAATAACTATTTCGAAATTAGATATTTCGCAATAACACTGTATTCTAGACGTACCCTAAGTGTCTTGATTTCCTGCTATATTTTTCTTTACGTGGACATTTTTGAGTGTGTGCTGATTTGTTTGTGTACTAATTTTTCTCCTGAACCTGATTCAGAGAATAATGAATAGACAGCTCTATACTACATAAAGGCAAAAAGAGTAGAAGTTATTTTGGAAAGGAAGTGATTTCTTCTAGAGCATATGAGTATATTAACCATGTAGAATATAATACAATCTCACAAATTCACTCTGATAACTGGATGAACAAACAAAAAAATATGAGACAGGAAAATCAAGAACATAACATCACGAAATGGTCTTTGAAAAGTAGCTTATGAGATTAATTTATAAATATTTTGTATTAGTACCAGGTGATATACTAATATGTGCACTTTAATATAGCTAAATTCTGCAGTCTTAGCTCCTCACTTCACCAGTCTGCTAGCATAAGCTTTGGATTATTATACTATTAAAATTCATCAAATAGTATTAATTATATGTCTTGATTTTAGAGAAGCTTGTTGAGGTATGTTACATAACTATGTCTGAATTGTGTTGGATACTGGATTGGAAGCTCTAGGTGGCAGGGACCGTATCCTGTTTTTTGTCTATGTATAAGCACACTGCTGTTATATATTAATGACACGCAGAGTTCTAGGCACAGTAAAAACAAAGAGATGGTCCCTGCCTAAAAGAAGTCAAGTAGGACTCAGCTGCTCAGTGTGCCTCCACTATGCCAGCACACCCGGTAGCAGCCTGCCTGTAGTGTGGCAATCCCTACAAAAAATGTTTGTGGGCTTAGTGCATCATTATTATGACATATAGTACAGTAAGTTACTGCTATTCAGGCCAGCAGGGACTTGTAGTCCTTGCTTGTCTTTACCATATGCAATGTTTGGGTAGCTTCATAGTGTGCAATTGTTTCAAAAGATGACTTCTTCTACCATGAATTCAAACATGACCCTGTTTATCCCTATTATGGATACTCTACATCAAAGGTATATAGTGCTGACATTCAGAGTGGAGACAACCCATATACGTAAATCAGTTTGGAGGACAAAGTCTCTTACATGAAGGATTTTAAGATTTCAGAATTTGGCTAATTGGCATAAACTATGAAAGTTTTGAAATTCTCAAATACACTCCCTACCCCAAATCATTTTGGATCTTCCAGAACATTTTGTTTTGACAAACTTGTTTTAATTGTCCGTTTTTAAATTTTATAAAGTAATTTTTTTGAAACAAAATAAAAAGTTGTTTCGAAACAAAACAAACATTTAATTCCAGAAACATTAACCTGATAATAACTTTCATCTGAAAGTGAGTTGTACACATGAAAGCTCATGATAACAGCTGCATGTTTTGTTAGTCTTTAAAGTGCTGCTAAACTAGTTGTTGTTTTTTAAGTGTTCCTGATAATAACCTGTTTGACTGCCAGATACTAAATCAAATATGGCATCAAGAGGGATGTAAACAGGAACCAAAACAATGAAAACAGGTAAATTGGGGAGCAAACAGCTGCTAAGCAGGTAAAATACTAATGGAAGGGCTGTTAATTAGGAATAAGCTACCTGCTTGTCCCCACCAAGCTGGCAAGGTGTAAACTTGCCAAGGGAGAAAGCAAACTTAAGGTACATCTACACTGCAACACTATTTTGAAATAACTAGCACTATTCCAAAATAACTTAGTCCACGTCTACACAGCAGGCAGTTATTCTGAAATAATGTCAAAATACTGTCAAGCTGGGGGACTTCTTACTCCGACTACTGTAACCTTCATTGTATAAAGAATAAGGGGAGTCGGAGGAAGAGTGCTCTATTTCGAAGTAAGTGCTGTGTTTATGCTCCCTATTTCAAAATAAGCTATTTGAAAATGAGCTACGCAATTGACGTAACTCAATTTCTGTAGCTTATTTCGAGTTAAACCTTGCAGTGAAGATGCACTCTTAGTGTAATCCACACACCTAGTGGGCGTGCTTCACTGTCCTATGTAGTGGCACTAGACCACTTACAGCAAGAGATAAGTGATAGAAATGTAGCCGTGTTAGTCTGGGGTAGTTGAAGCAAAATGCAGGACAATGTAGCACTTTAAAGACTAACAAGATGGTTTATTAGATGATGAGCTTTCGTGGGCCAGACCCACTTCCTCAGATCAAATAGTGGAAGAAAGTAGTCACAACCATATATACCAAAGGATACAATTAAAAAAAATGAACAAATATGAAAAGGACAAATCACATTGCAGAACAGAAGAGGGATGCGGGGGAGTGGGAAGGGGGAGGAAGGAAGGTAAGTGTCTGTGAATTGCTGATATTAAAGGTAGGGAGAGTGGGATGTTTGTGAGTTAATGGTATTACAGGTGATAATTGGGGAAACTGTCTTGGTAATGGGTGAGAAAGTTCAAAGTCTTGTTAAGTCCTTGTTGGCAAGTGTCGAATTTTAACATGAATGACAGTTCAGAGGATTCCCTTTCAAGTGCAGATGTAAAAGGTCTTTGTAGCAGAATGCAGGTGGCTAAGTCATTTAGAGAGTGTCCTTTCTGGTTAAAGTGGCAAGAAACTGTTTTCTCTTTGTGATCTTGTCTGATATCTGTTTTGTGGGCATTAATCCTTTGGCGAAGTGTCTGAGATGTTTGTCCAATGTACATAGCAGATGGACACTTTCGGCACATGATAGCATAGATTATGTTTCTGGATGCGCAGGAATATGTGTTCTTGATCTTATAACTCACTTGGTTAGGTCCAATAATGGTATCAGCAGAATGAATATGTGGACAAAGCTGGCAACGGGGTTTGTTGCAAGGGAAGGTACCAGGGTTGGTACTAGTGTGGTATGTCCTGTGGTGGTTGGTAAGAATCATCTTGAGGTTAGGTGGTTGTCTATAGGAGACTATGGGTCTGTCTCCCAGAGCCTCTTTGAGAATGGTATCCTATTCCAATATAGGCTGTAGTTTATTGATAATGTGTTGGACAGGTTTAAGTTGGGGGTTGTAGGTGATGACAAGTGGTGTTCTATTGTTGGTTTTCTTGGGTCTGTCTTGAAGTAGATGGTTTCTAGGTATTCATCTGGCTCTTTCAATTTGCTTTTTTATTTCTCTGGGTGGGTAGTTGAGATTTATAAATGCTTGGTAGAGATCCTGAAGCTTCTGGTCTCTGTCAGTGGGGTTAGAGCAGATGCGGTTGTATCGAAGGGCTTGGCTATAGACGATGGATCGTGTGGTGTGTTCTGGATGGGAGCTGGATGCATGTAGGTAACTGTATGAGTCGGTGGGTTTTCTGTAGAGAGTGGTGTCTAATTTTCCATTGTTGATTTGTACGGTGGTGTCCAGGAAGTGGATCTCTCATGTAGAATGGTCCAGGCTGAGGTTGATGGTGGGGTGTAGGTTGTTGAAATCTCTGTGGAATATCTCCAGTGTTTCTTGGCCATGTGTCCAGATCATAAAGATGTCATCGATGTACCGTAGGTAGAGGAGGGGTGAAAGGGGACGGGAGTTGAGGAAACGTTGTTCTAGGTCAGCCATAAAGATGTTAGCATACTGTGGGGCCATGCGTGTACCCATGGCTGTGCCGCTGATCTGGAGGTATAAGTTGTTCTCAAACTGGAAATAATTGTGGGTGAGAACAAAGTTACATAGGTCTGCTATCAGGTTGGCAGTAGTGTCCTCTGGGATAGTGTTTCTAATTGCTTGTAATCCGTCTTCATGTGGGATGTTGGTATATAGAGCTTCTACATCCATGGTGGCAAGGATGGTATTATTGGGGAGGTTATCGATGTTTTGTAGTTTCCTTAGGAAGTCAGTAGTGTCTCGGAGATAGCTGGGGGTATTGGTTACGAAGGGTTTGAGAAGAGTGTCTACATAGCTGGATAGACCAGTAGTGAGCGTGCCAATACCAGAGATGATGGGACGTCCGGGGTGCCCAGGTTTATGGATCTTGGGAAGTAGATAGAACAATCCTGGTCGGGGGTCAGAAGGTGATTCTGTGAGGATTTGTTCCCGAGTAGCTGTGGGGAGGCTTTTAAGGAGACAGTGTAGTTTCTTTTGGTAGTCCAAGGTGGGGTCAGAGGGGAGAGGTTTGTAAAATGTGGTGTTCGAGAGTTGTCTGGTTGCCTCCTGGTTATAGTCGGCCTTATTCATAATGACCACAGCACCCCCTTTGTCAGCTGGTTTGATTACAATGTCCAGGTTGTTTTTGAGACTCTGGATGGCATGGTGTTCAGCGCGGCTAAGATTGTGTGTCGCTTGTTGTCGTTTGCGAATAATGTCAGTCTGTGCGTTGTTGCGGAAGCTGTGTATATAGAAATCCAGATTGTAATTCCGACCGTCAGGGGGAGTCCATATAGAATTATTTTTCCTTTGGTGTTGGTAGGGGGGATCTGGTAGGTCAGATTGATGTTCAGTGGTGGTTTGGAAATATTCTCGGAGACGGAGGCGGCGAAAAAAAGCCTCAAGGTCACCACAAAATTGTATCCAGTTTGTGGGGGACGTGGGGCAGAAAGAGAGACCCCGGGACAAGACAGACTCTTCTGCTGGATTGAGTTTGTAGCTGGAGAGGTTAACAATATTATCCGGTGGGTTGAGGCAGTTGCTGTTGTAGCCAGTGGTATGGAGCAGGTTAGAAAATTTATTGTCTTTTCTTTGTTGTAGGGAATAGAAGTGTGTATAGCAAGCATTTATAAATTTCAACTACCCACCCAGAGAAATAAAAAAGCAAATTGAAAGAGCCAGACGAATACCTAGAAACCATCTACTTCAAGACAGACCCAAGAAAACCAACAATAGAACACCACTTGTCATCACCTACAACCCCCAACTTAAACCTGTCCAACACATTATCAATAAACTACAGCCTATATTGGAATAGGATACCATTCTCAAAGAGGCTCTGGGAGACAGACCCATAGTCTCCTATAGACAACCACCTAACCTCAAGATGATTCTTACCAACCACCACAGGACATACCACACTAGTACCAACCCTGGTACCTTCCCTTGCAACAAACCCCGTTGCCAGCTTTGTCCACATATTCATTCTGCTGATACCATTATTGGACCTAACCAAGTGAGTTATAAGATCAAGAACACATATTCCTGCGCATCCAGAAACATAATCTATGCTATCATGTGCCGAAAGTGTCCATCTGCTATGTACATTGGACAAACATCTCAGACACTTCGCCAAAGGATTAATGCCCACAAAACAGATATCAGACAAGATCACAAAGAGAAAACAGTTTCTTGCCACTTTAACCAGAAAGGACACTCTCTAAATGACTTAGCCACCTGCATTCTGCTACAAAGACCTTTTACATCTGCACTTGAAAGGGAATCCTCTGAACTGTCATTCATGTTAAAATTCGACACTTGCCAACAAGGACTTAACAAGACTTTGAACTTTCTCACCCATTACCAAGACAGTTTCCCCAATTATCACCTGTAATACCATTAACTCACAAACATCCCACTCTCCCTACCTTTAATATCAGCAATTCACAGACACTTACCTTCCTTCCTCCCCCTTCCCACTCCCCCGCATCCCTCTTCTGTTCTGCAATGTGATTTGTCCTTTTCATATTTGTTCATTTTTTTTAATTGTATCCTTTGGTATATATGGTTGTGATTACTTTCTTCCACTATTTGATCTGAGGAAGTGGGTCTGGCCCACGAAAGCTCATCATCTAATAAACCATCTTGTTAGTCTTTAAAGTGCTACATTGTCCTGCATTTTGCTTCAGCAAGAGATAAGAATGAGTGAGCTCTACTGCCTCAGTTGAGAGTCAGCTGGCTTTATAGATCAAGCTGTAGAGGCTCCTACACTAAGCTCTGGAGATCCCAGGTGTGAATCTATGTGTAGGGGGTTACATTAGCATCAAGGGAGACTCTAAATCTTAAAGATGCTGGCTTTGGTGAGGTGTCAGTGAGAGCTGATCTGCATGCTATTCCTTTCTCTGCCTAGAAGAAAAACAACAAGCTGGACCCACTGGAGTTTAGATGAGGAAATATGCAAATAATATTCTCTTTCTTTTATTAATCCATTCTTCTAAGCCTGCAGTTCCTTTGGCAAATAAATTCTACTTTGTCTCCCAGGATGTGTGATAGCAGCTCATTGAAGTCACAAGCAACATCTTGAAAACAAACTGGCTGTGTCTACATTGGCACCCCTTTCCAGAAAAGGGATGCTAATGAGACCAGTTGGAATTGCAAATGCCGCGGGGGATTTAAATACCCCCCACGGCATTTGCATGAACATAGGAAGGAATAAGGGATCTTCCGGAAAAGGGCTTATTTTCTGCAAGATCCCGTCTAGACTGGCGCTTTTCTCTGGCAAAACCCCAAGCCGGAAAAAAGTGGCAGCCATGTTCATACAAATGCCGTGGGGGATATTTAAATCCCCCGTGGCATTTGCAATTCCGACTGGTCTCATTAGCATCCCTTTTCTGGAAAGGGGTGCCAATGTAAACACAGCCACAATGTATAGGAGACAAATGGGACTGTTCATTTAGCACAGCTGTAAAACACGGTGCTGCAGTCTAGAGATTTGAGCCCAAGAGTGATAGGGTTGCGCAATTCCATGCAGCGAGAGGTGAATGTAGCAGAACCAGTCATTAAAGACATGTGGAGGAAGAGGAAGTACAAGGGACCTAACACACAGCTTGCCCTGTAATCATGACAGATGTGTCTACATGGGCTATAATAAGTAATGCCTGTAATTAAACTGTGCAATTTCAATTTAAAAAGCAAATCATATTGTGGATCAGAAATGACTAAACAACCATCCTATCAGGCTTCAGTGTTTTGTATGCATGAGCTGTTGAGCTCGGTTCAGTTAGTACTGGGCAATATGGGATGCTTGTTGGCAATCTCCACAGAAAGGCCAAGTTTTAAATAGCCATGAAGGCAAACTCGGGCCTTCTTCATGGTGCTCCAGGTAGCTCCATTGACTGTAATGGGATTCTGATTCTCTAGTACTCACTTTGGGTATGTTTATGCTACAGGGCAAGGTTACTTTAAGATATGCAACTTCAGCTATGTTAATTGCGTAACTGAAGTCGAAGTACCTTAATTTGACTTTTCACACTGTCCACACAGCAGGAAGTCAAAGGGAGAACACTCTCCCTTTGATGTCCCTTATTCCTTATGGAAGCAGGACTACAAGCATCGACCAGAGTGCCCCTCTCAGTTCCAATTAGCTTTCTTAACTAGACCCACTAATTGGAAACCTGGAAGATCAACAGCAGCAGCTTCGATCTTATCTGTAGTTTGGACGTACCCTTTTAGAGCTGTTTCCTCAGCATAACTTATATGCAATGGAAGATAAAAACATGCTGAAAGTGAATCCTATGCTTAAGCACTGTCCTGAATGGAGATGGACATAAGCATCTGCATATGCTTTCCTAAATCAGGGCCAAAATTCACATGAAACATCTATAAATAGAATTTTTGGTTAGAAATTAATGTAGAAAATTTGGTTAGAAATTTTGGTTAGAAATTACAGTAATTGTATACATAGTACAGTAGTTAAGAAAAAATAATGTTTATGTTTATATCTGTTAGATGCCATTTAAAATTCAGGCTCACAAATAAAAAAATAAAATTAATTCAATTTATAAACTTTGTAACATACTTCTAAAGCATTATTTTATTATTGCTGCTTTTCCAAAAGGTTTTGATCTCTTGACTGGTCTGTTGCAGACATCTTGAATCATTTATTTTACTCAGTCACTTCATGTTAGAAGTCAGGTAGCATAACAAAACATGACTGATTCAATTGAAAACTTCAAAAAGGTTGTTCACTAAAGTAATATGGTTACAGCAACTATGCTTTGGTTTAGAAAACCATTTCAGTCACACTGGTTTCATGCTGTGTTTTGTTTGCTCAATACATATGGTGCTACTGTTATATTCCAGGATGATAATCATTGCATGTATTTCTTATGATTTCACTGAGTTAGAAAATATTGGAAATTTTTATGTTTGCACTAATGCTAATTTTATTTTTTCATTATTATACATACTTATGTGCTATTTGGTTTGGGATCCAAAGTGTTTCATGTGTGTGTATGCATACAAGATCACACACAGAGATAAAAGAACAATATTTCTGCCATTCATAAATGTGTTACTAAAATATAATTTTAGAAAGGACCATACATTGAAAATATCAAGTTAATGAACATACAGTTGCTTGATCACTCATCCTAGAGAGTCTGGGTGTGATTCGATGCCCATTTAAGCAAGTGGAAAAAAAGGCCAATAGATGTCCACTGCAATTGGATCCAAGCCAATAAACTCATTTAGAGAATCACTGAATTAAGGAAAATGTAAAACTTTGGAACAGTGATCGTATAGATAATATTTAGTTTTACTCACCAGAAATGCTAGCTTTAAAAATTATATTCCTCTAAAAATATTGCTCCAGATTTTTGTATTTGGCATTTGAAAATGTATGTGTATATAATCTGTCCATGCAGTTAATTTAAGTGGATGCACAGGTGTGATATTTTTGTGACTGCACATACAACTGAGTTCATTTTGGTTTTTTTGTTACTATTTGTATTACAGAAGTTCTTGGAGACCCCGTGCAAGTATTTAATAGGAAATAGTCCCTGTTAAAAAGAACTTATAGTTTACATAGACAAGACAGGGCAGAGTAGAAGCCCAGAGCTGTACAGTGAAATTAGCTCAATGCTGGATATGGAAATAGAATCAATAGAATCCTAGTTTCCTGAGTCCATTCCAGTAACCTATTAGATTACACTGTATGCCTAATTGTAAATGTGTTGATGGAATCACTGTGCTTTTACATGCAATTATGTTAAATACGTGCATAAATTATGTGTGCAGCGATAAAAATCTGTCTCCAGAATGTATATATTATTTTACATTACACTTTATTTTAAAACTATAATATCTGTAAATAAGGAAAGCCCAGGCTCGAAATATTAATTAGTGCGTTTGGATCTAAATTGTGCTTCACTATCAATGTTGCTATGCCCATGCTACTTGTACAGTCAGTGTCCGCAGGCTTTGAGCTGCCACATGTGTAAACCCACACTTAGCACAAAAGAACCTAACTGCCTTGTGAGGCCACCCTTTTCACCCTTCTAGAGGCCACATCTCATTTAAAATTCAATGGAGTTTAAGTGACTCATCCAAAATCACCAGGAGAGACTGTATCAGGGAAAGGAAGTGCACCCCAGCTCTTGAGTTCCAGCCCACTGCCTCCACTACCAGATCATCTCATATCTGCCATTTTCTTCAAGCAAGTATAGCACAGAAGCTGGCAAACTTTACCAGGGTGGTGGAGAAGGGAATAAAGAATGAAGAAAGGAATAGAAGGGGTCGAAGGAAAGCAAATGCAAGAACAGATGGTGCGTCTTCTCCCCCGCCCGCTCTGTCAAGTTAGTGAAACAGGAAGGGGACAAGAAAGGAGAGGAAAAGTATAGGGTTCTCTAAGCCCCACTAATCTGTCCCACACATGATTGGCCACAGCCTGCATGCACTGTTGCAAGCAATGAAAGAAGAATAAGCAACTTTAAATCTGCCACAAAGCCATAGGCTGTTATGATTTTGTAATGAGGCTTGAATCCTAGATCAAGAAAGGTCAGTTTCCCCTAAAAAGCTAAATGGTGCCCATCTATTTTTGGCTGGGAGACTGTTTTAACCTGATTCATGCACTGCAGTAGCTGTTCTGACAGAAATAATGAGACTTGCTGGCACTTACTAAATGTTAAGAATAGGTCAACTTCCTCCTTCCAAAGCAATAACATGGACCCGGCAGCAGTGCCAAAATCTTGGTATTGATGGACAGAATAGAAACCATTACTTGCTTTTTATATATCTTCTTTTCCTAAAAGAAGTGGCTTGTTTATGTGAGGTTACATCCCAATTTTTACATTTATTTGGGCCTGGAAATCTCTTCTGGGGAGTGTGACCCTTGAAGCTTGCAGACTATCCACGCTGAGTGGTCCTAACTTCGGCAGTACTTACCTTGTAAAAATGGTGAGAAGCAAAAAGGGAGTTAACCTTTTTAAAGAGTAGGTTTATTGGGCAATTATCCCTGCTAAATTTACTAGCACTGAAAAGTGTAAAAAGTCACATAAAGGATCATGGCTTAGACCAGAAGCAATTTGATTAATTTTTTCAACATTTCTTACACAAATTTAAAACATTAGATTTACAAAAACAGGTGTATACAGTCCTGTCCTGAGGATTTCTGAGGTCCTATGCAACCCCCCATTGCAGTACAGCAGCAGCTGCCTGGGAGAGTCTTACAGAGAGGGGGGGTTTGGTGCCTGATTGCTGTGGAGGCTGACACTTGGCTCCACAGCTTGCTTGGAGTCTCAGCCACTTGGAGTCACTGTGCCATAATACTGTGAGAGCCAACCCACTCTTACTTGGTGTCCCAGAGGTGCCCCAAATTTTCAGATGCCATGTGCAGCAACATACACTGTGTATGCTTAGGGATGGCCACGGATATATGTTGAAAAAGGATAACAAAATAGTGGTCTGCTTCCATTGAAGTCAATAGAAGCTTTGCCATTGACTTCCAAAGATGCCAGAGCAAAAATCCACTCTGTCCTGGGGTCTTAAATTCCACCATGCTCTGCAGGAAATATTCTTCCCTGAAGGGTGAATTCCACTGAATGGCATTAACTTGCTAAAAGAGAGCCATTCCTTTCCTGCAGAACAAGGGGAATTTTAATGCCGAGATAGCATATGTGTTGAAGTCAAATAAGGATCTAGAGCTACTGGCTATTAACAACCCAATCCTGACTAATAACCAGAGAAAGGGCTCACATACTTTATATGTGGGATGACTGGTGATCAAAAGAAGTCTGTGAACAACCTAAAGCCAGATCTCACTTTTATTGAAGTCAAGTAACAAAGCTCACAACCAACACCCTACTGGCAAAATATACGATGAGTGCTCTTTGAGGAGAAAGCCACAGAGCAATGAAAAGAGGCTCTCTTGGTGCATGGATTTCCCACAATTCTCAGGGCATTCATTTCCAACTGCAAGTTTCTCTTCCCAAATATTGAAAATTGAGCAGAAACTACCACCACCCTTAAAAGTCCCTTCCTGTAAGAGGGCCCCAAGATATGTGATACTGATACCATTTCGAAACTAACATTTTGCTTCAGTCACATCTTCTTTTAAGACCCATTTATCCCCCATGAATGCTCCCTATTTACAATTGTTTCTTTTTTAGAAGAGTTAAAAGCTTCTAAAACACAGCTGTTGCATAGTCACTGCTTCGTCAGTGTCTACATATTCACTAAGGCATCCTTGAATGCCATCTCATGTTATAGTCATGTTAATCCTCAAAAATTGTTAAATATGATGAAATTGTGTCCAGTATCTTCTTCACATACCAAACCACATGATTAATTCTGCTTTTCTAACTGTTCAGATATGTGCTTTCTCCTGACACTTTGGCATTATTTCCTTTTTTCACCAGAAGAATCTATCTGAAAAAAATATTATCTGGACTGTGATCTTTAGATTTTTTCATTAAGCCAGAAAAGGGGGGGGGGGGGGAATGAAATGGCTGACTCCCAGGGATACCAATCTATCTGTCATTTTAAACTCTTTATTTCTGTGTCTGAATCACTCCATTGATTCCTTGGATGACTATTTGCCTGGTGTGTAGGTGGAAAAAGGTAGATGTATAATTTATCTTTATTTGCTTTGCTTTTGTTGTTGTTTGTTTCCTTTACAACTGCAGCTATCCATACTGACTTTTGTTACACCCTTTTAATTTTGCAAACAGACCACTTCATCATCCTGCCAGCCTACCTTGGGGTTCCACTCCTGCAATGTATAATTCATGAATGGAACCTGTGACCATTCATAATGGTCTGATTCAAAATGTGGTTCTGCACAGTGCCGCCATCCATCCACTCATTGTAAATTGTAGGATCAGATCATAAGACTTGTGTATTATAGAAAGTTTTGCTGCCGGTGTAATTAAATTGGAATGCCTCCCCCAGTGGCTTTTCTTAGATGCACCTGCTGGGCTTGCATTTGTGTTCATCACAGCCTATTTCCTGTTGATCACTTCCCAGATAGCCTCTCTAGGGCTCTATTAACCCCTTACATGCCAGTGTGGGGCAGACGCTTCATCATACCTTTACTACTAGCAAAAATGGTGCCCTAGATTCTAGATTCTTCTCTTTATTTTCTCTTTAGTATTTTTCTCTCTCAGTCCAAATAACATCTCCCAATCTCAATTAATCCAACAACACTTTTTGCTTTGTTTTCTGATATGTAACATATAGATGCATTTTATGAAGCACTGTCACCTAACTTTCTCTAAAATAATTTAATATCTGTCAGGATTGGTTTTGTTTTGTTTTTTTGTTCTGGTTTGGTTTTTTGCTCTTCTCTTGCTTTGCTCAACATTGTTTGTCTTTCTGTGTCTGCCTGTCTCTTTTCTCTCAGTAGTTTCACGAGTGAACTAAGAAATCCACTAACTTCCTTAAAAGGGAAACACTGTCTTACCATTACTTCTGCCTTTGAGGAGAATGTTTTTATTGGCTTACCTGCTGTCCTTCCAACTGACTGCAGAATTTGTATTTACCATTTTAGTCTCCTACCATGTGTTTAAAACTACATCTATCAGGATCAGAACTATGCAAAGATAGGGGGATACCCTTTAGAAAATCATTGCAGAATCCTCTTCTGAGCTCTGGATACTATTGTCATTTGTTTCTGAGAACTACATGGTCCTGCTGAAAAATATAGAATTGTTTCAGTTTAATCACCCCATACTGACTCCCTCACTTCACAACACTACAAGTAGTGTCATGAAATAAGGAAGCCAGTATGGGGTGATTAAACTTGAAGATGAGCCTAGAAACTTTCATTACCAAAGTGTGTGTGTGTGTGTGTGTGTGTGTGTGTGTGTGTTTGGGAAAAATCCATATACAGCATCAGCTGACAAAATTGTTGTAGCATGGGACAAGCTGTAGATATGTAGAAGGAAATGCCACCATTGTCTTTTAGAAAGGCTGCAGAGCACAAAAATCATTTTGTTTTCCAGTGTCGAACAGGAAGCACACCTCATTAATCTTGATACTCGTTGGATTGCTTTCCTTTCACCTTTCCTCTTTCTTCTGATTATCTCTTCTCACTCATATTTCATCTGAACTTTCAAGTATAACATCTTAAGATGGGGAACATCTTCTGATGCTTCGTGAAAACATTGATTTCATATCAGCAATATTATTATTTTAGTGTTTAATCTTTACATTCTGGTAGTACTCTTAGTTCCTAAACAGCATAAAATTCTTCAACACATTCTGCCCCCAAATCACCCTTCCACCACTTTGTGAATTCAATTAATATTCTGACCTTGTTTTCACTTGCAAAAAGTTATTTACTCGGTGTTAGTTAACAAGTGGTAACATCCTAATGTGGACAAGTTTAGGCTCTTCTTATAATTTACAGCACCCTTGGCTGAACATGGCAAATATGAAAATCTGATGCTAACTGTACATTATCTGTAAGAAAATATTACAGTTTCACTTATATTGTTGCCTGTTTTTATGACACCGAAGTATCTTAGCCCAACACTAGGCCTCAGTTCCCACTAAACAAGTCCTGCCTGAAGGATTGACCCTAACCTCCAGAAATGAGGACAGACGATAAACTATCTTGCTACATGGAATACTCCTTTTCCCAAAGCATTGCATAACCCCAAACAACATAGCATGTCCTGACAAGATTAAAAGTTTGCTCACACACTAAATAATATCTTGGAAAGCCATGTGTAACATCATAAACTGGTAAGCAGAGTCAAGAATGTGCAAGACTATCGTGGACAATGCAACTGCAGGGGTACCAGAAGGTTTAAGATAAAGCAAAGACAATTTCTTAGACCCTCAAAGCTGGGGCCTTAAAGGGTACGTCTACAAAACTGGGCTGAAGTCAAATTAAACTACACAACTTCAGCTACACCAACTGCGTAGTGAAGTTGAAATAGCTTAACTTGGCTTTTGGCACTGTCTATACAAAAAAAGGGAATGATACAGCTTTCCTACCTTCTTACATCTTCTATGCCCTTTTTTTGGTAGTTTTTCTGCTACAGGCACAGATTTTTTTTTTAAACCATTTCTGCATATTAAAGCACAGGAGCTAATTGTAAAGTAATTCACAAGGAAACAATTTCCTAATGTTCATGAAACAAGTGACTAAGAAAATGCTCAAGGTGTAAAAGTGTTATGTTCTATTGGATACAGCAACAACAGCTTGATATAATTTATTTCTACATTAGTTAGGTAGCCTAACAAATGCAAATTAACTACAATAGCCAATGCTTAAAATGAATAATTCTCCATAGCTGCCATATGCTCAATATTATAAAAGCTATATTAATAAAACTGTGAAATGACCTCATTTATAAATTGCCAATCTATACTTGCATTCTCTTGTACTTGATATAAAGGGAAAAAGGAGGAGGAGGACAAAGCCTGTTTCACTTAGGGCTTATCTCCGCAACGCAATGGATCAATGCTGAGGCAAAGGATCCCCCAGCCATCAACTTATTGTGTCTGCTTAGATGTAACAAAATGGATCTCTGAGTGCTCTTCTATTGACTTCGGTACTGCATGAGTATGAGAAGAGTAGCTGGAGTCTATAGGACAGCAGCCTCTGCTGACCTTACCACGCAGAAAACTTTGTAGAAGTACGTCAACTTCAGCTACTCTATTTGCGTAGCTGAAGTCATGTAGATTAGATGGATGGCATGGGTTAGTTCAATAAGGCCTTAGAAATTCCATTTCATAGTTGTTACAGTTTTCTACAGCACTTTATGATCCAAATATCTGCAACATCATTGAGCAGGGCTAGAAAGGTAATTTGTAACAAATGAATGTCTCTTTGTGGTAAATAAGTACAGGTTGAACATCTCTCAGCTGGGATTTTCTGGTCCAACAACATCCATGGTCCAGCAGGACCACAGATGTTGCTAGACCAGAGAGCCCCAGCTGCAGAGGTTGAAAGCACTGGTATCAGAGACACTCTGATCGGCAGTAGCTTGCAGGACCAGTGACCTGGGGGCAGACAGCCCTGGGAGCAGCTGCTGCCATATGCGGGGCCATGGCCAGAGAACCCCTGGGAGCAGCTGCCACTCATGTGGGGCTGAGGTAGCGGGCAGGAAGCAGAGCCCCGTGAACGGGCTGGAGGCAGCAGAGCCAGGCAGGTGATCTGGAGGTGGTCAAGCCTCTAGGTTCTCCTAGGACAGCTGCCAGGAGGGGAGTCCAGGGAGAGCTCAGACACCTGACTCTCCTGGTCCTGAAAATTCCCTTGTTAGGGACCATTCAGGTTCTGAGGGTGCGAGACCACGGAGGTTCAACCTGTACAAGCATTTTTTCATAACATGCCTTTAGTTGCTATTCTAGCAGATTTGGGGAACTCAGCCAGGTACACGTTCTTTTACAGTGTCTTAGTGGTATTGCAAAAAGGCCCTAAAGCAGGGCTGCTTTGATTCAATAATTTTAAAGCATCTCTTAATCTGGGTACGTAGTTAACATAGTAAACAAGTTAACCATGATTACCTCTGCAATATTATCAGCCAGATCTTCAGCTGGAGCAGCTCCTATCAACTTCAGGAAAGCTATCTTGATTTGGGCAACTTAGAATTCAGCTCAGTATGTATAGGCAGAGATGCAACATGCATATGAACTGATACTATAGCCATTATAAATCTCATTTGGATAAAAAATAGCTTATTTCCTTAAATAATGAAACCACAGAATATATAAACAGAAGAAAAAACCCACACAAATAGGTAATTTCCCTTTAAGCATGCTATATAAAGTTCTGATGATGACACATTCACAAAGAACCAATGAACCTATGCACACATTACTGATGTCTGACAAGCCCGTATATTCTTTTAGATGCTTAAAAAGAGCAAGCCACAAGTTTGGAAAACTGTAAGGTGTAATTCTCTATATACATACTTGAGGTGTTTTGGGAAATCTTCTTGAACATATGAGTTGTTTGTGAGCAAACCTTGGAGAGAAAGAATCCCGAAATATGAATTTGAATTCAAAATTTGATTGGCACATGTTCATGACACTTTCATGGTTGTTTTCTGTAAACACACGAGGAGCGGAACTTTCTTAGCACAAACATTGACAAAAATACCATTTCAAGCTCAAGTGCTTGAATTTTCAAAGGAAACAAATTTCAAATGGGACATGTAATTATAGGGGAGTCGACAGAATTGCTGACCCCTGGGCAAGGTGGAGGGGGGGAAGATCTGTGCTCCCAGAAGGGCAGGGCCCCAGGTGGAAGCCCTTTAGTGCACTCAGCTTCCAGAGATGACAGAGATGCCACCTCTGAATTGGCAGCAGTGGCCACAAGTCCCAAATCCTTTTGAACCACTGGGCCCTGGGGCATTTGCCTCTTTGCTCCCACCCCTCAACCCTCTGGCAATGGGCCTGTGTAATTGTAATACCTGAAACTCATACTGTGTTAATGAATTACCTTAGTCACTGAGTCAGGAAACAAACACTGGCACTTGATTTATGTGACAAATAGTAAATAAATCCACTCATTTCAAATACCTGAAATTGTCATTTTTATTAATTTACTAGATTGCCCGAGAGAAAGAAAATGGTCTCTTTATGTGTAGAATAAGATGTTTCTCATATTTCAAGGGTAGTATAGAAAAGGAAAGAGTGTTTTTGCAGAAACAGTCAACATTTTTTGAAAATTAAGTTTTGGCTAACTTAATCACACTCTTGATAAGTAAAGTCATTCTAGAAACTGAATCATAATTTCATCTCCTAGTCCAGTTCATTATTACTGCTAAATAAACTAAACATGCAAGCTTTAGTTTAACTCAGTGTACATAGCAGAGCTGTGTTAATAATGCACAATGAATAATTTATATGAAGAAACTATCTGTTTGTGCTTTTCTTGAAGTACATCATGATATTCAATGTTTGAAAATTGTCAATAGTTTTATTTTCTTTTGACAGTACTCCCAAATAGTAGTGAATATTTAAAATGTGAAGGTGTGGGGGTTGTTTGTTTGTTTGTTTGTTTGTTTGTTTGTTTTGCCTGTAGTTCTTATTTTTTGTTGACCAATCACTCATATTATTTGTACTTCCTGATTTGAAGTATATAATGAAAAATTCTGTTGAAATACTTGGTGTGAGAATTTAAAATTTAGTTTCCACGTGTCTCCTTTGATTTTTGTAAACATGTCTGCTAGCAAAATGCTACTGCCCTGATGTTTGCAAGAAAACCTTAAACAAACTTGTTCAAAGCAAATTCATCCAGAAATATGAATGCATGTGATTTTTCTTTTTTCGAGGAGAGGTAAATGTTTCAGAAGTACCTAAATAAATTAGGAGCCTATATCACATTTTGAAAAGTGGTTCAGGCTACATCAACGTTACACCTGGCATTCAGTTGTGTTATAAGATATGGAGATATACCTATCTCATAGATCTGGAAGGGACCTTGGGAGGTCATCAAGTCTAGTCCCCTTTCCTCACAGCAGGACCAAGTACCATCCCTGGCAGATTTGCCCCAGATCCCTAAGGAGCCCCCTCCTGGGTTGAGCAGGCCAATATTCAAACCACTGAGCTATCCCTCCCCCCAAGTTATACACTGCAGTGTATAACTGGACATGTCCTTGAAAGGTTCTAGCATGGGGAACAGCCATGAGGAAAAGCCAAGAGAAGCCTTTCCCTGCTGCCAGAGCCATTCCCCAAGGCCAGAGTCATCCTGCAGTGGTCAGTAGGGGTATGTCTAAACTACATGGCTCCATCAACAGAGCCATGTAGATTTGTTTGTTTGGCAAAGGGAAATGAAGCCACTATTTAAATAATCGCGGCTTCATTTAAATTTAAATGGCTGCCGCGTTGAGCCGACAAACAGCTGATCAATTGTTTGTCGGTTCAGTGCGCTAGTCTGGACGCTCCCGCGCCGACATGAAAGCGCTTTATCGATCTCCCCGGTAAACCTCATCCTACGAGGCATGCAGTCTAGACATAGCCTAGGTGTTGTGGGATGGCAGAGGACAGGGATTGTCATGGGGCATCCTGGGTCCTGTCCCAATGCACTGCTTCTTTTCCTAGCAATCCAAGTGTTTCTATCCACATTTGGTGCCATCTTTCAATGGTTTGTTTACTGCCTCATTGGTCTGCAGGAATGGATTGAGCCCTGCTGACCAGTATACTGCTCACTCCCAGTATACTAACACATCACGAGCGACACTGAAATTGAAATGGCAAGAGATGTCTGACACTGACCTCACCACACATAGTATCTATGATACACACTTTCTTGTGGCAATGTGTTCTGACCATAGTGGAACATCACTTTTGGCCTTATGAAACAAGTCCTGAGTGGTGGGAATCATATAATCATGCACATCTGGGTTGATGAACAGTGGCTGCAGAACTCTGAGATGAGGAAAGCCACTTTTAAGGATCTGCGTGATGAGCTAGCTTAGTGGTGCAAATAACGAGAATAAGATCTGCACTGCTAGTGGAGAAGTGCATGATCATTACACCATGGAAACTTGCTATTATTGGATTAATTTTGGCACACTGTGTTCTTCTTTTGGACCCTCTTCTCACTGTCATACCAATCCTTTAATATTCACTTTTCTACCACAGAGTGTAGCATAATATCATGCAGAAAGTCCTCCCTAGTTTTCTGAAGCTTCTTTGACATCACTGGCTGAATGGATGCACAGGATTACAGAGAGGAAGCCTGGGCAGCCAAGGTCACATCTGTGAAGCCAAAATTCAACATTTTGCAGAAGCACTGTTGTTTGCCATGCAGGCTATGTCTATCCTCAAAAAATGAGGTTTACAGGATCTTTCAAAAAAGGGCATTTATTTCGAAAGACCTCCATCTTAACCATGGGTTTTTTCAAAAAGCGTTTTTTTGAAAGAAAAAAAAGCAACGGCCGCAATTATGTAAATAAAGCGCGGGAAATTCAAATCCCACCTTCATTTAAAATTTCAATATGTCTAATATACATCCCTTTTTCGATAAAGGGATGAAATCTAGACATATCGACAGAGAGCACTGAATTGGTGTTTTAAACAACCATTATCCACATACCTATCACTTCCTAGTGGACATTAGGCAAGCACACATGAGCCACAAGACTCCCAAAATGATGAGTAGCCACGCAGGCAGAGAAATTCAATGTTCCAGGCTGTTTTGTGCATCTTATTCCTGGGAAGTGCAGCATTATAGTGGGAGCATTACAATCATTACTCTCCCCACATTTTCCATAGGCAGTGTTTACTATGAAAGATATCTCACTGCTGAGAGTGACCAGGGAATCAAGGGATGGTCTTCTCCAACACTATAGCTTCTGCCCAAACCCTTACGCAGTTGGCCTATGTGCACCAATGCCTCGCCCCATACACACATGTTGCCCAAGTGGCATGAGAATTTTACCCTAAATGAGACAAGAAACAAAGCATCTCTGCCAAAGAACCTGCAGCAGCGGATTGCTCAATATCTCTTTTTGTGGAAATCTCAGATTCCCAAGCAGTGTGGGAGTCCATCAATACCCTGTCCCACTGCTTTGTCTATGCATGTTGTGGACTATGCTTCACACAGTCACAAGGCTGCCTTTTGTAAATCCCTTCCTGCAAGTTCAGTGCTCAGAAACAAATCTTGTTCAACCCTATTGCCCCCAACAGTCAGCTTTAGTGACTCCAAAATTGAAGCCACTTGCCAGGAACCTCCTCTACTATTTCTTCTTTCCCACACTCTGACTGAGTGACTAGTCCCCTTCAGGGTAGAGAAGCGCTCCTGGCTACAGGCACCTCTGAACACCAACTCATTCTCAGCCTCTGGGTCCCATTCCCACTCTAACCACATCCCCATCCACCATTTCCTCAGAGCTTTGTCCACTCTAAGAAGCTCCTAAGCCACTGAAGTATCCATAGGGGTCTTTTCTGTGGAGATGGAGCCAACACCGAGTATCACCTCCAGCTCTTTGTAGAACTAGCAGGTTGTGGTTGCAGCACTGGAGCAGCGGTTTGCCTCCCATGCCTTCTGGTTGGTGTTCTGCAGCTCCTTCACTTTGACCTGCACTGCAGTGTGTCCTGATCATGCTCCTATCCATCATTAAGCATGATATCTGTCTGTAGGAATCATAATTTCTGTGCCTGGGACACAACTGGGATGGGACAGTCTCTTTGCCCCAACCACTGATGAGATCCAGCACCTCGGTATTTCTCCAAGTAGGGATACGTTTGGCATGTGAAGCAGCCATGGTCATGTGAAAAGATGTGCTGAGCCCAGTGAATGTGTTTACTGAGCAACCAGGAAGGGGACATTTAAAATTCCCAAGGAATTTAAGAGGTGGGGCTGACAGTTGGTCACTTGAAGCCAGGGCAGTAGAGTTCAAACCAATGACCAGAGAGGTGAGCACAAGCATTGTGAACCTAAGAACATAAGAACGGCCATACTGGACCAAAGGTACATCTAGCCAGTGTCCTGTCTTCTGACAGTGGCCAATGCCAGGTGCCCCAGAGGGAATGAACAGAAAAGGTAATCATCGAGTGTTCCAACTCCTGTTGCCCATTCCTAGGTTCGGACAAGCAGAGGTTAGGGATACTATTTCTGTCCATCCTGGCCAGTTGCCATTGCTGAACCTACCCTCCATGAGTTTATCTGCTTCTTTTTGAACCCTGTTATAATCATGGACTTCACAACCAGTGTTCTCTCTGGTTGTTAGATGAAGCGAGCTTGGGGTAACGGATCTGGGAGGGAGTTTTGTTGAAGTAGAGGATTGTGAGCTAAGGCAACTGACGGGATAAGGTGGAGGGTACGGGCCCAGAAGGGTGTTGTGACCTGGGGCAGGTGTTCAGGATGGGGTACAGGGATTTGGGCTGACATCAGGGGTAGAGGATTGAGGTGCACAGTCTGAGAAGGGGTTGCAACCTGACGAGAGGTGTAAGAGGGGATGCAGTGTCTGGGAATATGTATGGGGCTGAAGCAGAGGTGCAAAAGATTTAGGTTGCATGGGGTAGAAGGGTAGAAGAAGGGCAGAGGTTTGGAGGAGAGTGGGAGAGGCTGGAATGCCCCCATCAGAAATTATTGTCCATCCCTGTGTTAATGACTGGGAGATAGGCTCTGGCTCTGAGACCTTGCCTGGCTCCTAGCCAGCAGCCCAGCAGGTTCCTTAGCCAGGGTCTCTGCCTTCCAGCCCTTGAACATGCTCAAGGGAGCCATGTTTATTGCTCTAAACTAAATGCTGTGAGCCCAGGGGATGAGGAACTTCACATGCTGCCTATCCAACAAACAGACAGCTGCTATTGGTTGAAATTGGCAATGTGAGATACTGGGAGTGGAGACAGCATCAGAAGCCTGTCTCCCCTCCCTCCAGGCTCTCAGCATTCTGAAACACGCAAGTGGCCTTGCACTTGGCTTTCCGGAGTGCCGAGCAGGTGCGGGGCAGGCAGGGAGTTGGCTGAAGCTCTTGTGGCTGGATCTGGCCCACAGGTCATCTTTTGCCCTGCCCTGGGAGAGAGTCTGGAGCCAGCTTCTCTATTTATAGCAAGCAGCAGGCAATTCCACAGGTTGACTGTGCATTGTGCAAAGATGTACTTCCTTTTGTTTAATTCTGCTACCTATTCATTTCATTTGGTGACCCCTAGTTGTTGTGTTAGGGGAAGGAGTTGTAAGACATCTCTGGAGGGCAATTGCAATGCTGTAATAGAGCAGGGTGGCTACACTGGCACCATAGTGATGTATCCCCCATACAAAAACCTGTATGCCTTTTGTGTGGTGTTTCTTTTTACAGCACTGCAACTGCACAATTTGTGCACATTATGTGGCTTGTCAATGTGCAGTGAGTTTGGGCATACCAGTGCTGTAAAGCAGTTTTCTGAAAGCAGAAACTTGCCAGTGTAGACGTACCCTTTGGCATTTTAGGTGCTAACTAGTTCTACAAATCTGGCTTTAAAAAGCAAATATGTTCCTAATCTAAATCTGTGAGATCAAGATGCTTAGATACCTGTCTGCATTTTTACACACCAAAATACCTTTAAACAGCTTTGAAAATCTAGCCCCTATATCTCACTGAAAATCAATAGGATATAGCCTGGCGAAGATCAGATTTTGAGACACCAAAATCATTTAACCCCAAATCATTTAATGCTTACCTTCCATTGATTGACTGCAAAACTTTTGACCACTTAAGCTGGAAGTGGAGGTTAACCTCAGTGGACTTTTACGGGTAATAGTAAAAGTGTCTTATGTGATAACCTGGGCTTAAGCTTGTAGACTCAGTGTTTTCAAGCCTACTCTAGAGCACCCACAGAGTAACCTGGGCTTACAGTGCTGTACCCACATCTCAAAGGCATGCTAACTAATCCCTACTGACTTTCTGCCTCGGGACTGATGATTGAGCTATATCCACACTGCAAAATGGCAGAGCTTGGACTTATGCCACAAAGACACCTGGGCTCTGATATCAACCTCCCGATCAGGGCCTAGGTCCCAGGAACTGTCTGACCCAAGTTCAATAGAGAGGCCTATGGTCAAATGTGAGTCCAAACCTTGGTTTAATTTTCAATGCAAATGTACCCTTGGAGGCTAACACTAAACTGAAAAAGAACCCAAAGCTTAAAACTGGAAAAAATAAAGCAAAATTGCAAGCAACCAAAAACATTTTAAAAGATATACAGTAGCAAGCATTGTGAAAATCAGGGTCAGACCCTTGGTAGGACAAAAGTTTTGAATTCCCAAAGTGAGTAGCTAAACTGATTGCATGCTTTCTTACGAGGCTATGAAAGTACATTGAGGAAGTCTTTTATGAAAGCTTGTAATGTTCTGAACTTGATGGTCATTATGAGATCTATATACAGACTAGGAGTACAAAACTATGAGCACAGTTTTCTATATATAGAAATGCATAATCTGTGCTGCCACTTCACCTATACCTCACAGCAGAGCAGTGAGCAATCAGACTAGAACATGCGCCTCGCAAGCCAAGCGTTTACAGGAAACCAGCTTCCCATCCAGGCCAAGAAATGAGAATTGATAGACCGCTAAAGTTAATAGATAGCCAGGGTGTCTAAATGTCTTGCAAGTCAAGAGGAAATTTCCCTACTCTGAATAAACATAAATCACCATGGACCTAAAGTAGGGGGAAGAGTCTTTTAAAAACACAAGTTTAAGACAGGTTTTTTTAATCCTGACCTTGAAGTGTCATCTCAAGTTGGTAGGCTGTCTGTCAATTCTGGATCTCTCCTATAGATAGGGCGTATACTGGAAACTGTTTAAGGAAATACATAACACGTGTTAGAAAAGGGATATTAAAGTGCAAGGGCTGAGTAAAATCTATGGCGAGGTCTACGTAAGGGGGCAATGTCAACTTAAGATACATCAACTCCAGTTACATGAATAGCGGAGCTGGAGTTGATATGCCTTAAGTCAAGTTTCTTGGAGTTCCCACTGTGGGAAGTTTGACTTGGAGAAACTCTCCCAGCCTAGGTCTACACTAGATCAGGCAGCTCAAGGTACACCATTCAGCTATACAAAATATGTAGCTGGATTCGGCTTACCTCAAGCCACGCCACCTCACTCTCCACACTATGAGTGGTTGATGGGAGCACATGCTCCCGTCTGTTTCCCTTACTCCTTGTAGAATGAGGAGTACAGGAGGTGGGCAGCCCCCAATATTTGATTTGGGGGTCTGCACTAGACCCGCTAATTGAATGATAGAAGTTCGACCTGGCAGTGTTCTCTAATTTTTCCCATCTCTGAGCACAATTAATGTTATTATGTGCACCAATATGGAGGTGATGTCTGAAAACTTACCTCCATATTGGTGCACATAATAAAATTCACGTGGTGGGAGTGGGTCAAGAGGTTCTGAGTGTAGGAGGGGGCTCAGACCTAGGGTACAGAGTTGGGATGTTGGCTCTGGGGTGGGTCAGGGATGAGGGGCTCGGAGTTGAGGCAGAAGGTTGGGATGCAGGAGTATGAGTGCTCCAGCTGAAGGTTCAGGCTGTAAGGTGGGGCTGGGTTGAGAGGCTCGGAGTAAAGGAGGGTGCTCTGGGGCTACTGTGAGGAAAAAGGACTCCCCCACTCCTCTCTCCATGCAGCAGCACCTAGGCAGGGATGGGGGAAGGCACCTCTCCCCACTGGCAGCTCTGGGGCTACGGTGGCAGGATAGGTGCCCCTCCCCTATCCTGGCACATTCAAGGTGGGGCTTGGTAGGATCTGGGGGAGGGCTGCCCTAGTCAGAGCTGTGTTTCAGTGCCAGGCCACCCCAGCAGTAGCAGGTCCAGGGATGAGCCACCCCAGGTCTGGGGTGAGGCTAGGGGGAGAGGCATCCCAGTCATGGCAGATTTGAGCTGGTGCTGACTTCAGACCATCCTTCTCCCAGTCATGTCAGGTTGAAAGCAGGTATAAGTTGGAGCGGTGGGTGGGACAGCCCTTCCCTCAGCTGCAGCAGGTCCCCAGGCAGGTTCTTGAAGTGTCTGCATGGAGATAAATAGGCTAATGCATGGCTGCACAGCTGATAGGGAACTTAGGTGGCTGGTGTCCCACCTTTGGGGTGATGAACTGAACAGAAATTGTATTTAAGAACTCAGGGAGGATGTATTTGGGGAGACAAAGGACTTGAAGGACAGTTGGTGTCACTCTGCAAGGAGTAACTGTGCTACCCCAGAGTCAGATTTTATGATTCAGGGATCTGCATCAGACAAGATTGGCAATGACAAAAACCCTTTATTGGTTTGGTTGGGCCCCAAAACATGACATGCTTAGAAAACAGCTGCTTAAGTAGGCATGTGTGTCACATTTTCTATTATAGCTTGAAGGTGAAAGTTTTTAAATTAAAATATTTACTGTGGTCATTCTTAAAACCTTTGTATATGCAAGTAATTAAAGCCACTACATAATTGGCAGCCTGTTTTATACTGTTGTCCACACCAGGGTCATATTAATGAGGCAAAAGCTAAATATGAAGAAATTAATCAAATCCTTTTCACTTAGGGAGTTGATCAATGTTATCTCATTTTTTCCTTGGGCTTTACAGCCTGTTCCACTGGATGTGTCCGATCTTATACTGTACATTTTTTGTGGTAGGGACCTCTTTTTCCTCAAGAATTTGTACAGTACTGAGGATCCATGGTCCTAAACAAGTCATCCAGTATTACTGGAATATAAATAAGTGATATGATGTTTGTTGGTATTTGTAGACATTTCACGGATATAATCATTGAGAACGGGTATGTTTTTGGAGCAAAGAAATTCTTCTCTATAGTCCTTATGCTACTGGAATATGAATGGTAAACTGTACTCCATTACCACCCTCTGTATATTATTCCATACACAGTCATCTTATATACAGAGAGCAAAAAGAGTAAATATCTGATATTTAGTGATTGGAGAAACCACGCAGACCATCACCTTCATTTGGGGACAAACAGATGACTGTTCTCCAGAAGTACTATAAAGTATTACGTTCCAAAAGAAATGCTTCAGTGAATGAGATTTACAGTTGCTTTCTTAATTTTAAATCATTTTCCATGCACTGGGTTGTTGCATAATAATCAAGGATGATTCTCTTTAATTCTGTTGGAATATTTCAATGCCTTATGAACAAGATCCTTTTATAGTTTGAAAACAGTGATTATTATATTTTGTACACACTGCACTGAATCTATAATTCCCATTTGACATATAAGCTCTTCCAGGGCATTTCAGGGAATAGAGAACAACTTGAGCACTGCTGCATGACGAGGTGAATTTTTCAATGAAGCAATAAGCCATGCAACCTGTATGTTAGTGACTCTTTGAAACTATCAGCAGTAGACACATTATATCAAGGACAACCATCCATCTTAGGAATGACAGTGAGTGGTGTTGCCTAGACTTCTAAGTAACATGAACATAAAAAAGCACTCAACCTCACAAAGCAATGGGACGCATATCTAGGCCTGCAATAATCAATCATTCATATATATTTCTTCTGCTTGCTGAAAAAATTTACTGAGGAAACATAAGCATGTTTGCCTTCAAGATGAATTTTGATGCAGCTGTGTATTGGGCCAAATTCAGGCTTGGTTAAATGGGTAAAATTTCACTGAAGTTTATGGAAATGCTGCCATTTACAACAGCTCTGAATGTGGCCCATTTTATTTTTAAAATTTGGTGGAAATTTGCCCAGTCTTGTTTCAGTTTGAAGTATGTTCCCTTTAGTTTATACCAGTTTATACTGTTACAATGTACATCTTCTGGTGGTTTAAATCACAAGCGCACACACACACACACTCTTAGGCTGCGTCTAGATTGGCAAGATTTTGCGCAAATATTTTTAACAGAAAAGTTTTTCCGTAAAAAGTATTTAAGCAAGAGAGCGTCTATACTGACATGTGCCTTTGCGCAAAAGATTTGCTTTTGCGCAAAAGCATCCATGCCCAGTGTAAACGCTCTCTTGTGCAAGAAAGCTCCAATGGCCATTTTAGCCATCGGGCTTTCTTGCGCAAGAAAGAAACGTGGCTGTCTACACTGGCCCTCTTGCACAAAATCATGCCAGTCTAGATGCAGCCTTACTGATGCAGGACTTACATATCACCACTCTATCAAGCTAAGTGAATAGCTAAGTTTAAGGTATTGTAGGATGAGGTCCTACATCCCAAAGGGCCAGAAGAAAGGAGAGTAGCTGGAAAAAAACCCTGGAAAGCAAGTGTAAAAAAGATTAAATAGGCAATTCCCTATACTTTTCTGTTAATGGGAAAGGACAGATGCTTTTGCAAGAAAAGGAATTAACTTAGACTGCTTTAGACTTAGGGACTAAATTCATAAGTGAAGTGTAAGTGTATGAGAATATAAGTGAATCTGAGTCTAAGATGATGGAACTTATATGCTAATGAGGACCGAAAATGACATGTATTTGGCCTTTTCTTTCATCTGAATTTGGTCATTTACTTGAATAATAAATCTTTCCTTATCATCTATCAAGTAGAAGCAGCACCTAAGTTTATGGAATGTATCTAGAGGTTTGCTGTAATACTGCACAAAGCCAGGGAGCAAAGCTGACACTCTGGGGCAGCTCCGCACACCTGCCGGTAGTATGTCTAGCTGGATGCCATCCTGAAAGGGAGGCCGGTCTTCTCCCCTTCGGAGTAACGGTAGTTCGGAATAGGAATAAGAAGCCTAGTCCGAACTACCTAGTTCGTGCCGCGTGTAGCTGCGGGGCACGGAGTCCGAACTAGCGGACATTTAAAAATGGCGGCACCCGGCAACATGCAAATGAAGCCCAGGAAATTCAAATCCCGGGCTTCATTTGCAACTCCTGTTGACTACACTACCACCCTAGTTCGCACTAGGGTGGTAGTGTAGACATACCCTAGTTGCTTTGTGTGGCTGCTGTCTGAGGCTATCTGAGGCTCGTGCTTAAAGGGACACCCCCGGACAGCCAATTCTCAGCTTTTCCGCTTGCTTGCCTACCTTGCTGAGGGACAGCAAAGCGTTTTCCTTTCCACCTGTCTGTGTCGGTGGTTTCCATTGGGAACACCGCTGCAGTTGGCACCATGGAGCCAGAGCTCGCCCTGGGCATTCTGCTCCAGTTTTTGGACTTGCTGCAAGACTGCCAGCGATGGCTGGAGGCTGACTGGCACCATCTGGTGCACGTCAGCCCCCTGCTTCTTCCCCTGACCTCCCTGGGGGCTGTGGAGGAACTGCAGCAGCGCCTGGATGCCAGCGTGCCCTGCCGCATCTGTCGTCTGGACACTAGCAGTGACTGGTGGGTCCGCATCGTCCTGGAGCGCTGGGGAGACCAACAGTGGACCCAGAACTTCAGGATGAAGAAGGGCACCTTCCTGGAGCTCTGCGAGTGGCTCGCTCCTGCTCTGCAGCGACAGGACACTTGTATGAGGCCCACCATCCCCCTCCAGAAGAGTGTGGCCATCGTCCTGTGGAAGCTCTCCATGCCGGACAGCTACTGATCCATCGGGAACCAGTTCGGCATGGGGAAATCCACCATCGGAGCAGTGCTCATGCAGGTGCGGCACTCACCAGCCACTGGGCCGGGGGGAGGGGAGCTGTGAGGAGGGGATGGGCCGCTCCAGAGAAAACGGGAGGAGAGGAGGCGAAAGTGCCCCTCATGGGAGGGTTCGGTCTGTCCCAGCCATACTACACGCCACCTGCAGTGGCCAGGATCACAACAGGGGTCGCTTCTGGGAGTGGGGTATGGGGCAGTGCCAGAGAACGAACCACCCAGGCGCCCCAGTGATTCGCGGTGTGGTGTGTCTCTCTGCAGGTGGTCAAGCCCATCAACCGGACGCTGCTCCACAGGGTGGTCTGCCTTGCCAATCCAGATGTGGTCATTGAGGGGTTCGGTGCCCTTGGCTTCCCCAACTGCGGGGAGGGGGAGGTGATCGATGGGATGCATATCCCCATCCATGCCCCGGAACACCAGGCCTCCCAGTACATCAACTGCAAGGGGTACTTCTCCGTGCTCCTGCAGGCTGTGTCTGACCACTTAAGAGATATCTATGCCCTACATAGCTGTAGAAACTGGCAACATTTCTTCTCGTGTCCAACTCAGTTAGAGCTGTTTAGCCAAGCATCCAATTTTCACAGCTTTAGCTTCTGAGATGTTCCATAGTGGCTCTGCCAAAAGTTTCCCTGCACTACTAATGTTCAGCTTCATACTTCAGTAGAGCACAAAGTTACCCTCCCGCATCCATGGATGGAAGGTGGCCCATATGGATGGCATCTTTCGACTGATGCCTACCATGCCACAAGCTTTCTGAGCCAGGCTGACAATAGCCCTGCAGCCCATTGCCTTTATAGGAATATATTCACCCTGTTGCCTTGGATTCTCTGTGTGCTATTTACAAGCTCATTTTCAGGCTCTGCCCAATCAATCAATCATCTCAGCCGTCTGTTCTATTTTACCTCTGTCTAGTATCTGATGGAATGATTTATCTTCAGTGATGTTACACAGGTGACTCATTGCTTCAATCCTCAAAACACCAAGTGTAATTCTACATGCAGTGTTGCTCTATGCCCATTATAAACAATGGGGTGGAGGGGAGGGCGGGAAATGGCAAAAGAACAAAACATTTTGGGACAGCTGTGACATGATTACTTTGAACAAAATACAGTGTGGTGGGATATCAGAGCTAAAAATTTTTTTAAAATGAATGGAGATGCCTATATCTCTTAGAACTGGAAGGGACCTTGAAAGGTCATTGAGTCCAGTCCCCTTCTCCACAGCAGGACCAAGTACCATCCCTGACAGCTTTTGTCCCAGATCCCTACATAGAATCCTCAAGGATTGAGCTCATAACTCTAAGTTTAGCAGGCTCATACTCAAACCACAGAGCTATCCCTCCTTCCAAGCAAAGAAAAGGATTATAAACATTAGAAGTCATAGTAAAATAAGTATCAATGGTCTGGGTATTAATAAAACTCAGAGAAATTGAATATAATATAAATATCCCATGAAATAAGTTGTATCACACTCACTGCATTCAAATTGTGATTAGTTACATCTACGGAAAAGATTGTATAGACTTTCCTTCTTGGTAAAAAGAGGTTGGGTACATTAGAAACAGATCCTAAAATCTATGCTCCATCAAAAGAATACAATTACTTTATTCTCTGCACCAACGCTCACTGAATAAGCAAAATACTAGGAAAATTTTTATATTCATAAAAAAAATCCAGGATAATACATTATGTAAAACATTTAGAAGTTTGAGCATCTTTTAAAGCCACTCTGGGTGCATCCATGAAATTGACAGATACAGTAAAATTTGAAAGATCAGAAATCAAATACAATGCTTTCACCTCAAATGAACATGTCTATGATTTTAGTCCTCACTTGATAACCTATGATAGGAAAAGAAGAAACTTAGTCTCTAGATTAAGTCTGCTTTATTGAATGGGTGATTGCCTATTAGGTCAAACTGGGCTGTGTCACTTTAGGTAGTTATTTATATGATACGTGTTAATATCCACTAAAAATAAAACTGAAACCAGTCAACACATTTCATTTCAGAACTAAGTTAAGATTCAAACTGCAGTCGTAGAATTTAAATAAGGACAATTCATTTACTAAAGCACCTTATTCCTCAAAAAGTCAAATAAAGTGTTCAGTTTTACATTTGGAAATCAAGAGTATTATTGTATCATTTGTACAGAACCAACAGTCTTTGAAGACCAAATGAACCACTTTATATAAAGTCCAGGTACTATACTTTTGAATATGGGACTACTGTATGACATTCTGAACTCTGAGCAACTCATAGCTGATGATTCGATTTAGTTAGGAATGGAAAGTCTGCTCAAACTCCATATCAACCAAGATCTCATTAAATGGAATTAGTAAGAGAAAAAGAGTATTTTGGACTGAGAACTCTTTAAACTTCTTCAATCATATGTCCTGCAGAGTTCATCTCTTGTTAAAGGCAGCACAGTCATACAATGAAGTTAGCCATCAAAAGAATATTGTTCCGTTTTGGGGTTTTGCCAAGTATGCATTTAAAAAACCCAATTAGTTAGCTAGTCCATTTGTCTCTTTTTCCCTTTCTAAATCAAAGCACCATTTCTGTAAGTATTTGCCAGAAGAAAAAGGCCTTTTTCCAGAGAATTCATGAAACTCACAATCTGTCAGTTTTGCATTAGATTTAACTTCCCCAAAATCCTGAATTTCACAAAGTTTTAGTGAGTTCACCTTACCCACTCGAACATGTCACTTCAGATTCCATCATTTTGCTTCCCTTTTATGAATTTAAGTGTAGCTGTTCAATGGCTGGGTCCAATGCACAGTGAAGTCAGTGAGAGTCTTTTGATTGACTTAAATGAGCATTTGCTTGTCTCCCAAGTGCCGAGGCATCTAGAGTTATTGGCAACATCAGAAGGGCTTTGTTTTCAGAGTCTTCTTTTAACAGTTACAATCCACTATACTTCAGAAATCATTGTATTAGGAAGCAAAATTTCTCTTTGGTCTATGTGGTGGACAAGTAATAGCCAATGGAAACTGCGCTGAGAAGAGAGTGTACACATGCCTTTAAATCATGTACACATTTTATGATGTAATTGCCAGTTCCACTTTTTTACATTATAACTAGGTCATATCAGATGGTGATGGCTTATCATAAATAAAACCATTAAAGTAAAGTACAGAACAAAAAGTGGTTAATTCATTACAATGGCAAGGTATACATTAATTGCTATGGGTCAGAGTATTCACTATAAAGCTAATAGTAAGAAATTTTTCACAGCAATCTTTGGTCACTGTTTCCCTCCATCAACGCTTTTCTTTTCTTAAGGACTTGGTCACATCTAAATCTGCTTCTCTACTGAAGTAAAGAACATAAAAATGATGCAATTAGTGTTGAAGCTTGCAGACGTTATTCCTACCTTTCCATTTGTCCTATCTTCAGCTTGGAAGATAATCAGAATCCCTTGGGTTTGTAGCCATTTCATCCTGATAGTGTTTCACTAAGGGACATTTTGGTAGTTCTTATTCCTCTGGCTAGCTGACCAAGTTCAGATTTTGTTATTATTTATGTAAGCAGGGGCTGAACTGCTGCTTGTTATTAGCCAGCTAAAAGAAGGGGTGTGTGTGCCCACTACAATTGTTTGGCTCTGCAAGGTAATTAACTGTTAACTGTTGCTATGTAAATACAGCTCAGGAGAGAATCCGAGGTGTGGCTATGTAAATCCCATTCAGCCAGGGCTGATGGAGGGTCAGTGTTGGAATGGAATGTGGAGAATTGTAAATAATTTGGGACTGTTGTGGGGGTCACTAATCATGCTACCCCTAAATGTGGGAACTGTAAAACATGCCACCAGTGCTTGCAGGAGAGACACCCCATCATGGTAAGAGGTCTCGGAGGAACAAGCCTCCCCCCTTCCAGAGTTGAGTGAACGGAGGTGGGGGGAAGGGTTCAAGGGCTTGAGTTAGCCTGCTTCACACCTGCCAGGTGTGAGCTATAAGACTGGTCCAACCTTCCCTTTTGTTTTAAGGACAGACCTAAAGCAGACTCCTTGAGGAGTCTTTTCTTTTGCTAGTCCAGTGGAAGCTGGATTCCTTTGCCAGTCCAGCTGGTGGCTAAAGAGTTGAAATCACGGAGAGCTGAAATCACTACTTTGGCTGAGAGCCAGACCCATTGCAGCCAGTGGAGTGGTGGCAACCAGCAGAGTGGCTGGTGGGAATCACTGGCTGGTGGTGTAACGTGGCGCAGAGCGGCAGCAAACGAGGAGCAACGACCAACAGCGTGGAGTGGCGACCAGCAGCGTGGCACAGCGACCAGTGGCATGGCGTGGTGTGGAGCAGTGGCAGGCGCCCAGCGGAGCGTCTGGTGGCGTGGGACGAGATATCTGGTGGAGCGTGGTGGAGTGTCGTAAGGTGCCCTCTATCTATCCCGCCACCCCCATTTCTACCCAGGTTGGGAGGCGAAACCCTGTGGGTGAACTCGGGGTGGCACGGACCAGGGACAGAGACTTTTGGGGTGTCGGGCTCTTTGGACTTCAAGTGATTCTTGGCTGGGAGGTTGGGGAGGGGCTTAGCTCATTTTTGGGTTATGATCTCTGTTTGTGGTGTTTCCCCAAGTTAATGCCGTATGACTTCTCTCTCTGTTTCATTAAATGTTTCTTTCCTACACTCAGACTCAATGCTTGTGAGTGGGGAAGTATTGCCTCTCAGAGGCACCCAGAGGTGTGTGAATTTCCCAGATTACTGGGTGGGGGCTCGAGCCGGTTCTGTGTGAGATGGACCCCAAGATATTGAACCCAGCCCTAGTTACTGCCAGGCCTACCCGGCAAAAGGGTTACATTTAGATGACAGACATCCAAAGCTGCCATATAGGATCATGCCTATGGGAAGATACATGACTAACTCAGATGTAGTAAGAACAAATGAGATTCTTAATTAGAATGTGGAGACATACAGATCTTGCAGCTCTCTAGCTCATAATTCAAGTAGAGCCCTAATTTGTGCCATCTTTGGATGACATATAGAACCAAGGTTTTCATTACACTCTGATATTAAATATCCATTAGCTTTTTTTCTCAAGAATAAGTGTATTACCTCTGCCAGTCTGCTCAGATTTCAATTTGCCACTTGCAAAAATCAGTAGACATTTGCCTAAAAACTGAGTACAAATGGTGTTCACATGGGACCCATTCCTTCTAATTCCCATGAAGCTTTAGTTGGGAAAGTTATTCTTCATTTCCATGTAAATATTTGATTATGAAGGCTTACTGGCAAAGAACTGATACACATCACAGCATCAGTAGCTACATTTTAGTTGTTAGTGAATAAATCTTTGCAAACACTGGGCAAGAATTTCAAAATTATTATATATCAGAGGGGTAGCCGTGTTAGTCTGAATCTGCAAAAGCAGCGAGGAGTCCTGTGGCACCTTATAGACTAACCGAATTGTTGGAGCATAAGCTTTCACGGGCAAAGACAGTCCCTACGTAAAAGAATAAATGGACACAAATCAGATATTAGGAATGGCAACATACAAAAACCTGTAGGGGAACACTTCAATCTCCCTGAACACACAATTGCAGACCTAAAGGTAGCCATACTGCAGCAAAAAACCCCATCAGGAACAGACTTCAAAGAGAAACTGCTGAGCTACAGTTCATCTTCAAGTTTGACACAATCAACTCAGGATTAAACAAAGAGGCTGTGTCTAGACTGGCAAGTTTTTCCGCAAAATCATCTGATTTTGCGGAAAAACTTGCCAGCTGTCTACACTGGCCGCTTGAATTTACGGAAAAGCACTGACGATCTCATGTAAGATCGTCAGTGCTTTTCCGGAAATACTATGCTGCTCCCGTTTGGGCAAAAGTCTTTTTCCGAAAGACTTTTGCGCAAAAGGGCCAGTGTAAACAGCACAGTAGTGTTTTCCGCAAAAAAGCCCCAATTGCAAAAATGGCGATTGGGGCTTTTTTGCGGAAAAGCGCGTCTAGATTGGCCCTGGACGCTTTTCCACAAAAAGTGCTTTTGCAGAAAAGCATCCTGCCAATCTAGACGTGCTTTTCCAAAAATGCTTTTAACGGAAAATCATGCCAGTGTAGACGTAGCCAGACTGTGAATGGCTAGCTAACTACAAAAGCAACTTCTCCTCTCTTGGTATTCACATCTCCAAATCAGCTACTAGAAGTGGGCCTCAACCTCCCTGATTGGATCCACCTCGTCATCTCTAGCCTGATTCTGGCCTGCATATTTATACCTGCATCTGGAAATTTCCACTACTTATGCTCCAACACTTCGGTTAAAATTATTATATTTATTCCTTTTTTAATTTCTTCCAGCCTTCTGTCTCAGATGTCACTGCTGCTCCTGAGGCCTCACATCTCTTGTTTGTTAAGCTGCTCTTCTCAGCATAGAAAAGGCACCTGAAACATATACTCATGAAATCACAAATCCTTCCACTACTGTATTGCAGAGATTAGGTGGAATAAGGGAAAGTACCTGAAATGCTCTTTGGAGCATCAGATTCTTTGCAGCAGCAGCAAAGATATTTTTAGCAAAATGTTTTTTGAAGGTGGACTTAAAACACTTTTTAAACAGGGATAAATTACCGTGTGTGATACACAGTAAAAAACAGGCAAGCAGCTAAGTTACATTTATGAGACTCAGAAGGCCTTCGATTTAGCTAGACTATATTGTTGCTGATCTATCAAAGAAATCATGGAGGTTTACACCAGCTGAGGATGTGACCCAAAGAACATACTTCAAACACATGAAACAGATTTCCTTACTGTAAATACTGCATATATGGTATTGCTCATGAGATATTGGAAAATATGTCTAAGAAGAAAGCATTACCAGAAACCAATTAGAAAATTTAAGTCAAGTTCCCTTAAAGATTGTTACAGGGCCCTACCGACTTAACAGAGTCTTTATTAAATATAAATTGCATGAACATTTGTATGCATTCTGGATTACAGCATATGCCCCAATAAGTGTTGTATTTGCAAAATTAGAGAGCTTACAAGATGGGAGCAGGAGAAAAAAAGACATCTCCTTCCACAATGGACTCCAAATTAGGGCTTAATTTTTCAACCAGTATGAAACTTGGAGGGAAGAATTTGGAGGCAGCATGAATGCAATCTGTGTGCATATGGCTAAACTGCTAGTTGTAGCTAGCAGTGTAAACATTTTTCTTAATAAAAAGTGCATTTAGTTTTGCCATCTTAGACTCTCATAAAGGTCCTGTTTGGCCTTACAATCTATAACAAAAAGTCTAAAACTCCCCCCACTGAATTCAGTAAATTATAGACCCAATCCAAATCCCCTTAAAATGAATGGTGACTCTTTCCATTGACTTTTATGGGAGTTGTATTAGGCCCATAACACCTTAAGAATATGAAATATTTTATATACCATATTTCTATCATTTTTCACAACATTTGAGTTTTTTCCAGTGTAAAAGGTGGCAGTGGTAAAATTACCCATTCATGGTCATATATTAGATTTTGTTAACAGTGAGGGGGAACCTATCTTCATTTTTTCATATTTTCATTTCCTTATGGATGTACTTTTTCTTGTTTGTCCCCTTCTATTTGCCTTGTTTTATGAAGATGTATTTTGAAGAGGGGTTTCATGTACATAAATGCTTTTGGTAAATTATTGACTTTGTTTGAAAACCACAACAATTTACAACTGGTTTATTTGTCTTTAAGAATCGATGTTTTTGTTGAAATATTGGCTCATTAGTGAAAGCAAACTTTTTTCATGAAGCAATGCAACTGTTACCACTAGAAAAGCAGCATGTTCCATGTTCACTTAATATATTGTTATCTCTCTGGTAGGTTTTGCAAGATCAAAGTGATATCAGCAACTTCAATACACAGTGTTTACACAAGGTATAATCATAGATGGATACAGCAAGCTTATTAAACTCTTCAGAAAGCATGCTGATGAGTCAGGCAGTTCCTTGTAGTGTTGTGTGACTTTTTTTTGTTAGAGATCCTTGTTAGAAGATTTTATCTATCTGAATTTTAAATCCTACCTCCATCCGTGTGCACAGTGTTTTAAAGATTTGATTTTTTTTCTCAATTGCTTTATTTGTTTAAATTATGTTGAAGCTTTGTTTATAATGACATCATTAAGTTCATGTTAATTATTAGGGACCCATTGAATGTGATCACTGGAAACTCCCATGTAGCTTATCATATTTGCATGTTATATAATTATATTACATATAATTAAGGATGTATTCTACAGTAGATGACGAGAGGATGTAGCCAGACAGGAACACACACACTGCCCTGACCGTCGGCTGACAGAGGAAGATGCCAGGATAGATTAAAAAAAGAAATTAGGCTAAGAATCTTAAAGAAGGGGGAAAGGTTAGAATGGTTAGAAACAGGAATACAACTATACTTCTAGAAATGGAGAAAAAGACACTCTAAGATTTTAAATCAGTGTTTCTCAACCTTTTTTTATAAAGTATCCTTTTAAAAAAATTTAAGTACCCCCAGTACCTACAGTTTTCAGACACATTTTTTCTTCTACCATTGCAACACATTTGTTTAAACAACTTAATTGTAGCTGGGTGGACAGTGAAATTTTTGGGTTTAAAAAGTACAAAAATAATAAAGCACTGTAAAACTTAAAACCAAAATTCAGTTTTCTCCAAATTTCAGTTGTGTTGACGTTACCCCCAGACTTCTCTCAAGTACCTCTAAGGGTACTCGTACCACCGGTTGAGAAACACTGTTTTAAATTACAGCCTCTTTTTTTTTCTTAATCTTTTCAGAATGTTTCGTAAGGGCCAGATGGTATCAAACTGAGTAACTCTTTACTTCTTGAATGGTTCCATTGTAATTAGTGGACTATATAAAAAGTTTAATATTAGTCCAGCTGAGTAACAGTGAAGAAATTTGAACCAAAAAGGAATAGATGACAAGAAAAAATTAGCAATCTATTCCCGCAAACTTTTGCACTGACTACATCTTGCTCTATGAAAATGTTGCATACAAATAAGGCTTTCCTTTCAGCCAAATCAGAAATTGACTCTTGGAATCTGACCATGCTGTAGGATAGATTTTCATAGCATGTTGAGAAGACCGTGTCTGAGGCTATGTCTACACTACAGAGTTTTTTCGGAAAAACAGCCATTTTTCTGAAAAATCTTCACTTATGTCCACACTGCAATTGCATTCTTTTGACAAAAAATCAAAAGAACAGAGGGGTTTTTCCAACATTGGTAAATGTCTTTCTATGAGGAAAAAGCCTTTTTCCAAAAGAGTGTTTTCGGAAAAAGGCATGTGTGGGTGGGGAAGAGGGAGTTCTTTTGAAAGAAGAGGAAAAAGAAAAAATTACAGGTGCTCTGGTGGCAACTTCATCCATACTAATCACAGCTTAAATGCGAGATACCGTCCATTCAGTGTGGACGCTATCTTTCAAAAAAGCAGATTGCTTTTGGCAGCATAGATGCTCTCTTTTGGAAGAAGTTTTTTCGGAAGATCTCTTCTTGAAAAGCTTCTTCCAAAAGAAGCCTGCAGTCTAGACGTAGCCTGAGTGAGAGAAGGATCTTCAGTAAGCAGGAAAATCTCACAGGAATTCAGAGAATCAAAATGAAGTACAATTCAGTGGAACCTTTCTAGGTTCATTGTGAGTTTGCGGAGGTTTCTGAATAAAGAGCAAGGTGGTCAAAAGCTACGAGTCAGAAGTGTCTTTGGGGCCAAAAGAAAAGAATGCATTGAGTTTTCTGAGTTTTCCAGAGAATATAACAGTTTGGGACATAGTGCATACCCCAAATCTAAGCATCTGTATAATATGAAATTACCTTTCTGGAGCAACTGATCCTGCAGGTGGTGATCTCAAATGCCATATGCTATCCTGTCACAAATTAGGGAGCCTGTGTGTGAAAACATAGTAACCAAGAGGGGCTCTAGCCACAGAGGAAGCTCAATCTTCTCTCCTCGATTGTTCTGTAGTGACAAAACAGAAACAAAAACAAAAACCTTTGTCACTCTACAGTTTTGTTCTGCTGGAGTAGAATAGTTCTCTGGGTCTCTTCAGACTGTGGTGAGGATTGATGCAGTGGTGAACTTCAAATTGCAGCTGATTTTTACCTTGTTCCCCAAATAAGTTAAAACAGTTTTACTTTCCTGCTCTTGTCATCATCCTCCGCGGTCAAGGCTGTGTATAGCTCAAAAGCCTCCATCACTGGGGCAGGTTTGTGCCTGCAAAACCCATGGCTCATAAGGGCTGCAGATTAAGTGTTATGCTCACACTGCCAGCTGGTCCATTGCAGAAAAGTCACTTCACTGTTTCATTAACATGTTTCACTAGCAAAGAGTGAGACTAAAGGCAAGCTACATATAAAAAATGACACTTTAATAAATTCTGTGCACTTTCCATATGGTACACTTTCTTCCAGTTTAATACTATTTCTCCTTCCCACGGGGAAATTTCAGGTTAATGTTGCATACTGCCAAAGTAAATAGGAGGAGAAGGCTCATAATTTATATGCAGTATCCACATGATGTAAATCAGGGTAACTGCATTGAAGCCAAGCATGTACATCAGTGTAAAACTAGTGTAAGTGCTAGAAGAATCAGGTCCATTATGTGAATTAGGGGTCTGATGGTGGAAAACATCTCAGTCCCAGATCATTCCAATCAGCTGCCTCTCTCCTGTTCAGTTCCTTTAAAATAGCATTGTCTGGAAATATACGGTACAGAAAGTTTGGAAACAGACCATGGTTGGTTGACTTGAGGCCCTTCTGATAGAGCTCAAATCTCAGCTTCATCATTATATCAGCTGTGTATGCCACAAACAATAGTAGGAATAAAGGAATGGTTATTTAAATGTTTTGGTTAAACTTGGGTTTTAAGACCTTAAAATTGAAAAGTAGCAAAACCTTGCAAAAGATAAGGAAGTCACATCTTTAAAGGCATTAAAGGGATGATAGGAGTTACTATAGAGAACTTTCTGGGTGTCTGGCTGGTGAGTCTTGCCCACATGCTCAGGGTTTAGCTGATCGCCATATTTGGGGTCGGGAAGGAATTTTCCTCCAGGGTAGATTGGCAGAGGCCCTGGAGGTTTTTCGCTTTCCTCTGTAGCATGGGGTACAGGTCACAGCTGGAGGATTCTCTGCATCTTGGGGTCTTCAAACTGTTTGAAGGCTTCAATATCTGAGATATAGGTGAGAGGATTATTCTAGGAGGGGGTGGGTGAGATTCTGTGGCCTGCATTGTGCAGGGGGTCAGACTAGATGATCACAATGGTCCCTTCTGACCTTAAAGTCTATGAGTCTATGAGTCTATTACCAATCCTAACAAACCCAGAAGAGGTCTGGCAGTTGGAGAAAGAAATTAGCTTGTCACATCAGCTGAACACAAAGTTTCCCACACATTAGAACTCCATGTTCTTCATGCTCCAAGAGTTTCTTGTACAACTAACATTGTGCATGTCTTTATTGACAAATGCACAATCACAGAGACAGATGTTATTCTAACTTACAGCCATGAATTCTAGATGCCAACATAGGTTGGCTAATTAAAAACAGACAACTTGGGAAGTCGGTAACAATAATATAATGCTGTGTACTACGCTGCCAGTGATAATGGCATGTGTATTTCTTCTTTTCTAAGATGCTAGTTTTTCAGTCAAAGAGAAATGCCATTAGTCAGTGTGAGTGAAATGATAGTCCATAAGTTACATGATATAGGTTGACTTAGAGCCACCGCAGTCCGCACTGATCCAAGGAGGGTAGTGGTACATATCCTCACCAGGAGTGTTTCCACTTATCCAAGGGAGGTAGTTCGGGAAGCTGAGAACCAGTGTCTCTGTTCCTCTGGCAGCTCTCTGCTGGAGCCCAGCTGTCCCCCATTCTCATTCCTCAGTGGGAGGAAAGAAGAACTAGCCAGTGCTTCTCTACTCTTCATTTCCCATCAGGAGTCGGGAGGGAAAAGCTGTAACGGGCTTCTTGCCTCAACGCCGCTCAGTGTGATTGGGGATCTAGCCACCCAGGCTTATCACTGTAGCTCCCAGCAGCGAGCAGGGTCCATTCTTTCCCTGATTCCCAGCCCTGATCAGGGAGTTAGTTAGGCACTAGCTGCCTGACTTTCTTGTCAATTTGGAGCACAAGCTGACAGGAGCATGTGCTCCCATTTGTTTCCCACTGTGTGGATGCTGAGATGGCTCAGCTTAAGGTAAGCCAACTCCAGCTACACTTTGCGTACCTTAAATTGACCTACCTGGTTTAGTATAGACCAGGCCTCAGTCACCTAAATTACATTGACATAAGCCTCTCATGGAGTTATATTAGTGTAGAAGGGCACTTACATTGGAGGGACAAGGCTGTAGTGTAGACACTGACATAATTAGATCAACGTAAGGCAATGTAATATATTCCAGGCCTTGGAGTACATGACCATTAGTCAATCAGTTGTCAACAGTGCCTGGTCTCATGAACAAAAAGGACTGATCCAGCTCTTGCTATTCAACTGGAGTTGGTTCTGCAGCACTATATTTCTTTGAAAAAGACAGCAGTCCTACTTATGATAAAATCTTCCACTGAAGCATCTTATGGGGATATTTTCCCATTTCCAGAGTGTACTTATTTTGGAGTACACTATTAAGGGATAGGGAGGTAGTGGAATCTCCATCCCTAGAGGTTTTTAAGTCCCAGCTTGACAAAGCCCTGGCTGGGACGATTTAGCTGGGGTTGGTTCTGCTTTTTTAGCAGGGGGTTGAACTCAATGACCTCCTGAGATCTCTTGCAATCCTATGATTCTAGGAATTAAACAGCATCTACTATTTTAGCTTTGTGGCTCACACAAAATTTATAAATGAATCCTTTAATGTCTACTAACTTTAGATACAGCATGTTTTGGCACGTTGCAATCAAAAGATGGTCTTTCCTGCACTAGAGTGAAACTTTGCAAGTAATCTTTCCATTTGATAATCTAAACCTTGCCAATAACTTAGGCACTTTGGTGAATTTGAACATTGTACACTTTTTACACTTCCTCCTCCTCCTCCAGACGGGAGCCAGCTATACACGCAGTAACACCAGATAGTGGTGGGACAAGCCTCAAAGCCCAGACCCTGATGTAGTATATAACCCCACCTCCCAGTCATCCAGCACAAGTAAGCAATGGTGAAAAAGTAGAGATGGAGGATGAGTGAAGCAGCAGCCACCGGATACTGGAGGTTAAGAGGGAGTGGGAAGGAGGGACAGCATGAAGAACACACTCTCAGCTGTTTCTGGTCAGGATCTTCCAAACTCTTGCCTATTGTTCCAGATTGTGTTACCTCTGCTCCGACAAAATCCCACCCTGACTAGTGGGGTTAGCATCCTTACATGTGTACCAAATAGTAGCTTCTTTCACTTAGAAATGGTTCCTGTGTCCAGAGTACACTGGATGTGAAGTTCTCTCAGCTTGTATCATCATTCGGATGAATGTATTTTGGAGTAAAACATGGCAGCTGTTTAGAAATAACAGAAATATTCCACAGAGACTCTAAAGGTCCTTCAGAGGTACAAGAAGAGTGAATGACAGTAATCCAGACTGGAAGAGACAGACCTGACATGTCCACATCGGAGTGATGGGGAAAGCACTATGTGCCAGTGCTGCTGTCTGCTTCATCTTGAGACCATGAGACATACTGGAAGAAGAAAAAAGAAACAGAACAACAACTTTCCTCTCTTTGTGTCTTAAGATCAATTTCCCCCCACGTATGTACAACCATTACTTACAAGTTGTCAAGGCAGGGTATCAGCCTGTTTGCTCCTATCTAGGTCCAAACTTCCAGGTTTGAGGAAACGTGCAAATGACAGAATTTGAGTTTGATGAATGTGAGTGAGATGAAGGTCATCCATATACAAATACATTGTCTGCTGCTGCTACTGGTCTTGCAATAGCATTCCAGAAAAATTAAATGGAAAGAAAAAGAATGGTGGCAAGATTGAGCCCCATGGTACCTTGTATGCCTCAGTCCTCAGAGAAGCAGAGGAATTGCTCAACACCACATGCTAACATTTTTAAATGAGTCAACAAAAACCTTGTGATCAAAACCCTACGGATGACACGGATACAGATTCCATATGCGTGTATGCATGCGCATTCTCAACACTTTTGCTACTAATCTTAAGGATGCTGTAGTAAAGAAAGACTAATTCATAAATGTTGCAGAGTCCAAATGGTGCAGGGATCATCCAAAAGATTTTTCTCTAATGTTTATAAGGATGGCCCTCCAACACTTGTAGAGCTTATAAACACCATTGATACAGGCAAAAATGTTAAATCATAACTCCAAAAAGAGGCAAGGAGAATGACAGAGTTCATATACACATGAGCTGCAGAGGAAACACCATGGAGGAGAGGAGAATTAGCTTCTCTCCCAAAAATTGTGATTGAACTAATGAAGGAAACTCTGAATTTGGACTATTAGCACATTTCTCTCATTTCATTAGAAATTGACAAATTTAGCCATGGTACAAAACATTTCATTAAAGCATTACTTACCATTCTGAAAAGGTTTCAAGCAATGATCTTCATTCTGGGCTTCCTAAAATGCATTCTGTTGCAACAGCTGCAAGCTGTAAGTAATTAGTTTTGCCCTTATGTCCACGTACAATCATGCACCAGTTAACCTATGACTATCCCATTATGGAGGAAAGCCACATTTTAATGCAAAATAGAGCATTGAAACTGCATTCACTTTTTGGGGTAATCAGCCACCATTTTAAAAAAAATCAACTTCACCTTTCAGAAAAAAGGAGACATCTGGTCTGGCTGAGTGGAGACTTCTGAACTGAGTCCAGCAATCCTTCTGTAAGCTGACAGAAGGCTTGAAACTGATGAAGCTGAGTAATGAGTTAGTCATAATTGAAAATCAGAACCATACACCTGAAATAGGTCTTAACTTTGCATTTTTCTTACATATGGAGATAAGAGCTTGAAGATTTTCAATAATTATGTATCCTCTCTGTCCCTTTTTGCATTTTCTTAGGAACGTCTCTTCTTTGGAAGCTCGGGCATTCTGATTATCTTGAATGTTACAATTTTTCTGGTGGATTGACTCCCTGAGTAAGGTGGAGATTTCATTTCATCAGACGGACTGGAGAATTGTGTTTTGTTTATGTTACTTCTTTGATTCCTCTCATTCTCAGGGAATGTCTACACTGCAGAGTTTTTCTGGAAAACAGCCATTTTTTTTCAGAAAAACTACACTTTCTTTCACACTGCAATTGTGTTTTTCCGACAGCAGTAAATCTCTTTCTGCGAGGAAGAAGCCTTTTTTCCAAAAAAGCACTTTGGGAAAAAGGCATGTATGGATGGGGAAGAGAGGTTTTTTTCAAAAGAAGAGGCCTCCAGGAAAAGGCACAGGTGCTCTGGTGACCATTCCGTCCACAGAAATTAGAACTTAAATGCAAGATCATGTCCAGTGAATGCGGACATTATCTTTCAAAAAAGCACATTGCTTTTTCATTGTTCTTTTGCTGTGTAGACACTTTCTTTTTAAAGAAGTTTTTCCTGAAGATCTCTTCTGGAAAAGCTTTTTATGAAAGAAGCTTGCACTCTAGACATAGCCTCAGAGACTCTGGCAAGGGAAAGCCACATGGGACCAATGTTGGGTATGCAGGAGTCATGGACTGCTAACATGTTCTAGCTTCCAAAACCCTTCACAGAAACCCAACAAGATCTATTATCCTCTATTACTCACCTCTTCTGATAAGGAGAGGAAGGAGATAGTTGCAAACACATTAGAGTCTGGGTAGTCTCATCATGGTGTTGTATTTTCAAAGTAGGTCCCTCAAAGATTTTCTAAAACAAAATTACTTTTCATAGCTATTCAGGACAGATGGGACCACTCTGATCATTGCATAACATAAGCCATAGAACTTCCCCAGAGATTTCATAGAGCAAATCTTTTAGGAAAACATCCAATCTTGAGTTAAAAATTGTCAGTGATGAAGAATCCACAAACATTAATAAATTCCAATGGTTAATTACTCTCACTGTTAAAAAATTATACCTTATTTCCACTCTCAATTTCTCTAGCTTTGATTTCCACCGATTGGATTGTGTTGTATTTTTTCCTATTAGACTGAAGAGCCATTTGATGTGTTTTATTAACTTAATTGATTTTTCATAATTTTTCTAGAAAGTAAGCCCTTTGCCTCAGAATTAATAAAATGGCATAATTTGTTTTAACTGCGTATCTCCTTCTAGATTTGGTAAACTTAAGGTGTGGTTTTTGGCTCAGGAACTGGCCCTAAGACTAAAAGAAATGCAAGTGTATTGCTTTTCACATTTTGGTGCCATTAGAGTGCATATGTCACCTTGATTTCCTTTGCCCACTGAGACTCAGGAACAGTGTTTGTGTGTGTGTGTGTGTGTGTGTGTGTGTGTGTGTGTGTGTGTGTGCATGAGAGCATGCGTACACGCATGCGTGCACGGGGAAATCTGACTGCCTGTATAGACTTTGCAAACAAAATGTATCCTTACTCCACTCAGTACAAACAAACAAACAAACAAATCTCATCAACCAAACAAAAAACCCATTCACGACTCTTGTACCCTCACAAATTTTGTGAGGTGCACAGCAGGTAATGATTATACTAACATTATTTGCTACATGGCATCCAAATGGATCTGGAAGAAGTGCCAATGAGCCTTAAGCTTATCAGACACATATTCCATGACTATTCTACCACTACTTAGTATGCATTTTCATTTTCCAGGGCCATTGACATCAACATACAATTTCACAGACCTGGAGAGCTTCCCATTTAAATATGAAGGCAAGACATAAGTGGTAGCTGGAAGACCACAGGGAGGTAATATAGGGAAAAGGAGGGCAAGGCTTACAAAAATAAGGTTACAGATTTTGGCAGCTAGGCTAGTCCATATCTTGCTAGATGATCTCCATGTACATGCACAAAGCCATGTGAATGTATGTACACATACATGCAACCAGGGTGTACATGTTTTTTTCTTTTAACTATAATAGACCATATGACTGTGTGTTTAAGCTGTGATGATTGTACTGACATTGTTCATTGTTTCAAACTGAGCACAGAGCTTTGTCTCTGCACCACTTATTGAGGTCTGCTTTGTGCACAGTCCAGCTACTTTATCTGAGTTTGTAGCAGCTGCAGACAGAACACAGTGTCTGCATATAAATGTTGCCAGAAGCACTGGATGAGCTCTGACTTGTGATGTTATTGGCATTCCTCTGGCAAACAGGCCGCATTTAAGGCTGTCGTCCCTTCATAGTCACCAGTGCTCCTGTATAGGGCCCACTGACTATAAAATTAATCAGCATAAGTAATCAACATCCTCAGACATTATGAATCAGCTATATTAGTCTGGTGCACTTGCACCTCCCAGTGGATTGCAGTATTTGCCTTAACAGAGCATAACCCTACACCCAGCGAAGTAAGAACTTACACAAGTACCATTCCTCTTTCCTAAGATGCAGAGCCCGGAGGAGACAACACTTTAATCATGCTGCTCATAGCTGGTTATCATTTCTACAGCATCTGCTAATTATGTCATATCTTTCCTCAGTCAGCAACTATACTCAATGTGTGCATGTTCAAGAGAGATCCCAGACCATTAGACCTGATGATCAAGTGACCATTCAGCTGTTGAGTTGCTGGCAGGCAGTGTATTGGGATTTGCTAATTGAATGCTCTCAGCTGGTGTATGAATTTGGCTGCCTGCTGCACTGAGTAGGTGTTTGTCAGTGTCCCATGCTATAACTAAAGCTGAATGAATAATTAGATTTTTTTTTTTTAGTATGGTGGTTAAACAAAAAAACAAAAAGGAATAAAAACCCTAAAATGTCAAACCATTTCAATTAGAAAATGTCAGTGAAGGATTCTGACTCTGAGAGATTGGCTGAAACGATTAACAATTTCATCCAAATTTGTAAATAATTTCAATTAACCCAAAATTATATTTTCAAATGAGTAAGTTGTTCCCATGACAAATGTCTTCTTGTAACACTTTTCCATCTCACACCCACCTAGTGTGCATGAGAAACAATGTCACAAGCATAAGTTTTCTTTATTGCACACTTGTTTATGTTGTGTACTCTGTGCAATTGTAGGAATTGTGTCTATACAGCACCTAACGCCGTTTGAGTGCTGCGACAGGGTGAATCTCAGAAGTTCCCTTAGGGCTGTCCCTTGGTTTGCTGATCATGTCACTGACACCCACCTTCCTGCTCTTTGGGGCTTCCCATCACCCTGCGCTGCTGGTCTAGATCCTCTGGTATCTCCCAGACAAGACACAGAGTTGGGATTACCACCCTCCTGTAGAGCAACACAGACACTGAACCAGTTCAGCTCTGAGAGAACTCAGCTATAAGGGCTCAGCACCCAGGAACCTACCCCAAACTGGGATTAAACCCCCAAATAAATCTATCTTACTCTATGTGGGTATGTCTACACTACCCCGCTAGTTCGAACTAGCGGGGGTAATGTAGTCATCCGCAATTGCAAATGAAGCCCAGGATTTGAATTTCCCGGGCTTCATTTGCATGAAGCCAGCTGGCGCCATTTTTAAATGCCGGCTAGTTCGAACCCCGTGCCGTGCGGCTACACGCGGCACGGAGTAGCTAGTTCGGATTAGGCTTCCTGTACTCCTCATTCCACGAGGCGCCGGCCAGCTTCATGCAAATGAAGCCCGGGAAATTCAAATCCCGGGCTTCATTTGCAATTGCGGATGACTACATTACCCCCGCTAGTTCGAACTAGCGGGGTAGTGTAGACATACCCTGTAAAAGTTTTACAAAGAGAAATCTTATAAGGGTCCACCCACTTTACCAATGAAAATAGAGATATGTGCATTGGTTGATTTCCACCTCCCTATCCCACCTCCCCCCCAATAACAATTATTTATGCTGGGCTTAATAAAAGTGTTTTCTTAAGTACAAAAAGTAGGATTTAAGTGGTTGCAAATTAAAACAGATTGAAATAAATCACTAAATTAAAATGAATAAAAACACCTAAGTTAGTAAAGTACAGCTAGCTGTTACATGGAAATTCTTATCCTAAGCTGTTCTCATTACAGGTAAAAGCTTCAAGTCAAAGTTGATCTTTATTCTCTTTTTCAAATTCTTTTCATCCCCTTTGGGTAGGCCAGACAGTTTCAAAAGCCAGGTGAAGACAAAAGGTGATTGCTTCCCATTGCTTAAATAGACTTTTCCTGAGGGCAGGAATACTTTGTTTGGCATCCCCCATCTCCATGGAAAAATATCAGGCTCAAGATGGATCAGGACCAGGTGGCATGGTCATATGTCTTTCTAGGACCAACCAAAGTTTGGGCTTATAGGATAAACATGACCTTGCACAAATTTTTGGTTTTAGTTTTGAGTCATTAAGTACTAGAGCACCAATAATGCCCTTCATTAGCACATTTAGAACTATAATCAGACCCACACTTCATATTTTTAACTTCACATACTTAATACATGCACAAAAATAGGATATACAGATTTAGCAGATTGGAACTGTAAAACTGAAGTTCATGGCCTATTTTGCATAAAACATCTTTGAGTTATGCATTTCCTATCCATAAGCCAATTTTCCTAAAGCATGGGAGGACCCATGACAGGTGCCACTAGACATTAGTAATTATATTGCATAAGATTTTAAAATGCTCTAGGCCATGTCCAATGGGAAGCATTGGAAATCCCACCTGACGTCTGAGTTTTCAATGTTCATTCTCTCTCTCTCTCTCTCTCTCTCTCGTACTGTATGTATGTATTCTTAAGAGAATGTTATACCGCCGGTCCCCGAGTTATGAATGAAATCCACACTTACGAACAGTGCGGCCGTATGTAAGTAAATGTAATCCAACTTACGAACAGATCGAATTATGACCTAGTGTTTAGTATGTAACTTGTTCGTAAGTCGGGGTCTGGCTGTATTTTATACATTAACAATCTGCTTGTTCTATATCTAGCAGTTGCATGATCTAAATACTTTTGTAGTATATACAAGTCACAAATAGCCCTGTTTGGCCTAATGTTTCATTCCTGGTTCTATTTTCCAAGCAAAGACCATCTTCTTCAGCTAACCCTGTGACGCCTTCCCTCCCTATTAGTTGCCATGTAATAGTTGTAACAAAAGAGCCTAGTAACCCTAAAGGAATCCAGCGTACTAGGTGCTCTGCAAAAGCACCACAAAAGGAGCCCCCATCTGGGTTGAGACAGTACATAGGAGATTAATCATCAGATAAACAGGTCACAGGGGTTGGGGAGTGGAAAGGGAGACCAGGTAACTGCAGACTGTTGTTTTGGGTAGATTCATAGCAGTCTTACTAATTATAGGTCATCACCATCCTAATAAGTACTAGCAATTCTTGAGGGCTACCATTGTCCAGCTGCTGCTAATGATGGAGTTGTTGTTCACTGACCTAGTTATGAGGCATTTTTGTTTCCAGGGACCCTGTAAGCAGTGGATCACTGTGGTGTTTATATTTCATTTTGTGGCCTTACAATCACTAATCCTCTTTGCTAATCACTGCCATTTTTCTTGTTACTTGGTCCTCTTTTCTTCATTTCATTATGGCAGTGCAATATACTTTTCCCTCCTGCAAGCAGAGCCTCTGACTGGGGCCACAATATGTTATGAACCAACACAGATTTAAGCTGATTTTATCTATAGCAGTGCCCAATTTATATGAACTACAGCCCCTCTTACAAGATGAAGTGTTCACACAAGTTTGTAGATATCCCTTCTGGCCAGTGGTTTGGCATGTATATAAATAAAATCAGGACGTAGCTAGCCACCTTTTCTTTGCATTTTTATTTTCAGTCTCATACGGACATGCACAAAGTAGCCAGGAGTTAGTGGTATAAATATTTGTATTTGTGTGTGGATTTTTCCATTTGGTTTCTTAATGCTTTCGTTCTCCTGCTTATTTAATTCCCTGATCATTGGTGTCCACATTGCATACATTAAGTTTATTTGTTTTCTTGAGCCAGAGCCTAGCCACTAATAACAGTGCACTCATATTTGTTCTTCCTCTAGTGCATAAAATCCCTGCTTCCTTTCTGTTTACAATGGATTTCAAAATTAAACATGCTCTTGTCCCTGGTGTAAGCCACAGTATATAGCTGAATTGAATTGTATATTATTATATATATGCTCTTAAATTCACATTTTGAAAAATTAATGAGAGCATTTGCAGTTGGCAGCCCTTTCTGAAATAGGAAGAAATCAATTTTTGATCCTGAAACATTTTGTTAGAACAAGACAGCACTTTACCAATGAGTATGCTTGTTTCTAGAATACTGCATTTGTACATGCTCAGAATAATTTTGTATTCATTGTGATTAGAGCAAACTGCTTACTCTCAAGAAGCTGACAAACGTTAAAGATTTCCACCTTAGTGCTTTACAATGACATCAAAGTGGCATTGCATCTTTGCAAAGATCTTGTTTCCTTGGCAACATGAAACAAACTACTCAGTTCACAGGTGCCCATAGAGAGTAACTGAGATTCTATTTTCATGTTAAATACCAAACCATTTGTACAATAGATAATACCATTATATAAAATATACAACTGAGTTAAAAACAAGATGTTATACCTTCAACAAACAGTGGAGATAGCTGCTTTGGAATACTGCAAACTTCAAATTACCTTTAGACTTTAAATCAAAATATGAGATGTTTTCATGTGTACATGTATGATTATTTTAAAAGAACCTTTGGGCACACAGAATTTTGGTGATTAAATGAGTATATGAAAGTGTGTTGATTTAAATAAGGGGTATTAAAGTGGATAATAATCAATAAGTGATGTTTTAATTAATGGCTAATGCAGGGGTGGGGAACCTTTTTTTTTAAAATTGGGGCCCACTAACCTATAGGAAAAATCAAGCATGGGCCAGACACAGTCCCACAGGGAGATATAGAGGCTTGGAGTGGGCTGAGAAATGAAGGGGCTGGGGGAGGAAGGTAAGAGGACTCCAGCTGTGGCTCAGGGCTCTTAGATGAGGCTGGGCATGAGGGGTATGGAGTACTGCAGGGGGCTCTGGTCTGGGGCCAAGGCATTTGGAGTGAAGGTATGGGCTCATGGTAGGGGCTTGAGGTGTGTGTGTGGGGGGGGGGTTCTGACCCTGGGCTGGGAGTTCAGGGCTTGGAGGGTAGACTCTGCCCAGGCAGCACTTACCTAAGAGGGCTACCAGTTAGGAATACAGTGAGGCAGCTGTGCATGGTGAGCACCGCTTGTGCCCACAGGTAGCACCCTCCATCTACCATGGTTCCTGGACAGTGGGAGCTGTGGGGCTAGTGCTGGGGGGGGGAGGGCAGCACATGGAACTTCCCTGATCTCCCCTGTGCCTGTGGGCAACAGGAACATGCCAGAGCTTCCAGCCCACGAGGTGGGCTTTTTCCATGGGCCAGATTAAATTAAGCAGTGGGCTGGATCTGGCCCATGGGCCAAAGGTCCCCACCCTTGGTCTAATGATATCTGACATTTGTATTTTTCTATTTTATGTATACTGCGCAGTGATGAAAAATTGTACAGAATAGGTGCCATAAGTTACTGACAAGCCCTCATCCTCTCTCCATTTGTTCATTACAACCTCTTGTTATGCCTTAAATCAGAATCCAGAATGACAAATAAGACCTTAGCTACAAATACAAGCTTAGCTTTACTTTGCAACCTGCATACTGTTGTTGGTGTGTGTAGTTATAGGAAGAATCATTAGCTGAAAGAGTCTAGTGTGGGATAAACAAGATGTAACAAGGTTATCCACTTTCTGTGCATCCCTTTGTGGACAGGAGGTGCGCTAATGCACCCTTCCTCAGGTTTCCTTCTTTTGCTCCTCAAAAATTCACAAAAGGCTTTCAAAAGGTGAACAGACCTTCTAGAGGTCTGGGTTACTAACATGCTGTTCAAACTAAGTCAAGCCATCTTCAAATTCCCAGAGTAATCCAGACCGTCCCTCCTAGACCTCGTCTATCTGAAGCCTTTTCCCAACATGTAACACCAACAGAAATAGAGTTACAAACATCCTGACATGACAGGTTAGACAAGAAGTCAACTTGCAGTCAATCCCCGATGGGATGAGTAAGGTGTGTAGCCAGGAGAATTTCTCCCATCAACCATCCATGGTAACTCAGCCTAAGGTACGTCGACTCCAGCAACATTATTCATGTTGGTGGAGTTGCATGTTTTAGTTTAACTTTCTGTGACAGTGTAGACCTGGGCTGACAACAGACTTTGCTGTAGAAGGCATGAGCGATTTAAAGGGCTTGGGGTTTCAGGTGCTACTGCTGCCATGACAGCAGTGGTGGCAGCCTGGAACCCCAGGCCCTTTATAAATTGCTAGGTTCCTTCCCCTTCTGCCTCCATTGGCAGCCCTTGTGTAGATACAGGCTAAGCCAGAAAGTAGTGACCCTAAGGATACAGGACCCAAATTCAACCTTTAGTGAAAAGTTTGTGAATGGTAATTAGGGCCATTATATGTGAGATAGACTAGAGCTTTGAAATGCAAACCCGTATTGTTATACAAAGAGAAGTGTGTATTACTTATATCAGGTTAACTATGTAAGCAGACAGTTCACATCTATTAGAGGTTGACCCTCTCTAGTCAAGCACTCTCTGGTCCAGAACCATCCATGGTCCAACATGATTTTAGTTAGATGGATTTCCAATTATCATAGGTGTGGCCAAGTTTCCCACAGTCCCACAACGTTTGTTTACAGCTTCTCATTGTTCTGTGCTGTTGTTATCTTTAATTTAACCCTAAATGTCTTCTAAGTAAGCAATGGAAGTGTTGGTAATGCTGCTAGACAATATTGACCTCCCATGGTTTGGCAAATACTCTGGTTTGGCATGGGTCAGGTCTTGAGGGTGCAGGATTAGAGAGGTTCAACCTATACTATATTCTACTGAGTCAGAGATCAAAGGGGGAATATTAACATTTAGATAAAACTCATGTGTAATAATATTATCTATATTTCTTTTTGAAGTTTGTGGTAAACTGTCTATGAACTGCTTCATGGACAATTACTTTATACTGATGAATGCAACTAGTTAGCTGTGTATATATAGAAAATAGTAGGTTCTGCTTCAAAGTCACAATGCTTCCCCCTCGGGAATGCCTCCTGTCAAGAGATTTCCACAGAACTATAGAAAGAACTCTTGGGCCCTGATCCTGTATCTACCTAAGTTGTGTTACGAGAAGTCTGAATTACACGACTGGTGTCTCCACAAAGGGGTAACAGACTTGCCAGCCCCTGGGCAAGGCCGGTGCAGGGGTGATCTGTAGAAGGTGTGGGACCTCAGGTGGAAGGAGCGGAGCTGTGGCTAGTTTCCCCCAGGCTGTCTCAGTGCTGCCCAGAGCATGCCACATGGGGCTCCAGTGGCAATTCAAAGGCTCCAGCCACCAATGCTGTGAACCCTGGGCCCGTTTGAATCACATGGCCCCAGTGTTCTTGGGTCTCCAGCTCTAGTCTGGATTACCCTGATATTGATTATTGGCCTATAACCTATGGAACAAATTCTGAAAGAACTTTTTTTCTACTCTGAAGTTCACCATCTCTGCTATGAAACTGGCCTAGGGGTTTTATTCATTTCTGTGTGTATAATGAACTTTTAACCAATACTCTTGTTCTCTTTTCTCTTTAAATAAATTTTAGTTTAGTTGATAAGAATGGGCTGTAATCATGTATTTGGATAAAAACTGAAAAATTCATTACCCTACTAGGTGATATGGCTGAGCCTTTGGGACTAATAGAACTTTTTATACGATGAACATGATTTTTGGAAAGTCTTATCACATTTGACTTAGGTGAGTGGGAGCCCAAGGCTAAAATTCTTTATAGGAACTGTGTTCATGGCTTCTGGATAACCAGTAAGGTATTACAGCAGATGTTTTATTGCTGGATTGGTGAATCTAATTTTTAGAAATAGAACATAAGTGTGCTCCATTGGGGTTTGGTTTTTTGAGGTTCCAAACACACTCATTCTCTATCTAAAGTTAATGAAAGCAGAGGGCATTTAGGGCACACCTATACTTATGAGAAGATCAATGCTCCAGAGGTCGCTCTTCTAGCATTCGGTTTAGCAGGTTTAATATAGACCCATAAATCAAATGCTGAGAACAGCCCCCGCCGGCATCCGATATTCTTCCTTCTGGAACGAGTAAGGGAAGCTGAAGAGAACATTTGCTCCCATTGGCCCCCCGCTGTGTGGATGCAGCCGCAGCTTGGCTTAAGGTAAGATGACTCCAGCTACATATTTTGTGTAGCTTGAGTTGTGTACCTTAAACTGACCTTCTTGATCTAGCATAGACCAGGCCTCAGTGCTTTGTAAGAGTTTTCAGTGTTTTTCAGGAGTGGGACAGATAGCTCTAAGGCAGAGATTTTCTTGATCCTAGTGCAAGTCTCACTGATGGGGAAAATAGAGTATTCCTTTGCATTGCTTGGCTTAGCAGTGGAAAACAGAGATGAGGAGGAGAAGAATAAATTGTGTTTCTATGGAAGATGCCCCCCAGTAGCAAATGGATAACAATCCCCATCAAGAAGCTCCAGGGGGTAGCCGAGTTAGTCTATACAGGATACACTTAAAAAACAAAAACTGGTCTGGTAGCACTTTATAGACTAAAAAAACAAGTAGATAATATCATGTGTTTTCATGGGCACAGCCCACTTCTTCAGATGACTGGAGTTTTGAGTTTAGGATGTTCAGACCCAAAATAAATGTCTTCTTTTGAGATAACTTCAACCTCTGCTGCCCTGTCTTTTAGCCTTTGGGAAATGAATATATAGCCAACTTCAATCTTGAAATATAATCATTGACACTGTTCTAAAATTTAGCAGAGGAATCTAACTTCAGTACCGGACAAATTAGTTGAAACAACAGTAAAGAATAAAATTGTCAGGCATGTAGAAGAATATAATTTGTTGGATAAAAGTCAACATGGTTTCTGTAAAGGGAAATCATGTTTTATTAATCTATTACAGTTCTTTGAAGGGGTTAACAAACATGCAGACAAGGGGGATCCAGTAGATATAGTATACTTAGATTTTCAGAAAGCCTTTGACAAGGTCCCTCACCAAAGGCTCTTGTGTAAATTACATTATCATGGGATAAGAGGGAAGGTCCTTTCACAGACTGATAACTGGTTAAAAGACAGGAAACAAAGGGTAGGAATAAATGGTAAATTTTCAGAATGGAGAGGGATAGCTTGTGGTGTCCCCCAAGAGTCATTTCTGAGACCAATCCTTTTCAACTTATTCATAAATGATCTGGAGAAAGGGGTAAGCAATGAGGTGGTACAGTTTGCGGATGATACTAAACTGTTTAAGATAGTCAAGACAGAAGCAGACTGTGAAGAACTTCAAAAAGATCTCACCAAATTGAGTGATTGGGCAACAAAATGGGAAATGAAATTTAATGTGGATAAGTGTAAAGTAATGCACATTGGAAAAAATAACCCCAGCTATACGTTCAGTGTGATGGGAGCTAATTTGGCTATGACAAATCAGGAAAGAGATCTTGGAGTTATCGTGGATAGTTCTCTGAAAACTTCCACACGGTGTGCAGCAGCGGTCAAAAAGGAAAATAAGATGTTAGGAATTATTAAGAAAGGGATAGAGAATAAGACACAGAATATCTTACTCCCCCTGTATAAAACTATGGTACACCCAAATCTTGAATACTGTGTACAGATGTGGTCTCCTGACCTCAAAAAAGATATTTTGGCCTTGGAAAGGGTTCAGAAAAGGGCAACTAAAATGATCAGGGGTTTGGAATGGGTCCTATATGAAGAGAGGTTAAAGCGACTGGGACTCTTCAGTTTAGAAAAGAGGAGACTAAGGAGGGATATGAGAGAGGTATATAAAATCATGAGTGGTGTGGAGAGGATGAATAAAGAAAGTTATTATTTATTAGTTCCCATAATAGAAGAACTAGAGAACACCAAATGAAATTAATGGGTAGCAGGTTTAAAACTAATAAAAGAAAGTTCTTCTTCACACAGCATGTAGTCAACCTGTGGAACTCGTTGCCAGCAGAGGCTGTGAAGGCTAGGACTATAACAGAGTTTAAAGAGAAGCTAGATAATTTCATGGAGGTTAGGTCCATAAAAGGCTATTAGCCAGGGGATAAAATGGTGTCCCTGGCCTCTGTTTGTCAGAGGCTGGAGACAGATGGCAAGAGACAAATCACTTGATCATTTTCTTTGGTCCACCCTCTCTGGGGCACCTGGCACTGGCCACTGTGCTAGATGGACCTTTGGTCTGACCCAGTACGGCTGTTCTTATGTTATGTTCTTAATTTTAGGCTCTGTTTTTCTTCCCAACACTAAATCTATGAAGCCACCAGCATTCAACCCAAGGATGCTGCAACCATCACAATGGTTAAGCAAATATAGCAGATGATGTGGTTGAATATGGACCAAAAAGTAAATCAATTTAATTTAATTGCCAGTTTTTAAAAGCAGCTAGAAGCCAAGTATTTATGTGTGTGTGTATGGATAATGTGTTGCATTTCCTTTGTTTACTGTTTCCAGCTGGTAAGTAGGAAATTCACTGGCAAGTTAGAAGTGTACAGTTATACAGACTTAAGACGTGTGAGTCTAATTAGTGTCAATTTGCAATGTATACAGAACCATTCATATAATACAGTTGTAGCTAGAACTACACTTTTTATAAATGTATTCCTTTGACATTGCCACACATCAGCTATAATGTAGTCTTATTATGATTCCTTCCTGTCAGTCTTTCAGAACACAGGCACCCTTTTACTGTAACATCACAGAGAAATGGAACTGAACTTCCTGAAGGTTTATTTTAGAACAAATGGTATTTGGCTGATTCCATGCCCTCCAACTTCAAAGAAAACAAATTTGTAATTGGCACAAAAATAGCATAGCAATCGACTAATGGAGATGCAAGTCACAATAAAGTTACTATGATTAAGGAATTCTATTTCTGATTTCTATTTTTACTCATTGTCAGTAAGTTTAGGATGCTTTTAGAAACTGGGAATATTTGAGGACCAGTTTCATAGGTTTATATAAATGGTGACTATTTTGATATAATTCAATAGTTCCATTCATGCAGAAATTAATGTACAAGTAAAAACCTATAAGAGCTAAGGCTTTCGGTAGGGGGCACTGTTGTTTTCACCCTATGTTCACACATAAGAAGACTCATCCTTCATCACATTCCTGCTATGCTAAACCAGAATCAAGCCACAGAGCATGTGAACAGAATTAATACTAGCTGTAATTTACAGTGACCAGGATGCAAATTTGAATTCTGCCTAAAGTCCCTTTAAAGGGCACTTGCCATTTACAGTGGGCATTCCACCAAAATTTTATTTTAAGCTGATGCTGATGCTCTATTATTATAGTGGCATTGGTTGACAATCCCCTCATGCTGCCTGCAAGAAGGTTTACAGGATCTGTCGAAAAAGGGTTTCTTTCTCGACAGATCCCCCTCTAGACTGCCACTTTTTGCCGAGAAAGTGCTGAGTCCACACAACGCAGTGGCCATTTTTATGCAAATTATGCACGGGATATTTAAATCCCTGCCTCATTTGTAATGTCGACAGAGGGATGCAGTTTAGACATACCCTAGGTGGCTCTACCTACACTGATAAGCACTCAAAATTCTTTGGGAATATATAACCACATGTGAGAAAAGCAGAAAGTAGTCAAAAGAAACAAGAAAACTCAGGCTATGTCTACACTACACTGTTCTTCCGGGAAAAGCTACACAAATTGTGACCTGCAATTCGCATAGCTTTTTCTGCTTCTTTTTTTGGAAGAGTCTGTTCCAACATTTGGCCTATCTACACTGGGACAAATGTCAAAGAAAAACCCTTTTTTGGAACATCCCTTATTCCTCGTAAAACAAGGTTTACAGGGATGCCGAAAAAGCACGTCAGCTCTTCTGAAAAATATTTCAGAAGAACAGATGTGTTCCCTGGATGCGGCAGAGTTTTTCCAGGACACCTCCAGAAAAACTCTGCAGTGTAAACATAGCCTTGATGTATTTGCATGTAGTAAACTGGGAAACTCTTATCAGTGTGTCCAGCTGGACACAGGGCCCACCCTATTGGAGGGTGGCTGTCTGGAAAACAAATTCCTGTTCCTTCCTTCTTCTCTTTTATTTCTAGCTCTCCCAGCTAGAGCTTGACTAGTTCCTGTTAAGCAAATATGGTTTAGACAATTTCTGTTAGATGAGCAAATGTGGTTTAAGTAGCTTCCTGTTACGTCAAAATCAATAAGGCCAGATGCTTGCTTAAAAGCTACATTGCTTAAATAGAATTAATTATTCTCACCCTTATGAATATGTATGTAACCCATTAAATGAGTGAAGTAGTGTGACTGACAAACACCCAGTCATAAGGCAGTGCAACCTTTTAAGTCAAGAAAGGATCCTGCAAGGCAGCCAGATCTCTGTCTCTCTCTTTCTGTCTTTTGGACAAGTTGTAACAGCACACCAAGTCCAGGATCAGACAGAAGCAATAGATCTCCTGTTAATCCAAAGGGACCTCAGGGAACTCTTATCACCTCATGGGGCTGTCATTTGGCCAGTTTCAGTCACCTATGAAATTGAAAGTAATCTACATCACATCTTCAGCCAGCCTCTGAACTGCCAGTATGAGTGTGATGTATGTGTGAGTACCACCATACCCTTAATAATCTGTACTAATAAACAAGCTTCAGTATTGCTTCAGTTCAGTCTTTGTCTGGGCTTTATTCCTGGGCTGAGACCAAGGACAGTAACAATCAGAACATCAGGAATCTGGTCATCCCTCTGCAATACCAAATAATATGTCCATTTTATGGAGCTTAAGAACTCGGTCTTACCACAAACCTCACACACCTAAAACTCTACTCATAAGTCAAGTCAGTTTAAGTCGCAGCCTTGGTCTGCTTCAGTCCAGAGAAAAATAGCCTGTCAGGTCCTGCTCCAAGGGGCCCCCAGCTCAGTTATGCAGTTTCAGCTCTATTTCCACTGCCTAAGTGGGTCAGTGTACTATTAAATCAGCTCAGCACTGCTACCTTGCTGGTCTGACTGGGCCATGTTATGGAATCACCTCTGTTCTGCTGCCAACACTGCTTTGACTGTTCACCCAGACCCACAGACTTCCACACAAGAGTCCCCTAGGCTGGTAGGGAAATCTAAAGCAAAACATGACCCTTGGATAAAGTTTCTACTCTTGAGGATATTGGTCTTCATTTTTAAGATGGAACTCCTTCCCCTTACTGAGACAGAGCATCATTATTCAGGATAAATTCATGACTTGTTTATGCATGGTAACCCCACACCCGGAGCATATCCTCCACTTTTGTGAGCACAGTAACAATAGCAATCCATTAACACGTATAACTCAATGCCAAAGAAAATACTTAGCTGCTGGAACTATGGGTAAATGTAATTTATGTAAATAAATTGTCCAAAGCTCTCTCTTCCCCTTCTGCCTTAGGGTGTGTCTAGACTACAGTTTTGTCGACAAAAGTCAACAAAACTATACCTGCGTCTACACTACCGCTGAGTTCTGTTGACATAACGTCGACAGAACTCAGCAGTTTTGTCGACGCTGGTAAACCTCATTTTACGAGGCATAACGCCTTTTGTCAACAGAGTTCTGTCAACAGAAGGTGTTATTGTATCTAGGGCTGTGTCTAGACTACAGGGTTTTGTCGACAAAGCAACTTGCTTTGTCGACAGAACTGAATGTAGTCTAGACGCTCTTTGGCGACAGAAGCTTTGGCGACAGTATCTGTCGACAAAACTTCTGTCGACAAAAGCCTGTAGTCTAGACGTACCCTTAGAGGGGAATCAGAGAGCTCAATCCCTCTGTCATCTGGAGCTTGCATGTTTGTATCTTATCCTTGTAACACCTCTTTATGGTGGGAGTAACACTTTTGAAGACATGAGGTTGTGAAGAGGCCAGAATCAGGCAACATTTGTCAGAATGATTATTCCCAAGAGGTATACCTTGCATACTTGGATCTCAACCGTGGCCAGACCTCATCCACATAAGGAGGATTTTTACATATCTGCCAAAAGTTATACCCATTAGATACAAATACTGTGATCAATTCAAATTCAAGTGAGCAGAAATGGTATTTGCAAGAAATGAACTTTTCATACCTAGGTTATTATTGTTCAACTTTCATGTAAGAAATACAATGGCCTTTCCCCAAAAAGGTATTGATTCACCAATGTGTGTCCAGCACACCTTGATTCTGGTCTGCTCTGATCCGTTCATACAGTTTCCAGCCTCTCTTTAGGAAAAACTATTAATCATGCTTCATTGTCATATAATAGTTTTGTGAACTGATAAAAGCAGAGTAGGACAATGTCAAATATATTTCACAAAGTAATTTAATCTGTTGTTCACAGATAAACTGAACTAGTACCTCTCATTTCCCCCGCCCACAGTAACTTTTCTAGGATTGGGGGGAGGGAAAAATTACTTTAGACATGTTTGTAACTAAAGTACAATTAGGCAAGAAACAAATATATTTGATAACGGGACTATTCTATTTCTTCACGAAGCATAGACCCCCCTCAAGATCTGGGAAAGAAACATACTAAATTATTGATAAAACTTTGGCCCTTAATACAAACATCCAGCAGCTTACCTCTGGTCAGGTCATATTTCAGTCCCAAACCTTTGATGGTATCAAAAAGCTCAGGAAACAAAAGTCAGACAACTAGTTTCAGGATCTCCAGTCCCCTATCTCTGGAACCAAAGGTGCTTATAGATTTCTCACAATGTTTTAGGTCACCTTTATCACTTTTATGTCAAGGAATTTCAAGACATCATCCTCATAGCTAATAAGGAATCCTAGGCCTATCCTCTGCTGTTGGCTCCTATTTACAGACCTTAGGATGAGCAGTCCACAGTGATCCTTCCCCTGTTGTCTAGTCCTGGCTTCTGGCATAACAGATGCAGGCAAAACCAATGCAAGGGGTTACATCCCTGGCCATCTTAGGTAATAGCCCAGGGTATGTCTACACTACCCCGCTAGTTCGAACTAGCGGGGTAATGTATGCATACCGCACTTGCTAATGAAGCCCGGGATTTGAATTTCCCGGGCTTCATTAGCATAAGCGGGAAGCCGCCATTTTTAAATCCCCGCTGCTTCGAACCCCGTGCAGCGCGGCTACACGGGGCTCGAACTAGGTAGTTCGGACTAGGGTGCCTATTCCGAACTACCGGTATACCTCGTTTCACGAGGAGTAACGGTAGTTCGGAATAGGAACCTAGTCCGAACTACCTAGTTCGAGCCCCGTGTAGCCGCGCTGCACGGGGTTCGAAGCAGCGGGGATTTAAAAATGGCGGCTCCCCGCTTATGCTAATGAAGCCCGGGAAATTCAAATCCCGGGCTTCATTAGCAAGTGCGGTATGCATACATTACCCCGCTAGTTCGAACTAGCGGGGTAGTGTAGACATACCCTAATATTGTACCATGTTAACAGCTAATATACATCCCAACATTATATTTTCCAGTGTGCACCACTTTGCACGTATCAACCTTGATTTTCATCTGTCATTAATTTATCCGGTCATCCAGTTTAGTCAGATTCATTTTTAGCTCTTCACAACTAGTTTGGACCTAACTATATTGCGTAATTTTGTATTGTTTGCAAATTTGCCATGTTACTGTTTACCCATTGTCTAGCTCACTTATGAACATGCTGAACAGACCTGGTCCCATTACCGATCCGTGGGGGACCTCTTTATTTAACGTCATCATTAAGAAAATGACCATTTATTCCTACCCTTTGTTTCTGGTCTTTTAACAAGTTGCTGATCCATGAGAGGACCTTCCCTCTTGTCCCTTGACTAATTACTTTGCTTCAGAGAGTTTGGTGAACAACTTAATCAAAACACTTTCTGAAAGTCCAAGTATGCTATATCCACTAGAATAGCTTGCCCACATAGCTGTTGGCACACTTAAAGAATGTTAACAGATGTATGATTCATGATTTCTCTTTACAAAAGCCAAAATGACTCTTTCCCAACATGTTGTGCTCATCTATATGTCTGATTCTGTTCTTTACAATAATTTCAAACAGTTTGCATGGTACTAAAGTAGGCTTACCTGGCCTATAACTGCCAGTTTGCCATTGAAGATAGTTGAGCGAGCGAGAGAGAGAGAGAGAGAGAGAGAGATCTTTGTTACATTAGTGATCCTTCATTCATCTAGTAGAGATGCTGATTTAAGCAATAGACTTTTGGGTGAATACCATCTGGCCCTGGTGTCTTATTCCTGTTTAATTTATTAATTGTTTCAAAACCCCCACAAATAATACTTCAATCTGGGAAAGTTCTTGAAATTTTTCACCTAAAATTAATGGCTCAGATGTGGGCATCTCCCTCACATCCTCTCTAGTGAATGAATACTAATGCAAAGAATTAATTATCTTCCCTGCTATGGCTTTGTCTTCTCTCCATGTTTCATTAGCACTTTTATCATCCAGTGGCCCCACTGACTGTTTGGCAGGCTTCCTGCTTCTGATGTACTTAAAAAAAAATCTGTTAGTTTTTGTGTCTTTTGCTAGTTTCTCTTCACATTCTTTTTTTAGCCTGTCTAATTATATTTTTACACTTGATTTGCCAGAGTTTATACTCCTGTCTATTTCCTCAGTAGGATTTGACTTCCATTTTTAAGAGGATGCCTTTTTCCTTCTAGCTACCTCTTTTAATCTACTGTTTATCTACGGAGGCATTTGTGTTTGTTCCTCTGACTTTTTTTTAATTTGGGGTATAGATTTAGTTTGAGTCTCTATTATGATGTTTTAAGGACATGTCAACATTTAATATATTACCATTCTATAGGCTAAAAATGAGGAAGATCAGCTCTTGTGCAAGAGGGTTTTTTGGCGCAAAAAGGAGCTGTCTACACAAAAACCTCTTGTACAAAAACAGCTGCTAATTAATTATGCAAATGAAGTGTGGCAATATTCCATTCTATGCTTCATTTGCATAAGCTTTTCCAGAAGAAGGCTACAGTGTAGACATAGCCCCAGGGTGCAGCTGCATTACCATAGCACTTAATAGTAGATACTACCTGTGCCACTGTAAGGGGTTTTCCCAAAGCTAGGATTATGGAAGTATTGTCTACAGCAGGGATTGATCTGAAATCATTCATGGTTTAATGAAGTTACAGATCACAATTAAAAAAAATACAAACAGCTGCATTTGGGACAGATATGAGATGTTGCTAACTATCCCCTTCCATGTGAGAGTTGTCGTGAAGTGGGTGAGCGCCACTACCATACAGATTTAGGAACATCTATTATTCCTTTTAAAGAATGTTCAGCCGACATTTAATGACGGTGAAATAGAAAAAGAAGGGCAAGTAAAAGTAACTGTTAATTTCTGTATTTTAGAGGCTGAAGTCCAAAATAGGTAAGCTAGTGGAATACTGCAAAAATAATATAACACAGTGAATTGATCAGCTTTAATCTTTTTATTTACCAAGTTCAAAAAAATCCCAGAAAATAGAAGTGTTTTCCCATCAATGAATAAAATTGAAACTGATATTTGAAGAGTACAAGTGAAGAAATAAAATTAATAAATGGGCAACCTGACTCTATGCTCCCACATCACAGGAGGTTCCAGTTGTTACATTCAGCCTCATTGAGACTAGTTATATCCTACCTGTATACAATCTACAGTGAGTAAAAGTTTTCTAATTGACCATGCTGAGCTCCAAATAAGTTATTTTCACAGATGAGTCCAAATGAAAAATAGATATAATTTACTGAAGATAATGGCTCAAAACACTGAATTGTCCTGTTCAGTTATTGGTGTCAGAGGTATGCCCTCTTCATGCTATATTACTTCTGCAAGTCGCAACAGAAGTTAGGCAGTCTGCCAGGGGAAGTTCTCCCCTGAGGATCTCTCTCTATACGCCACTTCTTAATTATAAAATATGGAGCATTCGCAAAGTGAACTAATTCTGACTGGGTAGCAGTTCTAGATACATGATCATTAGTAGAATTTAACCTAATTCAGGGTCTGCATAATTGCTCTGTGGAAAATAGAGATAAAAGCTAATGGAAGAAAGAGACAGAAGTATCTCTTCATAAAATCAGGGCTTGTTTAGATTGGAAAGGAGAAGACTGAGAGGGGACATGATAGTTTTCAGGTATTTAAAAGGATGTCACAACGAGGAGGAGAAAAAGTGTTCTCCTTAGCCTCTGAGGATAGGACAAGAAGCAATGGGCTTAAATTGCAACAAGGGAAGTTTAAGTTGAATATTAGGAAAAACTTCCTGTAAGCATGGTTAAACACTGTAATACGTGGCCTAGGGAAGTTGTAGAATCTCCATCTCTGGAGATATTTAAGAGCAGGTTGGCTAGACATCTGTCAGGGATGGTCTAGATGGTACCGTATCCTACCATGAGGGCAGCAGACTGGACTTGATGACCTCTCAAGGTCCCTTCCAGTTCTAGTGTTCTATGACTCTACTATTCTAAGAAAATCAGTAATTCAAAACAAAAATATTTCTGAACTCCTATGATAATATAAGTAGTAATGCATAATAATGGTGATAGGGCAGACAAAGCTAATTATGTAATTCTGTTTTAAAAATATAAAATATTTTAAGTTTTATCTCTTTAACTTAAAACTTCTCTCTCTGACAATTTTTTCTAAATATAGTAAATAAGAAGCATTTTTTGTTTAAAACAATGGCTTTATAGAAATAGAACATTTTGGTTTAAATTATCCTTAAAGTGCTTTGCGTCTTTTGCCTTCAGGAAACATGCATGCTTTGAATTCACGCATTTGTTGTGTATTTAATTCATCATTGGTCTTGTTCTTCTATAAACCCTTAATTTCACTGAAGTATCATGGAGGCTATGTCTAGACTGCAAGCCTCTTTTGAAAAAGAGCACCTAGACAACAACCAGTACTTTCGAAAAAGCAAGCCGTTTTTTCGAAAGAGAGCACCCAGGTAGTCTGGATGCTCTCTTTCAAAAAAGCACAGTTTGCATTACATAGCGCCTTTTTTTGAAAGAGTACTTTCAAAAAAAGGCGTTATTCCTCGTAAAACGGTCGAAAAAACTTTTGATTTATTTTTGAAAGAACGCAGCAGCAGTCTAGATGCAGGGGAAGTTTTTTCGAAAAAAGGCCACTTTTAAAAAAAAAAAACCGGTAGTCTAGACACACCCTAAGTTACACCACTATCATATGAGAATGAGGACTTTAGTGTTTGGGTTGAATTTGGATTTGAGCAGTTGTTTGGATGTTCATTTCCAGCCAAATTGTTTAGCTGCATTCAGAGGACATCTAGTAGGTCAAATCTTGAGAGATTCCGAACCCTTTTGAGTTCCCAAGACTCTTGTGAGTTTGAGTGTTCAGTATCTCTCAGGGTTGATTTTAATGGACTCACACAAATTTGGGCCCATTAACATTTGCCTAGAGACTTACAAGAAGTTTAATTTGGATATCTGAAAAATTGAGCCATAAATCTGATTTGATGAGAACAAATTATTTTGTAAGATTTCCAGTTAAACAGGAAATTAGTGCCAGAAGAGTTTCTCAGCATTTCCATTTATGGTCTCACCTGCAATGAGATAGAGCAGAAGGACACAAAAATCAATACTAATCTAAAAGCTAAGATTAAAAAATTGGGTTCTGTTCAATTTTTGGGTGAAGCTTTATAGGGGAAATGGAGACAAAGAGTCCAGAGATGTGAAGGGAGAGAACAGCATTTCTTTTATTTATCTAAACTTGGGGATGGATTCAAAGAGTGCTGCAGCTCTTTTCCATCTGATCCACCATTTTTACATTTTAAAAAATCAGTAATTGCAGGTCAACATTTATTTGACATTATAAGGTCAGACATTACAGCAAACCAAAGTTTTGTTTACTTTTAATATTTATGTTGCAGTTACATCTAAAGGCCATAACCAGGTTGGACTCCATTGAACATACACATAATAAGTGAAAGATATTCTATGACTATATTTCTTGGATGGGAATTTGTGGAGCGCTCAGCAGTATCCTAACCCCACTCTTACTGAAGCCAATGGATGTTTGACTTCAGTGAAAGCAAAGTTAGGCCACTATAGAGTGCTTTTCAAGATGACATCTTAATGTATCAATAGTGGGCAGATTTGAAAATACTTCCTTGGTTCTTTTTTAAAGTCACTAAAATGTGCATTGAATTCTATTATTAACATGTAATGTTGAAGTCATCCTTCAAAAATACTTGTCAAAGGAGAACAGATCTCTATGTCCAGCTGACTAAGAAAGTAGTCTACACTGAACTTTGCTCTTCCCCCATACCATCTGTGAATATTTTGAGCTTTCCCCTCACCAGAACTTCTTTGGTTGGAAAGCCATCATTCCTCAGGAAACTTAACTGATGTGCAGAGGAAAGAGCTTGGGGAAATGTGTGTGTGGGGGGGAGGAGGGGGAGAAAGGAAGGGAAGGAAAGAGAAGTGGGAGAAGGGACTATCCAGGACTGTGAAACACACTCCCCCAGAACTAAGAACTACAGTACCACAAACTTCATCTTTTACTCCAATTTGAGGTGTGCTTCTTTGACGTTGTCTTCACTAACATTATAAATTATATGAGGGCTGTGCCATATGTTTATAACTGGTAAAAAAAAAAAAACCCTACCAAAGCAAAACACCACACTGCACAAAAGCTATTTTCTCCCTGGGAGACAGAGTAACAGAGAGAGTGTGCATGTGTGCTAGAACGAGGGAGACAGAATGAAAAAACACCAAGTAACAGACCTAAGTCATGTTGACTAATGCTCTGTTGAAAGAGCCTAAGTTGTTAGGTATAGAATAAACACTTAGGCTGCATCTAGACTGGCATAATTTTGCGGAAATACTTTTAACGGAAAAGTTTTTACATTAAAAGTATTTCCGCAAAAGCATGTCTAGATTGGCAAGTGCCTTTGCGCAAAAGATTTGCTTTTGCGCAAAAGCATCCATGGCCAGTCTAGATGCGATTTTGAGCAAGAAAGCCCCGATCGCCATTTTAGCCACCGGGGCTTTTTTGTGCAACAACAGTTCTTCCCTGTCTACACTGGCCCTCTTGCACAAGTATTCTTGCACAAGAGGACTTTTTCCCGAGAAGGAGCTTGAAAGCATTTGCGCAAGAAGCACTGATTTTGTACATTACAAAGTAAGTGCTCTTGCACAAATTCAAGTGGCCAGTGTAGACAGCTGGCAAGTTTTTGCACAAAATCTTGCCAGTCTAGACGCACCCTTAATGTTTCCAATAAACTATTTGGCTGTGTCTATATTGGCAAGATTTTGCACAAAAGCAACCGCTTTTGCTCAAAATTTTGCTGCCTGTCTACACTGGCCGTGAGTATTTGCGCAAGAACACTGATGTTCTACTGTATGAAATCAGTGCTTCTTGCACAAATACTCTGATGCTCCCGCTCAGGGATAAGTCCTCTTGCACAAGTATTCTTGCGCAAGAGGCCATTGTAGACAGGTAACATCAATTTCTTGAACAAATATTTTTAATGGAAAAACTTTTCTGTTAAAAGTATTTGCGCAAAATCATGCCAGTGTAGATGCAGCTCCCAAGCATTTATACAAAATGGCCAGAAAGTTAACTGCTCCCAGGGTCTGAGCCTGTCCCCATAGCAGTTATGCCAACAAAACTGCCAACAACTTCTATGACGTGGTTGGACTCCATTAAAAAATAAGGACCCAAATTGTGCTCTAACTTAACATGAAATTTGAATAGGCTTCCTTTTTGTTAACAATGTCAAAGTTAACAAAATGCCAAACTCCTGCTGACTTCAATGAGTGATGTGTCAAGCCCATTTAGAGTTCTCATGGCTCTTTGACCCATTTGTAATGCAATTCCTAGTGAAAGTTAATTGCACCCATGGAAGTGACATTGGAATCCGGCTAATCCATCTTTAAGCAGATCTCTAATTTCATGCTGTTTAGTGTGATTTTTTTCCCTCTCTCTTCTTGTCTTTCCGCATAACACTATCACTTGCACTTTAATGCAGGATTAGAGCAGGGAGTCAAGAAACTGGGATTCTGGCCTCAAGGGCAGCTCACAACATTTTAGCACCTGAGGCGGGGAGCTCAAATGACGCCCCCATGCCTCCTCGCTTGGGCCAAAACTTTGAAAAGTCTCAATTCTGCTTTCTTCCTGTTCTACTCCTCTCATGGCACTCCACCATCTTTGTGCATCTAGAGCAGAGAGAATACATATGCACCAGCAGCAAACACAATTTTCTACACTCTGGGTCCTAGTGGTGCCGCCCTTGCCCCTCCCCCCTCCCAGTTTGGCCCAGAGGCGGCTGCCTCAGGGTAAAGCCAGCCCTGTCTGGCCCTAGCTCTAACTCTATTATATGACAACTTTCTTCTTTGCTTCACCATTTACCAGTTTGTAAAATAATACCAATCTAACTGTGAAGAGAGCTTTGAGTACCTCAGATGGAAGATGCTTTAAAAATATGTTACACAATCTGATACTAATTGCTTTTCAGTGCAGAGTAAACAAATAGCAACTGGTAATTGATGCATCTGAGCCAAAAATGACTTATCTTACTTCTCCACTAAGTAAAAGTATTTTACTGGAGGAAATTAATTGTCATGATTCATGCAGAAATCTTACTCCTTATTAACAGAAGAGCATTTTTATGAGGACACAATTCTTATCCTTTAGTTTAGAAGCCTTTTATGTTTATGAAACCTTTTACCAGAAGAGGACGCTTTCACCTTTCTTTCCCATAATGTAACTCAATGTTAAAAGGGGGTGAGGCATTCTCAATGAGCAATTCAAATGAGAAATCTTCACAAGAAATAGCAACAAAAGGGGATGGGGCCTAAATACCACAATAAGGCATATTTTCCAACAGTATTTTGTAAAGAATGTAATGCTAGCCCCATTTACCAACATAATACAAACTGAATGGGGCAAGCTGATGTTGGGCTTGGTGTATGGTCAGGGGGGTTGGGCTCAGGGAACTACTGAGGGCCCTGGCAACTCTGTGTTTCTCTGTTTGTATCCTTCTGTAGATGCTGAGGGCCATCAACACCATCCTGCTGCATAGGGTCATCACCCTGGGCAACATGGACCCCATCTTTGTCAGCTTTGCTGCCATGGGCTTCCTCAACTGCGGAGAGGGGGAAGCATTGACAGCACTCACCTCTCCATCTGGGCCCCCGACCACCGGGCATCGGATTACATCAACCGGAAGGGGTACTTTTTGATGGTCCTGCAGGCCATTGTGGCCCACTATGAGGATGCTTCATGGACATCAGTGTAGAGTGGTTGGGGAAGACACATTACTCCTGCGTCTTCCACAACTCCAGCCTCTTTCAGAAGATGCACACTGGCACTTCTTTCCCCAATCGCACCATCAGGAGGTGGACATACTGATGTGCATCGTGGGGGAACGCAACCTACCCTCTGCTTCCCTGACTGATGAAGCCCTACACTGGTCACCTTGACCAAAGCAAGAAAAGTTTCAACAGCAGGCTCAGCAAAGCCTGCATTGTTGTGGAGGGCTCCTTAAGCTGTCTCAAAGGAAGATTCCTCTGTCTTCTCACCCGCTTGGACCTCAACGAGTGGAACATTTCCCAGATAGTGTTGGTCTGCTGTGTCCTGCACAACCTGTACAAGAACAAGGGGGAAACATTCCTGCCAGGGTGGGGAGCAGAGGCCAAACAGTTGGTCAGGGCCTTTGAGCAGCTGTGTATTGCTGTCATCTAGCATGTGCATCAGGGGGCTGCAAGCATCCAGGAGGCCCTGAGAGAGAGGTTCAGCCTAGGACACATGTGAAAGTCTCCCCTGGCCCTCTCCACAAGGAGACTCTGCAGTGCCCCTCTGGGCCTTTCCTCCCACACCTCTCCCTTTTCCTTCCCTCCCTTCTCCCTTTGTCCCCCTCCCCTGCAGACACAATAAACCAGAGTTTTTGTTTTGAAACAAGAAACTTTTTTTAAAAAAAATTGGGGTAAATATAATTGGGGAGGGACTGGGGAAAGAACCTGGGAGGGGGAAAGAGGGAGGTAAATGGGCTCAGGGATGGGTCTGGGACTGGCACTTTCCTTGGGTGGTCCCACCAACCTTGTGTGCAGGATCCTTGATGGCCAATGGGCAGGCTGGGGGAGAAGCCAGAGCAGGAGCAGGTGTGGAGGGGTCTTGGGAAAGAGTGGTTGCAGGGGAAGTCTGGCTGCTGGATTTCTCAGTCACGGTAACCATGTGGTTGGTGGCAGCGTTGTGTGCCATGCACATGCTCCAGGTCTCCTCAGGCAACTCCTGCCAGGTGGTGTAGTGCAGCTTCCGGTCAGCTTAGTGCTCTTCCAGATCTGCATCCAATCTTTGTGCCTGCTGGTCCAGAGACCACTGGAGGGAATAAAGGCAGGCTATGTGCTCCCACTGGAGGTCTTCACAGGGTCGCCGATGCCTGCAGGACTCATGGGGTCAGGAGACTAGTGCAAGAGATGTAGCTCACACCCCACTCGCAGCTGGTCCAGCTGTGAAGGACAAAGAGGAGGGGGATAGGGTGTTGGGAGAGGTGTGTGTGGGAGCGGCAGACACTGCTTGCCAGGGAGAGTGCTGCTAGTGTTCCTTCCACTTCCTTCCCCTCCCGGCAGGCTCCACTGGCAAGGGACCGGTGTCTTCTTCCTCACCACGCTGGCCCGGGAGTGGATGCTTCCTCAAGACTGCGGGCATGACCCTGTGCCATGTTCGGTACTGCTGTGTGTGAGTGTGTAGATGTGCCCTTAATGTTTTCATTAAGCCTTCTGGGGTGGCACCCCACTCCTGCCAGTATTTTGACCAGCTCCACCACATCCTGGGGGGGGGGGTCAGTTCTTTCTCCCAATGTGTTGTGGACTCTGGGTGGGAGACTTCCATCATCTGCCTCCTGGAGGGTGTAGCTGTGGAGAAAGGCTGGCTGAGATCCCATTTCCATTAATGGGAACACGTTGTCCATTTATGTCCTAGGTGTGTGTGGAGAGGACAGTTCTTCTCTGCCTTTCATAGATACCGGTTGAGCCTCCCAGATCTGGCACAGAACTTTGCCAGAAATCAATTAACTTGGTTCCTCACCCCATTCAGTAAAGCCCGTTGTTACAGACTCATCGAAACATAGAGCTCAATGCATGGAGGGACCACCAAATAAACCTAATCCAGCCCTGACAGATGTTTCTCCAGCCTGTTCTTAAACACCAATGATGTGGATTGCACAACCTCCTTTAGAAGCCTATTCCAGAGTTTAAATACTAAGTTAGAAAAGATAGCAGGAAAAAATAAATCTCCTTTGCTTCAGTTTAGATCATTACTTCTTGTCCTACCTTTAGTGAATAACAACCCTTAATATATCTGATGTTTTACCAGGTTCCCCTTCTGTCTTCTTTTCTCAAGACTAAACATGCCCAGTTTTTTTAACCTTTTCTCATACTTCAGGCTTTCTTATGATTTTTGTTTATCATTTTTGTTGCTCTTCTCTAGTCTTTCTCTAGTTTGTCCACATCTTCCATAAAGAGCAGTACCCAGAACTGAACACCATATACTTGTGTCAAGTAGAGCAAGACAATTACCTATCTTGTCTTACATAAAACACTCCTATTAATACACCTCAGAAAAGAAGCCTTTTTTGCAATTGAATCACATTGTTGACTCATTTAATCTGTGAACACTAGATCTTCCAGATCCTTCTTAGCAGCCCAACAACCTTGTCAGTTAGTCCCCATTTTGTAGTTGTGCATTTCTTTTTTCCTTCCTAATTGAAGCATTTCATACTTGTCTTTATTGAATTCATATTCTTGATTTCAGACCAGACCAGACCAGACCAGACCAATTCTTTGAAGTAATTTTGAATTCTAATCCTGTCTTCCAAAATGATTAAAATCCACCCCAGCTTGTTAAAATTCTCAAATTTGGTAAGTGTAGTCTTCATACCATTATCCAACTCATTAATAAAATATTGAATAGTACTAAATCCAGGATTCATCCTTGTGCAACTCCTTGTACACTATCCATTGGACTTGGAGTATGTTTTTTTCAACCAGTGGTGCACCCACATTATAGCAATTTTATCTATACCACATTTCTCTAGTTTGCTTATCAGAATGTCATGTGAGACATATCCTTATTAAAATCAAGATATATCACCTCTACTGCTTCCCTTTGTGCACCGGATCAGTAACCTTGTCAAAGGAAATTACGTTGGTTTGGTATGATTGTTTTTGACAAATCCATGTTGCCTGTTTCTTATAACCCTTTTATCCCCTAGCTGCTCACAAATTGATTGCTTATCAAAGTAAGGCTGGCAGATCAATAATTCCTTGAGTCATTTTTGTTCCCCTTTTTAAAAAGTGGTACTAGGTTTGCCCTTCTCCAGCCCTCTGGGACTTCACCTGTCTGCTAGAGTTCTTAAAAATAATTGTTAATCATTCCAGTATTGCTTCTTCTACTTCCTTAAATGTCCTAGGATTAATTTCATCAAGTACTGCAGAATGGGGTACATCTACACTATGTAAATAGATTTTAGCATGTTCTTTCCCTATTTTGGCTTGCTTTCCTTTCCTCTTATTTTGATATTAATTGTGAGTATCTGTTCACTATTAACATTTTTTAGTAGGGACTGAAGCAAAATAGCTGAACACTTCAGCTTTCTTAATGTTATTAGTGCTTCTTTGCCAATAAGAAGAGTGCACTCTTTTCTTGATCTATCTTTTTCTCCTTATATATTATTCTGCTTTTACTCCTTCATTTCACCCAAATAATTTCATGAACACTTTTACACAAGTGCTTTTCACTTTCAGAGTCCCAACCAATTCCTCATTGTTGGTCAGAATCAAGTCTAGAATGGCTGTCTCCCTGGCTACTTCCTCCATTTTCTGTCAGTAGGTAACATAGTTCCTGAATTCGAAGATTTACTTGTGTAGGCCTGCCTCAGCCCCTAAGGAAATGCTGACTGGCCCAGCCCTTAGGCTTCACCACCTAAGCCAGCTATACTGATTGAAAGCTTTATTTGAATTGGGTTGGATGGTTCTCATCAGAGTTCACTCTGCTCTGTTTTTGTCCCTTGTGGCTTCAGCTGATACCTGTCTCTTGAGTTTACTCTAGCATTCTCTCCCATTGAAGAGTGTTCCCACCAGAGCTGAATCAGTGAATGGGAATTATTAATATATAATAGACAGACTTTGCCACAAGGTAAAAGCTCTTGTGCTTTTTCTCAGTTGAGTTGCTGCTACCCAATGGATTTTGAATTTCTGTACTGTAATAGTGATTCACACAGGTCACTGGAGACATTCTGGATAGAATGTTCATGGAAATTATGTTCCTTCTGTTCTTTTTTCCTATTTAACCTCTGGAGTATCTATCTATCTGCATTTCTGGGTAAATAACTTATACATATGAAACAGTTCTGTGAAAGTTGTTTTAGCTAGGAACAGAGAGCTCCTTTTCATCTAGAGCTTCAGGCCACTGGGCTCACATATAGATGGTGTCCTTTTATATGCAACAGATCCTGAAAAAAAATCTTCTCCTAAGAATATTTTTACCCTCTAATTACCAGAGGCGTAACGATAGATTTGAAATACTGCATTCTCACCACATGGACACATTTGAAAGCTCAAATTACTTCTATGGGGTTTTAAATAAATAAATAATGCTACACATTATTTGGGAATCAGCACATCTAGAAATATCATTGATTTCTATTTAAACAGCCCCAAAATAATCAACAGATATTTGTAATACTTCTGTCTCTGACAAGATTCCCACTTTAACAAAATACAGAATTACAGAGCAATAGTATGGAGAGAAATAAATAACTAGAGAGCTTTCCTACTGAGAGCTATGGCTATCAGAGTGTCCAGCAGCCAAGCAAAATATGATGAACCAGCCCCTTGAAGCTTCCAAACCAAATATTAGATCTGGTTAGATGAAAAAGGTTTCAATTTATTTTAAGATATGAGCTCCTTTCTTGTTGTTTTACTATCCAAGCTAGCCATGTATTTTATCTGCATTTCTGTGTAAATTGCTAGTTCAATTATGAGTTATGTTTAGCAATCTCATTTCCCCCTATATACTGGCAAGCCAGATAATCACTATTCACAGGGACCAAAAAAAAAAAAAAGAATCTGTACCTCTGATAAGGAAAAATAAGGCTCAGTACTGGACATTTAATCCTTGGCTACGTTTAGATTGCATCCCTTTTCCGTAAAAGAGATGCAAATTAGACGTATCGCAATTGCTAATGAAGCGGGGATTTAAATCTCCCCCGCTTCATTAGCATAAGAATGGCTGCCGCTTTTTTTCGGCACGGAGCTTTGCCGGAAAAAAGCGCCAGTCTAGACGCGGATCTTTCGGAGAATAAAGCCTTTTCTGAAAGATCCCTTATCCCTCCCAAAATTCTGCCTTTGTCAGAGGGGTAAGCATGTTAGTCTATAACTAAAAAAAAACTTTAAAAACAATTGGTAGTCCTGCAGCACCTCGGAGTTTGTCTAGACTACATGGCTCCATCGACGGAGCCATGTAGATGAGTTTACTACACATAGGAAAATGAAGCGGCGATTTAAATAACCGCTTCATTCACATAAAAATGTCATTAGGGTGGGGTATGTAGTGGCTCATCCAATTCAGGTCTTCATTCAGACCTTGATTCCAGGTGTCAAATTTGTAAATGAAACCAAGTTCTTCAGCTTCTCTCTCAAGTTTGTTTTTTAAATTGTTTTGAAATAATATAGTCACTTTTGGACCCATTAATGAGCACCCAGGCAAGATAAAATATTCCCCAACAGGTTTCTGTGTGTTACCATTTCAAATATCTGATTTGTGTCGATTAATCCTTTGTTGTAGAGACTTTTGGCCAATATACATGCCTCTTATTCAGCCTGGTCCTGATGCATTCAGATCAAAAGGAATCTTTCTGCTGAAATCAGTGAACACTGGATCAGTTGCTTGGAGTTCTGCTCCTGTAGGTGAGAGCATCTGGCATGTTGGGGGGGGGCACCTGTAATTCTGGGAGGAGGCAAAGCTCTGGGGGAGACCACAGTGGTGGGACTGATGAGGGTTCCCACCCCCAGCCCCAGTGAGGTACTGAGGTCAAGTGCCAGGAGGGAAAGATTTGGGGTAGGGACACCACTTACCTAGGCTGAAGGCCAGCAAGATGGTGAGCTCTGTCACCAGCTGGCCACTCCCTTCCTGGCGTGGTTGCTCTCAGTGGTCACTCTGCCATACAGCTGTCTCCCATGATCAGTTCTCCAAGTGAGCAATATTGTGTCCCTCTGATCAGCCCCTTCCCTTTCCATGTTATGGAAAACAATTGAATTCCAGGAACATACCATTTTCCTGCCACAACCAAACCCTGACTTTGCTTTAAGTTAGGATAAGAAGAAACTGCATACGAAATGTGGTGGTCCTAGCTGTTCCCATTTAGGAGGAATTCTTGAACAGACTTGCAGACAGATGGACACACAGACAGAAAGATACCTCTAAAATATATAGAGAGAGATTTTAGAAACTTCACAATACATGCACTGTGATTATATCAAATCCGAACTTAAAAGAACCATATAGGCCGCATAAGTGGCCATGGCAGAACAGGAGCACAATGTTATAAATGAAGCCATCAAAGGCAATAAAACACTGTAGGTTTGCTCTTACTCATGGGCTACGTCTACACTGGCATGATTTTCTGGAAATGCTTTTAACAGAAAAGTTTTCCATTAAAAACATTTTCGGAAAAGCGCGTCTAGATTGGCAGGACGCTTTTCCACAAAAGCACTTTCTAATTAAACTTCAATTGTGGTATTGAAATTAAAAGGAAATTGCAAATATAGACTCACAAATGTTGATTGCTTATAAAACATTGTGCAGATTTCACTGTAAATTCATTATCAAGTCACCCAACATAACAGCAGCTTTCACAAAGGTGTGTGAGAGTCCTTTTCAGCATACATATCAGGTTCAAGAGACCCATTTAAAACTGCTAAGTGCTTTTTCAGACTATGGGGTATGTGCACCATGTAAAAGTGATGGCACTCGAAGCCCTTTGCATCTAAAAATAGTGGCTGTCTAACTTATGCTAGTAAAATCCACAATAACTGTCAGTCATTTCAACCCTCATCTTGTCTTATCAGACCTCTGGCTTCTAGGCTAGAATATTCCAATTTGCCTCCAACTGAAAAGTGCTAGCTGAGATTTAGAAACTTGGAATCTGTGATCCCTTTTCGGCCCGGTTTTGAATTAATTAAACCCAAGCTGAAGTAATCCAACAGGCCTAGGGCTGGCGATCAGCTCTTCAGCAGCACTTTGCTAACTTCACCGACTCCAAATGCATTAATAGAGTTTAAGGCCAGGAGGGACCATTAGCTGGGGCCATTGGCCAGAGACAGCATCTTACGCTTTTCAGATATGTCACCTCAAGATGCCACAAGATGTTCTCCTAAATGTTGTTCTCTGGATGACTTGTTACATGGGTGCATAAAGTCTGTTCTAATGTTGGACTTTTGGCCTGTCAAGGCTTTTGAGAGAAACAGACCAAATGATGAACAATACGATTGCGATGACCAATTATTTGGGTAAGCAAAGAAACAAGAGCAATAGCCCAAATAAAGGAGTAAGTGTTTGCAAAAAAATCTATTTTTAGAAACCTATTTTTAATTTGAAAATTTACATATTTTAACCACTGTGGATTATAAACTGATTTTAACTAAATAAGCCATTTTAGAAAATGACATTTTAGCTGACAATGTTGGTGATGAATTCAGTTGCTGATAGTATAATTATACTTAGTCATGGATTCTCCTGTATATTTTCAAGGACCATGGGATTTCTGTGTATTGTAACTACAGTGGTATGAGACATCATGTTGTATAGGCTACATGTGCAGTTTTTAAAATAAAAAAAAGTATTTCAGGTAATGTTTTTATGATGAAATTGAATTTGACATGATAGGAAGAGTATAGGGGCACGTCTACACAGCAGGGCTAAAGCCGAAATAAGCTACACAACTTCAGCTATGTCAATTGTGTAGCTTAAGTTGAAATAGCTTAATTCTTTTGGTGCTGTCTATACAGCAGGAAGTCTGAGAAAGAGCAGTCTTCCTCCAACTTCCCTTGCTCCTCAGACAGTGTGGGTTACAGAAATTGAAGTAAGAAGTCCTCCAGCGTGACATTATTTTGACATTATGTTGAAATAACTGCTTGTAGTGTAGATGCAGACTATGTTGTTTCATAATAACATCAGTTCTTGTGAAATAATGCTGCTGTGTAGACATAGCTTAGGTGAGGTAATATCTTTCATTAGTCCAACTTTTGTTGGTGAAAAGAGCAAGTTACATGGAGCTTATCTTCATATCTTGATGAGAGCCCTATGTAGCTCAGAAACTTGTCTCTTTCTCCAACAAAAGTTGGTCCAATAAAATATATTGCCTTCTATAACAAGAATACTCACATCCTGGTGCTTCCTACAGCAATCTTTATCCTGCTGCTGGGGCCTTCCTTCAAATTGCAGACCTTGCTTTGTGGTGCTCAGTATGGGAAATGGACTGCTGCTCACATACCCCAATATAGACTAAGTGACCATGTGACTTCTTTCCTGCGGCAAAAATGGATAAACATTTTGCAATTAGACTAGTGTGAATGATTGATTTTTTTGGTTTCCTGGCCAAACCAACTCCCTCACACACACACACAAAAATCAACCTAAAGAAAAAATGGTTCTAGAAAACTGGAACAAGAAACCTTTTTCCCATTCAATTTCAGTAGAACAAAACATTGTATATGACCAAGCCTAAAATTTTTTATTTAGTTTTGACGGCATTTAAGCTACTTTTTATTATTATTAAAACCCAAGAAATTTGGAAACACCATTCACAAAGTTACTGGAGAAGATGTAACTCTATTGTGCTCTGGTTAGAACATTCACCTGGGATACAGGATCACGTGCTGCAATTCCCCACTCTACCTGATTCAAAGAAGAGACCTGAAATGTAGATTTCTTACATTCCAAGGCAATGCCCTAAACATTATGCTAAAGAGTATAAGGGGGAAGAATTCTTCTCTGGTAGTTTCGTGGATGATGTGTTGTCCCCTTGTGACTCTAGCTTCTCCAAAAATATAGGGGCTGAAATTATTCATGTCGAATATACAAATAGTTTTGATCAAAACCTGCATTTTGAGTGATTAAACTAGAGATCTGAAAGATTGTGTCCAACTCTATTTGCAATATATGCTTTATATTCCAGCCTTGAGGTTTTTTATACCGTATTTAACATGGGTGTTGATATTTTTAGAAAATTTTATTCACAGGAAATTAAGTGTTCAATAGAGTGGGTTCACAGAATAATGACAGATGGCGATGGACTAACTCCAGCATTTAATTACTGAAATGCCACCATCAAAAACTCTTCTTCATTCACTCTACTGGGGACTAACCAGTTTAAGCCTTCTTTCAGCTCATAATCACATAGGGATTGTCAATAACTTCCGTGGTAAAGAATGAAGCACATCCAACTAGTTCCTGAAAGGTGCTGAGCATTCCTATGAAGTGCTGAGCATCTTCAAATCCCATGGGCTTCATTTTGTTAGTATAGTAATGAGCCATTTTTGTCCTTGTTGAAAGATCAAATAAGTAGGATGCAGACAGACCGTATTTTATTGTATAATATTTAATGTATTTTTGAAAAAGCCAATCTGATTTTTTAAATCACTTTTTAAAAAACAATATAATTGCACACACAAATTTATACATAGAAATAAAGCTGAACTGTAATACAAAGAACCTGGAATTTTAAAAAACAGCAACTTTAAAATAAAATAAAATTTCAGATTGGCCTGTTTAAGCTGAATACATTGAGCACTACAGTAGTAGCCTCATAACATTCAATAAACAAGATGTATAATACAATACAATACCTCTTGGTTTAAAATAACAGCTAAAGAGGGAAAAAATGGTAACTTTCATTCAAGTAGATTAGAAGCAGCCAAACATCTTGTATATGATTCTCTAATTAAGGCAATGAAAATGTGTTTAAAGAACTGTAATTTGAATTATAATATAGCAGCCTTCTATCAGAAATAATGTTACAATTAGGCAAGTCAAGTGAGTCCTTAATATCATTATTAGCATTTCTTGGCAATGCTAGGCTCCAGCAAATCTGGATCCTAATAATGTAAATATTAGGCTTCTGTTCTAAATATAGAATTCCACAGAGAACAACAGAGATATTTTCTTTCATTTTTTTAGCTGGTATTGAGGCTAATCTAGAATTTAACATCCTAAGAGATTTAATATTTTAGTAGTAATTGATCTACAAACAATATCCATAGTCCCAATGAATAAAATAGGTATTTCCCTGTAAATGTTGTTCTTCAAGATGTGATGCAGATATGTATTACACTTAGGTATGTGCATGTACAGTCCTGGAGAACGTTGCCTGGCACTATTGGGAGAGGCAGGGATTATTGGCCTGCAGTTATAGGCCCTCAGCCTCTGGTCCTATGTGTATGTTGTTGGCAGCGCTGCCATCCTTTCAGTTCTTTCTTGCTTAATGTTAGAAGTACAATCTCTGATATAGAAGATACAGGGTATGGGTTATGGAATATGCAGCTACATTGCAATTCAAAAAACACCATTAACAGGAAAGTAACTTTTTTTTTCTTCTTCAAGTAAATGCAGCCATGTATTTTGCTTAAATGACTTGCAAGAATCATTTGTGAGATGTAGGGCTTGGAGACTGTAGGACTTTGTGTGTAATCTGGACATAGTGCATAGTGCACAGTGGTTTGTAAATTCATGCACAGAGGACCAAGTGGCAGCCTTGCAAATGTTCAGTATAGGAATGTCCCTTAGAAATTCCATCAAAATGTTGCCTGGGCACTTATAGAATGAGCTTGCACTTTCTGAGGAGGCTTAGCCTGGGCTATTTCATATACTTTTGATTATATCTGTCATGATAATAGGAAGTTGTCCACTTGGAGTTCATCTGTTGCAGAGACAACTTGACTCTTCATTAAGGCTGCATATGAAACAAACAAGGTAAGGAAGGGAAAAGTTTGGGGCTAGTCAGATGAAAAACTAAATATCACCAAACATCCAATACATGAAGAAGCTGTTCCCCTAGAGGCAGTGTAGACTAGGGAAGAAAACTGGCAAATATGTAACTTGGCTTAAGTGACACTGAGACACCACTTTGGATAAAATCTTAGCATGTGACTTCACGGTTACTATGTCTTTAAAAAATTGAATGATGTTGGCTCTGTCATCAAAGCCTGCAATTCACTCACCCTCTTTGCAGATAGTAATGCTGTTTCAGACATTAAATATTATGCAATAAAATATTTTGTCTTCATCCTACTTAAATAAATCTTTTATCAAGTGAAAAATTGGATCATTACTAGACTCACAAAGTGAAGTCCATGGAATTTGAAGATGCTCAGCACTGTACAGGAGTGCTCAGCAACTTGATGGAACTAGAAGGATGTGCTTCATCCTTTACCACCTCTTCTTTCTGCGTAAGTGGTCTCTAATAGACCCTTACCATGTCATCACCTTTGGGTTTTTATCCCCTTTATCCTTACCAAGAGACCCTCAACAAGACTGTCTCCTATGTCCACCTCAGCCTTAGACCAAGTATATACTTGGAAGAGTTGCCTCAAACTCGGGAATGGCCCTGATTCATTTTATGGACCTCTTCCTCACTGTCCCAGACAAGGATGAATGACCCTCTCTTTCTCTTGTGGGGAAATGCCAGAACTCAACATGGAGCAAAGCTTCCCTTGCCAGATCTAAAGGCAATCACCAATCAGACTTCATGGTCCACTCTACGCAGATGCTGTTTCAGTGCAAATCTTTTGCTACCTGAATCTCCTTTGTGAATGACTTTCACCTGGTGCACTGCTCTTTAATGTGTCACTCATTGAGGGCATGTCTACACTACAGAATTTTGTTAGAAAAATGGCCATTTTTCTGAAAAAACTTCAATTACATCCACACTGCAATCACGTTCTTTCCAAAAAAAAATCTAAAGAACAGAGGGGGTTTTCCAACATTGGTAAACCTCTTTCTATGAAGAAGAAGCCTTTTTCTGAAACAACTTTCACAAAAAGGTGTGTGTGGACAGGGAAGAGGGAGTTATTTCGAAAGAAGAGGAAAGAGGGAAAAAAATAGGTGTTCTGGTAGCTACTCCATCCATAGCAAGCACAGCTTAAATGTGAGATAGCATCCATTCAGCTTTTGCAATGTGGACGTTCTCTTTCGGAAGAAGTTTTTTCGGAAGATCTCTTCCGGAAAAGCTTTTTGTGAAAGAAGCCTGCAGTCTAGACATAGCCCAAGACTCAACCACCATGTGTGGGGATCACTCTGAGGAATGTGTCTCCCACATGACAGAAAATGCTTGTGTCACGCCAACAGGTCGAATCAAACCTGGGATCTCTGGAGCGTAGTACATGTTCCTCTACTGCCTGAGCTAAGGCTGTAGAGCACATTCATTATTTTCTCTGTAAGTGGTCTCAGTGCCACTAGATGGGACAATACATCACACCCAGAAGGTGAGGGAGTTAGTAGCTACTGCTCTTACATGGCTAGGGCAGGAGTATTGGTAGGCAAAGTTCTGAGACTCCAGTGCACTGGAGATGCACTTACCGAAGTTGAATATACAGTGAATTTACTCAAAGAAGAGCTCTCCATTTGGACAATAAAGCCAACACTATTCCTCTCTTCCAGTCATCTCCTCTCCATGTGCAAACATGGAATATTATATGCAGAATTTTCACCATCATTTCCAACAAAACATTGATGCATATGATTTTAGGTAATTTAATAAATCTTATCTACTACATTCATAACAATAATTATTAAGTAAAAATATTTTTAATTGAAGATTATGGTTATTCAGGTGTATAGTCCTAGAGTTACACTACACTATCCTATGCTAGAAATTCATGCAAGCCTTACTTTATCAGATTTTAATATTTTACATGGTTTGAGTAGCTAGCAGCTGAATATTGATATCTGATTCCAGTTCCTGGAAGGCCCCAAAGTTGTAAATAAGTAAATAGCAAAAGGGGAGAGTGTTCAACAGAGCAGTTTTTTTAATTCTATGCCCTCTCAAATATTAAATCAACTTTTTAATAAGGTAAATTACACTGGAGTAATAAATCAAAGGGTATTACTTATTAAAATGTAAATTGCTACTTTGCATGCAAAGTTTGCACAGTTAGCTAGCTGCCCAGTCATTGAGTGCTGCTTGGATACACACTGCATAAAGGAGGCTTTATGCTACCTTTCTAGTGGCTTGTTGTTCTAAAGAAGTCCTCATGCAGCACAAGCTATCCCTGTAGTGCACTACATCTGAACCAGGATTGGGCAATAATTTTTATAGAGGGGGCCACTTCACCAAAGTTGGTAGGGGCCACAGGCTGGCCCCAGAAGGGGCGGAGCCTCTGGTGAAAGGGGAAGGGCCTCAGGCAGAAGGGACGATTCCCTCTAGGCACCACATGCCATGGGAGTGGTGCTGACTTCATGCAGGTCTCCCTGCCCCGCTCTGCCAGGCGCACACCATGGCCAGAGGGAACCACCAGCCATTTTGAACAGCTGATGGTTCCCTCTGGTGCTGCATGCCTTTGGCAGTGGGGAGGAGAGTTTGCTTCCTCCCCTGACCAAAGGTCCAGATTGGCCTGGAGGCAGGGGAGCATATAGGGTCTCCCACTCCTGCCCTGCCAGGGCACACAATACCTAGAGGGAGCCACTAGCCGTTTTGAACAGCTTGTGGTTCCCTCTGGTGCCACTCTCCCCTGGCAGGGGGAGGAGACTTTGCATGCTCCCCTCCCCCTAGGTTTTGATTGGCCTGGGGACAGTGGCAGGGTGGGCTGTGAGCCAGATCAAATGGCTTGGTGGGCCAGATCCAGCCTCTAGGCCAGATTCGGTACACCCCTGATGTGGACTTTTCCCTGACATGCCCTGGACTCACCTTGTGCTGTGAGGGGCCAAAGAGCAGATGTAGTTAGTTGTAAAAAAATGAGTCCTCTGCTATTCCTCTAAAACAGTTTTAAACCCTCTGATGTCACTATAGTGCTAAAAGGGGGACTTAAGAAAAGCTGAGACCCTGCCCATTGCTTTTAAAAATATGAAAATAAAAAGGAGAGGCAGCTTCTATTTCTTCCAGAAATAGCTATCCCATGCTGAATCACCCTGTATCTAATCTATAATGGATAGCTTTCTACCACTGCAAAAGTAGAGCACGTACGGTACAATTCAGTCCTCTTAAGGATCAACCTCTCTGTTATAAACAGTGATGAGGAAGTGCTGATTTGTCATAAACCTTTTCCTTTGTCACTAGCGCTAAAACGATCCAAAAGTCTCAGTTGGAAATTCACAGATTGGGACAGTTCCCATGGATAATTATTGTGTTGCTTGCTATGAGACAACCAGATGTGAAAAGGGGAAAGGGTGACAAGGTCAGGCACGTGGCATTTATAAATGCAAGACAGCATCAGGGAGGAGTGATGAACTGTAGAGGCAAAGGTACAACTCATCATTAAGCAGCAAGGCGCTGCCTAATTGAAATTTGTGAGGCATAAAATGAGTCATGCTTCATGTCCTGGAATTCTGTGAAATCTTCTAAGGAAAAATCCTCTTTCAGAATGTGTACGAGAGCTAGCAGGGCATCTCTGAGTCAGAGAGCATTCAGCACGCAATGGCCTCAACATGCAAAGGATGTCAAGAAGCAGATTTCTCTTTTAAGCTCTCCCCAGTTGCAGCTGGGAAAAAAAAAGGCAAGAGTTTGACTGTAACAAGGGTTTTGGTTTATTTTTGCACTGTCTAGAGAGCTCATTTTCTCTAAGTACTGTTAAGTGTTATGGCTATACCCAACTTATGAAAGGGCATTGTAAATTACCTGTCAAGAATAACTCGAATGTGCCAACAGAGCAACCAATCTCCTCCTAGTTTATCTGTAGAGCTTTCTCATGGGGATGCTACTCAACTTACACTGCTATCTGATATTGGTCATTGGTGCATGCTGACCAGTAGAGGAAGATTTCCACCCATATAGTTAATGGCTACACTTCTGAGATGAGTCATGTTTTTCTGACTATAAAGACCCCAATCCTACAAACATTTATGCTTAAATTTATTCATTTGACTATTTACATTGAGTAAAATTATAAAAGTTGACACATGAATATCTGTAGGAACAAAGACCAAGTTCATTAGTAGAGGGTTTGGGGATTCTTTGAGATGTAAGGGACTTTAATAGAATTAATTTTATTTCTATAATAGCAACAAAATTGACAGTTTACCCATCCATGCTCTTTCTAGTGTTCTTAAACATTCACATTATAGAAGACAGTGTTGTACTTTCAGGAATGACAAAACCTTGATTTATATATTTGGCTATAACATCAACCCTATCTGTTCAGGACTCTGGTGTAGTTTAATTAGGCTACAACTTTATTACTTAATTCATCTGGGAATTATCTGCAATAATTCCTACAATCCAGCTCACAATTCCTTTGTCAAACATTTCCACTTCCTTGAGAAGAACCATTGCTAGCCCCCCAACTCTCCAAATCTCATCCAAGCTCATTGCTAGAATCCCACACATGCAACCCTCCCTCATCTCAGGGCTAAAAGACTTGGAAAAGATGGTTGTCTCCTTGCTGTACGAGATGTTAGGAACTTCAATCCCATTTCCCAGCTTCTTTAGGGAAAGCCTTCCCATAAGTCTCCTTCCAACTTCATTTTATTAGGCAACCAGATTCCCTATGTAACAAATACCTACAATGGACACCTGCCGACTGGAAAAGCAAAGAATTAGCTAGACAGCCTCCCCCTAATGCAGGTTCCTAGACAGTTCACAATGACTTAAATGAACTCCTCTGGCCAGCCCCTCTAAACATGAAGGCAGGAGGAAACCACAATCCTATTATTCTTGCTCTATTAGGCTACATCTAGACTGCAAGCCTCTTTCAAAAGTTTCTTTTGAAAAAGCCTCTTTTGAAAAAGAGCATCTAGATTGCAACCAGTACTTTTGAAAAAGCAAGCTGCTTTTTCGAAAGAGAGCACCCAGGCAATCTGGATGTTCTCTTTCGAAAAAGCACAGTTTGCATTCAATAGCACCTTTTTTTGAAAGAGCACTTTTGCAAAAAAGGCGTTATTCCTTGTAAACCAAGGTTTTCTGCAGTCGAAAAAACTTCCGCGTTCTTTCAATTTACTTTCGAAAGAACGCGGCAGCAGTCTAGATGCAGGGGAAGTTTTTTTTAAAAAAAGCCATTTTTTTCTAAAAAACCCTGTAGTCTAGACACACCCTTAAAGTCCTTCCAAGCCCTGACTTTGATGTTGTGAGGTTTGAGAAGTGCCACCAGCAGAGGGCAGATTACTACATAAAACTGGAGCTCAGAGGCCAGTGCTCCAATGTATTTGGGGAAGCAAAAGTTTCATTAGTAACTCCCCAGAGTTAATACATTTAAAAAGCAATGAATGATGCTATCTGTGTATTCTCACTGTGCATCCATTGACATCAAGTAGAAAACTTTTCTGTCAGTAGTCAATATAATGTAAAATGGCAAATATCCTTCCTTGACATTCTTCTTTTTTTTAATCCTCATGTACATTAAGTGTAGTTCCTTATGCCCCTTTTATTCAGAACACTTTCTACTCCTCTGCTTTCCAAAGAGTTCTTCTCTATTCTGATATCTGCCCTCCCAGCTATAAATCAGCAAGTTTTAAGCCTGGAAGCCTTTTCTTTGATGGTGGGCGGCTGCAAAATCTCTGCTCAGAGAGTACTACTACACTAAACCCCACATTGATGTCCATGAACTGGCCCCGGTGGTCAGGCCCGGCCAGCAGGATCATGGAGAAGTATCCCTTTCTGTTGATGTAGAGGGAGGCCCGGTGGTCCGGGGCATGAATGGGGATGTGCGTCCCGTTGATTGCCCCCGCACAGTTGGGGAAGCCCAGGGCGCCAAACCCTGGATGACCGCGTCCAGGTTGGTAAGGAGGATGACTCTGCAGAGCAGCACCCTGTTGATGGCCTTGACCACCTGCAGAGAGACACACAAAACAGAGGGTCACTGGGGTGCCCGGGTGGCTGGGAGTGTTTGTTCCCTGCCACTACCCAGCACCCCACTCCCAGGAGCAACCCTCACTGCAGTGGTCAGTAGTGTGGCTGGGACAGACTGAACCCTCCTGGGGAGGGCACTTATACCACCTCCCCCCACCCCACTGTTTTCCCTGGGGCAGTCCATGTCCTCCTTGCAGCTCCCCTCCTGACCCAGTGGCCAGTGAGTGCCATACCTGCACGAGCACTGCTCTGAGAGTGGATCTCCCCATGTCAAACTGGTCCCCCATGGATCAGCAGCTATCCAGTGTGAAGAGCTTCCAGAGGGAAATGGCCACCTGCTTGTGGAGGGGAATGGCGGGCCTCATGCATGTGTGCCGTCATCGCAGAGCAGGGGCGAGCCACTCGCAGAGTTCTAGAAATGTGTTCTTCTTCATCCTGAAGTTCTGGTTCCACTGTTGGTCTCCCCAGAGCTCCAGGACAATGTGGTCCCACCAGTCGCTGCTGGTGTCCAGACGCCAGATGCGGCAGGGCATGCTGGCGTCTGGGCGCTGCTCTTCCAGGGCCCTCAGGGGGGGCAGAGGGAGGGCCAGGGGGCTGGCCTGCAGCAGAAGGTGCCAGGCAGCCTCCAGCAGTTGCTGCCAGGCTTGCAGCAAGACATTCAACATGAGCACCAGAGTGCCTAGGGGCAGCTCTGGCTCCATGGTGCTGAGTGCTGTGGTGTCCCAAATGAGAGTGACCAAAGCAGATGGAGAGGAAAATGCTTTGCTGTCCCTCAGCGAGGTAGGCAAGCAAGTGGGAAAGCTGAGAACCAGCTGTCCAGGGGGGGTCCCTTTAAGCACGAGCCTCAGATAGCATCAGATAGCAGCCACACAAAGCAACTACTGACCTGATGCCCTGCTGGAACCAGTTTCAGCTGCCTTTAAATGCGATCCAGAGTCCAATCAGTGTGGATGTGCTATTTCAAAATAGCAAAATGCTATTTCAAATTAGATTTTGTATCTAGATGCGTTATTTCGAATGAGCTTAATTTGAATTAACTATTTCGAATTAAGTTAATTCGAAATAGCGCTGTAGTGTAGACATACCCTTATTATTGGAGCATAGAGATTCTATGGAACATTCTGGCTAATTTAGCTCATTTTTTACCTCCATCCATTTCCTCTTTTTCCTCTTCCACTTAACTTAGGAAAAGGTTCAAGGAAGGAAATACTTAGCACATAGAACATAAGAATGGACATATTGGGTCAGACCAAAGGTCTATCTAGCCCAGTATCCTGTCTGCCAACAGTGGCCAATACCAGGTGCCTCAGAGAGAGTGAATAGAACAGGGAATCTTCAAGCAATCCCTCTCCTGTCTCTCATTCCCAGCCTCTGACAGAGGCTAGGGACATTATTCCTACCCATCCTGGCTAATAGCCATCAATGGAGCTAAGCTCCATGAATGTATCTAGTTCTTTCTTGAACCCTGTTAAAGTCCCGGTATTCACAACCTCCTCTGACAAGGAGTTCCAAAGGCCCACTATGCACTATGTGAAGAAAAACTTCCTTTTGTTTGTTTTTAACCTCCTGCCCATTAATTTCATTTGGTGACCCCTAGTTCTTATTTACTTGGGTCTGTTAGGGACCATGGGGTGAGTCACAACTCACAGGGCCTGATGGGAGGAGAGTGAAAGATGATGAAAGGCAAATGGTTTTCATCTGACACTATATATCTCCAGGATTCATACGTCAGTTAGATACATCAGAGATTACAGAATACAGATTATTTATGACTTTGAACTCTGTTGACAAGATGAACCATTACTAAATGAACCTTCAAGTTTAATGGCGTGTCCATCAAAGAGTAAAATGTGACATTTTATTTTCTGTGCTAAAATTCAAATGCATTATGCGAAAAGGGCATGAAGTGACCCTCCTAAAATGCCTGAGATGAAAGAGGGAGACTATCCAATTTCTCTGAGGCTAAATTAATTCTGAGTGGTCCTGTAGTTCTATAACAGCAAAGATGAACTGTCACAGAGGTTAATCTGACTACTGTGCTTCTTTCCTGGGTATTGCGCATCCGTAGGGAGAAATTATAAAGGTCAAAGTACATGTTTTAAAATACTTTTTTTCCAAAAAGACAGAATAGTTCACTTTAATGAAGTATAATAAAGAAAAATATCACTCCCCCATCATTGACATGATCTGAGAATAAGTGATAAAATATTCATTACAGAAAGGTAACTCAAAAAGCCTTATGCAACAATATCCACTGCATGTCTCTCAGGTAAACAAATGTTGAGAACTTTAATGTTTCTATTAAATAGTGGCTTTGCCCAGCTGCAGATTGTCAATAAGTCTGGCAATAATTATACTCTCCCCCTTAGAAAGAAACTAATTTACAGGTTTCTAGCAAGGCAGCAATAATGAAGCCCAGGGATTGGAGTAACCATCAAAGTTCATCACAGTTTGCAGTTGTCCTGTGATACCCTCAAAAGAATTAGACTTGCATCCTGCAAACAGCTCCTCAGCAGTTTTTCACCCCCACAGACAACAAACTGGATTATGTGGCTTGCCCAGTGAAAGCAAGGTGCCTATTTTATCAGAAACAAAAACAATTAAGAGTTAATCTATTTCTCAAAGTCAATTCCTGCCATTAATGATATGTGATATTTTGAAACACAAAGAGATACCATAATTTTACAACAATAAGCACCTAGTGTTCCATTATTTCCTTAGTAAAGAATATAAAAACAAATGGACACATCAAGGCTTTACTTCTATTCAGTTTTCAGCATTTCAGTTTATTGGTTCAGCAAATCTGGCCTGTGTAGTCTCAGAAACAACATGTATACATATTGAACCATTAGCTTATAGATCACATTCAATCCTAATATCATGTGACTAAATCATGCCTCTCTGTATCAGAAATATCCAATACATATCCAAAGGAGGATTACCCCCACTCAGTGTTTGGAAAAGATAGCCAGCCTTTGTACTGACATCTTACTCCATGGATTACACCACGGCAAGTCATTACAATAGAAAAGCTTCCAGAGGAGGGTGAATTGAGAATTATGAAAGTCTGGGGAGCTGTTTTGTTTTATCTATCATTTTTTATTTTTCTTTTGGAGAGCATAGAAGACAAAAATCTTAAGGAGGATTTGAATGATGGATGATGGCATGCCAAAAGGGCATTGGGAGAGAATTCAATTCTAAGGCATTGATATGAGATAAATGGATGGGAAAGTATACAAATGGAACATATTGCTTGTATTACTGCAGATAAAGAGAGGAGAGGTGGTGATAGATGACTCTCATATACTTGCTCACATTGTGGGTATGTCTAGACTACATGCCTCTGCTGGCAGAGGCATATAAATTAGACTACCCAACATGGTCAATGAAGCGGGGATTTAAATATCCCCCCGCTTCATTAAAATAAAAATGGCTGCCACGCTGTGCCGGCTCAGCTCATCGTCGGCACAACGCGGCAGTCAAGACGCAGATCAGTCGGCAAGGAAAGCCTTTGCCGACCAATCCTGTAAACCTCGTTTCACGAGACATAAGGGATCGGTCAGCAAAGGCTTTCCTCGCCGACCAATCCGCATCTTGACTGCCGCGTTGTGCCGACGATCAGCTGAGCAGTCACAGCTGGCAGAGGCATGTAGTCTAGACATACCCTATTAGTTCAATTGATTTAAATTCGACTGCTCATCACAGAAGGGGCTGCAGGATCAGCTTGTTCATCGAATTCCACTTCAACTGTGGGAAGAATGAGGGAAAGAAAAAAATTCATGCCTATTCATTCTTACTAGTTTTATTTTCTAAGTATATATTTGCACCATGCCTGTAAACTCTTGTTCTGGGGTATTCCAAAACCCGAATTTGATCATATATGAACATTATCTAAATTTGAAGATGTTTTAGAACTATATATCTCATTGAATTGATTTTGGTGCTGGTTGTGGGGAGTAGTGTTTATTCTGTTACTTCCTTTTGGGCCAAGAACTAAAATAATTCAATGTGTAAAAATAAATAGTAAATCTCCCCTTCAAGTAGTACAGAACACAAAACAATTTAGGAATAAAAACCCTTTCTCTCACAACTGAAAAAGGGCTATTGCCATTAAATGAGATTCAAACCAAGAATTATTTTGTTCTACCGATGCTCCCTTTGCATTCCACAAGAGTTGAAATTTGACAAACCTTGTATTACATTATGATGCCCAGAAATAGAGGTAGATTTATTGCTAGATTTAGCTGATAAACACCCTGTAAAATTATGGTAGGAAATGAACCATGGTCAAGAAATATGCCACTTAATATTGAGAAAGCATCCTTCATACCACTGTGAGAACCCTAGGTGGCACAAAAGATTTAATACTACTACAGTAGGAATTGACAGATAATCAGATAAAATCTGATGTACATCTTAAATGAATATTTCATTCATTTAAGGACAATATATTCTCCGGGAAAAAAATATAAGTATTTAAAATAGTTTCAAGTTTGTTCTTAGAGCAGATAGATCTGGCAGTACCAAAGAAAAGGGGGTGGAGGGAGAAAGAGACACACAGAGGACCTAATGCTGAAATATAGGATTGTTCTTTAAAAGCACAGTTTCATTTTCTCAGCATGAAAAGCCATTGATGCCAAAGCACTGTGCATATAAGAGTCACATGTTGACTATAAAGGGATGTGGATGTACAGATAAGCAAACTGACCATCTCAGGGACCATCAGATATTTGAGATTCCACTGATTATATTATGGGAACAGAAACACTCTTGCAATGTATTCATACCAAAAATATGACAACCCTTGACCTGTGTTTTTTTGTCATATGGAATCTCTTCTGTAGACATTGTTCAGAAATAAATCAATCTTAGGAAAAAGTGTTTTCAGAGAATTCCTCAGACTGGAATGATCAAAAGGCACTTAACTAGCATACAGCTCGGAAAAAAAAGAAAATAATTGATTGTGCCCCTCATGACATCAAGTAAATTCACTATCCTGAATTTCAGTGGAACAGATTTCCTTCTTACAATGTTTGAGTTCATGGTCTGAACTCTGCATTATGAAAAGTAACTTTGTGAAAAGTCACACGAATAGCAAAATGTCATTTTAAAGACCATAAATTATTATTCTAAACATTACCAAGATACTCACCAAGATGAATCAGGCATAGATTTTTTGCAGTGGTAATGTTATAGAATAGAAGCAAGTAAAATGAGATCTCCGGAGATGCATAATTCCATAGAACCCTACTCCTGGAGTTACATTTTTAGTGAGAGACTGGCAGAGAACATTACTTTCTGAAAATTGCTAAATTGGCTATATGGTGAAACTACTACTATTCTACCGATACACTCTACTGTACTTCACAGGGGAGCTTTCACCTATTTATAGGATTCAGAGAAAGAACTGTATTTTTTGTGTATAGAGATCTTTGCCCGCAGCAGCAAAGTATATAGAATGAAAAATTTCTGAGCTAAATTCAGAGCTCCCATGTTTGAAGGCACCTTCCATTGATTTCATCTACATCTGAAAGTAGAATTTAGCTCACTAATGTTAAAGTGTGCTTAAAGCTGTTAGGTTTTATGTCCCTCATTGCAAAAGCTATGGCTTACTCTATATCTGTATTACTATTTCACTCGAATCATGTAGATTTCTATATATTTTAAATAGAAGTTCCAAGTTTTGAACATGGGTTTCTAAAGCTAGCACCTAAGTCTACATTTTAGCCAATTAAATGCTATTTTGAAATTTAAAATTGGCATATGGATGCATTAATATGGATATAGGGGATTGACTTTAGACATTGAAGTTTGGAAATTAGGTTCATGGGGATTTTTTTTTTTTTTTTTTTTTTGTAATTGATTCAATTTTCACTTCAGGTATTTGTGTGAATAAATATAATTGGACCATATCTTCCGCTGATGCAAACAGGTGTGGCACCACTCAGGTCAATGGAGCCATACCCATTCAGACCAGCTACAAGTCTGACCTGTTATGGTATTATTGAAGTGATCCATAAAAGAAACTGATTGAGTGAAATTCACTTCGCGGTGCTAAAACCTCAGCTTTGTATGGTGGCAAGGATAGAACTCACCGCCAAATGACCCACAGGCTTTGGAGACGCAACTCATCCATTGCTTCAGATCATGGATTAACATGGTCTCTGCTATCAGGAGGAGACTAATTCTGATAATGCAAAAGTAAAGTATGCATCTGACATAGAAGGTAGTGTGTGCAAATATTAATAAGCGTTATGTGTACTGTTTTAATTGTTGTGCATAAAAGGTAGCATTAAAACTAGTTGCTAATCTTATGCCTGAGATATTAATTATACTCTGATAGGTTTTTTTCCATCCATAGCTTATGATTAAGGTGAAGGCTGGTCCTCATGAAACTTCGAAATATTTTCTCAAATTTCATCAAATATTGAATTTCTATGAGACAAAAGGGGAAACAATCCCCCTGTAAAATTAATAAATTCCCCCCATTGTTCTGCCAGCAATAGTGAAACTGCGAGACTGTAACATGCAATTTATCTCACACAGCAAAATTGAGCAGTGAATCGTGGCATTGCGGATGCTAATGACATGGTAGCTATATGTATAACATAAAGAACTATAAAGAAAATAATAAGCAAGTGTCAGGAGTGCAGCATGCCCTGATTTTTTTTCCACATATCATTGAGTAACAGATGAGCAAGTACTGTCTCTCTTATGCTTCAAAAACAACAATTCATCAGGAGTGGGTTCTTGAATGTTGTAACCTTATAAACGGTGTTAAACTTCCAGATGGGAAGAGGGCAGGCTTACTCTTCACTGCTCTGGTAGATTTCTGCCTCCTTACTCTTGCTAATCTCATTGGCATCAGTGGATACTAGAGTTGATGGCGTTTGGAGAGTGCCGTAAAACATCTTCAAGATAAAGCGCACAATATCACTCAGCTCTAGGTGCTGGGTTGTGGGCTCATTTTCAATATTGTACGTTGTTACAGTACAGCTATTATTCAGTTGTTTACAGCTGAAAATGATGGTTTCCTCTTCTAACTCAATGTTTTCTTGGGCATCAGACTTGATTTGGATATTGGTCTTGGCATGCCAAGTGTTGTTATTGGGATCCACTTTCACAGAGATGCCAGTCCAAGTCTTGTTTTTCACAGAGATCTGCATGTTCTTTGTTAGGGAAAAAAGATGCATTGAAGTTAAAACTAGCATGCTCAGGTCTGAGTTGAGAACAGTGGCTCAAATGCCAGAATATTGATTGTAATGGCCTGGGAGAAGATTGTTTATTCTAGTTGTTCAATAGTCAGTATTCACTTACATTTTGCAAAGTATCAGAAATACTACAGCTATTTTCTATTCTAAGCGAAAAGGAAAAACATGATTTCTATGAATCTCAGATTCTATTCTGTGATAAGTATGGGTACAGATATTTAATAGCAATTATTCTCCAATGCTATTAACCCCACACAAAAAGGTATCTGAACAGTCAACATCTTATTTGTCTTCTGTTTATTATTACTATTGTGGTTGTGCTTTAGGCAGCCAATTCAGGATCAGGACTACACTGTACTAGGTATGGTGCAAACAAGTAAGTGCTAGAAAGTGCTCCATAGACAATCTAATCTAAGACAAAACATTGTAAGTAAACACAAACTTTGTAGATTTTCACCTACTTCTCTGTGGTATATGCAGTCAGTTTCTTTCTACTCTACTTTTAGAGGTCTAAATTTAGTGGCTCATCTTAGATGGAAAAAAGTCCTATTAGCCTATAAAATACAAATCACTTACCAATATAGAACTATTTCTTGTTTTCTAAGTATATTGTGCAATTTTAAGTGCCTCAGGAACTAGTGCTTTCATTAGTTTCTTACAAGAATTATTTCACAGATTAACAGTTCTCACTAGAAGGATTCTTTTTCCTCTGATATTTAGCCCAACTGCTCAAAAATAATTGTTGATATGTAAGAAATAGCAACTGAGCCTAACATATTATTCGGGTTTGGGACATAGGCCATATTTTTTGTTTATTTTAGCACAATGGGGTCTTGATTCACAAATATGGATCCAAAGTGCTACCGCAATATAAATAAGATACAACAAGAAATTCACCTGAATCAGAAGATCCAACCACAATTAAACAACCTCTCACAGAAGAAGGTAAAACCCTTCCTAAGGTGAGTACTAATGAGACCTCAGGGGAAGTTCCTTCCCAACCCCACAGTTGGCAATCAGTAGACCCTGAGCCTGTGAGCAAGAACCACCCAGCCAATCCCTGTGATAGAATGCACAGTGACATTTCTGAAGCCTGGTTCACTCTGCACCCATTTCCTGGCCTGGTCATTTCTGTTGCTTTAGAAGAAGAGGACTAAATAAATAAAGACACCACACTATAATCTGAAAAGGAGTAAGAATGGCAGAATCTCACCTTATATTAACAGCAACTTCTATATAAATATAAGTAATAGACTTCAGCATTATTCTTTCCTGTATTAAAAGTGAAGGGGTACTCCAAAGCAAGTTGTTCATGTCTGCCACCACCTCACATATTCCAAAGAAAGAGGGCTATAATATCAATTAAGTTCTCCAAAAGTGATTTCTTAGCTTCAAATTGCCTTCATGTCTGCATTCATAATGTTATGAATAGGAATAACTCCCACTCCTACGCTCAGGGTATGTCTACACTACCACCCTAGTTTGAACTAGGGTGGTAATGTAGGCAACCAGAGTTGCAAATGAAGCCCGGGATTTGAATTTCCCGGGCTTCATTTGCATAAAGCCGGGCGCCGCCATTTTTAAATGTCCGCTAGTGCGGACTCCGTGCCGTGCGGCTACACGTGGCACGGACTAGGTAGTTCGGACTACGCTTCACGAGGAGTAACGGTAGTTCAGACTAGGAAGCCTAGTCCGAACTACCTAGTCCGTGCCGCATATAGCCGCACGGCACGGAGTCCACACTAGCGGATATTTAAAAATGGCGGCGCCCGGCTTTATGCAAATGAAGCCCGGGAAATTCAAATCCCGGGCTTCATTTGCAACTCCGGTTGCCTACATTACCACCCTAGTTCAAACTAGGGTGGTAGTGTAGACATACCCTCAGAGACTACATCTACACTGCAGGATTCTTGCGCAAGAAGCTTTTTGCAGAAGAGATATTCTGCAAAAACTTCTTGCACAAGAGCGTGTCCACACTGCTAAAGCGCATTGGAAAAATGATGCGCTTTTGCACAAGAGAGCATTCAGACTGCATGGACGCTGTCTCACAGGAAAGCTCTGATTGCCATTCACAGAATGGTCACCAGAGCACCTGTGCTTCTTTTGATAGGCTGTTTTCGCACAAAAAAACTCTGTTTCCAATCCATAGACAAGGAGCTCTTGAGCTCTTGCTCAAAAAGGAGTCATTCCTCATAGAAGGAGGAATACCTATACCACAAAAACCCCTCTGTTCTGTTGATTCACTGTACATTTTCTTGCACAAAAAATCACTTGAAGTGTGGACACTCAATGGATTTTTGCCCCAAAACTCTGCAGTGTAGCCATAACCTCAGAGCTGGGAAGGATTAAGACAATTCTTTCTTGAATTCTGTGAAACACTGGTAAGATTTTACACAGACAATAAGGCTACGTCTACACTGGCCCCTTTTCCGGAAGGGGCATGTAAATTTCACGAGTCGTCTTAGGGAAATCCGCGGGGGATTTAAATATCCCCCGCGGCATTTAAATAAAAATGTCCGCCGCTTTTTTCCGGCTTTTAAAAAAGCCGGAAAAGAGCGTCTAGACTGGCCCCGATCCTCCGGAAAAAGTGCCCTTTTCCGGAGGCTCTTATTCTTACTTTGAAGTAAGAATAAGAGCCTCCGGAAAAGGGCACTTTTTCCGGAGGATCGGGGCCAGTCTAGACGCTCTTTTCCGGCTTTTTTAAAAGCCGGAAAAAAGCGGCGGACATTTTTATTTAAATGCCGCGGGGGATATTTAAATCCCCCGCGGATTTCCCTAAGACGACTCGTGAAATTTACATGCCCCTTCCGGAAAAGGGGCCAGTGTAGACGTACAGAAGAGAAAATGGAGCCCTTGAGTCATCAGTTAGCAGTATTTCTAAATGAACAATGAACACAGCCACCCATTCACACATTAACTCATTCTGATAGGCAGAACAGACAAACTGAGTCTTGTACTCTAAATTATGCCTGGAATAAGAAAATGCCAATACCAACCACACTGTAGTTTGGAGCGATCTCCTTGGCCAGTTTGGCAAGTAGCTCAGCCTTGTCAAATTCGATTACTAGGTGGATTGTTTCTGGTTTGGTGACTGGACTGGGTTTGACAAATTCAGTCACCATTGCTGCTTTTTCAAACACGGTGACCATCTTGGTTTCACCAAGCGTAAGAGTTAGCCTTGTACTGAAAAGCAGGATGCAAAACATTACAATCAAGCCAAAAATGAGGATCAGCCCAGCCAAAAAGGCAAACAGCAGAGACAGGAGAGTATTTATGATGTTCATGATTGTTGAATGTTCTGATGAAGTAAAAATAGCCAAATGCCCTTTAAAGAGCACCACGACAGAGTGCCATCATCTCATTGACCTCCCTAAGTTCTAGCCAGATCCATCTGTGCTGAGACCAAGCCTGGTCTAGTATCAGGAAAAGGCTACTACATCACAATGGGTAACATGCGCACAGTTGCAATTCACAAAGGGTCCTTCAGCAGCATTGCCTCCTTCCTGAAGGACCTTGACATTGGCAAGTGCATTTTTAAGTCCTTCTTTTTTTTCCCCTTTTACTTAAAGGCACCATTACAGCATTGTCACAAATCCCTCTTAAGAAGGCAAAACATGAAGTAATTCCTCCACCCTGACAGCTGGTTTCCTAACCACTGGAGACACTTATTTAGTAGCTGATTCAATAGTCTAAAACATTAAAGAGAAGAATAGGCTCCTATTTTTTTTCCTTCTTGTTGACAATGCATTTTTAAGCTCTCAAAATAGTTTTAAAAATCCAATTCAGTTGCTTGGGTACTTACATATCCCATCATACACAAACCCATACTTTTTAAAAAAAATCAAGGAAACAAAAAGATAAAGACATGATGCATCTAACACTTCTCTCTCAATAAACAAACATGATGAGCCAAATGTAAATCAGGGTAGCTTCATTGCTGATTCTCACCAGGTAAGGATCCAGCCTGTTATTCTTATAAAGAAATACCTATTTCATTACAACAACTAAGTCCTCAACTTTAACTGTTACTGTTGTCTTGATTTTGGGACCCCATTTCTAAGAGACACCCTTAGATGTGATATATTTTCAAATATTATTTGAACAGAACTACAATGGTATCTTGAGTTCCCAATCAAGATCAAAGCTAATTGCTGATAGAACATATTCATAAAATACATATTTTCTGTTTCTTGAGAATAATGTTGTATGTATAGTCTGACAAAAAAACTGTGTAACATTATTGCTTTATGATAAAATCATGTACATCTGTGTACTTGCTTTAAAAGCTGATCAATACAGGTAATCAATGTGAATATCATTGAGAATTGGTAGCTGCCAGAGAGTTAAGATTAAAAGATAGAATTACTTTATATGCACTTTCCATACCTAGCTACCACAATGCCATATATTGTATTTTACCATTTGATTTATAATTATGGATTGACTTTTGCAGGTATAAAAAAGGAATACCTTTGAAGGCACCAAAGTAAATGAAACTGATGTTGGCAGAAGCAAAATTGGATTGTAAGTCCATTGGGAGTGGCTATTAAAATGGGTGAATAACCAATTTTTGGTTCACTGACATTTCTAACGAGTATTTTTAATTCATTTCTGGTAAGACAAAAAATGAAAACAAGCTTGGGTGGATTGAAAAAAGTAAAAAGTCAGGTTGAACTCAATGTTTTGGTTTTATTTTGGCCATTTAAAACACATTATAGATTTTTAAAATAAAAGTAAAGGAAATTGAGGTAAAAATCACTTCTAACCAAAAATTGAAACATTTGACATTTAAAAAAAGACATTTCAGTTTTTAGAATTATGTTCTTAAAATGAACAATGTGGCACAATTGGAATTCTCAAATATTTCAGAAGCACAGAATCTACATTTTTTTCTCCAAAAAAGTTTCATCTTATAGAATCATAGAACACTAGAATTGGAAGGGTCCTCAAGAGGTCCTCAAGTCAAGGCTCTTACCCTCATGGCAGGACCAAGCACTATTTAGAACATCCCTGATAGATGTCTATCTAACCTGCTCTCAAATACCTCCAGAGATGGAGATTTTACAACCTCCCTAGGCAATTTATTTCAGTGTTTAACCACCTTGATAGTTAGGAAGTTTTTCCTAATATCCAACTTAAACTTCCCTTGTTGCAATTTAAGCCCATTGCTTCTTGTCCTATCATCAGAGGTAAAGGAGAACAATTTTTCCCCTCCTCCTTGTAACACCCTTTTAGATACCTGAAATTTGCTAGCATGTCCCCCTTTTAGTCTTCTCTTTTCTAAACTAAACACATCCAGTTCTTTCAGTCTTCCCTTACAGGTGACATTTTCTAGACCTTTAATCATTTTTATTGCACTTCTCTGCAATTTCTCCACATCTTTCTTGAAATGTGGTGCCCAGAACTGAACACAATATTCCAATATTGAGGCCTAATCTGCACAGATTAGAGAGGAAGAATGACTTCTCGCTTCTTTCTCACTACACTCCTGTTAATGCATCGTAGATTCATGTTTGGTGTTTTTGCAACAGTGTCACGCTGTTGACTCATATTTAGCTTGCGGTCCATTATGATCCCTATATTTCTTTCTGCAGTACTCCCTCCTAGACAGTTGCTTCCCATTCTGTATGTGTGAAATGGATTATTCCTTCCCAAGTGGAGTACTTTGGGTTTGTCCTAAAAAATTTCATCCTATTTACCTCAGACCATTTCTACAGTTTGTCCAGATCATTCTGAATTATGACCCTATTCTCCAAAGCACTTGCAACTCCTTCTAGCGTGGTATCATCTGCAAACTTAATAAACATACTCTTTGTTACAATATCTAAATTGTTGATGAAGATATTAAACAGAACCAGTTCCAAAATTGACATGTTAAACAAATCTCACACAATTCTTTAGCTGCTATTGAGGGATTTTCTCCATCCCACCAACCACAAATAAATTTAATTCTTTGGGAAGGCAGAAAAAAAAAGTTTGTTCTCACAAAGGTCTTTTGTTAATTCAGAAATTGTATAGAAAAGACCATATTTAATCAATAGAGGATTTTGTTGGAGGTGGATGGGAGAGAAGGCACATGAAGAAATTGATGAAAACTTAAAATATGAACATTTTTTAAAAATTCATAATTAAAATAGAAAGATGGAAAATATTTCTAATTTTCAAATATGAAAAAGTGACCATCTCCACTAATCTTGTTAGATATCACAGGATTGGAAATATATTTTGACATTTTGTCTGTTGTTCTGGATTCAGAGGGTAAAGCCTTGGTTCCAATAAAGTCAATTGCACAACTCCCTGGCTGTGTCTAGACTGGCAAGTTTTTCCGCAAAATCATCTGCTTTTGCGGAAAAACTTGCCAGCTGTCTACACTGGCCGCTTGAATTTCCGCAAAAGCACTGACGATCTCATGTAAGATTGTCAGTGCTTTTGCGGAAATACTATGCTGCTTCCGTTTGGGCAAAAGTCTTTTTCCAAAAAACTTTTGCGCAAAAGGCCCAGTGTAGACAGCAGAGATTTGTTTTCCGCAAAAAAGCCCCGATTGCGAAAATGGCAATCGGGGCTTTTTTTGCAGAAAAGCATGTCTAGATTGGCCACGGACGCTTGTCTGCAAAAAGTGCTTTTGCGGAAAAGCGTCCTGCCAATCTAGACGCGCTTTTCCGAAAATGTTTTTAATGGAAAACTTTTCTGTTAAAAGCATTTCCAGAAAATCATGCCAGTGTAGACGTAGCCCATGGGTAAGAGCAAACCTACAGTGTTTTATTGCCTTTGATGGCTTCATTTATAACATTGTGCTCCTGCTGAAGTCAGAGTGTTCTGCATGTTATTTGCACATTATTAACTTAACAAGAACTATGATCTAGTAATCACATCCATATAAATGGATCTTTGTGGCTTTGCATGGATATTCTACACATGCAGACTTGATTGTAGGATTTGGCCCTACACAGGTCACTTCAAAATCAAAATTAAATTCACAAAAATAAAGATGTGATAATTTATTCCTTTTGTAACTGTTCATTTCCTTAATCATTTCATTTTGAGCATTTGTCTGCCATCAACCATAACCATCTCTTTTTCTGGTGCTTTTCAGTCTATCAAGTATATAGCACACATTGTCACATTTTGTTGGGTTTGTGCTGTCATTTCTATATACCGTAGTTCTCAGGAGGTCATAAAGGGTATGTCTATACATCAGAGTTACTTTGGGAAACAGAGGTATCCTGAAATAGCTCCCCCGCATCGTCATATGTCACCCATTATTTCAAAATGATTTTCAAAATGAAGGGCGTGCTATTTCAGCATCCGGGTAACCCTCATTGCATGAGGGTTAAGGAATGTCTCGAAATAGCACTTTATTTCTAAATTTGGTTCTATGTAGACAACACCAAATTTCGAAATAGCGTATTTCAAAATAAACTCGAAATAAGTATGCAATTTACATAGTGCAAATTGCATACCTTATTTCAAATTTAGAGTGCAGTGTAGACATAGCCAAAGGGTTATTTAGTTTCTTTAGGAGCTTCAGGAGGTAGCTAAGTTAGTCTGTACAGGATAAACTTAAAAAAATTAATCTGGTAGCACTTTATAGACTAACAAAACATGTAGATGGTATCATGGGCTTTCGTGGGCACAGCCCACTTCTTCAGATGACCGGAGTTTTGAGTTTAGGATGTGCAGACCCAAAATAAATAGGGAAGAAGGGAGAGAGGAAAAAGGGAAAAAATGGAAGGGGCAGGAAACAAGGAGCAGTGGGTAGTACCCTTCCTCTCTAAGCTGTGTCCAGACTCAGGGGTTTTTTCGGGAAAAGTAGCCTTTTTTCGAAAAAACTTTACCTGCGTCTAGACTGCAGCCGCGTTCTTTCGAAATTAAATCGAAAGAACGCGGCTTTTCTTTCGACGGCGGTAAACCTCATTTCATGAGGAAGAACGCCTTCTTTCGAAAGTGCTTCTTTCGAAAGAAGGCGTTCTTGAATGTAAATAGGGCTTCTTCGAAAGAGAGCATCCAGACTCACTGGGTGCTTTCTTTCGAAAAAGCGGCTTGCTCTTTCGAAAGTTCCGCGTGCAGTCTAGATGCTCTCTTTCGAAAGAGGCTCTTTCGAAAGTATCTTTCGAAAGAGCCTCTTTCGAAAGAGGCTTGCAGTCTAGACATAGCCTAAGGGTATGTCTACACTGCCACCCTAGTTTGAACTAGGGTGGCTAACGTAGGCAATCAAAGTTGCAAATGAAGCCCGGGATTTAAATATCCCATGCTTCATTTGCATCTTGCCGGGCACTGCCATTTTTAAATCCCCGTTAGTGCGGACTCCATGCCCGCAGCTACATGCTGCACGGAGTAGGTAGTTCGAATTAGGCTCTCTAATTCGAACTACCGTTACACCTCGTTCCACGTTAGAGAGCCTAATTTGAACTATCTACTCCGTGCTGTGTGTAGCCGCGGGCACGGAGTTCGCACTATCGGGGATTTAAAAATGGCGGCGTCCGGCAAGATGCAAATGAAGCCCAGGATATTTAAATCCCGGGCTTCATTTGCAACTTCGATTGCCTACATTAGCCACCCTAGTTCAAACTAGGGTGGCAGTGTAGACATACCCTAACAGCTGTCCTATGATCCTTATCTGCTTCTTTTAACTATCCATTCTTTAGGTGCTTACTGATTACCAGTTCTGCCTATTTGGTTTTCCCTTTGATAGTTTCATACCCTCTGCTCCTTGTTTTTGACTGCCTTCCATTTTTTTCCCTTCCCCCTTCTCCCATATTTATTTTGTGTCTGCACATCTTAAACTCAAAACTCCATCATCTGAAGAAGTGGGCTGTGCCCACGAAAGCTCATGATACATGTTTTTTAGTCTATAAAACACTACCAAACCACTTGTTGTTTTTTAGTTTCTTTAGTTCACTTTTAGCTCTCTCCCCTCCCCACCCCTTTTAGGGCATCAATAAACTGATGTGGCCAGTAAATTTAGCAGAGCTGCACAAGTTTTGACACATAGTAAGTGAAACTACCTTGTGATATATTCTTTCAGTTTAGGCAGAGATCTTTTATTCTTGTTTTTCATTTGGACCTTGGCACATTTGGACTTCTGGTTTCTATTCAGACCTAATGCAAATATTAAGGTTTTTGTCAAATTCTAGTAAAGTTACACTAAATTTTAACTCCTGCAGAAAAGAACCTTAGCAACAGGCTGCCAAAGTCTGTGTTGCTCTGCAGACCAGCTATTTGTTTGACATATAATTGCAAACTTTGCAAATACGCCTCTGAAATAGGGTCCATTCAAATGTTGGAAGTAGATTTCTAACCAGTAGTTCTCAGGTATAGAAAACAGAAATTGAGATGAAATGCCACCAAAACTGTTAAACATATATTGTAGAGCTACCTTTCTAATACCAACTCCTGGGAATGAAAGCTATTGGAAAAGAGAAACCTCTGAGTTTCCTGCAGCATGATTTGAAATTACAACTCCAAGGCTACATTGCATCATAATATTATATGTTTGAAATGCAGGTGAGACGACCATTGTGGACCTTCTCTCAGTATTGATATTGCCATTTAAAAAGTGGTTTCCAAGCATTTATGAAATTTTACCTTTGGTTGAGCCTAAACATCATGGCTTATCTGACACCTTTAAAAAAATCTATTTCACAACTATGAATCATGTCCATAATCTATGTCCAAATTAGTAATATCAGATCTGAAACAAGCTCAGGGAGGCCATAAACACACACACAGCTAAACTGGCAAGCGGTGGATTACAAATATAAGACACTTGGCAAAGTTCCAGTTTTAGAGATTGAACCAGCTCAACCCATCCAAAACTAGTGTTACTAGATAAATTTTTTTGGGTTTGGTGGGGGTGTGTGAAAATTCCTTCATTGTAGTAAAGACACCACTTATTTGCTGTTTACATTTAAACAAAGAAAAAAGCGCCCCAGAGACTACTGACAAACAAGTGCATTTTAATGAAATTTACTCACCTGGCACACCAGCCATGCAGGACTCAAACCTTTTCTGAGATTGAAAGATTGCTTTTTTAAAATTATTTTCATTTCTGCTTGTGACTGAAAATGGAGGTTTGAGGTTTTCATATGGTTTGGGGAAACCTCTGACCTTTCAGAGGTTTAGTGAAAAAAAATGGGAAGATCACTCATCATTAAATCAGTTGTGATTGTCATTCATTATAAAGTGGTGAAGTGCCAAGTTTGGAATCATTCTGCATAATATATAAAATTCACAAGAGCTTTTTAGGGATTCACATCACTGGACCCACAATCCTAATGCCAGTGACTGGATATGTGTAACTGATTAATACAACACCCATGATGATCTTCACAAGCTGTCTATAATTCCTTGGAAAAAGGCTAAAGTTTAAGGTGTTTAGCTGTGAACTCTAGGTAATCCAGTTAATCAACACAAGCACAGACTTCTGAAGTGGCAGCTCTTAGGATACCTGAATAGATGCTCACGTGTACTGAGCTGATGTGACCATCACTAACATTTCTCACTTGTCGGTTAGCAAACTAGAAAGTAAAAATATATTTGACAGATGAAATTGCTTTCTTCCTCCCTGCATAGCTGGCCTTCTGCATGTGTAAGAGGTAGAGTTTAATTGGTCTACTTTTCTCTCCACCCTTTGTCATTTGGAATTCTCAGCCCAATTAATTACACCAGCTGGGAGTACAGTTTACTGTGTACAGTGTAGAGTTTGTCTAACCAGAGATAAATGGACGTAGCTCTTACTCAGAATGTGCTACCAAAAATGCAAGCTAAGGACACAGCAACATCTCTTGCTGCCAGAAGGCTTTGAGGTGACACAGGCAAAAGTAGCTAGCTGCTCGAGCACATGCATCACTGGCAGACAATGCAAGGTGTTCTAGTGGGTGCTAGCACAAAGCCACACAAGTCATCTTTGCACAGCATAGAAAACATAGAAAACAAGCTGGAAAAGCTATGGGGGAAGATGAGCTATGTCGTAACTGGTTATATAGTCGGATAGAAACATCCTATTGCCTCTATTTCTTTTATACAATAGCAGGGATATTACCAATGCACCCCATAAATAGTCCAGTGGCTTCCTTTTAAGTCAGGATGTCCATCTAGTAGAGTAATTGGTAGCTATTTGCTCATATATTCATGGGAGATGGGCATTAAAACGGCCTGCTTGCTGTGTGCTGTACTCTAATTTCCTTCATTTCTAGACTTTCAGTTTCAAAACCATGTAAAGACTGAAGAATTTGGACCCCTAATCATCTCCCCTCCAGACATGCAACTGTCTACAGAGGACAAGTGTATCTGCTCCATGCTTTCTGTTCATACTACCTTACCATCCTCCTGCATAGATTACAGAACAGGGCTGGGCAAGATGCAGCCCAGGGGCTGGATCCGGCCTGCCTACCATTTTGATCCACCCTGACTGCATCTGGCTGCTTTCTATTTATGTCTTGCTGCCCATGCCACTGAATTTCCGTAGGATCACGGTGCTGCCAGGGGCCAGAGATGTGAGCCTTTTAGGGGGCATCTACACTTCAGGGCTCAACTCTAACTACGTCAATTGCGTACCTTATTTCAAAATAGCTTATTTTGAAATAGGGAGCCTCCACACAACACTTATTTTGAAATAGAGCACTCTTCCTCCGACTTCCCTTACTCCTCGTACAATGAGGGTTACAGGAGTGAGAGTAAGAATTCCTCTAGCCTGACAGTATTTTGACACTATTTGAAAATAACTGCCTGCTGTGTAGACAAGGACTAAGTTATTTCAGAATAGTGTTGCAGTGTAGACACAAATAGCCGCAGCAATCCAGGCTGGCTGCCAGGCAATGCCGTAGTGACAGGGCTGGGAGCCATGAGACCATTTCTGTGTTTTTAATTCAAAGCCGCTGTCCCCAGACAATTCCCAAGGGAGACTAGTCCTTGGCCCTACCCCTTCTGCCCTATATCCCACCCCTTCAGGGGAGGGGCGTGGGAGTGGAGCCAGACCATGACCACATAGCAAAACTCATTGGCTACGTCTACACTGGCCCCTTCTTCGGAAGAGGCATGCTAATTTCGAACTTTGGAATAGGGAAATCCGTGGGGGATTTAAATATCCCCCGCGGGATTTAAATAAACATGGCCGCCGCTTTTTTTCCGGCTTGGGGAAAAGCCGGAAAAGAGCGTCCAGACTGGCGCGATCCTCCGGAATAAAGCCCTATTCCGGAGGATCTCTTATTCCTACTTTCCCCAAGCCGGAAAAAAAGTGGCGGCCATGTTTATTTAAATCCCACGGGGGATATTTAAATCCCCCGCGGATTTCCCTATTCCAAAGTTCGAAACTAGCATGCCTCTTCCGAAGAAGGGGCCAGTGTAGACGTAGCCATTAAGTGGCCCCCCTGTGATAATTATTGCCCACCCGGTTATAGAAGTAGTTGAAATGTTATCTCTAGATCGGCTGAGGGCTGTGAAGTTGTTTGTGAAATATAATGAAAGTTTTAGGAAACTCCATGCTGCTGGCTGCCACCAGAATAGGGTTTTTTTCATTCTTGTTAGAGAAAAATTATAACCACCCAGATGTGTACTTAGAAGTAAGGAGACATTGCCTAATCTATTGACTATATATTGATTATATTATTACTTACAAATTCTAAGTTAACACTCTCATCTCAATGTTATTAGAAATCCTGGTTAATTGGAAACCCCTACTTGCATGGTTCAAACACTTACATGTCAGAAAAATGTTCTATATTGGTAATAGTCTTATTAACTCAGTTAAAGTTACAAACACTCCAACCCAGAAACGTAGGTAGAGGGTATACAGAAAGAGCTGAGCATCCATATACTCTCACCTTCCCTTGCAGAGCAACATGAAGTGCTAGTTATCCTCTTCTGTCTCTCAATCTAGGCATCTCCTAAGGCACAGCAGCTGGGACACAGCTTTTATGTGTTATACTGACACCACCATGCCTAATGCACATTCAGAATCAGCCCTTTTGTCTTATTTGCAGCTCCTCACCTCCTGAATGTCAGGGTGTCTTTCTCCTGTAGGTAATTAATCCTTTTACCTCAAATTATATATATATATATATATATATATAGTAACATTAAAAATACGGAGGTCTCAACAAATGTTTTAAATTCATATCAAATCCTAGATTTTAGGTATGTCAGACTTCTGTTTTTTTCTCTCTGAATTCCTGATTTAATACAAATATAATCAGAGATGAATGTTTCAGTTTCCCAGGGTCTTTATCTAGGTGCTGACAAACCTCTGATATGAACTGCAAGCAATCAGAAGTTTTACAGGTTAATATTTCTAAATAAAACTAAGTTCACAGTTTATGCAATGGACGGCGTGTAACTGGCATGAATATGCCTCCCACCAAGGAGCCTCTTCCTTGGTTAATGATACATAAGGAATACAATATTGCCCAGGGTTCTAACAGTTTCCAGGTTTGACTGAACAGATTGTAGGGACGCTGTTCCCGTAATTAGCTGGAGCTGTCAAAACAGTGGTGGGAGGGCTTAGGAAGCAGAGTTATAATCCTACCCATTTTATGTTAATATGTCTCTGCCCATTAATTAAGAGCTCACATTAACCATCTGATTTTTAAGAATGTATTCACAAATTGTGCAAACAACATATATACAACTAATTGACATTTCACAGTTACCCAGTTTGTTGTCTACTCACAGTTGTACCTGCATCTAGATAACAGATTTGCACCATTTTTCTGAAGGAAAGCTACATTCCTCTCTTCTTTCCAATTGGCTGTGTATTTATATTTTCACCTGAGAGTCAGGCAATTAGATACCAAGTGTCATTCCTAAGTCTGTGGGAGAGGATATTTTTCACATTGTATAATTATGGGAAGCAGCGTGCAGTTGTAATCAACTGATTTGATAAGAGGACTAAATGTACAGCTTTACCTATGGCAACTGGACATTTTCCCACAAAGTACATTGCTATATACTAGAGCATGGTACATAGTATAGGTTCCTAAAATGTGTGAGGCCTTCTGAATCATGGGATGACCATTCTAATGGTGAAAGGTAACAGTCAAATGCATCTCTATGGATGAAAGATGCTTTGAAACTGTAACCCATAAATACCCTGCAACCAGGAGAGTGCTTTATTCTTGATGCAATTCAACACAAGAAGAAAAGTTTGCTCTGACAAAGGCTGTCTCAGGTTTACTTATGAAAATGAGATGAAACATGAGAAGTGGACACAAGTTCCTGAGCTACATGAATTTGAAAGTGAAAGACACAGACTAAAAAAAGGAGACTTCAGCTGCAAACAGTTTATGCTAGATTCATTTCCAGTGGTTCTTGGAGGGCAAAAAATGAATATGCACCTTTTCTACTCAGGCAAATCTGTCAGGAGAGCTGTGATCTACAGGATGAAAATCTCTCTCTTTCTTATATTATACTTTAAAATAGATTAATATATTTAATACAACTTTATCACTGGTTGTGGGCTAAGAAATCCCTATGGGCTATTTATACAGAGTTCACTTTATTTCAGTCTCTTTTTGGAAAATACTTTAATGGGAATGATCACTGCATATCAGAATTCTGGATCCTGAGAGCTGTACCATATAGTCACAACAAAACCACAACCCAAAGCCAGAAAAGTGTATTTGATCATTTGTTTTGAATCCAAACACAATCTGGATTCAAAGCTGGGCTAAGGTTTGGTGTTTTGTCCCAAAGTTGCCCTTTCTCTTCCCAGGCCCTGGAACTAACCTTCGAGAAACAGCACATTCCGTCAGTATTCCCTGTAAACTGTGATCTTTGTGCCTGCTTAGGAGAAATTAAAATGCTGCCCCGTTGATTAGCAGAGCCACAGCTAGGGTTTTTTTATTTGCAAATGTCTCAGTGCACATAAAAATTTATTCTGCACATGAATGGAAAACACTCACACATGGCTGGAAAATATTAGTGGGATCATTGTGTTCCTTTGCTCTTCTTTTGCTGAGCAGAGTTTTTTATTCTTGATTTTGTTAGACACGCACCAGCGTGGCAGCATGCAACAAGTTACTGAGTACCTGGTATCCCTTTCCACATATAAGACATGAACCAATATAAATCATCAGGGCAGTGTCACTACAGATGCATGCTCAAGTCCCAAGACTGCTGAAACAACCAACAGCAATGGATGCAAGTAATCAGCATTGACCAAGAGTTCACCTGATTTATTCAGATCATGTGGGTAAAATCCTATTGAAGGGAGAGGGAATAGTAGTTTGTATATCTCCAGCACCACTTTGGAGTGAGGGGGCACCTCCTGTTTTAGATAGCCTTCTCTCAGCAATAAGACTCATCTAGGTCCCAGACTTGGAGTAGAGTCCTCCAGATGCACTACTTATAGAGCCAGCCCCTGATCTGGGGTTGTGGAGTTTAAAAGTAGCCCAGAAGCAAATAGCAAATCACCTTCATATCCCATAAAAAAAAGGACAGGCCCTTCCAGTCCCACACCAGGTAAAGGCCTATAATTAGTCTCCCTCTCCCCCTTTTTTTTCAAAATAGTATGAATCAAAATGAGTAAGAAAGCATAAAACAAAAAGAGGCAGGCAGGCCAGACTTCCTGAGTTGCACTGTGACCTAACAAATGAGGTTGCAACACCGTTTATGTTTGGCTCACCTACCTCCTCTACTCGGACTGGTGTCAGGGAGAGAGCAATCAAGCCAAACCTGAACATATGTCAGGCCTAATGACCACAGTGGTAAGCCAGGCTCAATCTCGTGGGACAGTAGCCACCACTGCAGGTTGGACTCAGTCTCCAGCCCTCAAACCACCCTCAGGCTACCCATCCTCACTGAAAAAAGTGTGGTTTATTTCATATATATATACAGGCCTACGGGACTAAGGGGAATGAAATGAAATATCTAAATCCCCCAAACAAAATTATATGCAAAATTATATAAAATATATAAAGAATTTGACTGGGCTTTGCCACTAGCCCTTGGGAGGAAGGTCAAGGCTCCTTATCCTTTAGATAATCAAGCCACCATGGCCAAATCTCATGGCTCTGAAAAAAAAAGGTGAAGAAAAGCTGGTCCCTCTGTGTTCTCAAAACACTCAAGCTGCTGATGTTCTTGTGTAGTTTTGCCATTAGACAGCCTATGCCCTGGGGCTCAAGAGCTCTGTGAAGTACTTCTGTTTGCTGCTGAGTGCCACCTAGCAACAGCTGGAGTTTTTCCTTTGAAAGAGCTGCCATTCTCCTTCCATGACTGAAAAGATAATATAGGTGCTAAGGGGCAGCAGGACTGGGCTGACTGAGTGCAGAGCAGCTCTTTCACCCCTTCTAGACTGGGGAAAGGAGGTGCCCTGACAGAAGGGAAATTTGGGGAAATATTTCCCCTATTTTTTATCAAAGTGTTGAAAAGTTTCCATCAGCTCTAGTTCTGAGTATGCCCACAAGCAAACGAGATCATCTGAAGAAGTGGGCTGTGCCCACGGAAGCTCATGATATCATCTACATGATTTGTTCATCTTTAAAGTGCTACCAGACTATTTGTTGTTTTTTTAAGTTTTTCCTGTACAGACTAACTTGACTACCCCTCTGAAGTTTCTAGAAAATGGTAGTCTATTTTTAAAGTATTTAGTCCATTTTTTGTTTACTCTATTTTTTTTAATTGCAGCCCAAGATTTAAAGTTCACTGTTTTTATTTTCAATGACTGACATTTTTTAAACTTTAAATGTTTTGGAGCTTAGTGTTTTACTACTATCTATTCCTATATTGAACTACTTGCAATATTTTTGTCAAGGCTATCTGGGTTCAGGGTTTGACTGTGTACTTTTGTCTCTCATCTTAATGATAAGACAGCAGGAAATAATTAATCATATTCTAAAAGGACTTTGCTTTTTCTGAGTCCAATTTTCATTTCTTTGAGCTGTCCAACTCCTACAGAGATTATTTTGCCTGTCTGAGATTGCTGAATTTCCTTCCATTCAATATTTCCAGAGCCTGATATTAATTTTGATACCAGTCAGAGCAGTAGCAGTTTTATGTAGAAGTCTGACTACCATTCCATCAGCTATGTGTATATTAAAAGCCTTCTGAAAGAGAGTGAGCATGAAACCCTGGTCTACACTAGGGAGTTATTTCCCTGATTTCAAAATAATACATGGGCATCCACACTACCCTGCCCGTTATTTTGAAATAACAGGCTGGTTATTCTGAAATCTGTGCTCCTGCTTCCCTTGGGGAATAAGCTTATTTCAAAATAGTTATTTCAGGAGCTATTATTTCAAATGTGGTTATTTCAAAATAATTTCCTAGTATAGACATGCCCTTAGAAAGCACATGATGGTGTTGGTATTCCTGCCAGGTACATCACTACACAGAATGGCTAGGCTGACGTTCCTGGGGGTTACCTCTTCATTGATGCTGAAATGCATACCGGCCATCTCATCATGGCTGTGGTGGTCACAGCAGGAATAAGCTTTGTGGCCCTACATGGCATCAGGCAGAGAATGTATTCTTCGTGGGAAGAAAATAAGACCCTGATAGGTAGAAAGGAATGTTTAATTTTTACCACATTTTTCTGTTTGGGTTGTTTACTTACAGTTTTTAAGAACCTGGGTGATTTACCCCATATGTCAACTTGGTACATAAATAGCAAAGCTTTTAAAAGCAAAATTTGATTCATGTCTCAAAAAACCCAAAATGTTTGAGCTGAAGGGTTTTGTAAAAGGCTTAAAATAAGGTGCTGTAGTTCATACCTGCACGGCCAAACACACATAAGAACGGCCATACTGGGTCAGACCAAAGGTCCACCTAGCCCAGGATCCTGTCTGCTGACAGTGGCCACAACCAGATGCCCAGAAGGAGGGAACATAATAGGTAATCTTCATGTGATCCCTCTCCTGTCATCCCTTTCCAGACAAACAGAGGCTACGGACACCATGCCTACCAATCCTGGCTAATAGCCATTGATAGATCTAACGTCCATAAATCTAGCTAACTCTTTTTTGAACCCTGTTAAAATCCTAGTCTTCACAACATCCTCTGGCAAGGAGTTCCAAAGGTTGGCTGTGTGCTGAGTGAAGAAAAACTTCTTTTTGTTTGTTTTAAACCTGCTGCCTATTAATTTCATTTGGTGACTCCTAGTGCTTATATTGTGCAAATAAGTAAATAACTTTTCCTTATTCACTTTTTCCACACCAGAGTGAATTATAAGTTCATCCACTGCTTTTGTAGAGCTGGGCAGCAGTATTCACTTTCCTGCTGGACCTGGAGGGTGAGTGGCATGGTGGGTTCCAGCTTCACGGCCACCACACAACCCAGTGGAGCCACGTGGCATGTGGCTGCCCCGTAAACCTGGGACAGCCTCCCCTTGGCCCTGGTTCCAGCTCCAGCGGCTGGGGCTGCGTAGTTGGTTGCTGCTTAGGTAACTGGGGCCACATGGTGGGAGCTGCCAGAAAGTCAGCGCATGGCACAGGCCGCAGCTCCAGCCCTGAGGAAGAGCTGGTGCTAAGGCCAGGGCTCCATGGTGGTTGCTTCCACGGCAGGCCAGAGGTGGTCGCTGGAGCCTGGACTACAGTGCGGCTTCTCCTGGGGCCAGGCCCGTGGAGCAGGGGAGAAAGATAATTCTGTCCATTTTGTTTTGTTGCTTTTTTATAAATAGTGTTTAATTATTCATATAATGCTTGCATGCTAATGTATGACTGTAATGCATTCTAATTCACCTTGTCACTGTGACTTCCTGTGGGTAGCATACATATATCTGGCCAATGAACACAGAGCTGTGTGGGGAGGGGAGAAAAGGGTGGGATCCAAGACTCAAGACTGTTGTTAATCTGAGCACCAGTGTGTGTGCAGCAGTAACACACTTGCTTTGCTGCGGGCTGGGAATTCATATGCTTTTCCGCCATTAATGTTTCCAAGGCAGAAATGGAATAAAGCTAGTTATGCGGGTGGTGGTCAGTGCTGCCCCCTGCTGGAAGGGACTGGGATAGTGTGAGGGTGGGCATAGGGCATAGGACCTGGTACCATTGGATCCATGCTGGAGAAAGAGTAGAGGTAGTAATTGGTGCCATGTTAGTCACACAACATTGTGCCATAGGCATCACTGGAGTGCCACAGCAAGGGACCAGCGACCCATGCTTCCAGACACTATAGACCCACAACAAAAAGCCAGCCCTGCCACAAAGAGTTGCCAATCAAAATATTCCCATGTCCCCGATCCTTCCACAGTGGGACAGGTGCTGGTAGAAACGTTGGACCAGTGGTTAGGGTACCACTCTGCAGACAGTGGTATAGGGGTGACTCATTTATCTTCTCTGTGCCTCAGTTTCCCTGCTGTACAGTTGTGAGGCCATATGCCTTAGCAATTGTGAGGTGGTCAGATATAGAGTGAAGGAGGGTGGTGCACGTTCCTTGGTAGGCAGACTGCATGTGTCCCAGGGTATGTCTACACTACCCCGCTAGTTCGAACTAGCGGGGTAATGTAGGCATACCGCACTTGCTAATGAAGCCCGGGATTTGAATTTCCCGGGCTTCATTAGCATAAGCGGGGAGCCGCCATTTTTAAATCCCCGCTGCTTCGAACCCCGTGTAGCGCGGCTACACGGGGCTCGAACTAGGTAGTTCGGACTAGGGTGCCTATTCCGAACTACCGTTACTCCTCGTTTCACGAGGAGTAACGGTAGTTCGGAATAGGCACCCTAGTCCGAACTACCTAGTTCGAGCCCCGTGTAGCCGCGCTACACGGGGTTCGAAGCAGCGGGGATTTAAAAATGGCGGCTCCCCGCTTATGCTAATGAAGCCCGGGAAATTCAAATCCCGGGCTTCATTAGCAAGTGCGGTATGCCTACATTACCCTCCTAGTTCGAACTAGGAGGGTAGTGTAGACATACCCCCAGTGAGTCTGGGGAAGTGCCATTAACACAAACCTTGTAAACCTGAGAACTGATGCCTTTAGGATTGAGTCACACTTCCCTTGATTGGTGCAGCTTCTCCCTCAGCTGGCTGTGTCTCTCTTTCTATGTGCTCCTCACACTGGACCCAGCCAACCCCTTGGGTCTACCTCATGCCATGTTTCTGGTCTGCCTCCTATGGCCCCGGGGGAGGGGGGAAGCAGAGAATAGCTGCAGCACAATGTTAATTATCCTTGGTTTTAGTATTCTTTCTTGCATAACGTATACATCTAAGATATTTGTTAGTAACTGGGAGGTGCAATGGGGCCACACATCCAGATAAGCATTCATGACCTCAATATTGGTGCACAAAACAAAACTCACTCCACTTCTGGATAGAAATTCTTAGTTCATACCCAACTTCAGTACACACACCAGCTGTGCTAATGTCATCAGTAATGCGGGCAAGCAAAAAAAGTTGTGCTAACTTCATACTCCTTAGTTACCAGGGAGAGGATACTATTAGTTTAATTAAAAAGGGGGGGAGGTCAAAACATGAGGGGAGAAAAGCATTTTTAGCATCTCCTGGGATACATCAAATTATAGAAATAAAAAGCTTTAAGAAATCTTGGCAGTGCTCCTTTAATGTCTTACTTTTTTAAAACTTCAGTTCTTTTTACTGACTGAAAAGGAGGTAGCAAATCTTCAAAAGGGTCCTTGTTGTTTTAAGATGCTTTTGTACTACCCTAGCTATTGTTTTGTGTGACCATTTTGATTCAGGGGGAAAAAATCACTATCAGGTGGATTTAATCAGCCTGAACACCTCAGGAATATGCTTTGGGCTCTGGCTGAATTGAAAAGGCCACTTATCTTTTCAAGTACTCTGTCTGAGCCTTTATAGCCTGAATACCCTTCATCCCTCCTGCAGCAGCTGTACTAGACCTCAAAAGTCCTTCTGCAAAGAATGTCCCTAACTAGGAGCTTCTCCTATTTTAAGTTGTCTGGGCTACCCATATACCTTCTTATTCCTCCAGGTCATATATAGCTTAATTTAAAGTGAAATAAGTGTCAGGCTGTACAACTGCTTTAAACAAGTGGCACTTTTCAGAGTAGCCTGCTAAGTAAAAATGGTAAACAAATATTCTGCTGTCAGCGTGTCGCAGCAATCAGGTTGCTCTGCAATCTGGCCTCTCTTTTGCAATGTTTTCCAAATGGCAGCAATTGTGCCTTTCATGTTTTAATAATACTAACAACTCTTAATCCCAGATGGTTGTGATTTTTAAATGGTAAATAATCAGTTTCATGAAAAGGCATCCTGGATTCAAAACATGACAACTTAACAGGTTCCTGTAAGGACAGCAAAAACAAGATTGACGGAATACCTAAACAGCATAGATATTTTTCCTTGCAAAGGGCAAATATTAGTGTTATTTGAGTGGTATAGCAACATTATTTAACTAACAATAGGTTTGCTTTCCTTAACAATGGTATTCTTGCTCTCAGCTCAGGGAGTTGCATATAGAGGAGTAATATGAATCAGCAAAGAATGCTGCACCAGGAGTTGCCTCTAGAGTTTGAGAGTTTTACTAGTAACACATACATTTTCTTGCTGATTGAGGTAGCAGATTAAGGTCTATGAAGATGAATTATACAGGCAGTCCCCGGGTTACATGGATCCGACTTACATCGGATCCCTACTTACAAACGAGGTGAGGCAACCCCGCACTAGCTGCTTCTCCCCAGCAGACCAGGGAGATGCGAAGCTAGCGGCTCCGCACCCCAGCAGACCAGGGAGACGCGGAGCGGCTTTTCTCAGCAGACACCTCAGCTTGAGAATAAAGGACTGAGGGAAGTGAGGTGTGGGAGAATAAAACTGAGCTCTGGAGAAATGTTTGGCTAGAGTTTCCCCTACAATATGTACCAGTTCCGACTTACATACAAATTGAACTTAAGAACAAACCTACAGTCCCTATCTTGTACGTAACCCGGGGACTGCCTGTACTGTAATCAAGGGAACTGATGGCTCACATGAGATAGAGCTGCAGAAGAAAACCTTTAGACTGCATGTCTTGTTGATGAAGAAAGAGGTCTGAGTTTCTGTAGTACTTTTGAATTAGATATTTGTTCTCTAAGGAGATTTTTTTTAATTTAAAGGTTTTGTAAGATTGCCTTGCCAGTGAGAACAGCCGATGGTAGTATACAAATTCTCTCCTGACCCAGATGCTCTAAATGAGCCCATCTGTCCTCACCACCCAAAGTTTGACAGAATGCTCAATTCAGAAGTTGAAACCATGTTCTTCTGCAGCCTTACATGAGTCAGATTTCTTGGGAGATTTCCCAATACCCCTTGGTTTCCACTGAGGAGGAAGTATTATTGGTATAGTTTAGGAAAAGAAACCCCCTTTGGTTCTTCTGCTTTTGTTCTTAACCCAGGTACTGCACAGTCAGACCAAAGATAGAAGAAAGATTATCTGGAACCTCCAAATACAGTCATTCAGTTCAACTTCTGAGCAAAGGTTTGGCTCAGTTTATTGAATCTGAACAGGTTTTCCCCAAACCCAGTACTAACTGGCCCCCACCCAAGTCAGTGGACTATCCTAATTTATACCAGTCAAGGAACTGACACACGTCCTGCTCAGTGCTTCTATGCTTGTAACTAATGGTGTAGATATAATGTTCCTGTATCATCGCTAAGACTAAACCAATGCCTGTAAGCCCATCCCTGAGCAGGAATAGTTGCAGCGCCATAGTGCCTCGGAGATTGCGCAGTAAGGTCTTTCATAAAAGCTGGAGCAATAGTGTTTATTAATATCATTGTGAAATGTGTGTGCAAATACCATGTGCATGCATGGTGCTTAAAGTCTGAATCACAGCACGGTTGATAAAATAGGTCTTTGCCAGATAAAGAATATATTTACCTGTTTGCCTCAGTATTGTAAGAAACACAGTGGAAGCCCTATGTATATATAAAATCAGCATAGTCACCCTGCTGCTGTATAAGTTTGGGGGGACATCCTGACTCTGGAGAAAAATCATGAATTTTAGGGTTTACAAGGAATAGGCAAAAGTGACATAGACATGAATCTGACGAAGTGGGACTTAGCCCATGAAAGCTTATGCTCCAACACTTCGGGTAGTCTATAAGGTGCCACAGGACTCCTCGTCGGTTTTGCAGATTCAGACTAACATGGCTAACTCCCTGATACTTGACACCATGCAAGGCGTAGGCAAAAAGCCACCTCTTTATCCTGTACCGGAAGAAATAGAAAGCATGTTTATATTCTTGGAAGTGCAAGCATAGGACTGCTTCAGACAGATTGTTATCCTGTTAAAGTTTAATTTCAAGAATACATGTTATAAAATTGCTTATATATAACTTTTCTCTTTTTCTTGCTCATTGTCGCTTAAGTTCTTGATCTTTGGTAATAGACTTTATGATTGTTTTAGCTATACCACAGCACTGAGTTATATTTATTGTAGAAGCAGCTGAACTTAAGATAAGGAACATAATCACAGACTATTAGGATTGGAAGAGAACTCAGGAGGTCCAACCCCCTGCTCAAAGCCGAACCAATCCCAAATAAACAATTACACCCAAGGCTTTGTCAGGCCAGGCCTTAAAAAACCTCTAGGGGTGGAGATCCCACCACCACCCCAGGTAATCCATTCAGTGCTTCACTACTCTCCTAGTGAAATAGTTTTCCAAATATCCAACTTAGACCTCCCACACTGCAACTTAAGACCTTTGCTTCTCATTTATCTCCTATGGTTTGTCTACATTGTAAAGCTTTTCTGGGATATTGGAGGTATCCTGGAAAAGCTATGCCATGTCTAAGGAACACGTCCACTTTTTAAGAACAGTTTTCAAAAAAGCGGACGTGTCCTTTTAGTGTCCCTGCATTCCTCATTGTATGAGGAAGTAGGGATGTTCCAAAAGAGGAGGTTTTTCCAAAATTTGGCCCTGTGTAGATGGGTCAAATTTTGGAAAAAACCTCTTCTGAAAAAAAAGCAGAAAAAGATACACAAGCTGCGGTTCGCAATTTGCATTTCTTTTTCCGACTTTTCTTTGCATAGCTCTACTCCTGTCATCTGCACCGCTGAGTTCCATCCTTTGTGGAACTCCTGTCCTCTTTCAGGTAATTAAAGGCTACTATCAAATCTCCTCTCACTCTTTTCTTCTGCAGACAAAGCCTAATTCCTTCATAAATCATGTGTCCCAGCCCCCTAATAATTTTTGTTGCCCTCTACTGGACTCTTTTCAATTTGTCCACATACTTTCTGGTGGTGGGGGAGGCAATGTTCCAGATGTGGCGCCTCTGCATAGAGGGGAATAATCATTTCCTTAGATCTGCTGGCAAAAGCTGCAACTAATGCAGCCCAATATGCTGTTAGCCTTTTTGGCAACAAGGACACACTATTGACTCATCAAGTTTCATGTCTATTATACTCCCCAAGTGCTTTTCTGAAGAAATGCTGCTTAGCTTTGGTCGCTGGCCTGTAGCAGTGCTTGGGAATCTTACATCCTGAGTACAGGACTCTGCAGTATTGGTCCAAAAGAAATTTGATGAAGTTCAACAAGGACAAGTTCAATTTGTCCAGGTCAGTCTGGACCTTATCCCGACTCTCCACTGTATCTACCTCTCCCCCAGCTTAGAGTCATTTGCAAAAATCACTGTGGCCCACTTCCAACAGTTGATAAGAAAGTGAAAATACCAAAAGGGGGGAAATTACTTTTTGTAGTGTGCTAGTCACTCCCTGTCTCTATTCAAACCCAGTCTGATGCTGTAAAGTTTGCATATGAATTTCAGCTCTGCAGATTCAAGCTGCAGTTTGTTTTGGAATTTTTTTTTTTCAGACAAAAGGTACAAGATAACCACTGAGCAAAAGAAAGAATCTAGACCTATACATTCAGCATAAGAGAGCAATTTTGCTGAGACAAAAGTAAAGTTTTTTTCTTGTATTTTATTTTCTATACAATGAATTAAAGACTTGCATCCCCAAGTCTCAAGCAATGCCTGTTTTACATATTGTACACATTATGTGACACAGATTGCAACACACTCTCAATGAGATCAGAACTGCAAGTATTTTGGCAGCTAAGAAATGACTTTTTGTCTTTAGTGCATTGGAAACACAGGTGCCAATGTCCTAATGTACTTGTGAGTGCCTGACCCTGGCTCTGCCCCATGTCCAACTCTACCTCTTTCCCCAAGGCCCTGCCTCATTCTGCTCCACCCCCACTTTCTGCCCCATTCAGTCCCCTCTCCTGATTATACCTGGCTCTTGTTTCTTCCATTCTCCTCTGGTCCTCCCACATGGAAACAGCTGATCATGGCAAACAGGATGTGGGTGAACAGACAGGGAGGTGTTGATTGGAAGCACTTGCCAGCAAGTGGTGGGGTGGCACTGGTGGGGTGAAGGAGTTGATTTCCCATCATAGGTACCCGTTATGCAGATGCTCTGCGGCTGTAACCTCTGTGTGTGTGGGAAGATTAAATGGGGGAGCTGCAGCCCCCACTGGAAGCCAATGTTCCCTCAAATTTTTCCATCCATTTTCAGAATACATTTTTTTTATGAGCACCAAGGCATGTGAGGATGTGCATCACCAGTAGAAACACATGCTGCCAGCTGTGGGCTCAGTTAGGGTATGTCTAGACTACAGGCTTACGTCGACATAAGTTTTGTTGACAGAATCTGTCGACAAAACTTATGTCGACATAGAGCGTCTAGACTACATCCAGTTCTGTTGACAAAGCAAGCCGCTTTGTCGACATGACAGTGTGGATGCAAAGGACAGTGTAGTTGCAATAATGCCTTCTATCGACAGAACTCTGTCGATAAAAGGCATTTTTCCTCGTAGAATGAGCTTTACATACGTCGACAAAACTGCTGAGTTTTGTTGACGTTATGTCGACATAACTCAAAGGCAGTATGGACGCAGGTATAGTTTTGTCGACAAAAGTCCACTTTTGTCGACAAAACCCTGTAGTCTAGACACACCCTTAGAGTAAAACTGGACTCTTTTATCCTCACAGTTGTCTTTTTCTTTTATGAGAGTTTGTCTGGTTTTATATTCTAAGACATGGGATCAGACTTTAACAGCAGCCTGAGCCCATAACCAACTTCCTCTCTTTTCCTTAAGACAGACAGTTATTACCATAGTTACTGCCTTTCAAAATATTCTCAAATAATGAGTTTTTCCTTCTAATAGTTCTCTCCAGCTAACAAGCACAGGGAACAAAAGAGTGTGATGGGATAGAATAGGAGTCATGAGAAAGGTAGATTATAGCTACAACTCAAGCAATGTTGCCTGAAGGAGAGAATGAATGGGAAGAGGACAGAGAGCCAGGTAAAGTTAATCGGTGACTATATGGCTCTGGGGATAGGTAATGGGCTAGAGATCCTGTAGTTTCTCAGTTACCAATTCAAATCTAGGCCAGGCTGGTACATGATGACTGTTCTTTGGTCTGTGTGAAATTAGTTTGATGGTTGCAGTTCAGTTCCCAATGGAAGAGGCGATCAGAAAAACAGCCATTACAAATGGCACCTCAGCTAGCCACCACACAGAAGCCAAGGTCATAATGCAGCTGTACATTTAACTAGAGGTTGCCCCTCCCTAAACCAGGACTCTGGTTCAGCGACATCTGCGGTCTGGCAGGACCTTCAACCGTTTACACTTTTTATAATAAATTAAATGCAATGTTCTCTCCCCTAAAAAAAAAAATGACCCCTGACAACTGTGCACCATTATACCTTATCTATATTTTAATAGTGCAGAACAGCTGCATTCATGGCTCCATCCATGCTTCTGACCCTGTTCCCAGCCACCAGCCACTCTGCCATCGGACCCCTGGCCTGTCCCCATTTCCAGCTGCTAAAGCTCTCTAGCAGACTATGGATGTTGCCAGACCTGGCCTAGAAAGATCTTGTGTGTACTTCAAAAAACCCCAAACTGTAGAAGCTAGTTTGGGAAGTAAACTGCTTTCTAAATTACACTCTGATCGCATAGGTGCGGTATTGTGTAGTAGCACAGTTTTATTGAAGCATACATGTAATAGAGCACATTGGCAATCCTAGGAAGGTAAAACTGAGCCTTAGCGTTATTATGTACCTCAATATAAACAAAATGAAATACACAGATTACGTTCTACAAACCAGGTGCTTTCCATACCACAACCCTGTACAAGCCTAGTGGAGAGGGGGCACATATTAGTAAGAGCAACTGCTCAAGATGCCACAGAAGATTTGGGGATGCTCTGAATTGTGAATCAGCCCATAGGCAACTCTCAGAAGGTTTATATAATTTGTACCAAGTCCTGAAAAAGTCCACAGAGCAGCTCAAAATCCTGACTTATATAAACACTTGCTGCCACTCCTTTGGGCTGTGCCTCTCTCTTGGCACAGGTTCCTGAAATTAGGATTGCTAGAGAGGTAGGAGTCCTCAGATCCCTATCCCTCTGTCCCCCTCATACTATTTAGTAAATTTTACCTTCAGGGGCTTGTGTGGCAGGGCACTTATATCTCATCTTTATGAGCGGGGTGTCCACCCTGAGCTGACTAACATTATTCTTGTAAATCAGTCTGAGAGGACCACTGGGAAATTATATTGTATACTCTCACCCACCTGGATTGAAAGTACTGCCTCCACATTACTTCCTTTACCAGGAGAAGTAGGACTAAGCAGGATCTCAGAACACTCTATCTATACCCACGCCTCCCTGAAGCTCAATGCATCACTCAGGTTGGCAGGATGGCCTAAGAAATTTTTTAAAAATCTGTCTGAATTGCTGGCTTTAAGATCTCTCATTATACTGAAGTGCTGCTTGCTATAATTAAAGTAGCAAACCAATATGAATGATCACACACTGTTTCACACTTTTACAACCATTCATTTTTTAAGCTAAATATTTTTCAGTTTTCTGGGCTTTACCTCTGCTTGAAGGAAATTTTTAACATTTTGAGAGAAGTCATCGATTTGACAAAAGCATTCTGTACTCTTCAAATAAAACTCAACATCTTTTAAACAGCACTACAGCAAACACCATCTAAAATTTAATGTAGGGCATGTATATCAACCCCACTGACAATTGGAGTCTGTCTGTCTTTGGGGGAAATAAAATTAATCCCATTGACAATTATCTGATCATGCTTAAAAAGTATCTGCTGAGATGCCAATAACATTGTTCCATCTAATACCAAGCCATATTCTCTGTTTAGGGGCTACTGTTTTCCCTGAAATTCATAAGTAACAGCAGCCTGCTGCTGTCAGGTAACTGGTGGACTAAAGTGTGTCAGTAAAGCAAAATCCTCCTTCCTTCTCTGCTCCATTTCTCAGGCAATAAAAGAATATGGCAGGCATGAAAAACAACAAACATTTAGAGAGAGTTTCTGGGTTTTAAGTTTTGTTGGCAGCTTTTACTGAATTCTGAAGTAAATTGGTCTTCCCATTTATAAAAGGACTGCATTTTTCATATCTGACAATGATTTGCCTCCATTTTTTAGTGTCCACCATGAGAAAGCTTAAAGGACCTGGCTTTCAGAGAGCCATTCCAGGGTAAACGAGTATGTACATTTGCTCTGCAACAAGCACAAGCTTTCAAAAAGATATATGGATGAATACAGATAACTGCACTAAGGGTGGGTATTCACCAATGCTAGCCCCTAGCTCCTCACTGGAAGTCTGAATTTCAAAATTTAAGTGCAGCCATTGAAATGCTAACCTTCAACCTTTTACACTTTTTATAATAAATTAAATGCAATGTTCTCTCCCCTAAAAAAATAAAGTGACCCCTGACAACTGTGCATCATTATACCTTATCTATATTTTAACAGTGCAGAACTTCATGTTGCATTAACACATTTGGTTGTGTTTCCTAGATTCTTCTTATTTCGTATACCACCTAATAGCGTACAGCTGCCTCCGAAAAATTATTCCAGTGCTCAGTAGCATAAGAAAATATGCCACAAAAACATACCAAAACGTTAGGTCAGAGATTGATCTGCTTGTAAAGGTTGTAAACCCTCCCATCCATCCTAAAGAAAAATAAATGTCATTCTCATTTTCTAGTATCAGTGGGGTAGCCGCGTTAGTCTGAATCTGCAAAAGCAGCGAGGAGTCCTGTGGCACCTTATAGACTAACTGAAGTGTTGGAGCATAAGCTTTCATGGGCAAAGACCCACTTTGTCTTTGCATCTGACAAAGTGGGTCTTTGCCCACGAAAGCTTATGCTCCAACACTTCAGTTAGTCTATAAGGTGCCACAGGACTCCTCGCCGCTTTCTAATTTTCCTTTATACTATACTCACTGTGGTTCAAATATGCCTGGGATGGACATAATTTTGTTTGTTTACTGGCTCTGAATTCTAACAGCATGGTCACTACCTTTAATAATGTTGTCAAATATTAAATTACAGTGAAGCTTGGACAGGATTCTAACTTGGCAAAGATACTTTATCAAAATAGAGAATCGCATAACATTCTATTTAATACAAGTGCTTTAATTTGGCATTGAGAGACCATGATCTTAGAAAAGAGATTAAACAAATCATGACCTAATCATATTAAAAGCTTGCTGGGCTACTCTGAAGCTTCTGTGTTATAATACTGGCTTGTTGGAATTGTGCCAAACAATTCAACAGAAATGTATGTATCTGTATAGTCGTAGTGAGAACAACAAAACTGAAGCAGTAGTCAGTCTGTTGGAAGGAATTTGGGGATGAATACAGGCTTACATTTCCAATGCCAGTTGAGACCTCCACAGGGTTCTAGCTAAACACTTCGTCCTATCCAGAGCACAAGATACCATAAAAGGGAACCCTTTCTTTTGGTGTAAGCTGGCAAATGTTCACAGCACTGTAGCACTCATCATAGGAATTATCCTCAGTGTCCCATCTACCTTGTACAGTGCTAAGGGAGGAAGCTGGGATCTGTGTACAATTGCAAATGCAGGGGGAGGTGGAGGAGTTATATTGCTGTTGCTTTAGTTAATACAGACCTTTTGTTCCCTGTCTCCAGTATAGTTCTCTCTGTTATATTGTTCTGAGTATGGCATTTCATTGATTAGGGCTTGTATTGTCTTTTGTTATTCCTGTCTTAGGTTATATTCCTTGTGAATAGAATCACAGTATGTATTCGTCATTTTCTCCAAGGGCTGTGCTGGGTTGAAACAGGCTCTGAAAAATAATCCAAGACACCAAAGCACCAGAAAGGTGGCTTGTGCCATGCTTTCGGGAGGGAATACATACAGCATGAAAAGAGAGGACATGTCAATTTGAAAATCAAAGTGAAATGAACAGGCCCACCAATTGGAGGGAGGGGCAACAAGGGCAGTTGCCCTATAGCCCAGTGATTCAAAAGGGCCCAGGTTTCTTGGCTGCCCAGTGCTTTGCGGTGTACACCAGGCAGCTCTGAGAGTTGCTGGGGGAGGGGGAAGAGAGTACAGCACATGCTGGGTGCACTGAGGGATGGCTCCCCTTGCTCCAGCCCCTCCCGTTCTGACTGAAGCCCCACCCTTTCCAGAAGCGCAGATCAGCTTTCCCAGGCTTAGCTAGGGGCCTGGCGAGTTGCTCAATTAAAAATTACTTACATTATAACTTTTGTCTGGGACCGCACAAGTGTGTACGTACACAAGCAGCTAGCCTAATGCAATCCCATTTCTTCCCAATAAAATTATAGTGCTGTGTATTGTCTTCCCAGGGTTGCTATGGATAAGATTTCTTTTGCATTTTAAGTCTAAAATCAACTTTAATCGATTAGCATAAAGTCAGTGAGAGGGAAAACAAAGATTTCAAAGGTCAGATTTATGAAAAAAATAAGAGCTAAGAATTGTAAACCCTGTAAATTACTCAGTATAGAAATCCTGATTTCCATTCAGCCAGGATTCTGAAGCTGTTCCTCCCATTAAATAGTATTGTAGATTATAAAGAGACTATATATGGATTCAACACAAATAAAGATATCCTAATCTAGCTCTTTATGTTTGCACACAGTGGGCACTGCTGAAAAAAACCCCCTAAAGAATAACATGAGGCAATAAGGCCAGATTTTTAAAGTTACACATATGCAGATAATTGTGATTGCCTTCAGTGCATGAATGCCCAATAAGTGAACACAGATCATATATTTGCATTTTCAAAATGCCAGTACAAATTCCTCCACATACCTTACTTTGAAAATCAGGGCCATACTAAGATAGCCTCAATTCCTCTATTGCCATCATATGATAGACAGACAGACAGACAGACAGACAGACAGACAGACAGATAGATAGATAGATAGATAGATAGATAGATAGATAGATAGACGCATATTATTACCTTTCTACATTCAAACAGATCATGGCCTACTGTCTACAGGAGATTTGGTCTCACAACTAGGATCCCCTCATCTGTCTTTTCAAGGCAGGAGAAAGGATAGAAGCAGCAGGAAGCATTATATTTCTGCACAGGCACTCAATCTACCATTTCCCATACCAGAACCAATACCTTTTGTACATTTTAGCAAATCCACTGCAAAAATTCAACCCCACTGACCAAGATCAGTCTCTGAAGCTAGCAAACACACGTGGAGGGAAAAAAGTAGACACCACAAGGAAGGTCTCACAATCCCTCCTGAGATAATGTCCCACTGGAGTTTTCCTTTTCAGGCACATCTCCAACAATCCATTCATCTGTTCTAGGCTTCTTCTCTTCCATCTCTCCCCAGTTGGGCTTCCTCCTTACTTTTGTCTGGCCCACTCTTCAGGTGCAAACAGGTGAGTAACTTCTCCAGCTCACAATCCTATTACTACCCTTGTAGTGTAGACAACTTATCACAACACAAAATGTCTCTTTGGAGAATATTGCAAAGGTCACAAGAGCAAGCTATTCCACTGCACAGAAAAAGATGGAAAGTATGGCAAGCGATCATCCTGGCTTATCCAGGAGATTTTGAATGATATAAAAATCAAAAAGGAGTCCTACGGAAAGTGTAAACTAAATAAAATTACAAAAGATTAATACAAACAAAAACTACAAGTATGTAGAGGCAAAACTAGAAAGGCACAAGTACAGAATGAGCTCAAATAAGCTAGAGACATAAAGAGTAACAAGAAAACATTCTACAAATATATTAGAATCAAGTGGAAGACCAAGGGCAGTGTAGGACCATTACTCAATGAAGATGGAAAAACAATAACAGAAAATGTAAAATGGCAGATGTGCTCAATGACTTCTTTGCTTAGATTTTCACCAAGAAGGACACATAATATAGCGAATGCCAGTGACAATAGGGTAGGTTCAAAGAACAAAGACAATAACAAAAGAACAAATAAAAAATTACTTAGAGAAGACAGATGTCTTATAGTCACCAGGGCGAGATGAAATGCATCCTAGATCACTCAAAGAACAAAGGGTACGGCTAGCCTTTGGGGGGGGGGGGGGGGGAGGGAGTAGGTTGGATACCAGAAGTATCCTGAAAAAAACTCTGCTGTGTCCAGGAAATGCATTTGCTCTTCTGCTTTTTTTTTTTTTTTTCAGAAGAGCAAATGTGCTCTTTCTGAAGCCCCTGTGTCCCTTGTTCCATGAGGAAGAAGGGGCTTTCAAAAGAGAGGGGGTTTCCAAAATTTGGCCCAGTTTAGATAGGCCAAATTTCAGAAAAGCCTCTTCCGACAGAAGTATCAGAAGAAGATGCGCAAAATGCAGAGTGAATTTTGCATATTTTTTTCTGATAGATCCTTGAAGTTTAGCCATACCCTAATTGAGGATATATCTGATCCATTAGCTATTATCTTTGAAAAATCATTCAAGACAGGGAAAATTCCAGAAGACTAGAAAAGGGCAACTATTGTGTGTATCTATAGAAAGGGAAATAAGGACAACCCAGGGAATGACAGACGAGTCAGCTTAGCAATAATTAAGGAAACCATCTGCAAACATATGGAAAATAATAAGGTGATAAGTAACAGTCAGCATGGATTTGTTAAGAACAAATCATGCCAAACCAACCTAACAGTTTTCTATAATAGGATAAGTCTTGTGGATAAATGGCAAGTGGTAGAAAGGATCTACCTAGATTTTACTAAAATATTTGACATACTCATTACTAAATGAGGGAAATACAATGTAGATGGAATTGCTATAAGGTGGGTGCATATCTGGTTAGATAACCATTCCTAGAGAATAGTTATCAAAGGTTCACAGTCATGCTGCTAGGACATAATGAATGGGGCTCTGTAGGTATCAGTTTTGTGTCTGGTTGTGTTCACTATCTTCATCAATGATTTAGAAAATGACAAAAAGTACAATAAGAGTCTTATTAAATTTGTGGATGATACAAAGCTCGAAGGGGTTTCAAGTACTTTGGAGGATAGGATCAAAATTCACAATGATCACGAGAAACTAGAGAAGTGATCTAAGGTAAATAAGATTAAATTCAATAAGGCCAAATACAAAGTACTCAACTTAGGAAGAAACAATCAGCTGCACACACACAAAATGGGAAATGACTGTCTAGGAAAGAATACTGTGGAAAGGGGATCTCAGGGTCATAATGAACAGATAAAAATAAATGTGTGTCCATAGTACAACACTGTTGAAAAAAAAAACAGTAATTCTGGGCTGTATTAACAGGAATGTTGTAAGAAAGACAAGAAGCATTTCTTCCACTGCACTGATTAGACCTCAACTGAGGCATTGTGTTTAATTCTTGATGCCATGTTTCAGGAAAGGAGTGGACAAATTGGAGAAGGTAGAGAGAAGAGGAACAAAAATAATTAAAAGTAAGCCACATGACTTATGAGGGAAAACTGAAAGAACTGGATTTGTTTAATCTGGAAAGGAGAAGACAGAGGAAACATAGTAACATCTTTCAAGTATCAGACATTTGGAGATGGACCCCTAATCTGTCTCTGCAGTGGGCTCTCAGGAAGCTTAGCTGTTAGTCATTTTTCCTTAAAAATCACGAGACTGCTGCTACAGTTCACCTAGATTTGGCTATGGAACAAGTTAATAAAACCTCTCTGTGGAAACAAGGATTATATCGATTTATTCATTTTATTTTTAGCTACACTTTTCCTACAATTTGACACCTAATTCTCTTTCTGTACCTGTAGTATACAATGAACCTATTTTCTTTAGTGAGTCATTGGTAAATTTCATGAGCAATTTGCAGTGTGCTAAATTATACATTTTAAAAAAAAAATTTAACTATTTACTTTGATTTTTTTTTCTGCACATACAGTGAACATTTTTATGGCACAAGAAAATGTGATTTAAGCAACCTTGCGATAGAGGGCATTAATTCTCAAGAAAGGCTCTCTAAATTCCAACTGAAACTTAATCAGCTAAGACAAAAATATTTTCCACCTTCTTTTAAGATTATAATGGCAGTAGTATCCCTAAAATAGCATATTTCACAAGAATTCATGACCAATAAGTTTAATACTATTATCTCCTTTCAGCCAATCATTCATCTCTAGAAAAGACCCCAGATCTTGTTTAAAATAAGAAATAATTAAATCTGATTGGTTACAATTTTTTTCTTCTGCTATTTTAAAAACAAAATAAATTAAGCTATAAGGAGAACAACAGCATCACTATGAGCATCTCTGAAAGATACCCTAGCTAAAAGAAGGCAAGGTAATACAATGGCTAGGATATTAGGGTGAAGTTTGTCAAAAGTGACCGAATTCTTTCCCATTGAAGTCATTGGTAAAACCCCCATTGACCTCACTAAGAACAAAATTAGTCCAACACTGAATACTTTTGAAAATCTCAACCTTACTCAAAGGCAGGAGAGTTTATTTAGCATACACTCTGCCATGTGCATGCTTTATTTGTGCAGACCGGCTGGTGTGGGACTTCTACACCTCGGCAAATTGCTTACTTGCCATATTTATCAAGATGTGTTGGAGGTTTACGCTTTTACAGAAATGAAAGCAAAGCAATTCTGTCAAATTCTATTCTTGTATTTTAACAACTTGTTTAATTTAGCTCATGAACAATGATTTTGCTTTCCAATTGCTGTCTGCATAATCAGAAGCTGCATTTTAGATGAATACAATAAAACAGATAAAAGATCATTTTGAAAATATGACTATGTAGAGAAGAATTCCAACATTGTGCAATTTAACTTTAAATACTAATAAGGATATTTTTAAAATATAAATTAAGCTTATTTGGAGTAAATCTGAAAATATGGACAGTGATGATGATGAACACAAACAAAATATCTTGTTTTTTACAAATATTTAAAAAATAAATCTAATATTTTTCTGTGAGCTTTTGATACTAAAGACAGGCCAAGACTTCACATTACTATGAACAAATTACAATGCATCCTTCAAATATGATCTTAAAACAAACCATACATTAACATAACGACTAAGCAACAGGTAATTACCGAGGCAAAACAACATTGTCTGAAGTGTTTCTCCTTTAAAATATTGTGACTCAACCATGTCATAAGACAAGGACCTGGCCCATACAGCATATTGAAAGAAATCGTGTGAAGCACAGTAATCAGAATTCATTTTTTTGGCTTAATCTTGTCATTACACAAAATAAAACATTCAAATACTGGGAGTGATGACCAAAATACAATCAAATACACAAAATTTTGCTACAAAATAACACATTTAATGGCATTAACTATACAACAAAGAGATGATCACTTGACTACAAAAGTATCACTTAGGGTCTTACACAAGACATATTTCAGAAATTTTCCAAGTCTATGAAGCACAGTTTCCTGCAGTTTTCTCTATTTCCATTTTTCACTCCTCTTCATTTATATGGCAGCTGCTCTAAAGCCCATTGCAGTCAATGAGAAAACCTGCCACTGACTTAAATAAATTTTGGATCATGATTGTTAGGGCTCAGTCATTAAATCACATTGATTTCAATAGGCAGCACTTAAAATGTGTTAAGGCCTTCTTTTCGGAAAACATTACTATTCATGAGATCACTTAAGCACAGGCATAAGTGCTTTCCTGAATACAGGCCAAGTGTTATTCTGAAAAGGGGTGGACTTAAGCATGCCCTTAAGTGCTATCCTGAAGCAGGGCCAGAGTGCAGTACTCTAGACCTGTAAATCTCACAGTGGCATGCCTCAGCAAATAAGCCACTCTCCCTTTGATAGCTAGGGGTGTTTGAAAGATGATTACATCTAATCTCTACTTCCTGCCATTTTTCATAAACTTCAGTTAGATGTCTTGGTAACTATGGAAAGCATTTACATGCAGGTTAGAAAGGAAGTGTATGGGGCTATATCAACACATTTATTGCATGCCCAGTTATAGCTCACTGCATTCCCATTTCTGGTTGCACTCAAAGCACTATGAAAAGCTGAAATGATTTCACCAGAAACCAATGAGGTACACATAAAAGTTGGTCAAGAAAACAAAGCAAGTGTGTTAATAAGCCAAAGAGCCATAATATTCAATAGCTTTAAAACTTCCTTACATTGTTTCATACAAATTAGCACTGACAGACTTTTTTGTCCATCTGCTGCCAATTCAGGATGTTCTCTCTTTGCTAATTCATTCCTAAGAGGCTGATTGGCAACTGACAACTAAATGAAATAGAAACGATGGACTTGATGTGCCAAGAGACTGCCATCTTTGCAGCAGTGAAGCACTGATTTCTTCCTGCAAATATTGAACTCCTTAAACTCCTTTTCTTTAAAGGAGAGTTGATGGAGCCTTTAGTTTTATAGTAAGTGCAGGACCCTTCGTTTCTTTAACCTAGTGTTATTAAAACCACCCTCACTGCATTCGAAGGCTATGCGTGTCCTGTACAGTGCACAGTCAAAACATCACAAATGCAGTGGTAGTTGGAACTGACTCCATTTCAGTTTATCTGAACATGTCCTAGAAAGTGGATTGCTAAACAATAATAAAATGATAGTAGATTAGGACACATTTTTAGATGATGCATCACCTTTCCCCCATTCTAACAAGTAGGGAACACTGAGTTTTGAAAAGGTCACCAAGGAAAAGCAGTCTGATAATGTCAGTGACAGTCTTTCAAATTCTCCTGATCATTTCTATACTATCAGGAAAAATTTGGAATTAAATTTGCATTAAACTGTATCCATCAATGCATTCTCCCTCCGACCTTGCCCTGAATCACTGCCTTTCATTATTCATTGAATGCTGGGGTCAAATGCAGTTATCCTGTTATATGGAGTAGGTCCCAGATCTTCAAAAGATGATTAGGCTTCTAAAATCCATTGATTTCAATGGGAGTTAGGCACCTAAATACTTGTGAGGTTCTGGGCCTGTGAATTTAGCATGTAATCACAGAATCATAAAACTGGAAGGGACCTCTAAATGTCATCAAGTATACTCTCCTGCTCTCATAGAAGGACCAAACACCATCTAGACCAGGGGTGGCCAAAGAGCCAAGATAATAGTGGATCCAGCATGAAGAGCTGGGGCAAAGTTGTCTAGCAAGAAAAAAAAAAGCTCTGCCCCTTTAAGAAAACACATTTAAACATATTTTGAGGTTTTTTGAAGCCCGAGGCCATCTTTTATGGCCATGCTGGATGTCTCTCCAAGTCAGCACAAGGAGCCAGGAGGAGAGGGCCATTTTTGGAGACATAGGGGTGGCTTATAAGCCACGAGGGGAGGAAGGGCAGGGGGCTTCGCAAGCCGCACCTGGGGGAGGGAAGAGTCACATGCAGCTGATGAGCCTCGGGTTGGCCACGACTGATCTAGACCATCACCTACAGATGTTTATCTAACCTGCTCTTAAAAATATCCAATGATGGAAAATCACAGCTTCCCTGTGCAACTGATTCCAGTGCTTAACCACCCTGACAGAAAGTTTTTCCTAATGTCTAATCTAAACCTCTCTTGCTAAAATTTAAGCCCATTGCTTCTTGTCCTATCATCAATGGTTGAGGAGAATAATTTTTCTCCTTCCTCCTGGTAACAACCTTTTAGATACTTGAAAGCTGTTACTATGTCCCCCCTCAATCTTCTCTTTTCTGGACTAAACAAGCAGAATTCTTTCAGTCTTCCCTCACAGGTCATGTTTTTTAGACCTTTAATAATTTCTGTTGTTCTTCTCTGGATCTTCTCCAATTTGTCCACATCACATGATACAAATGCACATCCAATGATATTGTTCCTAGAAACAGCTACTGTAAGGAAAAGTTATATTTCTGAGACAAATCCAGAGAAGGGATGATATTCAATAGAACTCTAGGGTCTTCCTCCTTTAAAATGATACATTTTTGTCTACTTCAAGATTATTAGTTATTTTCTTAATAGTTTGTGGAGATAGCCTCCAGTACAGTGCAATCTGCACCATGACCCTTTTCCAGCAGTCAACTCTGCTCCAATAAATCCCCCTTAAATTGTCTTCATTGACTCTTTTGTTTGACTTTTAGTTAAGAAATTACTCGATTTTGCAGTTCATTTTTGTAGTTTCTCTTGAGACAAGTTTCATTGTCTATGAGAGGACAGAAAGTAGGAAAGTGTATACTTTTCTGCAGTGAAGACAAAATGATTTGTGATACAAAAGTGCTAATTGATTTTGCTAGCAAAATTCAACAAGCATGAGCTGAGTCTGAAAAGTCCACCACTTGCATAACATCTACTAATATCAATGTAACATCTGAGTGAGGAGGGGTTGCATGATGGGGTCCTGTGATTTTTAGGCATGTGTCACACCATGGAGAATAATCTGAAATACATAGATTAGTTTTCTGACAGACATTTCTAAAGATTACAATGGCCATTATGAATCAATTCATATTACAGGTGTACAAGGACTGCTGCTATTTAATATTGGGCTCAGACAGAGACAGAGACCAAGTGAATCAATAGAAGCGGTACCATTTTGGATTAACCTGTGAACAATATGGATTTCTTAGGAAGTGAAGGAAGAAGTTTTCTGAGGGCCAGAATTTGAAAGCAATGTCCCTGAAAGAATGACTTCAGTAATGGTAAAGCTGGAGAGAACAATAGCTGGTCCCCAGTCCTGAAAACTTTGCTGAGTACAATGGTTATCACAACCCTAGATAGTCCCATTTAAATGTATGAGACTGGTTGTGAGTAGAGAGCAGGAGAGAGGAAGGAGAAGCACTATGCTCAAAGATCAGATCCTGTTGTGGTATAAAGTAGAAGATTCTCTTTAAAACAGCAGAGCTGCACCAATTTACACTAGTTAAGGATCTCTGCAGATCTGGCCAATTCTTCAGAACCTCAGAAAACTACCAAGAACTAAATAATAAAGGGAAAAATGTAAGCATAAATCTAACTAAAGTTTTAAGCACAGTACTTATGTGATGGTCAGAATCACACCAGTTCAGAATTATTATTCCCTTCATGTAACACGTCAGTTTTGTACTGCTTTCATTAAGCGAAAATGAACTGCATTCAGATGTATACATACTTGTCACCAGTATTATGCGGAGGACAAATGGTTAAATGGACCAGACAAATATTCCATGCCAACCTCTTTAAAACATCCATTTATAAAAGTTTAGTTTTATTTTTAAAAGTCACTCTGTGGTAGAAAAGGTAGATATGAGACTGGTCCAATAACGGTGCTGCTACACCTGTTTTATTAAGGCTTTGTTAACTTTGGTGTAAGAAATGCTATAATGTTTAGCTGTGGTTCCATTTAAAAAAAACAAAATTTAGAAGTTATAAAGAGGTTCCAGATTCAGCCATTTAACCACTGGTTTCTCTGCATTTTGTTAGAGCTGGACAAAAGACAGGATTTATTTTTAAAAAATTTTTACCTCTAGTTTCAAATCTTAAAATATAATATAATTAGAGAGGGAAAAGTTTGAAAGTGTCATTTTATTTCCTTTAATTTTTTTCCCACATTTTCAAATTTCATCCAAAATTTCAGAAATTTTGACTAGCTCTAATTTTATATTGTTCACTGAGGTACATTAAACAGTATCAATGTTGAGTTATGCCTTTTCTGAGTTTGTCAAATCTCAGAAATTTACAGGTAAAGATAGCCAATCCAATAAACAAGATTAAACAAAGCAAAGGCTGTTGGAAAGAAGATCCGAGAATAGGAATCAATTTTGGCAACACGTATGTGTATTCTTCCTTCTCTCCAAGAACCTGTGCGGCAGTCTTCAAAACAACAAAAAAAGCTGGTGCAGTCTTTGCCTTCCAGGCACTCATATCCATAATCCTCATTGCGTTGTTGGAGGTGATTAGTGTTGTTAATTGGTATTAATGTTGATCCAGGACGAACAGCAATTGCAGACGATTTCTAAAGAAAATAGTATGTTGATTATTGTCAGAGAGAAAAACAAAAACTAACATTTATGTTTCCTTGGGCAACGCCCAACTACGAACATTTTAACGTATAATACATAGAATTCCATGTTGGAAGAAATCAGTTTGTAAACTTTTTCAATTATGAAACATTTTATATAATTAACTGATGAGGCCAAAGGATCATGAATATTTTTCACATGGTACAATGCAGAGTGGATTGTTCTGGGAGGTCAAACTACTGAATAATTGGTTCTACAGAGTTAGGTGATCCCATCTATCTAGCACAAACAACATTTTGGAACCTAGTTGCAGCCTGAAACTTGGGTCACAAAATTGTTCATAAGCAGGATGAGAATAGTACTGCCATAGAAAATGCTGGATTGTCAATCTATTAATGTCTTCAGATCAAGCCTGCATGCCTTTCCACATGATATGCTTTAACCAAAAAAGTTATTAGGCTCAATACTGTGGTAACTGGATGAATGTTCAATGGCCTTTGTATACAGGAGGTCAGACTAGATAATCTAATGGTCTCTTCTAGAACTAAAGTTGATGAATAGAAGACCCAGGCAGTGAGGAACCAAGAGTCAAATTCTTCCCCTACAGAACTCCATTCAAATCAGTGAAATTGAACCAGGGTATGTCTACACTACCCCGCTAGTTCGAACTAGCGGGGTAATGTATGCATACCGCACTTGCTAATGAAGCCCGGGATTTGAATTTCCCGGGCTTCATTAGCATAAGCGGGGAGCCGCCATTTTTAAATCCCCGCTGCTTCGAACCCCGTGTAGCGCGGCTACACGGGGCTCGAACTAGGTAGTTCGGACTAGGGTACCTATTCCGAACTACCGGTACTCCTCGTTTCATGAGGAGTACCGGTAGTTCGGAATAGGACCCTAGTCCGAACTACCTAGTTCGAGCCCCGTGTAGCCGCGCTACACGGGGTTCGAAGCAGCGGGGATTTAAAAATGGCGGCTCCCCGCTTATGCTAATGAAGCCCGGGAAATTCAAATCCCAGGCTTCATTAGCAAGTGCGGTATGCATACATTACCCCGCTAGTTCGAACTAGCGGGGTAGTGTAGACATACCCCCAGAGATTAATATGGCACCATGTGTTAATTATATTGATTATACCAAATGGAAAGGCAGCCTGGTAACAATGTGTTATGTATATAATCTCATCAGACAAGTGAAATCAAACACTTGATATTATTAATAGTAATTTAGTAATCAATATTGGGCAATACAAAGTATGTTCTGTTCTACTATCGGAATTTTGTCCATCCTACTCACACTATTTCCTTTAATCTTTCCTCCATCTATTGGTCTCCTTTTTTCCATGTTATTTCTTATCTTCAGGGCTCTGATTCCTTCCTCCATGACTCCTTGATCACCTGCTTTCCTGTTATTCTTCATTCCCTACTCTGTCCTCTTTCCAATCTTAACCCCACATTCTTCACTTGTCCTCTCATTCACTCTCCTTATCTTTTCTTTCAGCCAGATATGGAGTCCCCCTCCTGAATTCTCAGACTGAAAAGAAATTGATATCCCTCACATTATCCCTGTATGATATTCATACGTGTTTCCTTTTCTCTTCCAGAACTCTGAGCACCTCCGTTTTCTGAACAGGAATGAGACCAAAAGAAATGGAAAGAAATATGTTTAGAAGATAGGACAAGAGAGCACAAATTTGCAATAAAAGCATTTATAACCTTAGTCCCTGAAAAAGTGGAAGGGGACTTCTCTAAAAGAGTTGTGAGTGTATATGGTGGGGGCAAGGAAACAACATACAAGATGGCCAATAACAGTCAACCAAAGTAATCTGGGCTCTTGCACTTCTAGGGTGCTGTTTCACCACTTACAAGACTCTTGCCTTGAACACTATAGGTTTCCAATTCCTTGCTAATAAAGTGATTTATGCCCATGCATCCTTGGAGCCAGTAGTCTTCCAGAGTTTGTATGGAAGTGGTACATTGACATGCTGAAACTTTATTTAAATAATGTATTTCAACATTTTATATCAACTGTATCATAAGCATGGGCATTTTGCAAAGACTGCAGTTTCTCATTTTTGAACAGGAACTAATTATTATCCTGAAGAAGCTAATTGCATCCAATTTTGTGAAAATACAATATCAACTACATTCACAATCAACAGATGTTTCTTCTATTTTATACCAATAAGTAGAAAAATACAGGGCCTTATTTGTTACAGGGCTACGCTGGTTTTACACCACATGACTCCCTCAGTTTCACTGGTGTAAAATGCAAGGAAGAGCAGTGAGAGCTGCATAAAACTATTTTATGCAGAAACTATTTTTCTTTTAACTGACTACTCACTTAGCAAATCATTCAAAAATGTATTAAATTGTTAAGAAGCAGAAGCACAAAATTGTTCAGAATAGTGTATACCTCTTATTCAGCATTGTAATTAATTATGATCTTATAGTACCTCTGTAAGGTAGTTAAATATTATTATACCCATAATATAAGAGAGAAAATTGAGGCCCAAAGCTGTGAAGTCATTTATTCAAGATGACACAGCTATTTGTGTCATAGGTATCTTGACTATCTGTGTAAAAAGATAGCCAAGAATCTTGAAACTACTCAAAGGAAAGGTCTCTGATGTGCCATTGAGTGGTTCTGATTATATCCAGTAAAGGAACACACTTACCCAGACAGTTAAAACATGTCCCCTTTTCTTCTTACCTAAAATCAGAAGTATCTGAGGCAAATCTAGGTTCCTAGCTTCTAGATTTTCTTGCTTATAAAAAGATGAAATGTTGTAGTAGAAGAGGTTATGACATAAGCATGACAATAAGTGGAAGGTGGAACAGTAGAATAAGAAACATATGCATTTAAAAGAGTGGAAAGAGGTACACCCACCATTAGGAGCAAGATACAGTTTAACCTGTGTCTAGTCTGGAAGATATAATGTCAGCACATATCCAGCAGGGTAAGTGCCATTTACAAAAAATAACGTGCACAACCCAAAATTATTTGCTCCAGTATATGACCAAGAAAGCCACAGGAAAGGATAGAACATGTGGAAGAATGAGGCTGTATAATGCCTACTGGGCTTTCTCTCTTTAGGCCAACAAAGAGCTGAGAATCCTGCAGATGTGATTTCCTCAAACTCATTCAGCATGAGAGAGACCTGAGTCATACAATAGTCATCAGTATGGTCATGAGAAGAATTAGTGGTACGTTCTACAGAGGGACTCAGAGAATGACAATTATTAGAATGATCCATAGCACAGTGTTTCAAAAGAGGAAGACAAAAAAAGAAAGAGAAAACCTAGTACACGGGGGAAAAGAAATAATAGAGAGAGAAGGAAGATAGCATGAGAGTGAGAAAGGGGAAAGAAAAGAGCAGAAAAGCACAGGATTTTAAAAAACCTTTAAAAAAGTAAACATTTAAGGAAAATCTAGATGTTAGGAAAGGCCAGATCCTCAGCTGGTAGATTGGCATGTACCCTTTCCAAACCTGAAAAACAGCTCTGTGTAAGATATAAAATATGACCTTACTGACCTTTTCTCACTAGTATCTTGGGGACACACAGCTAGAACAACACTTCATACACCTTTTGTTGTTTTACATTTCTCAAGTGTGTCTTTTGTGTAATCTGCATCCATGTGATACATTATAAAGGACTCAAAAATGTGCAACTTTTTTGCTAAACTTATTTTCTACAGCCTGGGAAACGTTTAGCTTAATGAATATTCTACTTTCAGAAAGCTTTTTACCATTCCATTATTGCCAAGACAATAACTATTTATTCAAATGCTTTTATTCATAGGAAAAAAAGTTTTCATCTCCATATATTGTAGTAAACTTGCTGCTATGAGTCTATATAGACAGGATGTATCCTTTAGCTTATTTATATGACACGCTGATACCTTTATATAGTGCATACTGATATGCTGCATATTCATATTTTATTATGATTACACTTTTGGGATTACAAAAGTGCATTAAGTTCAGTGAAGGGGAAAAAGTACCCCCTTTTTATAATGACATGGATAACTTTTCTCTGGGCATAAAAATTAATTGGCTCTGGGCATAAAAATTAGTCATCAGTGAAACAGCTATGTGAATACTAACAGAAGTAAAATGCTGTTGATGAATTCACTTCCTGCCCCTACATGTTAGTAAGCGACCTGTTCTAATCAGCTACAATATCTTGACACATGTAACTATATTATTACATAGAGTAATAATCTTTTACTAAAGGCCCAGCTCTAAACAGAAGATTTCTGTAGGCCATCCTTTAAAAACAAGTGTAAATTAAACCTTTTCATAAAAACTTATACATAATATTTTTAATTAAATTGGCTTAAAAATAGCACATTCATAATCAGAAGAAAAAAACAGGAATGAATAGGGAACTTGAAGAAAGGTATCAGGAAAGATCAGGGTTTGTTACTGTATGGCTTCTCTGTAATTGTTCCATTTGGAATTAGAAATCTCACTGCATTTTAAACGTCACTGAACTTAAAAAAAAAAAAAAAAAAAAAAAAAAAAAAAAAAAACCACACCTCTTTCATAAGCTCGGTCTCTTTTATAACTAAATATATTAAATTTAAAAAAATACTCAGATATGTTTCATTTGTTTAAAGAAATCTGGATGAACAGATGGGGGCATTTCTCAGACCTTAAAAAACAAAGCACATTTCTAAAAGGACCACACACAATACTATCGAGAGCAATGTTCTAGATATTGCATCACTGCTTCTCATCTTAGACACATCTCTAGCTACATATTCAGTAATTGAGACTATGCATGACTCACCAATACAGTATTTTTATATTGCTTTAGATACTGTAAGTTTTGTACCATTTTGCAGAATATCACACAAATGCTTAGTTTATGAAACAAAATTCATTAAAGTCTAGGAGTTCTATTATGTATTAATGCATCTCCATTACTTTAATTGTTAATGATCTGCCACTATTTCAAAAGAGGCGGTTAGATATTTTGACTCTGATAAAAGACATTTAATATTAATAAAAGGTTATTATGAACAAATATATAAAATTAGCCAATTCTTTTTCCCCACAGGCTGGGAAAGAAGAGAGATTCTTATAATTATTTCTATTATTAAAACACATGAGATGCATTCAGCTCCACCGGTGATGGAGGCAGATTAAATAAGTTAAACTGATGGCAGTTTCTCCCCGTCTCTCTGGCTTGGGTAGGCGGCACTGCCTCCCACACTCTCTAAGTTCCTTTTCCTCTTTGGCACGCTGAGAGATCCCACTTCTGTTTCGGTGTACTGTGCCCCATAGACACATACTGCAGGAGTACACGTTTCTATGACCTCCCTGGAGCCATGCCTGAGAAGTGCAGCTCAGACCCGCTATCCCCTCAGAACCTTTATCACTGTCACCCCCTCCCATCAATTTATCCCTTGCTTAGGCTCCCCTTCCATCTGTGACTGCATATGCTCCTACCACTTGGAACAAAGTGGCTCCAAGCCTTCCTTTCCCTGGCAGTTGCCATGGTTCGCCACTTGGGCTGAACTGCCCTAGAATCATAAGGCTGCGAAGGTGATTTAAAGTTACATCTCCTCCTTTCTCTCCTGGGCTCCATTGAAACACTATTCAGCCAGGCTAGAGAACCTGATTCCAACAGCAATGTTCACCTTCACTCTCTCCAAACTTTTTTTAAATTTGGTCATGAAAGCATGTTCTATATGTCAGTCTCAGATTTCCTTAGGGTGAAGAGGAAAAAAGGAGGAAGTGTTAAGTCACCAGTGTGGTGATATTGCCACCAAACTGTGTCTTCTTTCAATTCAATGATTTGGAAGGGAACTTTCCAGCAAGGCAGCTTTGGGGCATTTTCCTGCCTCTTAGGTCTTCCTACATGGTTTCCCAAAGAAAGTGGGGACCAAGCCTCAATTATTATGAAATAAGGCTATTTCAGTTTGTATTTCAGTGCATAAGATATTCAATGCCTTTATCTCAATATTTTGCTAATTTAAAGCTTAGTGTGAAGTATTTTTACTATTTGTTGGAAAATACGCTGAACAGTTTTTATATATTAGAACACTGGGTTTATTACAATAGTCTAATATTTGTTCCTGCACGTCTGCTGTGTGGTGCTTCACACTCAACAAAATTTCAGACTGCAGTGCTAGAGTGTTGATTCAATTAAAAACATCTTTAAATGAGACTATGAAATTTGCTTTTCATGAAAGGAATAAAGAATTCTCTCTGAAGTTGGATATGTTTTCTATACAAGTATCCAAAGATGATCGTGTCAGTCAAGGTGAAATCCCATAACCTCGATCCACCTACAACGTTTCTGCAACTACGGTCTGGGGTCAGATCCTGCATTTGGAAGTGTTAGCATGGACCCTGTACACATTCTGAATCCTCAGAGGGGTTCATCACTCACATGGGTTACTGAATGGATCCCAATGGGTGTGTCTAGACTGCAGGCTTCTTTCGAAAGAGCCTCTTTCGAAAGCATCTTTCGAAAGAGGCTCTTTCGAAAGAGCGCGTCTAGACTACAATGCGCGGATCGAAAGATCGATCCGCTATTTCGAAAAAGAGCGTCCAGACTGCCGGACGCTCTTTCGAAATTGAAAGCCACCCGGAACTGCTTCTGCCAGGGCATGGGGGCAGCATTTCCTTCCGGGTGCTGCCTGCCTGCCCTTTGCAGAGACGCGTGGTGAGAGGGACACTCCTGAACACCCGTTGCTCTGCTCCTGCAGCTGCCTTTGCTGTCCCTTGAGGAAATTTGCAAGGCATTGCAGTGCTGCTTTGGAGTGCTCAGCTTCCTGGGACACCCCAGCAGCTTTTTTCTTTTGAGGTTTTTCTGCTTGCAGACCCTTATTTGTGGCATGGAGTCAGAGCTGCCCCTGGGCAGGCGAGGGCCCCACAACACCATACTGCAGCTGTTGCTGCATCTTCGTGAGACAATCATGAGGCTCCTTCCCGAGCTGGACCCAGACCAGAGGGACGAGGGGTTCCCCCGTCCGGCAGCCACACTGCCCTTGCCTCCGAACTTTTTCGTGGACAGGCGTGTTTGGAGGTTTGACACCAGCTCTGACTGGTGGGACCGGCTCGTGATGGAGATCTGGGATGACCAAGACTGGCTACGGAACTTCCGCATGAGAAAGACCACTTTCCAGGAGCTGTGTACCTGGCTCGCCCCTGCTCTGCAACGGCAAGACACCCACCTGCGGCCCGCCATCCCCCTGGAAAAGAGGGTCGCCATTGCCCTCTGGAAGCTGGCAACCCCCGACAGCTACCGCTCTGTGGGACACCAATTTGGAGTGGGGAGATCTACTGTCGGGGCCGTCTTGATGGAGGTAAGTCATTGTCTGGGGACAGTCACAGTTTGGGGTGGGGGGAAGGGAGACTGTCAGGAAGGGCCAAGTGGAGTGGGAGTGGGAGTGGGAGGGAGCTCCTCCACTCACCCTGAATTGGGGGGGGGGTTCTGAGGAGGGGATTCCCGGGGTGGTTGAGAGGGAAGGTGGGCGGTGGGTTCTCCTCCTAAGACATAAGGCACCCCTTCTAACACTTTGTTGTCTGTCTCGTTCTGCAGGTGGTGAGGGCCATCAATTCGGAGCTGCTCAACAGGCTCATCTGTCTACCGGATCTGGACAGCGTCATGGCCGGCTTTGCTGCCCTCGGCTTCCCCAATTGCGGAGGAGCGCTCGATGGGACACACATTGCCATCCGTGCACCGCCCCATTGAGCAGCCCAATTCATAAACAGAAAGGGCTACTTTTCTATGGTCCTCCAGGCCCTGGTCGACCATCGTGGACAGTTTTCTGACATTTGTGTTGGGTGGTCAGGGCGGGCACACGATGCCCGCATCTTCAGGAACTCGTACCTGTACCGGAGGCTTCAGGCAGGAACTTTTTTCCCCCATCGCCAGTTTGCGGTTGGGGATGTGCACATGCCGGTGTGCATAGTGGCTGATGCCGCCTATCCCCTGATGCCGTGGCTGATGAAGCCCTACACCGGACAGCTGGATGCGAGCAAGGAGCAGTTTAATGCTCGCCTTAACCGGGCTCGCAACCAGGTGGAATGTGCGTTTGGCCGTTTAAAGGGCAGATTCCGGTGCTTGCTCACACGCCTCGACATGGGGGAGACCAACATCCCCGAGGTGGTGGCCGCGTGTTGCGTCCTCCATAACCTCGTGGAGAGGAAAGGGGAGGCCTTCCTACCAGGGTGGGGGAGAGCTGCTGATGCCCAGGAGAGGCTCTTTGCCCAGCCCCGGACAGCTGCCATCCGCCAGGCTCACCGGTCTGCAGTTGGCATCCGGGAGGCCCTCCGGGAGCAATTCTCCAGTGGAGGCCACTGAGTGCACTGAGGGGCTTCTGCCTGGGGACTGGGCCCTGGCCCCCAATAAAAGCTTCCCTCCACAACCCATCTCCTGACCCAGTTTGGACACATCACTTACACCAGGGTGTGTTTCAAAATAAAATGTTCTCTTTACTTATTTATAATTTTGTACATATAATCAAACAATGTGGCAAAATAACAAAAATTTTCTTCATTTTTGTTGTTGCCAAACTATATACAATAAACAAACAGTGCCTTTAACCCTTTGTTTGTGCTTTAACTGGGGTGATGGGGGTGATTGAAACCTGGAGGGGGGAAGGGGATCAGGTTGAACGGGGCTTGGCAGATTTCCCTTTCCTGGCTGGGCCTCGTGTTTGGGGTGCTCCCCGGCTACGGGATCGGGTGATGCACCTGTCGGTTGGCTGGCTGCTGGGGGGCTCTTGGGACGTGGAAGCCTGGGGGAGAGGAGGGCCAGGGGGAGAGAGGGGCTGGGGAGCTGGGGGGGCTGGGTGAGAGGGAGGTCCAAGGGGGGAAAGGACTGCTGTTGTGGAAGGGGGGTTTGGTGGGGTGGGGTCATGGGGTGCTGGAGGAGCAGGACCAGGCACAGCAGCAGGCAAGCCGCTGACCTCCCTCAGGGTGGCGTACAGCACCGTGCGCTGCAGGACCAGCTCATTCATGAGCCGATCACGCCACCGCTCCTCTGCCTCCACCCTCTGTAGCAGGATGGTGTTCTGCTCCTGCACAGCCTCGACATGCTGCCGGAGGATGTCGGCGTAGACACGCCTGTGTCTGTGGCTCCCATGTCTCCGAGGTGGAGATGGAGATGGAGGTGGGGCTGGGGTGCTGCGGCCCTCTTCCACGGCTGGTCCGGCTGTGGAGGAAAAGAAGAAGACACAATCAGTCCTATAAACTGGACTCTGTAGCACTTACAATACTAACAGGATGGTTTATTAGGGGATGAGCTTTCCAGGGCCAGACCCACTTCCTCAGATCAGAGTAACACGGCTACATTTCTATCACAATCAGTCATGTGTGCAACAGCTGTCCAAAAGGGCATGCCCTCTCCCTTGAGACAGAGGAAGCAGACATTCTGAAGGTCACACTGTGTGTGTGTGTGTGTGTGTGACCTGGGCATCAGCCTGAGCATGACAGGTTTCCCTTGTGCATCACCCACTGTGCACCCACCCACCTACCTCCCCCCCCCCCGGGTGTGACACAAACTCACTGTACTCACCTGCTGCTTCCTCTCCCGCGCCAGATGACGCCTGGGAGGCCTCAGAGGTCTGGGTGACTGGCTCCAGGGTGAGGGTCGCCGTCTCCTCGGTGTCCTCCTCCTCTGGGCCCATGTCCCCGTCTCCAGACTGCTGTAGCTCCCGCTCTGGAGCGTCCACCACGGGGTCTGCCAGTCCGGACTGCACGAACCGCCGTGGTATGCGTGCTTCTGCACTGCCACCCAGGATCTGGTCCAGCTCGGAGTAGTAGGGGCAGTAGTGGGGGGCTGCCCCAGACTGGGAGCTCTCCTCCCTGGCTTTGGCGTAGCCCTGGCGCAGCTCTTTCACCTTTGAGCGCACCTGGTCCTGGGTGCGGGGGTAGTGGCCCTTCTGGGCCAGGGCTTCAGCCATGCGGCCATAAATTTCGGCATTTCGCCGCCGGCTTTTGAGGGCCTGTAAGGCCTCCTCCTCTCCCCACAGCTCCAGCAGGCTCTTTATCTCTGCGCCGGACCAGGATGGTGCCCGGCGCTTGGAGCCCTTGGCTGGGTCCCCAGAAGGCTCGGAGGAAGGGCCAGGACGCTCTTGGGACTGTGACATGCTGCAGCAAGGTCGCCGTGTGCTCTGGCTCCTTGTCTGCAACAAGTGGCTGTGAGGGTGCGCATGTCCCTTTAAGGAATGGCTGCAGCCAGGAACCACAGACGTGCAACCCATGGCCCAGATTGTCCACCAGGGCTTGTTCCTGGAGGCCAATAATTTCGAAAGAAAGGGCTCCCCCCGTCCAGACTCACGTTCTTTCAACGGATCTCCCTCGAAAAAGGCGTTCTTCCTCGTGAAACGAGGTTTACCGCCGTCGAAAGAAAAGCCGCGTTCTTTCGATTTAATTTCGAAAGAACGCGGCTTGAGTCTGGACGCAGGGGAAGTTCTTTCGAAAAAAGGCTACTTTTTTCGAAAGAACCCCTGAGTGTGGACACAGCCAATGAGGGATTGGGGCCTTTTTCCTTTGAAGCCATGGAAAGTATGTTTAACTGCTTTTTTGGCTCATCTTACATCCATTAGAGAGTATAATGAGCCTAAATCTATGTTCATTTGTGCCATTATCAGGAAATGAATCCAAGAGTGATAGGCTGTCATGTTAACTACCCTGACTGTTTACCTCACAGCTTGCCAGCTAGCCTCTTAAAGATTCTTCTTAGTCTGCGTGGGGGCAGAGAGAGAATTTTTTTGGTTTGTGTTTATACAGGACCTAGTTAGTGGGTTCCTGATTCATGACTAGGCCTCCTAAGCATTATGGTAATACAAATAAATCAATAATAATAAATAATAACAACAATAACAATAATAATTAATAAATATCCTTTAGTAAAAATATAATAAAGACACTACAATTAAGCAGACTTTTCCCAAATTTCTTAAACTTACAGCTGGCTTGTGCTTTGATGCCTTTTCTTTCTCCTTGCTCCCTTTTTTGTTGCTAGTGAAGTAATGCAAGGTTCCATATTCCATCAAGGCAGCAAACACAAAAATGAAGCAAACTGAAACAAAAAGGTCCATTGCTGTCACATACGAAACCTTGGGAAGAGATTTCCTAGCAATTGTACTTAGTGTTGTCATAGTCAATACTGTAGTAATACCTGTTCAAAAGAAAGAAAAGAAAGGAACAAGGAAATAAAGGAACAAAGGGAGATATTCAATAATGATCCTACAAACAGATGTAGTTGTTAAGCATTAATGTATTTACTTTTGTGAACAAGCAAACAGGCACAGTATTTCCCAGTACAATCAGATCTTAGCAAACTGACCCCTGCACTACACAGAGCCTATTGACTGGTGAGGCTTCACATCAGCACCGATAAGTGTGCCACAAGTTCATCCCCATTTATCCAAATACCAGTATTGGGGCTGAGAGAGAGAGATGATTTTAGTCTCTAGTTCAAGTCCAAATAATTCTGTATAAAATGCTGTAAAGGCCTGTTAATGTAAATTTTCAATGTACTTAACTCTGCACTGTGCTGGGAGAACACAGACAATTTAAACATTTAAACAATACAAATAAAGAACAAACATCTAGGAAAAAGGTGTCCCACTTAACCCAGAAAAATCCAGAAGAAAGGGGTAACTGGGTAGTATGGAATGGCCCCTGACAGGCAGGAGGTTAAACTAGATGATCTAATGATCCCTTCTGGTCTTCAACTCTATGAATGCTCTAACTCACAGAAGCATTCCACATACGACTCACTACACAGACTTGACATACGAGCCCATCACACTGATTTTAATGACTATACATTCAGAATCTGCACCAAATCACAATTCATTAATGTAATATAATATAAAATTGTTGTATTTTCTGTTTCAAAAGGATTAACTTCAGAATTCAAGGGTTACTCCAGTTCCAGATTGACTCGGCTGATAATACTGATAAAAATCTAGTGGGATTTTAAATATCTCCCAATAGGTATTTTTAAATCCCAGTAGGTGCCCATCTGCATTTTAGGTACCTTCAAAAATCTGAATCACTGTGCTTTGGAAAGGCACAATTTCTGTCAATGATCTGCCATACATGTGGGAGGGGCGAGCAGTCAGCATGGTTTTGGGGTTTTTTTGTCCCCTAAACCCCACAATGATGTCATATCACATTAGCTCCATTTACAAGTAAAATATCTGACGACCACACCATTTCATCTACCAGTCAGTAAAATCATCATGGAATCTGACAGTCAACTAGGGTTCTTTATTGCTTACACATCAGTCAACATCAATTAATCCAAGGGCATAAATTATAGGTGCAGTACTATACATCGCTAGAACATACCTGAAACACATTTTAATTCGAATAGGGTTATTGTTGCTGGTATAAGAGCTGGAAAATATTAGCTTGATTGTTATATCCTAGGTTAAGTTTCCAGGGCTGGTAGTTGACCAATTGTTTATGCAGTTGGCGAGAGACAATAAATCAAGAACATAGGATGCCATATTTACATTTTCTTTTCAGACTGTACTAAGGCCAAAGTTTGAATGCTATCCTTTAGAGGTATTTTATATATAGATTCTAAATATCAGGAGATGTGTCAAATCATTAGCTTTAAACTCTAGTCACTAAAATTTTATATAACTTTTTGTTAATTAAATAACATGGAACTAAGCGATTTAAAAAAAATCTGTATCTTCTTGTGTTCTTTCTGTACAATAATGCTGTCAATAAATTACTGTCTCCCATACTCCAGTACTAAAATAACAGTATATTGAACTAAGAGATTTATTTGCAACTACATTTGTAAGTGTTCTCCTGCAAACTGAAAGTGTTTATTTGATGTCAGTACTTTTGAAGAGAGCATAAATAACTGCAATATGTTAACAAAAATAAATATGATTTCTTTAGTACTTTTAAAAGGAGAAACTGTTTTGGCTACTACTTTTCTTAAACTGAATTATTAAATGAGCTGGAATGAGTGCCTTAACCAAATGTTAAAACAGAACCCATATCGAAAGGATGATGATACATTTAGACTGATATGCTGCAATCAGATCCTTGACATGGAGCCTAACAAAACTATGGAAATGGGGACTTATTCAGCTCTCACACATTTAACTCCATCATTATTTTCAACTGAGATACTCCTAACTTTTGCAAGTGTTAGAGAATCAGACATTAAACACAACTATTGTTCCTGTTTACAAGTTCCTTTCCCTTCTATCTCACTGAGAAAGGAGCAAGAGAAGAGAAACCCCATGGTCCTAGGCCAAAACAAACACAGGTATGTTAAAAACTGGGATTAGTTAATCTAGGAACAGGAGGTTACTCACGGTCAATGTTCCCTCTAAACTGTGGGGCAGCACAGCTTCACAGGTGATTAATCAGCCCCACCCAGTCAGAGGCTCAGGGCTCCATGCATGGAGCTAACTGACTGGGCAAGGCTGATTAATTATTACCTGTGAAAATGTATTGCTGCACAGTTTGGAGGGCACACTGCTTGCCATGTGCAGTAACTGACTTTCTTCTAGATGGGTGTCCTTGTGAGTGCTCCTCTGTGGGTCAAAGTAAGTCCCTGCATCTTCGACTGCAGAGTTTGACAGCAGTCCCCTTATGGGCCATGAATGTGCAGTGCCTGCCTCGTGAACTGTCAGAGCTTGAATAGCACGTGCATGATTTGGACTCCTCAGTTCCTTCTCTACAATAGAGTGTGCACCAGTATCCAAAGTAGAGGAGAGGAGAGTAGATAATGGAGCACCCAAAGGCATATTCATCCTGAAGAATGTCAGTCACTGCACACAGTAAGTAACCTCTTCTCCTTCAAGAGATGTCCCTGTGAGTAGTCCAACATAGGCGACTGTGTACTAGTAGTATCTGTTAAGATGGTTGGGGCTTAGGATCACGTAAGAGGGCAGTTGATAGTACGGTTCTTCCCAGTCTCACGGTTGATGAGGGGCCTTGCATGAGAGTGTTATATTTAGCAAAGATGAGAACTGATGCCCAGATGTCAGAGAACAGAACATTCTGGAGAAATGAAGTAGAGGTGGACACAGATTTAGCAGGCTGGACTTGTCTCAGTTGGTACCAGAGATGTATTCAGCCTAATATCCATTTGCCTTATAAGCACAGAGTGATTGAAACAAACAGCTTGGCAGTCTGTCTGAATGGTTTCATCCCATCCAGATAGAAGGATAATATTCTATGTACATCAAGTGTGTGCACAGCTGCTTCAAATACATTAGTGAATGGTTTGGTAAAGAATATTGGGAGATGGGTTGGAGAAGTGGATCTTCAGCATAAATTTAGGATGTGTGTGTAATGTGACTCTGTCACTGAAGAATATAGTGTATAGAGGTTCCACCATCTGGGCTCCGAGTTCTCTGACACATCTGGCTGATGTAATTGCCACCAAAAAGTAGTTTGTCATGGATAGATGGAGAAGGGAACAGGTAGCTTCAAAGAGTTTGTACATCAAGGCCTGGAGGACTAAGTGTAAGTCCAGGGTTCTACTGGTGGTCGTACGTCTGGGTATACATAGCATCTGAATGCCTTTCAGGAATCTCTTAGTGACAAGGTGGGCAAAGACAATGTCACTATCAATCTCATGATGGAATGCCATGATTGCCACAAAGTGAACTTTGATTGAACTGGGGGAGAAGCCCAACAATTTCAGTTCTAAGAAGCAGTCTAGACGGAGTGGAAGAGGGGTGGAAAAAACGTATTAGGCAACACGTGAACCTTTTCCATGTTTGGAGATACATTGTGCAAATAGCATGTGTCCAACTGTGTAGAAAAACTGCCTGGACTGGTTCAGAACATTCTAATTCTTCATGAGTAGTCATGCTTTGAGATAAAAATGTCCTTCATTGGAGCGATACCACTAGCTTCTGTACTGGAATAGGAGCCTGTGAGGGGGGGGGAAGGGAAATCAGGACAACTGGATGATATTGTCTAGGCCATGTTGGAGCAATTAGTATGAGGCAGGATCTGTCTGTCTGTATCTTTTGAATTATCCTGTTATTGGGGGTATTGGTAGGAATGAATATAGGAGGCCATTGGTCCGTGAGAACTTGAAGACGTCTCCCCACAAATTTGTTCCCAGACCTACTCTGGAGCAGAAAGTGGGGCATTTCTTGTTGTTTGCTAAGGCAAATAGACCCAGTTGGTGCCACCCCAGCTCTGGTAGACATTGGATAGAACCACATCATTGATTTCTCAGTGATAATTATGCAGTGGTGTTCTGAGACCTGGGTAGACATAAGACAGAGCTGTGAATGTTATACGGAAGCACCAGTTCCAGAGTTTTATAGCCTCAGTGCAGAGAGTGCAGGACTGGGCTCCCTCCTTGTTTGTTCACATAAAACACATGTGTGAGGTTGAGTCTAATCTTGTGAGTTTTGATTAGCAGAAGAAAGTGGAGGCAGGCATTGAGTATGGCCCTGGGTCATGAGGTGGATCATATTTGTTCCCCATCCTGTGAGGGATGCATGACAATTGATGGGGGATCGAAAAGGGATTCCACCACATAGGGTATGTCTACACTACAAAGTTAGTTCGAACTAACAGACGTTAGTTCGAACTAACTTTCATAGGCGCTACACTAGCGCTCTGTTAGTTCGAATTTAATTCGAACTAACGGAGCGCTTAGTTCGAACTAGATAATCCTCATTCCACGAGGATTAAGCCTAGTTCAAACTTACTAGTTCCAATTAAGGGCTGTGTAGACCCTTAATTCGAACTAGTGGGAGGCTAGCCCTTCCCAGCTTGCCCTAGTGGCCACTCTGGCCAACACCAGGGAAACTCTACAGCCCCCCTCCCAGCCCCGGAGCCCTTAAAGGGCCACAGGCTGGCTACACAGTTTGTGCCAGTTGCAAGGCTGCCAGCACCCATGCCAGCACACCCAGCAGCTGACACCCCATAAGCCAGCCACCCGATGACACCCAGCCCTCCCCCTCTTCCTGGGACCAGCCTGGCGGCTCCCAGGACCCTGCCCAGGGCCGCAAGAGGCGGGTGCCCGCGTGGTCTAGTGCGGAGATCGTGGACCTCATCGAGGTTTGGGGGGAAGCCTCCAATGTCCACGATCTCCGCACTAGCCACAGGAACGCGGCAGTCTACGGCTGCATGGCTGCCAGCCTGGCCGCCAGGGGCCACCAGCGCAGACGGGAGCAGGTGCACTGGAAAATCAAGGACCTGTGGCAGTCCTACTCCCGGGCCTGCCTACCAGGGGCCGACCCGGAGGCGTGCCCCCACTTCCAGGCTATAGCCTGCCTCCTGGGGGCTCATGCCATCTCTGCCCACCAGGACGTGATAGACCCCGGGGCAGAAGGACCGCTCCCAGAGACGGAGGAGGAGGAGGAAGAGGGCTCCGAGAACCAGAAGCCTGCCAGCAGCCTGCCCAGGACCCGGGACCCCCGAGGCACCCCACAGAGCCGCTCGCCTGTGTCATCCGAGGCCGGGGAGGTGTCCACATGTGAGTACCATCGTGCTCCCCTTATGTGTACGGGGGGCTGGGGCGAGAGGGAGCCCAGGGACCGTGCGCCTGGGCCTTGCCCACCACGGAGCAGCAGCTGGGGATCCTGCAGGGGCCCTGGCCTTGCAGAGGGGAGCTGGGTTTCATACACCTGGGCCCCTGGGGTAATTGACCGCTGTTCTTGTTTCACCACAGCCACAGCACCTGGGACTGCAGGGAGCACCACCCTGCCTGCAGCAGCGGCCCGCGCCCAGGCCAGCAGGAGAGCCAGGAACCAGGAGGAGTACCAGAGGTAGCACCTCCAGTTCCTGGAGCAACAGCTCCGTATCCAGGACCACTGGGTCCAGAAGGACCTGAGGCTGCGCCGGAGGAGCTTGGAGGCACTGGAGGAGCAGGGCCGTGCCCTGCGAGGCCACCTCCAGAGCCTGCTCGACCGCTTCCCAATTCCTCCTGCTCCCCCTCCTGATCCCCCTGCTCCCCCTCCTGATCCCCCTGCTCCCCCTCCTGCTCCTGCTCCTGCTTCCTCCACACCCCCCATCCCTCCTGCCCCACCCTCCACAACCATTCCCCACCGATGCCCCCGGACCCGCAGTGTTGCGAGACAGGAGAGGCAGCCGGATTCCCACCCCTGAGCTTCCCTTTCCCTTCCTCCCTTCCCTCCTCTTCCAGCTCCCTCGTCCCAGGTTTCCCCCTCTTCTCTCCCACCCTCCTTCCTCCCTCCCCCCACCCAAGTTATGTTAAATAAAAAGACGTTTTTGTTTGAAAAACAGGTGTCTTTATTTGACAGTAGGTAGGGAGGGGAAAGCGGAAGGGGGTAGGGTGGAAGAAGGCCCCAGTGGGGCATGCAGGGAGAGGTCAGTCCTCCTCCTCCACCAGGAAGCTCTTCCACAGGGCTTCCCGGATCCGGACGGCCCCCCGATGGGCTTCCCGGACAGCGGCGGTGCGGGGCTGACCGTAGTGTCCAGCCATGCGGTCAGCCTCAGCCATCCAGGCCGGCAGGAAAGCCTCCCCCTTTCTCTCACATAAATTGTGGAGCACACAACATGCTGCCACCACGGGAGGGATGTTGTGCTCGGCCAGGTCCAGACGGGTGAGGAGGCATCAAAAGCGGGCTTTCAGTCGCCTGAAGGCCCCCTCCACCACGATGCGGGCCCTGGTCAGCCTGGCATTGAAGGCCTGGCGGGAGGGATTGAGGTGCCCCGTGTAGGGCTTCATGAGCCAGGGCTGCAGTGGGTAGGCGGCATCCCCCACCAGGCACACGGGCATGTCCACGTTCCCGACCCTGATGTGGCGGTCGGGGAAGAAGGTCCCGTCCTGCAGCCGCTGGCACATGGAGGATTTGCGGTACACCCGGGCATCGTGTGCTTTGCCGGACCAGCCCACATTAATGTCCGTGAACTGTCCCCGGTGGTCACACACGGCCTGCAGGAGGATGGAGAAGTACCCCTTGCGGTTCAGGTAACGGGACACCTGGTGTTCCGGGCCACGGATGGGAATGTGCATCCCATCGATGCCCCCCCCCCCCCCGCAGTTGGGGAAGCCGAGGGTGCCGAATCCCCAGATGACGGCGTCCGGGTCGGCGTGGCGGACCACCCTGCGGAGCAGCACCCGGTTGATGGCCTTGACCACCTGTGGAGAGAGACACAGCAAAGCGCCAATCAGTGGGGCGCCCGGGTGGCTGGGAGCATTCATGCCCTGGCAGTGCCCCACACCCCACTCCCGGAAGCAACCCCCCCTGGCGGCTTGTAGTACGGCCGGGACAGACCGACCCCTCCTGTGCGGGGCGCTTTCGCCTCCTCCCTCCCCCCCTTTGTCCCTGGGGTGGCCCATCCCCTCCTTGCAGCCCCCCTCCTCCCCGGCACAGTGGCAGACGAGTGCCATACCTGCATGAGCACCACTCCAACGGTGGCTCTCCCCACGCCAAACTGGTTCCCGACGAATCGGTAGCTGTCCGGCGTGGAGAGCTTCCAGAGGGCAATGGCCACCAGCTTCTGGAGGGGGATGGCGGGCCTCATGCGAGTGTCCCTTCTGCGCAGAGCAGGGGCGAGCCACTGGCAGAGCTCCAGGAAGGTGTCCCTCCTCATCCTGAAGTTCTGGGTCCACTGTCGGTCTTCCCAGCGCTCCAGGACGATGCGGTCCCACCAGTCGCTGCTGGTGTCCAGACGCCAGATGCGGCGGGGCACGCCGGTGCCGTCACGGCTCCTCCACGGCCCCCAGGGCGGCCAGGTGGAGAGGCAGGGGGCCGACGTGCACCAGGTGGTGCCAGGCAGCCTCGAGCCATTGCTGGCAGGCTTGCAGCAGCAAGTCCAGAAAGTGCACCAGAAGGTGCAGGGCGAGCTCTGGCTCCATGTTGCCACCTGTGGCAACGTCCCCGAAGGGAAGCACTGACACACACGGGCGCAGAGATCAACGCTTTGCTGTCCCTCGGCGAGGTTGGCAAGCAAGCAGGGAAAGCTGAGAACCGGCTGTCCGGGGGGGTCCCTTTAAGCACGAGCCTCAGATAGCCTCAAACAGCAGCCACACAAAGCAACTACTGACCTTATGCCCTGCCAGAACCGGTTTCAGCCGCCCTTAAATGCGCCCCTGCGTCCAATCAGTGTGGACGCGCTAGTTCGAATTAGCAAAATGCTAATTCGAACTAGTTTTTAGTTCTAGATGCGTTAGTTCGTATTAGCTTAGTTCGAATTAACTAATTCGAACTAAGTTAGTTCGAATTAGCGCTGTAGTGTAGACATACCCATAGGAAGTTGAGAGGGATAGTCTACCATACAAGCAAGTACTTGACTCTTGAGAATACTCGGGGTGCAGATGAAAGACCAGGGTACTCTATCTTGGTAATGATTTGCCCCCCAAAACAAAATTACAGGAAACAGTGGTGGGCAGCATGTATAGTGACAAGAAAATGTGCATTCTGGAGGTCTAGGGCTGAAAACCAATCTTCCTCTTTCTGCTCCAGAATTATTTATGGAGAGGATAACCGTCCAGAATATTTGTTTCTTGACTAACCTGTTTAGCCACCAACTCTCTTTTCTCTCAAGAAATAGTGGGAATAAAACCCATTCCCTCTGTGTTGAGCAGCCTGCTCTATTGCTTCCAGCTGTATGGGATATTGAACTTCTATATGGAGCAAGTATTTGTGAGAAGGGTTCCTGAAAAGGGATGAGGAGGATGGAGAGAAATGGAATGGTATAGCCGATTGTATGATTTCAAGGACCCATCTGTTTGTGGTGATAGCTACTCAATTGGTGAAGAATGGGTGCAGACGGTGTCAAACAAATGGATGGTTACAGCAGGTGCTAGGTAGGTCATGAGGTCTCCTATACCCTTTACTAAAGCTTCACATTTGCTTGTTTGCAGTAAGGGGTTGGGTTGCTGTTGAGGGTGACGACATTGGGTTCTATGGCGTTATTATCGATGTGTATCATGTTATCTTTGGTATTGTTACGCATAGGTGGGACAGATGGTATCTGTATTGTCTCTCTTTTGTGGTAAGTTACTGAATACTGAGTAATCTGAGTGTGGCACATGACTCCTTCATGGAGTGCAAGAGGTCATTGGTCATATCCTGTTTTCTTTATCAGATGGAGTGAAGCAAGAATACTGTTGTTTACTTTTTTGATTTGCTGCCCCAGTCACCAATGAAGTGGATATGTAAAGAAGAATTCAGATCCCTTAGATGGGTCAAAATATTTCCTGCATACTCTCTTGTTGGTGTGGTTCATAGTGGCTGGGGTCTACGTCACCACTTTAGCTGGTTCCATGATGATGTTATTGATTGGTATTGCTATTTTAGAGAACATGGTGGCTTACATTATGTCAGTGAACTTATGTTGGGTTTCAGATACTTTCTCAAAACTAATTTTGAGTTCATTGACTACTCTTTTGAAGAGGTCCTGGAAGAGTGTGAGCTCATCCATAGGTGCAGGGAGTAGAGGTAACTTAGCCTTCTGCACTGTGAGGGACAATTAATTGCTAATAATTGTGGCACTGAGAGCAATGTCCTATACTGGCTGGTCAGCTCTTTTCTCTGGCTCCAGGAGAGGAGGGGAAGCAGGAGGTCTAGCATCCTCTCTCTGCACCTCTTACTGCAGGGCTGGGTAAAATATGGCCCGAGGGCCGGATCCGGCCTGCGGACCACCCTGCAGGGACCCTCAGGCTCGTACTGCATGATTTAAAGCTCAGTCCGTACATCTCTCTGCTCTGCAGGGAGGGGGGAAGCTTTGTGTGATCTGTCCCCCTCCCACCCAATCCTCAGCTCCTATTGGCCGGAAACAACCAGCCAATAGGAACTGACCCTAGCCAATCTCTCAGCTCCTATATGCTGGAAACAACCAGCCAATAAGAGCTGAGAGATTGGCCTGGAGAATGGGAGGAGTGCAAGACTCTTCCCCCCTCCCGGAGCTGAGAGCTACCTGTGATTTGCAGCTTGCAATTTTAAGTGATATGGGGCTGCAGCAGGCAGGGAAACCAGCCTGCCTTTGGGGTGCTGCAGGGCTGCTGGCTTAGGTAAGTGCTTCCCAACCAGAGCTTGCCTCTGGTACCCCAGCCCCTCTTGCACCCTAACTCCCTCTCCCAGGTCACCATCCAAACCCTCTGCATCCACTGCCCAAGGTCACAACTCCCTCCCAGACCCTGTACCCCTCCTACACTCCTCCCCCAACCCACTCCTCTCCTGCACTCACACTCCCTCCTAGACCCTGCACTCCAATCCCTTACCCCAAGTCACCACCTATACCCTCTGTAGTCTGCACCCCCTTTTCCCCTTCTCTCCAGTCACAGCTCCCTCCCAGACTTTGCATCCCTTCTTAGTGCCCCTCTCCCAGGCCAGAATCCTCTCCTGCACCCATACTCTCTCCGTGACTCTATATCCCTATTCCCTGACCCAGGTCACAACCCCCTCCTTTGCCCAAACTTCCTCTCAGACTTCACACTGTCTCCTGCACCCCAGTGCCTTACCCAGTGTGCCCTTCTGTGCCCAACCTCCTTCCTAGACCCTGTGCATTCTCCACAGAAAAGTACAGCCTTTGATCACTTTCCAAAATCTTGGAGTGGTCCCCTACCAGAATTATTGCCCTCTTTTACAGCCTGAGGAGCTAGTCATGACAGCAAGCTGAGCGGTTTGTTTGGTAAATTTGAACTAATCTGAGCGAGAAACTGGAAATTGGGATTATGACTAATTATAAGGCAAAAATTTAGTCAAAGGTAAGGAACTGGGGCTGCTGAACTCTGTCTCTAGCCAGGGATGGTAGAGGAGGAACTGAGGAGCTCAGGCCCAGCACATACTGTTCAATCTCTGACAGCTCACAAGACACTGCACATGCACAGTCCATAGGGGAGCTGCTGTTAACATTTCCAATCGAAAGTTTAAGGATGCATCTTGATCTACAGTGGAGGACTCACAGGGACATATCTCGAAGGAGAAAATTAACTTCCTCTGTGTTCCACAACTCTCTCTGCAGGAAAATCTTGACCCTGTGCCTGGTCATTGACTGTGCTGCCACTTATGCAGGATGATGAGAAGAGCATATATAGAAAACTCCTTTATGAGCACAACTTCAGATCCACAGGGTTTGGATCAGAATTCCCGTGAGCATTTCCAGCATCTCCTGTGCTGTCCTCTGGTGCAAGCCAAGAATCTTAATTTTAAAGCCATGGATATTTGTATTGGTTTTTTTCTCTCTCAAGATTTTTATGCATTAGGAACATACATACCTAATGATGTCCTTGCAGGCACAGCATCTTTATTAATCCAAAATGAGACCCATGAAAGAACAACTGTTAATATACAAGGAATGTATGTCTGAATAGTAAAGTATCCCATGCGTCTGCTCAGATCAAAGAAGATTGTCATGATTATATAGTCCCCTACAAGGAAAAAGCCAACAATTCTAATTAGATAGTGCACATGATTTTCTGACTCATAATTTGTCAGAATTCTTGTTCCGAATATATACCATGTTGTAAAATTTACAGTTGGAAACATAGTACTTTCCTTTTAAATAAAACTGCCAAAGGACTTTTGTGCATTATAACAGGTCATGTGCAATTCTGTTTTGCCCTAGACACTAGCAGCACCCACACAAATATAATGGTTTCTTACAACATAAGAACGGTCATACTGGCTATCCAGGTACCTAGTATCCTATCTTTCAGCAGTGGCCAATGCAAGGTGCCCCAGAAGGGATGAACAGAACAAGTAATCATCAAGTGATCTAACTCCTGTCATCTGGTCCCAGCTCTGACAAACAGAGGCTAGAGACACGATCTCTGCCCATCCTGGCTAGTAGTCATTGATGGACCTATCTTCCAAGAATTTATCTAGTTCTTCTTCAACCCTATTGAAGTCCTGCCCATCACAATATCTGTGCATTGTGTGAAGAAATACTTTCTTTTGTTGGTTTTAAACCTGCTGCCTGTTGATTTCATTTGGTGACCCCCTAGTTCTTGTGTTATGGGAAGCAGTAAATAATTTTTTCTTATTTAATTTCTCCACACCAGTCATGATTTTATAGCCCTCAAACATATTGCCCGTAGTCATCTCTTTTCCAAGCTGAAAAGTCCCAGACTTATTAATTATGCTCATATGGCAGCCATGCCATACCAAAATCATTTTTGTTACCCTTTTATGAACCTTTTCCAATTCCAATAGATCTTTCTTGAGATGAGGCACCTGTTATTCTGCACATATTATTCAAGATGTGGAAGTATAATGCATTATATAGGGGCAATGTGATATTTTGGCTACGTCTACACTGGCAGCTTCTTGCGGAAGAACAGCCGTTCTTCCACAAAAACTTATCTGCTGTCTATACTGCATGAGCGTTCTTCCAGAAGTAAATTTACAGTATAGCATTGTAAAATAGGGCTTCTTCCAGAAGAGTTATTCCTCTCCCCAGGTATGTCTACACTACAAAGTTAATTCGAACTAACAGATGTTTGATAGGTGCTACACATACAAACCGCTAGTTCGAACTTAATTTGAACTAGCGGAGCACTTAATTCGAACTAGGTAAACCTCATTCTACGAGGACTAACGCCTAGTTCAAATTAAGTAGTTCGAATTAAGGGGTGTGTAGCCACTTAATTCGAACTAGTGGGAGGCTAGCCCTTCCCAGGTTTCCCTGGTGGCCACTCTGGGCACCACCAGGGAAACTCTTCTGCCCCCCTCCCGGCCCTGGAGCCCTTAAAGGGGCACGGTCTGGGTACAGTGCCTGTGCCAGGTGCAAGCCTGCCAGCACCCAGCAAGCAGACCCTGCACCTGGCACGGCACGAGCCAGCCACTTGCTCCCACCCAGCCCTCTGCCTCTTCCCAGGACGAGGTTGGCAGCTCCTGGGAGACTGCCCGGGGCCACAAGAGGCGGGCGCCCACCTGGTCTAGTGCAGAGCTCGTGGACCTCATTGAGGTTTGGGGGGAGGCCTCCAACATCCACGACCTCCGCACTAGGCACAGGAAAGTGGCCATCTAGGGCATGATAGCTGCCAGCCTGGACACCCAGAAGCAGGTTTGCATGAAAATCAAGGTGGTCCAGTGAGACCCCGACCCTGAGCCCCGAGCTTAGAACATAAAAACATAAGAACGGCCGTACTGGGTCAGACCGAAGGTCCATCTAGCCCAGTAGCCTGTCTGCCGACAGCGGCCCACACTAGGTACCCTGGAGGGGATGGACTGAAGACAATGACCAAGCCATTTGTCTAGTGCCATCCATCTCCAGCCTTCCACAAACAGAGGCCAGGAACACCATTTCTACCCCCTGGGTAAAACCACTCCATGGACCCAACCTTCATGAATTTATCTAACTTCTCTTTAAACTCTGTTATAGTTCTAGCCTTCACAGACTCCTGAAGCAAGGAGTTCCACAGGTTGACTATTTGCTTTGTGAAGAAGAACTTTCTGTTAGTAGTTTGAAGCCTGCTACCCATTCATTTCATTTGGTGTCCTCTAGTCCTTCTATTATGGGAACTAATGAAGAATATTTCTTTATGCACCCTCTCCACACCACTCATGCTTTTATAGACCTCTATCATATCCCCCCTCCGTCTCCTCTTTTCTAAGATGAAAAGTCCCAGTCTCTTTAGCCTCTCTTCATATGGGACCTGTTTCAAACCCCTGATCATTTTAGTTGCCCTCCCCTCTCCCACTTCCTTTCCCCAGTCTCCCCCAGTTTTGTTAAATAAAGGGAGTTTCTATTTTTGAACACACGTGTCCTTTATTTCATACATCGGGAAGGGGGACTAGGGAGGGGTAAGTGGAAGGAGGTGAGGGAGTAATGGGGTACGAGCCCCCGATGGGGAGGACTGGGGTGGCTCTGCGGGCTCTTCGGGGTGGAAGCTCTCTTGCAGCCCCCCGATTGATCACGCCCCCCGGATGGCTGCCTGCGGCAAGTGCAGCTGGGCTGATATCTGAGTGCTGTGATGTGCCGAGTGTGGGCATTCAGGGCACTCCAAGCCAGGAATGCTTTTCTGTCCCTCATCAAGTTAGACAAGCGAGCGGGGAACCTCTGAGAACTGTCTGTCCGAGGTGGAGGTCGGGTCCCTTTAAGCACAGCCCTCGGCTAGCCTGAGGCAGCAGCTCCACGCTCTAAGTCCTAATCTGATGCCCTGCCGGCACTGTTTCCGGCCATCCTTAACCTCGGTTCAGGGTCCACTTAATGTGGACATGCTAGTTCGAATTAGCAAAATGCTAATTCGAACTAGTTTTTAGGTCTAGATGCACTAGTTCGAATTAGCTTAGTTTGAATTAACTAATTCGAATTAAGTTAGTTCGAATTAGTGCTGTAGTGTAGACATACCCTCCACGAGGAATAAGCCCTCTTGTGCAAGAGTTCTTCCAGAAGAGGGCAGTGTAGACAGGCAACATGAATTCCTTGTGCAGGAAGCCCCTATGGTTATAATGGCCATCAGAGCTTTCTTGTGGAAGAGAGCATCTACACTGCCATGGAAGCTCTTGCGCAAAAGCATATGGCAGTGTAGACGCTCTCTTGTGGAAGAGTTTTCGCACAAGAACTCTTCTGCAAAAGAGTTCTTGCGCGAGAAGCTGCCTGTGTTGACATAGCCTTTCTGTCTTCTTGTGTATCCCTTTCTTAATAATTCCCAACATTGTTTTTGACTGCTGCTGCACCTTGAGTGGATGTTTTCAGAAAGCTGTCCTATCCACATGGTCTCTTTCTGGAGTGTAAACAGCTAATTTAAGCCTCATCTTTCTATATGTATAGTTGGAATAATGTTTGCAAATATTACATTACTTTGCATTTATAAACATTAAATTTATCTGCTATTTTGTTGCCCAGTAATCCAATTTTGTGAGACACCATTCAAGCACTTCACAGTTTGATATGGACTTAACTATCTTGAGCAATTTTGTGTCATCCGCAAATTTTGCCACTTTGTTCATTACCCCTTTCTCCAATTTCTTTGCACAATTTAGGCAAACAATGAAAGTGCATAGGCTGCTAACCCTTTAAACGCATGCAAGGAAACATCAGATTTTTTTTTTTTTTTTACCAGACATAGTATGGGAAATTTCAGTTGTATTTCGTAATCCTACAAATGCAAACTGATACAATCTCCAGTATTTGGGATCTGCAACTTCAACAGAGGTTTTCTTCCATTTGTATTCAATTTCATTTCTGGGGTATCCATCTAGGACAAAGTAGAGCAAACAAGTATTCATTCACAGCATATAGAAAAGAACGCTTTCACTTGTGATCTCTGAAATTAGATACAACCCAAGTAACTGGATTAGAAAACAACTGTTCTATAGCATACCTGATATACTGTTAAGCTTTACCCTAAAAATGTTGTCTTAGTTTTAATTGGCCAACTGTACTACCAACCAAAATGATACAGAAATAGTCATTTAAGGGAAATGTATATCTCAAATTAATAATGCAATATTTCAATATAATTTGTAGTGATTCTGTTTCTTTAGAATGATTGTTTTATTACATTTAAACTGAGGGGCATAATTTGAGATGATTTTTAAAGTTTAAATATGGTAGATACTTTTCTTCATTTATTTCATACTTAATTTGCTTTAAAAAGTATAAATATAGAAGCAGCCGTGGCTCGAATAGAATGTGCTTGTGGTGGGCATTGGAGCGGTCTATTGCCCAGAGAGTGCCATTTGATTATACATGTCGATATCCACTTTGAGATTCGTTGAGATGATATTGGTGTCCCTTTGGATCATTCAGCAATGGAGATAAAAAGTCTTTCAGATTTACGAAATGGTTTTGTTCTTTCTAGGAAGAAGGCCAGAGCCCTCCGGATGTCCAGAGTGTGCAGGCTGGCATCTGTCTGCGAAGAATGTGGTTTTGGGAAAAAGGTAGGTAATACGATCGGTTCGTTAAGATGGAATTCTGTACAGACCTTTGGCAAAAACGTGGGGTGGGGTCTAAGTATGACCCTATCCTTTGTGAAAACTGTGTAAGGAGGTTCTGACATGAATGCTGAGTTCGCTCACCCTCCTGACGGAGGTGATGGCTAAGAGGAAACAGACTTTCATAAAAAGGAAAGGAAGTGGTACTGTTGCCAGTGGCTCAAAGGGAGGTCTGGCGAGGCAGTTCAAAACAAGATTTAGGTCCCACAAAGGGGGTGGGGCCTTATTTGGTGGATACACATTCTCGAGTCCCTTGAGGAATCTCTTCGTAATAGGATGGTTAAAAATGGAGAAACCGTCTACTGAGGTATGAAATGCTGCTATCAGGAGATTGACAATGCCTAGTTGAGTTTAAATAATAGAAAGTTTGAATTTAAATAATAGAAAATAGAAAATAATAATAGAAAGTTAATATTTTACCACTTACAGCTTGAAAACTCCAGAGGACAGGAATGCTCATCCATAGGAAAGTTATGAAGCTGAAGATAACATTCAGCGTTAATTGTCAACCTAATTAGAACAAAAAATATAAGTGAGATTATGTTCAAGCACCTAGACCAGTGGTGGGCAACTTATAGCCTGAGGGCTGCATGCTGTGTGCTTTGTGTGGCCCTTGAGGCGTTTTGTTTACCATTGCCCACACACAAGATTGCCGGATTCTGCTGGGTTCCATCTGTGTAGGTTTTTCCTACCACTATTACAAAAGTGACATGCACTTAAAGCACGGGTACATGAAGAGATGCGCATAATATTACCTGTGAGAGCCGTGTGCAACCTCTGCATCCAATCATAGCACTATTATGGTCCAATCGGCACACCCTATAAATTCTAGGTACACAAGCGCAGTTAGCGAAACTATCCTATTCCGGGAGACTGTCTCGATTATGACAATCTTGCAACCAACTGAGATGAAGAAGGGCCACTTATATGGTATTCTCACTAGTCTAGATTGTCCCTCACTGACCTAGGTCCTTAAGACTACATATGAGAGTGCATGCAAGTCATTTGGGGCCAATGAATGTGTATTAGGGACTGAGCATATAAAAAAAGTATTATCATCTCTAAAGAATCACCAAGTACTATTTGAAGACCTGTGAGTCTGGTCATGCTAATTTGTTACTCACAAAATACATCAAGTATGCATTCTATTTTTGTGTCCTTTCAGCTCTTCACTAGTACAAGTTGATTAAAATAGGAGCTGTTCTCACCTCAAAGAGGAGGGAGAGTTGTAGGAGAGTGTTGTTTACCCAAGAGAGGGAGAGCTCTTCATCAGCAATTAGCAAAGGACCTAGAGCTGTGCTCTTTCTACTGCGCCCTGGACGTCTTAAACCACATGTCCTTTGTGCAAAAGTCATTGGTAGATGGTTATATGTTAGACCACCTAATAACCTAGGGTATGTCTACACTACAGAGTTAGTTCGAACTAACGGACGTTAGTTCGAACTAACTTTGATAGGCGCTACACTAGCGCTCCGCTAGTTCGAATTTAATTCGAACTAGCGGAGCGCTTAGTTCGAACTAGGTAAACCTCATTTTACGAGGATTAAGCCCAGTTCGAATTAGCTAGTTCAAATTAAGGGCTGTATAGACCCTTAATTCGAACTAGTGGGAGGCTAAGGCTTCCCAGGTTTCCCTGGTGGCCACTCTGGCCAACACCAGGGAAACTCTATGCCCCCCTCCCGGCCCCGGACCCCTTAAAGGGGCACGGGCTGGCTACGGTGCCCGTGCCAGGTGCAAGCCTGCCAGCACCCAGCCAGCAGACCCTGCACCTGGCACGGATAGAGCCACCCACCCGATGCCCCCCAGCTCTCCCCCTCTTCCCGGGACCAGGCTGGTGGCTCCCGGGAGCTTGCCCGGGACCGCAAGAGGCGGGCACCCGCCTGGGCTAGTGCGGACATCGTGGACCTCATCCACGATCTCCGCACTAGGCACAGGAAGGTGGCCGTCTAGGGCAGGAGAGCTGCCAGCCTGGCCACCCAGGAGCAGGAGTGCATGAAAATCAAGGTGGTCCACTGAGACCCCCGACCCTGAGCCCTGAGCTTACAATGGCCGTCCTGGGTCAGACCAAAGGTCCATCTAGCCCAGTAGCCTGTCTGCCAACAGCGGCCAACCCTAGGGACCCTGGAGGGGATGGACCGAAGACAGTGACCAAGCCATTTGTCTCGTGCCATCCCTCTCCAGCCTTCCACAAACTTTGGGCAGGGACACCACTCCTATCCCCTGGCTAATACCACTCCATGGACCCAACCTCCATGACTTGATCTCACTTCCCTTTAAACTCTGTTCTAGTTGTAGCCTTCACAGCCTCCTCTGGCAAGGAGTTCCACAGGTTGACTCTTTGCTTTGTGAAGAACAACTTTCTGTTACTAGTTTGAAGCCTGCTACCCATTCCTTTCCTTTGGTGTCCTCTAGTCCTTCTTTATGGGAACTCATGAAGAACTTTTCTGTATGCACCCTCTCCACCCCACTCCTGCTTTTAGAGACCTCTATCCTGTCCCCCCTCCGTCTCCTCTTTTCTAAGCTGAGAAGTCCCAGTCTCTTTAGCCTCTCTTCATATGGGACCTGTTCCCAACCCCTGATCATTTTAGTTGCCCTCCCCTCTCCCAGCCGCTCTCTTCCTCTCTCCCACCTCCTTTTCCCAGTCTCCCCCAGTTTTGTTCAATAAAGACAGATTCCATTTTTGAACACAATTGTCCTTTATTTTGTACATCAAGAAAAGGGGCTAGGGAAGGGTAAGTGGAAGGAGGTGAGGGAGGAATGGGGCACGAGCCCCCGATGGGGAGGACTGGGCTAGCTCTGTGGGCTTCTGGGGGTGGAAGCTCTCCTGCAGCCCCCCAATTGCCCCCCTCTCCCCAGATGGCAGCCTGCGGCAAGTGCAGCCGGGCTGATGGCCGAGTGGTGTGATGTGCCCAGTGTGGGCACTCCGGGCACTCCAAGCCAGGACTGGTTTTCAAGCGGGGCACCCCGAGAACTGTCTGTCCGGGGTGGGGGTCGAGACCCTTTAAGCACAGCCCTCGGCTAGCCTGAGACAGCATCTCCATGCTCTAAGTCCTCCTCTGATGCCCTGCCGGCACTGCTTCCGGCCATCCTTAAGCCCTGTTCAGGGTCCACTTAATGTGGACATGCTAGTTCGAATTAGCAAAACGCTAATTCGAACTAGTTTTTAGTTCTAGACGCGTTAGTTCGAATTAGCGCTGTAGTGTAGACATACCCCATTCTAATGGGTTTTCTCAAAGTGGGATTTGGAATCATTATGCTTGGTGCCTAGATGTGCAATAGTAAAATTGAGTACATAGGGCCCCATCCTGCAGATCTCATTCATGTAGATAGTTTCAGTGAAGCTAGTGGTACTAATATTAGTAACAGGATCAGGCTCTTAAAGAGAAGATGCTCATGGGTAACTTTTCAAAAAGATAAGCACCCTAAATCACTCCAGAAACTAAAACTTAGGCTGCTGAATCATTTAGGGGCTTTTGAAAATTACACTTTACATCTATTAAAAAAACTTTCAAAGGCACATGTTTGGTCCCTAAGTGCCCATTGACTTCCACTGTGAATAAGGCCCCAGTCTCTAATTTATGCTATTAAATCTCCCCTTTTCTTTGGTAAGAGTAAGTTAAATGGATTTCTGAGAGTAATACTATGATTACATATTCATGAGTGGATGGAGGGGTGCAAGGGATAAGCTGACAAGGAAAACCGGACTATGAAGTATTATTTTATATACACACTTCTTTCGGGGCCTGTCTAGAAATTTGACCTGACCACTTAAGACAGACAGACTTTAGAATGCAAGAAGGAAAGAACTTCTACCATGCTGTAGAAAACATAGTTTATTTCAATCTGAAAGTTTATACCCCGTGTTTTCTTTTCAGTGATTTGCTCAATGAAATCAGTTTTTATTTAAGACAACATAAATTAGGTTTGGGATCATAGATGGGTATCTTGAAGAGACCAGCTGACCAAACCTCAGGGGAGACAAAATAAGGAAACTCAGCCTGCCTGTCAAGCTGAAGGTGAAGAAGTGCCAATCTTACTCCACAAAGCGCCAAAAGGGAAATGGCAAAGGCCATTTGGGGTATCTATAGCCCAATGTCCTGTTGTGTTGTCAGAGCCTGTTGTTGCACCTTCATTCACTATTGTACGAACTTTGCTTTTCTCCATTTACTTCCACTTTAGGCCAAATTCAGGCCATCTCTTTCCCTAATACAAATGTATACATTGGACAGCACTGAGTTTTGCTGAAGGTCAGCTGCACTCCCTGTCTCATAGACTAGCTTAGTGATATCACTCTCATCCACTGCTCTTAGGTTGCATCTACACAGCAGGACTTAACTCAAAATAAGCTACGCAAATTGAGCTACGTCAATTGTGTAGCTTATTTAGAAATTGAGCGCATCTACACAGCGCTTATTTTGAGATAGAGCACTCTTCCGCCAACTTGCCTTACTCCTCGTACAATGAAGGTTATAGGAGTCAGAGTAAGAAGTCCTCTAGCTTGACTGTATTTCAACATTATTTCAAAAGAACTGCCTGCTGTGTAGATGTGGACTAAGTTATTTTGAAATAATGTTGCTGTGTAGATGTACCCTTACTGAGTTTCAGAAACAGCGGCAATTGGCAGGCCTAGAACAACAACTGGCAACAGGAAAAGACATGGCTTTGAGCAAGTTTGGTGGTGATACTTAAAAAACATAATCAGATGAGCATGAAATTCTAGAAAGTAGGATATACTCTTTAAAGAGGACTCTAGAAGAAAACCACACTCTTAAAAATAAGGCAATTTTTATAAAATCAACTTAAATGTCCTTTTAAATCATGTTAGAGGGTTTTTTTAAATTTTACTTCTAATGGATTATTACTGGATACTTTTCTATACTGGCAAATATCTGCTTCCTACTGCACATTATATATAAGTATTTAGGACTAATATGTTAACTTGGTGTTTTCTTTTCTTAAAACATAATTTGTGCAAAATAGCTATAAGGGACAATTAGGAGTTCAATTCAGTACAGTAACTACTGTCCAGTGTACAGCTGAAGTAGTGACACTTCAGAAGTTAAACACAAATTATGGTATTGGCTTGTCACATTACGTTAATCTTATTACATCTTATTACATTTATCTTTACTGTCTTCTTGAGCCTAAATTAAGCAAATCTGTCCCCTGTTTCTATTTACTTTCTTGTTGAGTAGTACATTACAACAGCATATATTTTATGTTCCACTTGACTAAGCCACAACAAATTCTACTCTACATTATTTCTGGTCCTCTGAAGTTCGGAAGCAAAGAAGACCTAGAAGTTACTGCTTACTATAATCCTCTCAAAGTCCTCATCAATATTTTTGCTTAGTAACAATAATTCATTTATTTTTGTCAGTTGCAATTGTTTTCAAAGTCTTAAAATTAATAGGTTTAATTTTAATGGATTGCAGATTAAAATAATGAGTGAAAATATTAATGAAGTGCTCTATCTTTTCTATTCTGTTAATGAACCCTTACCTCAGAGTATATAACACTCGTCCATCACTCCAGATTCGAAGCAAACGATTTGGAGTTGTAATCCAATGAGCATCAGATTTTCTTGAGTTCCGGAAGAAAGTGTCTGGAATCCAAATTTTTCCAACCATATTGCTATTGAGCATAAGCACTTTCATTGAGCTGTTAAATTTCAGGCGACTGTCATACCAAGTCTGGGCAAAAATTATATCTATGGTGTATTCCTAGAAAAAAAAACAGAAATAACCATATGTTTATATTTATGTACACACACAAAATCAAAGCCTATATGCTAAATATTTATTTTAAAAGGTTAAATTTAAGGTTAGCTCCTTCATTCTGCTATGGAGTCTTTGGTACTGATTGAGCATTGAACAGTATTTTAGCCTCTGATATAAAAGGAGAAACTAAGGAATGGGTGACATAATTGGAACATCCCTAAATCAGCTGCCAAAGGATCATATTTTCTTATATATAAGATTGTGAGCCTTAGGGCTGCTCTGTGGAGACAGAACTACTCTTTCATCAAACATAACTTGGTTAGACCAGAGTTTCTATGACTGGTTGTATGTTTATGTTTTTAAACAATCTTGAAGATTTTCTGAAAAGTTTTTTTCCATGCGTAAAATTCGGTCTTTTTTTACACATTTCCATTAATATTTACCAGTCAAGTTAAATGACTTTGGTTCCATGGGACACATTTACACAAGGAAACTATTTTGAAATAACTAAATTGATTTAATAACTCCTGAAATAACAAAATCAAAATATGTCCACATTAGAGGGAAGCCTCAAAATTAGTCCACGGCGGACTTTATTATTGTGTATGTGCTAGCTCAACTCACAGCCCCAAGAAGCCCTGGGGAGCAATTACTGTACTCTGAAATACTCTGGAGAATAGTTATTTCAGAATAGTAGCACCACAGTGTTCACACTAATGCTATTTCGAAATAACAATTTTGAAATAAACATTATTCCCCAAGGAAAGCAAGACTACTGATTTCAAAATGACCAACCCATTATTTTGAAGTAATGAGCTCAGTAGTGTGGACACTCCGTTTATTATTTCAAAACAAGCTCCCCAGTGTAGACCAGGGCATGTAGAGGTGCTAGTTTTGACAGGAGAGGGGAACAACACACTAGTTCCTGGGGTGGAGGAATCTCCAGAGCTTTAAGGGGCTTGGAGGGGCAATGTGCCTTATCATAATATATTAACTGTCTTGCATACAACTTAATAAAAAGGGAAGTATTGTATTATCAATTAATGTGGACTCCATTTACATATTATGCTCAACATTGGACCAGAGTGACTCAAATACAGACTCTAAATGTTGGTCTGTCCAAAAAACAGGAATAGTGTCAGTCATATAAAAGTAAAACTGACCGCAGATGGACAAATGTCTTTGTTTTCTAAGAAATTAAATATACCCAGAATATATTCAGTTCAGTGTGTTTTCAGCAACATAAAAATCAGCCAGGTTTTACAAAAGGAAAAAAAATCCTATCCTTGTTAAATAAAAACCTCAGACCAAATGTTTAGGTGGTGCCAATTATCCATAATTTAATTGAAATCAACAGAGCCATTGTCAATTGACACCAGCTGGAAATTTGGCCACTCCTGTATGTAATAATATTATGCATAAGAGCAATCCGAGATGTTGCTGATTCACTTCCTTGGGCAAATTCCTGTTTTAGTTTTAGTTGCCCTCTCTGCAAGTGTGGATACTAGTATGTTTTCCCTGACAATAAATACTGCATCTAAACCAGGGTGGAACCAGACTGCTGGCACTAAACATTAATAAGGCCGTAGAGCAGTTTTTAAACTAAGAGATGGGGGGAAGCCGATTGGTGCGGAGATGCATGTAAATCGGAGAGAGACTTCTCTTAGAGGAGAATCCGTTGATAGAGATTCTCTAAGCTGTAGTCGGAAAGAGAGGAGGGGAGAGGGCAAACCATGGGCCAGAGCTGACAAACAACGGCATACAAAGGAATCCAATGCATCAGGGAAGGGCAGACAAATAACCAGTAGCAAATTTTTAAAGTGCTTGTACACAAATGCTAGGAGTCTGACTAATAAGATGGGTGAACTAGAGTACCTCGTATTAAATGAGGAGATAGACATAATAGGCATCACTGAAACCTGGTGGAATGAGGAAAATCTGTGGGACACAATCATACCGGGATATAAAATATATAGAAAGGATAGAGCAGGCCGGGTGGGTGGCAGAGTGGCACTGTATGTGAAAGATAATGTTGATTCACTTAATATTTTTATTTAATTTGATTCTACATGTTCCATAGAATCGCTATGGATAGAAATTCCATGCTCCAATAATAAGAAATTAGCAGTAGGGATATATTACCGACCACCTGACCAGGACAGCGATACTGACATAGAAATGCTGAGGGAGATTAGAGAGGGTACCAAAATAAAGAACTCTATAATAATGGGGGATTTTAATTACCCCCATATTGACTGGATACATGTCACCTCAGGAAGAAAAGCGGAGAAAAAATTTCTCAATGGCTTAAATGACTGCTTCTTGGAGCAGCTAGTGCAGGAACCCACAAGGGGAGAGGCAATTCTCGATTTAGTCCTGAGTGGAGTGCAGGATCAGGTCCAGGATATAACCATTACAGGACCGCTTGGGAATAGTGACCATAATATAATAACATTTAACATTCCTGTAGTGGGAAGAACACCTCAGCAGTCCAGCACCCTGGCATTTAATTTCAAAAAGGGGAATTACGCAAAAATGAGGAGGTTAGTTAAACAGAAATTAAAAGGCACAGTGACTAGAGCCAAATCCCTGAAAGCTGCATGGAAACTTTTTAAAGACACCATAATAGAGGCCCAACTTAAATGTATACCCCAAATTAAAAAACATAGCAAGAGACCTAAAAAAGAGTTACCATGGCTTAACCACCATGTAAAAGAAGCAGTGAGGGACAAAAAGGTATCTTTTAAGAAGTGGAAGTCCAATCCTAGTGAGATAAATAGAAAGGAACATAAACACTGTCAAATCAAGTGTAAACATGTAATAAGAAAAGCAAAAAAAGATTTTGAGGAACAGCTAGCCAAAAACTCAAAAAGAAATAACAAAGTGTTTTTTAAGTACATTAGAAGCAGGAAGCCAGCTAAAAAACCTGTGGGTCCCCTAGATGATCGAGCTATAAAAGGAGCAATCAAGGACGATAAAGCCATTGCGGAGAAACTAAATGATTTCTTTGCTTCAGTCTTCACGGCTGAGGACGTTGGGGAGATTCCTGAATCTGCACCGTCCTTTGTGGGTGATGAATCTGAGGAACTGTCCCGGATTGAAGTGTCATTAGAGGAGGTTTTGGAACAAATAGAAAAACTTAATGTTAACAAATCTCTGGGACCGGATGGCATTCATCCAAGGGTTCTAAAAGAACTTAAATGGGAAATTGCTGAGCTATTATCTGTGATTTGTAACCTATCCTTTAAATCGGCTTCCGTACCTAATGACTGGAAGGTAGCCAATGTGACACCAATATTTAAAAAGGGCTCCAGAGGTGATCCTGGCAATTACAGACCGGAAAGTCTAACTTCAGTACCGGGCAAATTAGTCGAAACAATAGTAAAGAATAAAATTGTGAAGCATGTAGAAGAACATAATTTGTTGGACAAAAGTCAACATGGTTTCTGTAAAGGGAAATCCTGTCTTACTAATCTGTTAGAGTTATTTGAAGGGGTTAACAAACATGCGGACAAGGGGGATCCAGTAGATATAGTATACTTGGATTTTCAGAAAGCCTTTGACAAGGTCCCTCACCAAAGGCTCTTGTGTAAATTACATGGCCATGGGATAAGAGGTAAGGTCCTTTCACAGACTGATACCTGGTTAAAAGACAGGAAACAAAGGGTAGGAATAAATGGTAAATTTTCAGATTGGAGAAGGGTAACTAGTGGTGTACCCCAAGGGTCAGTCCTGGGACCAATCCTTTTCAACTTATTCATAAATGATCTGGAGAAAGGGGTAAGCAGTGAGGTAGTAAATTTTGCAGATGATACCAAACTGTTTAGGATAGTCAAGACAGAAGCAGACTGTGAAGAACTTCAAAAAGATCTCACCAAACTGAGTGATTGGGCAACAAAATGGCAAATGAAATTTAATGTGGATAAGTGTAAAGTAATGCACATTGGGAAAAATAACCCCAACTATACGTACAGTATGATGGGGTTCTCTGAAAACTTCCACACAGAATGCAGCGGCAGTCAAAAAGGCAAATAGGATGCTAGGAATTATTAGGAAAGGGATAGAAAATAAGACCCAGAATATCTTACTGCCCCTGTATAAAACTATGGTACGCCCACATCTTGAATACTGTGTACAGATGTGGTCTCCTCACCTCAAAAAAGATATTTTGGCCTTGGAAAGGGTTCAGAAAAGGGCAACTAAAATGATTAGGGGTTTGGAACGGGTCCCATATGAGGAGAGGTTAAAGCGACTGGGACTTTTCAGTTTAGAAAAGAGGAGACTGAGGGGGGGGGGATATGATAGAGGTCTATAAAAGCATGAGTGGTGTGGAGAGGGTTGATAAAGAAAAGTTATTTATTAGTTCCCATAATAGAAGAACTAGAGGACACCAAATGAAATTAATGGGTAGCAGGTTTAAAACTAATAAAAGAAAGTTCTTCACACAGCGTGTAGTCAACCTGTGGAACTCCTTGCCAGAGGAGGCTGTGAAGGCTAGGAGTAGAATAGAGTTTAAAGAGAAGCTGGATAAATTCATGGAGGTTAGGTCCATAAAAAGCTATTAGCCAAGGGATAAAATGGTGTCCTTGGCCTCTGTTTGTCAGAGGCTGGAGAGGGATGGCAGGAGACAATCGCTTGATCATTGTCTTCGGTCCACCCTCTCTGGGGCACCTGGTGCTGGCCACTGTCGGTAGACAGGCTACTGGACTAGATGGACCTTTGGTCTGACCCAGTACGGCCGTTCTTATGTTCTTATGCAAGTAGCATGAATGGAATGATGATAATAAAAATATAGAGCAGTAGTCTCATTCCCTGTGCTCTGTTCAACCTGTGCATTGAATTAATCAGGGGAACATGTGGAAAATTAATATGTGACCATAGAATTAAAGACTGTATTAGAATGCATGTACACAAGAGAATAGAATTAATGTTGCATAGGCAGTCTTAATTCTGGCACTTTCTAATTTTCCAATTGTTGGTTTTGCAACCTAAACAATGTTTTAATTTTATATAGCATATATAGGCAAACTGTTCTGTAGACAAAAGGGAAAGGACAGGGTTGAAGAAAAAGGCATATGATTAAATCATGATACTGGCACACACGATTAACCCTAAGCTTCAATTGCTTTGTTTTCATTGTTTAGTTGCCTATGTAAAAAAAGGAAAAATACCACGCTTCATTGAGGGGAGAAATAGAATTTGAAGTTATTTTTTATTAATTAAGTTGTGGCAAATAGTGATGCAAAATCCTGTTTAACATGATGTTTAAGTGGTTAAACTCCCTTCTAGAACCTAACTCTTTACCTAGGGTAATCAGATAGCAAGGGTGAAACTGGGGAGTAATAGGAACATATATAAGAAACATCCCAAATATTGGGACTGTCCCTATAAAACCAGGTCATCTGGTCACCTTGCCCTCATCTGCTTCCACACACCCTTCCACACCCAAACTCCCTCCCAGAGCTTGCACCCCACATCTGCCTCTGCATCTTAACCGCCTGCTCCAGCCTGGTGAAAGTCAGTGAGGGTGGGGAAAGCGAGCAACAGAGAAAAGGGGATGGAGTGAATGGGGTGGGGCTTCCAGGAAAGGGCAGGGCAAGAGTCTTTGCATTTGCATGATTAGACAACTGGCAACCCTACTGGGCAGGCAGGCGGAAGCCCTGGCCATGCCGAAAGAGTGCACTCTGCAGTGCAAGCCAGCAGCAAACTGGACACCAGCTAGGGCAGGAGCAGCACCACCCAAATTTCCTGCAAACCACATCCAGAGCTTGTGTATGCATCAGGGCCCACTAACTGTTCTGCCCTGAGGCCTCATGATGTTGCAGGCCTCATAAGGAAAAAGATGGGAAGACTGACTCAAGATCATCTGTATCTAAGAGTGTGGGTTATTTCCTGACAGTTACCATCAGTAGCAGTTGAGGTTCCATGAGTCAAGTGAGGCCACCAGTTATACCTGTGCAAACCTAGTCTTTAAATTCTGCCTCCAAGGATGTCCATTTGCTTACGCTTGGTATAGTCAGCTACAGCAGTTCACAGTGGATGCAAAATAATACCAAGCAATGTTCCCTCTAATCTTTTCCATCCATGTGCAGATTTTTTTCCATTCACATGCAGAGTAATTTTATGTGCATCAAGGCATGTGCAAATGTGCACTGCAAATAGAAACACAAAACCTCATGGTAGGTGCTCTGCTAATCAGCTGGGCAGCATTTGTATCTCTCATAAGTGGCCACACAAGCACACAGCTTACAGGGAACGCTATACCAAGTCAGAATAGGAAGCACTCTTTGGCACTCACTCTTCACTGGCATAAATGACCACAAAGCATAGTGCACTGGAGGACTTCTCTTTCCTCCCTCCCCCCATGCCAGTGACTTCAGTGGGTTACTCAGATTTAATTAAATTTGTGTAAGTAATTCTTTTGAAGACACACAAGAAAATTATAGGCTCTAGCTCCCTCTCCTAGAGCTGCCTCTATTACATTAATAGGAGTAAAAAGTAGTCACTAGGTAACTGAAGTGAGCAGATGATGTTTTTAATATACAAAAGGAACAGATCAGGAAAATAAGAAGGCTCCATTTTAAATATTTGTTTTTCATACTTGAACTGCAAAAAAAAAAAATGTCAAAGTAACATTATAATCAAACCCAGCAGAGCAGAGAATTTTCTCACAATCACAGAATACTAACCACCCCAAACAAAGTAAGGTTAAAAAGGAAGAAAAACTAGATGACTTTAAACAAAAACATGATTTTCATCAAGGGAACAGCCAGACCAATCCAGTTCCTTATATCATCTTATATTTTAGTTCTAAATACAAGTTCCAGACTGAATTGTATATTGCACAAATATTTCACCACCCCCTTTTTTAAAACATGGCACAACTTTGCTAACACCTTACATAAAGCATAGATCACTGTTTAAATACAACTTAGTGCATAAAATATGAAATTAATATTATATTGCTAAATAGTTCACTGCTATGCCAAACTGGACCCAAATACATGGATCCATGAGAGAGGGATGTCAGAGAGGAGGCCCTCCATATGTAACTCTCCCCTTTCTCTGCCACCTCCAAAACTTTCTCATCTTTCCTCATCTGCAGGGAGCCCTCTATTGTTGAGGATCCATAATACTTTCTTGGACTACATTATTTTTCTATGGAATCCCTCTGCACAGCTGTCTGACATTTTCAGCTGGTTTTGGGGTTCACTGGCCAACCATACAGGCTATAATCAGGAGAAGTAGAAGAAGAATGACAAGTGAAAGATCCTAACTTTGGTGTTGGCCTAAAATCTGCACTGTTCTTAGTGGATTCATGAATTCTGGAAGATAAAACCGCTATCTATTTCATTCCCTGTTTTCTAAAGGAACTGTCATTTCTTTACAAAAGGAGAAATGTGGCTCCTAAAATTTGCTGAATAAGTGCAGCAATTCCTATGATCTGAATCAGACTCAATATCTGTCTAGTCCAGTATCCTGTCTGCAGTGTTTGCCAGGTCTAGATGATTGAAGATAATAATATGTGTAGAAAATAATAGTTCACTTCTATACAACCCAGCATAACAGTATTTTATATTTATAATATACTCCTTTATTGCAGCATCTCTCTCCAGATGATTATTTCATCTCTGTTACTATGGTACAGAAAGTTACATTGAATAATTCTATCACTTCTTCCATTAGCCTTTTTGCAAACCTTTTGCCTTTTAGTGCCACTATATTAAAATAAACAGGATTTACTACTTTCTCTTTGAAATGAAATGAGTGATAAAATAGTCATACAGACTAAAATTGAGGTCATCGGTGACCACAAAAAAAATTTGTGCTCATTCACATTTAGCCTCAAATTATACCTAGGGTTCAATGACCATGACACGTGTTAGCTCATATTTGGCATTTAATCAGACATTAAACTCTTTAGAACTCTGCTTTTCCATGGACTTGAATAAAGAGCTAACCTGACTAATTATTTAAAGCTTACCTCAATTTTTCTCCATATCTTTTCAACTGTGGCACAAATATTATTCTGCAGCATTATAATATAAATCAAGGTAGAGAAAATGGTAAATAGTGATGGATGACCATCAAACAGCCAGATTATGAACCCTTTCCACAAAAGGTTGAGCAATTGCTCTGTGGAATAGTTCCAATGGGGGGAGGGGGGGAAATCAATAAAAAGTAACTAACTACATTAAGAAAAATCTCAGGAATAGTCATTCCATGGTATTCAAATTAGACAGTTCCTGTGATCACAATTTCAAATAGTAAATGAAAAAGAATATGTATAGTTAGTATTCAAATAGAGCTGGATGCTACTTTTTGTCAGAAGGCTCTGAGAAAGGGGAAATTACCTTGCTCTGTGAGGTTCTATGGGATGTACTTGCAATAGCTGATTGACAACCTGTGCAATAACTTTTGCAGAATTACATCTAGAAGAATATTGATTCTGAAGCCTAACTGTTATGGAAACCACATGCCATTCCAGCATGATGAAGGCTCCAATGACACCAAAGAGTAAGAAAAATCCAAAAACAAAGAATGTTCTTTTTTTTTCTAGCAGTCTTCCTATTTCACAATACAAGAGAGTATTAAAGAGAAATTTTCAGCAAAGTGGATCTAACATGCTAGCAGGGATGTGCTAATTGGAGCATATTTTATACAGAAAACAGGAAATTAAGAGTAAAATGCCCTAATTCTTTATGGGACAAACACAAATACAACCATATTTCCTTAAGCCAAAAGTCCAAAAAAATAGCATAAGACTTGTTTCAGCAAAAATGTGAACTGAGAACTCAACAGAGGTCTGAGCTTGCTTCAAACACGTTGCAGAGATGAAGATGAAAACCCATTTGCTTCATCTCTGCTCAGTTCTGTCTAGAGGTCATTGTCCCCTTGGAGAGATTCTGTCTGGAAGACAAACTGAAAGAAAGAGTTTTCAGCAAGAGATTTCAAGAAAAATTGAGAAAAGAATTTCTCTTATTTGAGAAAGTTAAAGAAAATACACTGGCACTCTCTCATCAAGAAGGAGAGATATTACTAAATTTCACAGACTCAGTTGGTTTAATGTGGGAATAAAAGGTTTAGGAGATCAAGGCAGCCAAATACAAAAGATAAAAAATATGATCTAAGATTCAGGAACGCATGAAAGAAAGCTATCAATATTAGCTGTTTTATCACCATCTCACAAATATGCTGTCAGTGAGCACTTATTTTCTCTGTCACAGACCCATCCCACTATATACCTACATGTCAAGCAAAGGCTTTCAAACAAGATCTCCAATATATTAAAATATTTATCAGTCTTTCCTTTACAGCTACATTAACAAAAGTTCTAAAATGTGGTTCCTCTCAAGTGGGTTATTTTAAAGACCCTTTAAAAAAAGCTGTAGGAACTACTTCAGGCTTAGCAATGGTTTCATCAAAAGCAGATCCCCTGGGACTGAAGTTGAAATTAAATTGCTTGTTTCAGCAATCACTTTTAGTTAGTTCCTTAGGACCCCATGGCCAGATCTGAGAAGTCCAATGAGTCCCAGTAGATCGTGACTTGTAACTCTGACATTCTTGATATTGGAGGAAAGAGGACGGGGAGGAGAGGCATCAGGGGATTATAAAAACTGAACTGAACAGAACAAAATTTCATCTATGATTGGAAACTTTTAACCAATCAGATCATTCCCATTACACAAATTGTACTAGAGGTTGTCATGTGAGCATATTCCAACCTAATGGAAAGAATACTTCAATAATATGTTTGCAAGAGGTGGCAGTATATAGAGAAAGTCCATTTGATTCCTTAAATTAGAATAAATTCATATTCTTTCTTGTTACATCTGGTGCACACTCTAATCTGTGCCATTATGAATGTTCAAAACGAGTGTCTGTATAAGAGTTTTTTTGACTCTTCTGTATAAATTAGAGACTATTAACAAAAATAATTCCTGTTAATGATTTTTCTACCTGGAATATTTACTAGAGTACTTCCTGTAGTTATGACACTTGAGGGTTTGTTTGTTTAATTCAGCAAAGGAACTCCTGATGAATTGCTTTTCATTTAAATATAAGTATGCCTGCTGTTGCCATTCCCCTAGAGCAGTGGTCACCAACCAGTAGATCGGGATCTACCTGCAGATCTTGGAGCCTCTGACAGGTGATCCTGGCTGGTTTGGTCAAGAGGCTGTCAAGTGCCAGAACTTCAGCTGCCTCCCCTCCCCCCCACACACAAACACACAGCTGCACTTCTCCTGCCCTTTGCCTTGGAGCTATCCCCTCAAAAACCTCCTACTTGCTGTGCAGGGGAGGGAGAAGAGGGTGCTGATATCACGGTGCCCCCTCTCCCACTTTGTGTCCTATCTCTACAGAGCAAAGAGGGGGCACAACAGGACTTGGGATGGAGTTTGCGGGCTGCTTTTGCGAGTGGTGCAGGGCCAGGGTAGGGGTGAGCCTGCCTTAGTCCCATTGCACCACCACCCAGGAGCCACCTGAGGTAAGCAGGGCCCAGCTGGAGCCCACATCCCGAAATCTTACCCCAGTCATAAACCCCCTCCTGCACCCCAAGCACCTCTACATCCAAACACTCTCGGAGCCTGCACCTAGAACCTCCTCCGCACAATTTTTGGCCCATCCAACTCAGTCCTCATCATGCCCACAGCTTGGTGAAAGTGAGGGAGGATGGAGTGAGCAGGAGGCCGGGCCTCAGAGAAGGGATATAAAGGAGGCGGGGCAAGGATATCTGGGTGTGAGGTAGATCTTGGATTGCACTTCAATTCAAAAAGTGATCTACTGCTTAAAAAGGTTGGAGACTACTGCACTAGAAGCCTCAAAGCAGTAAAATAGGAATCTAATGAGGCAAACTGGTTGCCAATGATTTAATTATGCAAACCCTGACACACTAGGGCTATACCTTCCCAGAGGCCATGCCTTGCCCCATTCCCCACTCATTCCAGCCCCTTTCCTCCATTGTTCACTCTCCCACACCCTCATTTACTTTCACCAGGATGAGAAAAAGTGTTGGGGGGTAGGTTCTGGGAAGTCATTTGGGTGCAAGAGGGGACCAGGGCTGGGACAAGAGGTAAGGATGCAGGTTCTGTCTGGCACTTACTTTGAGCTGCTCCTACTGGGTTCCCTGCCTACCCTGGCCCTGTGTAGTTCTGTGAAAGATTATGTCTGGGCGCGAGCTCCCACCCCCGCCTTACGGGTGGGGCCCAGTAAGCCCACTGTCTTGAAGACCCGGGGTCCAGCAGTTAGACTGGCGCGAGCTCCCCAACTCACCCCCTTTTGGGTTGAGCAGGTCTCAGCGAGCCCTGTGATCAAGGAATCACGTGGTCCTTTGACCCCCCCCTCCCGGGGCCAGCTGTCTATAATTACATCTCACTGGGGTGGCTGCCCCTCACAATTTTCCCAAGTTTGATTATGCGTTTTCTATGCAAGATAATGGGGTGGTGCTAGGGGGACCCGGGCCTACCCTCTCCACCGGGTCCCAGCCCGGGGCCCTAAGGGGTTCGGGTACTACCGTTACCCGGCTGACGGGGTCCCACCCCGTAACGTGTCAGCCCACAGGCGCCAAAAGTGCTGGGCTATTTCCTAGCCTCCCTCGGCCCTAGGGGCCCTGCCCTAGCACACCAGGTCTTACTGTTCCGACGTGAGTCCTGGATGCCCCTTCCTGGTTCTCCAGCGTCCCGGCCTCCTGACTCCAACAGGGCGGGAAGGAATCACTTCCCTGCGGTCCTTCTCCCGGTTCTGCCTCCTGGGCGGCTTTTTAACCTCTCACCGGAGGTCACACCGCCCTTCATTTCCCCTCCCACAACGTCACTCTGTGTGGAGTGTCGGGCCAAAGGGGGCAGGGTTACGTCCTGACGTCCCTAGTCCGGGGCGCAGCAGACTGCCCCCAACCACCACTGTCTCCCAAGGCAGGGGAGTCCTACCCCGCACGGGGTTTGGTGCGGGCAGCTTCATAGACTCATGCCTGCTTGGCCATGCCTCCCCGTCCTCCCACCGGGGCCAGAATCGACGCCTGGCTGGTTTCAGTGCGGGCCTTCGCTGGCCTGTCACAAGCTCCTTGAAGTGTCTGGCATACCCCTGAAGCCTGTAGGGAGAGGGCCAGGTGGCTCCGCACGGTTTTCCCACCATGCATATTGTGGCCAATGGGATGTGTGAGGGTGGTGCCTACAGGAGGGGGTAGGGTTGTCCCTAGGCATGAGCAAAATAAGCAGCTTTATAGGGCACCTGAAAATGTGGAGCTCTGCAGGCATGTGTGCTTATGTGCCTGAGGACTGTTCTTACCACCTCTGCTGGCTCCTCCCTGCAACTGCTCTCTCATGTCTGCTGATGGGCTTCTCCCTGCCATGTCCCCCCACCCCACATGGTCCTCTTGGCCAGCAGCAGTGGCTAGTGAGGACTCCATACTGCCAAACTGTTTGAAATAATATACTAGTGAGGTACTTTTCACAGCACCTAAAATAAAACATCGTAAAAATGTATAACACTCAACCAAGAGCAATAAAGAAAAAAAATCAAATTATAATGTACTTACTGTCTGCATCTATGGAGCACAAATGCAAGCATGATGAGAAATCATCACTTCTTGACTACTGTAGCATGTATATATACATGATGACATAAACACGGGCTTTCTTCTGAGAATGTCAAAATGCATTGTAATTGTTGGTTAGCCAAGATGAACTGTAAAAGTAACTATTGGATGGTAATGGAAAACATAATACATGGGAAATTAAATTTGGTAGGATGATTCTCACAGCTGGAATACCACATTCAAAGGCAATGTTTGTACAGGAGCTAGTGAATAGTAAAAATGGGTAGAGACACATTTTGAAAATATTTATTGTCTAACTAAAAATGAAGAGGATAGCTCAGAAAGTGTTAAAAAGGTACGAAAAGTGAAAGATAGTGAGTCTGGCAGCTGGCACATTCCTGAAGTGACAGAGAGAGAAGGAAAGGAAGAGGACAGAAAAGGTCTCAGTCTGTTGTTATTATACAATCTGAAAATCACAAAATACTTCACAATAGTGAAGCCAAGTAGCCTGTATATGTTGGGAGCAAGTTGGGTAGAAGACAGAGAGAAGAGTAAGGACTATGAAGGAGACATGGTCTTTTATAGCATTAGCAAAAATTGATACTTACATTTAAAAGTAGATATTAAAATAGTTTAAAAAACAGTGGGTTTCCAGGTAGAATTTCATTTCCCAAAACTGTATCTTTCAATTACAAATTTCAAATACTTTTAAAATATATATAGGTAATAGTGTAGCTGGACACCAACAATTGAAATATATATCAAATACTGGAAAACCAGAAAACATGAAAACAACAAAACAAAAACTCTCTAAGTCCCTCTATTCCACATACTTTCTGCAACTTCTTAAACTATATTAATCTAAGATACATATACTGTACGCTGACATCTTAAATCTCATATATTCTGGTGATAGTTTGGCCATGTATACTACCATTTTTGTCTGTGGACCCTAAACACCTAAGCTAGCCCTAACCAAATCATCAACTTGTATACAATCAGCATACACCACTGCAGTCAATGGTGTTATATCAATTTATACCAGCTGAGAGGATATAGAACCATGTATCTTGTCCATTATCCGAAGAATAATTTTAGATACAGAAAAACTAAGCCAACTGTGATTTAAACAGCAGTTATTTTATAGGAAGTCAAAAAACCTGAACCAAGAACTGGATGGCTGTATATATTTTAAAATTTCATGATAACATAAACTTGCCTACATATGCAGTGTTAAATACAACTGCAGCCATATATCAAGGCATTCATAAGATGACATGCAGAAATCAGCATAGTCTTTCCACTGAAGAGCATTTTTAAAAAAACCTTTGTGGAACCATAAATAGATCAACTCCTGTTGTTATTAAATTTGTTAAGAGATAATTTCCAAAATTCTCAGCAGTGGCTGACAAGAGAAAAATGCTATTTACGAGAGGGATACAAAGGTGGCAAAACCATTCTGGGCACCTGTGCTCTAGTTCTGTCCCTGAAAGCTGCTTTAACATGTGCCAACTGTCCAAAGGTTCCATAAAAGACACTTCCCTTTCTTTTCCCTCCCAATCACTCTCCTTGCACCAGCCATGGGAAAGGGGAGTGGCATAGAATCTTTATTCCACACCACAACATGGGAAGATCCTCATATAATGCAGCAATCTTTCTGTAAATGGCTAATGGATGACAAGTTTTGAGTGACTTTACAATAGCTGTAATGTATTTCACTTGCTTTGCCTCACAAGATTTGGAGCAATAAGTAAGTTTTATCTACTACAAAATACCCAAATTGCATGTACAGCAAATATGAAATAAATTCCTATTTGTTCAATACTGTGTATATTTATAGGGCCATGTGAAATTATAAAGTCACAGTGATTAATAATTTAATACTAATAATAGGCATATGGATTCTAAAGTTAAGTATATGTAAAAGCAAAAGACAATTCAAATGCCAAGCTTACTAGAATAGTATTTACTCATCTGCTGTAAATATATGTTTTCAGCAAACATTAAATATACATGTGGACAACAAATCAACTAAGTAAGGCACAGAATGCTGACGGGAGCAAAAGATATTAAAATCCACCTTTCCTTATTAAGAAAAGTGGTTTAAAAATTGTATTCTCTTAGCTCAATTCAAAGAGGAACTTGATCTTTCAAATTTAAGGTTTCCACAGTAAAGCTGACAAATAAAGCTGCAGGAGTTGTTTCACTCTCAATGTCTGCAAAGTTCAGTTCACAAGCCCATCTTGAGCCAAAACCTGGAGGGTTCACATAATCCTAGAAATAGATGGCCAGTTGCTCTGCTGGGATAGTTGTTATATATTTTTGTGTATCTTACCTGGAACTATAGTTACTTTTTTAGAGTAGGTTTAGGCCACTATGCCATATAGATGTATTTGTTTAAATATGGCCCATTTTTCCTATGTGTTTCAACTCTTCCTGTAGAGGATTTCATTTGTGTGTCTGTGTGGTTTGTACATGTATGAGGGAGAGAATGAGAAGATGACTATTTATACATATAAACTGAAGTAAGTGCATTACGCATATGCAGGATTAGGCTCTTAATCCCTATAACTCATAAAAATAGCTGCCTCTTTCCAAGTATCACTTTTTCTTTCTATTGGTCACTTTACAACCTTTCAATAAAATATGTAATTCAATAATATCCAGCAGCAGTGTAAAATACAAGTAACTAATGCAATATTAGGTGTTACATTTTTTTAGCATAGGAATAAAGCATATCTATCGCTGTGTACTTTCTGAACAACACTGCTTATATTTTAATGTTTCATGTAAATTTTATAATTCTTTAACTGAATTTTAAGAGAACAAGTTTCTGTTCTTTAAAGATGTGAAAAGGAACAATGACTGAAGAAGCTGTGTGTTACATTCATAGTGCTTCTTAGTGATTACAATTTAAGAATAAATGGTATTTAAAAGTTGATATTTGAAAGTAACGATCAGCACCACTACAGATCAAAGTAAGGAATGGTGCAATAAGATGATAAAAACTAAGCCTTACAACTGCCCATGCCATTCACTGTGCCTAGTGAAGCAACATTTTATGTAGTATGTGACTCTTTGACATATTCTACCTTATTAAAAATAATAACCCTATACTTCAAAGTATGGCTGATATCTTGCCTTCAATGGATAACTAGGAAGAGGCACAAAAGGAGTTACACAAACTAAAAAAAGAGCATCAGAAATATGCAGGAATAATAAGGAAATGAAACTGTAAGACTGAAGCATAATTACAGCCAAAAATCTATTAATAAACTTTAATAAATGAATAAATAGTGACATCTCAATTGACATCCAAGAAAAAAATAACAAACATCACGCTAAAATAGAAGCAGATCAAAACTGTTACCTACATATTACAGATATGGGAGTTAGCCAAGAGATTTTTCTTTTTTATACACTTTTAATCAAACTATGCAAGAAAGATTTTTTCTCCAATCATCATGTTCACATGCTTTAGTGAGTAACTACACAATCTCATTAAAATGGTCCCTGTCTTTATTACCCAGTTATCTCTCCATTATTTGTTTCCTCTGTATAGTACTGTGTGTGAAACTACATTGTGAATACTTCATGGACAGGGATCATATGCAGTTTACCTGTGCTATGAGAGGCCTACAGTACCTTTTAGCACTGTAAAACAACTACATTTCCTAACTTTAGAGCTTCTGCTGTCTTCCTTCTCCCACAACTCCCACTACTTCAATAGGAGTGGACACTGATTTTAGTGAGCATTTTGGATTAACACAAATTACAGGATCAGGCCATATTTTATGTCAAATATGTAATAAAAGAAGCATTGGTAGCTTGCCATGTTCCTCTTCAATTACCATAACTTGTCTCTTTTATGGTCTCCCCAAAACTCATAAGCAAAGTATTGCAATACAGGCAGTCCCCGAGATACGCGGATCCGACTTAAGTCGGATCCGCAGATATGAACGGGGATTTTCTCGCCCCGGACAACGGGAGCGGCGGACGCCCGGTCCCGCCGCCCCCGTCCTCCGGGGTGAGAAAAGCTGCTCTGCCTCTCCCTGGTCTGCTGGGAGGGGGGAGAGGAGCCAGATCAGCGCCGCGTCCTGCCCGGGTCCTCCGCGGCTTTGCTCAGCGTCTCCCTGGTCTGCCGGGGGGGGGGGGGACGCAGCTAGGGAGACGTGGAGCAAAGCCCCAGGCCTGTGGTAGAGCAGGTGGGGCGTTGCCGGTTGGTCAGCAGTGGCTGAATCTGGACGCCAGTTCCGACTTACATACAGATTCAACTTAAGAAGAAACCTACAGTCCCTATCTTGTACGTAACCCGGGGACTGCCTGTACAAAGAAAAAGACAGGGAAAGTCTTTCCTGGGGCACCTGTATCACCTGCACTCTTATCAGCACTGCTACACGAAAGCTCCATGGAAAGGAACAGGGCAGAAATAGCCAGAAAATTCCATAAACTATAAAGATCCACTAGACTGGGCCTGGGCAAAATACGGACCGTGGGCCAGATTCGGCCCATGGATGCAGTGGGAAGTCCCAGGCAGGCTCCCTGCTTGTTCCACACACTGCTCAGAAAAGGTGAGGAGGAGCCATTTGTCTTCCAAAACTCTGACCCCAGAGGGGGGGGGGAAGCTTCAGGTGCTGCCCCCACCCCCAGTACAATCCCATTGGCCTGTTTGAATAATAGGCAGCACACAAAGCAAGGGTATGTCTACACTACCACCCTAGTTCGAACTAGGGTGGTTAATGTAGTCATTCAAAGTTGCAAATGAAGCCCGGGATTTAAATATGAATGTGGAATGTTAAATGTGGAACGAGGTGTAATGGTAGTTCGAATTAGAAACCCTAATTCGAACTACCTACTCCGTGCCGCATGTAGCAGCGGGCACGGAGTCCGCACTAACGAGGATTTAAAAATGGCGGCACTCGGCAAGATGCAAATGAAGCCCAGGATATTTAAATCCCAGGCTTCATTTGCAACTTCGAATGACTACATTAACCACCCTAGTTCGAACTAAGGTGGTAGTGTAGACATACCCCAAGCCACCCCCTCCCTCTGGCTCATTTATTCACACAAGCACATGGCCCTGCAGCCTGTGTAGGTGCAGGGTAGGCAGGTAGGTTGGCTGAGAAATGTTTTAAGCTATGCAAGCCTTTAGCTCTGCAGGCAGGCAGGCAGGTTGGACTGCTGGTTGGTAAGTTTCTTGGCCAGAACCTGCCTCTGGCACCCCAGCCTCTCCCTTTCCTCATCCCTCTGCCACCCCACTCAACATATCCAACCCCCCTCCCCCCCAACTCCCACACCCATACTCTCTCCCAGATCTGGCACCCCAATCCCCTACCCCAGATCACAATCCCTTTCCTACCCTAGGTCACAGCCCAAACTCCTACAACTCAGTCCCCTGCCCAAGGTTACATTCCAAAACCCTGCACTAGATCACAAATGCCTCCTTCACCCAAACTGTCTCCCAGACTCCACTCTCCCTCCTGCACCCCAATCCCTTACACCCAAGCTCTCTTCTGCACCCAACCTCCATCCCAGACCCCACTCCTCCTCATGGAAAAGTGCAACCCTTGACTGCTTTCCAAAAACTTGGGAGTGGCCCCCTGTCAAAAATTATTGCCCACCCTCCCTTGCACTAGACTCATGACTCATTGTCCATTGCACTACTTTGAATTAGTACTAGCAGACCACAGTGTGACTGTGTACCCCAGCCTCTGTTAGGGATAAGGAAAGAATTCCATCATCTGAAACCCCTATATGGATCTATGCAAAACCCCAGTAAATGCACTTTCCTGGTCATATGTATTAGAAACTCATTGCATAGTCGGGGCCTAAGTTCTATGTAAATAAAGTCTCAGAACTTATTGCTGGACTCATAGGCTCATAGACTTTAAGGTCAGAAGGGACCATTATGATCATCTAGTCAGGAATCAGGGCCTTTGTCATTAAAAATCCTCTTTGCCATATTTTGTGTGGCTACTGTCTGATGTCAAAGACTAGAGAGATTTGTACCAATACTATACATGAAAAATATTTATTTAGACATCATATGGTCTGTGAGTATATAACGACACCAGGTGCTTGAAAACACATTTTATGCACAAGAGAATGATGATCATGTCTGCACCGTTTAAAATGTACGTAGCACTTAAATCCTGGAGGCCAACACCTACAAAATGGTGCAAAGACAAATTCTATCAAATATCTCACATACACTTACAGCTTCTTTTTTCATGCAAGCATGAGTGAGTTCATCAGACAGCAGTGGGGGACAGACTAAAATCATAAAGATAATTGGTTTGCTCTTCTTAATATACATCTTTCTATCAGACTAGTTCAGAAACAGAGGCACATGTTACATATTTCTTCAGTGTTATAATCTGTTCAAAAAAAAAGCTATATCTCACTACATTGTGTTATACGAACAGACTAAATAAGAGGATACCATTATTTTCTAAAATAAGTTAATTATAAATATTTCCATGAATTATGCCTTCGAATTTTGGTGGGTTTATGATGTTTTTAAAATATTACCACCCTTCTTCCCCCATCCGCTTTTGCTTTGCAGAGTAGACTAACTACTTATAAAGTTGAAACAATGAAACAGTTGTTAAAATGTACAGAATTAACAAACTACAAAAGTTATTTTGCTCTAATTTCTATAGAATAGTGATGTGTTACTTGTAACAATAAAGTATATATATGGAAGAGGTTCAAGATCTTCAGGTGTGTGTACTTTACATATATGTACCACCAAGTTACATAAGGTTTTGAAAAAATGTCCAGTTTTATTGAATTCACATATTTTATGCTGCTAGAACACAACTAGCGGTCTATATGCAACATAGCTTGATATTTCTTGCAGTCAATGATCAGACCATTTTCATGGGCACTAAATACTAAAAGCACTTTAAAAGGCCTTTAGAATATAATGTGCTAACAACCTTTTCAAAGGCTATAACAATAACACTTTATCAATTCAAAGATGGACTGAACACTTCAACGCTTTAAAGTATATTTTTTAAAGCATCATCCAAACATCAGTCTAACAGCAGTATATTAGTACCCAAACCTAGGATGCTACCTCACTGAAAAAAGGTAGAATTTGGGGTATTTACCTTGAAATAAGTAGTTGAAAGAAAAACTTGCTTCCCTTTTAACTCTTTCCTTTTGCAAATCATCTTCTTTGATCATGTCTTCACTCTGGGGAAGATTGACACTGCTACGATCAATATTCCAGAGTTTCATTTAGTGGTCTAGTAAAGACCTACTAAATCAAATTCAGAGGGTGCCATTGTCAGTGGCCAGTGCTCCTGAGATGAGTAAGATAAACCAATGGGAGTGTTTGCTCCCATCGACATCCCACTGTCGGGTCAGCGGGGAAAACTCAAATTAAGGTATGTTGATTCCAGCTACATAATTAACATAGCTGGAGTTGTGTATCCTAATTTGACCTTCCCTTTTAGTGTAAGCCTGGCCTTTGTTTCAAAACTTTTACCAGCAGCAGCTCCCTGTTGCCACCAGTCAAAGATCAGTGGCAAACAGAAGTGAAGTCTGCCACTCGCTGCATAGCAGAGGCTGACAAAAACCCTCCAAATCCTCTTAGAGTACAGAGTGGAGTGCTGTCTTCAACAAAGCACATGAGAGTCTTCCTTCACATTGAAATCAGCTTGGCTCCGGAGCCAAGACCCGGCTTATGGAGTGATGATGAATGAGCTATTTGAATAAAGAGGAGAATGGAGAAATAAGCATTTTATTGGTTTTAGGCTAAAAGGAAAGAGAGAAAGGGGGTATGAAAGAAAAACTGTGGCAAATAACAAGTAAAAGGTAGTAATAGCTTGAAAAAATCAAGATTGTTATATTTTATTTAATATATATCAGATAAAACATGAGAGGCATTACAGCAGGGTTGGGGAACCTTGGACCTGGACCCAGAGGCTCAGAACTTCCCCCTAGCATTGGATATCCGGGGGGCTGGAGTGCACAAAATCTACTAGCTTGGGGCCCCCTACTTTTCTGTAAGTCAGTGGTCCCCGACTCAAAAAAAAGTTCCCCACCACTGCAATCTTTGGACCTGAAAAAGTGAGCCTCTACTGTCTGCACTGAAAGAGCTACCTTTCTTTACATAAGAGTAGCACAGGCTTATAAACCTCAGCGACCATTAGAGGGTGACAGAGTACCACTGAGCAAATATGGATTACATACTTGTGAAATAGTGCTACCCTTTTACCTACTGTCAGGTGCTAATGCAGTCCTTTGCATTTCCCCAGTTTTATACTTTGTGATAACTTATTTTCCCTTTTTATTAGAATTGCTCATTTTTGAAGTGTTTTTCTCTATTTCACTGAGGATGTAAGAATTTGATTGAATTATATATTTATGTTATGCGTATGAGAAACCCAAAAGGGAAAGACTTATGGCTGATCAATAAAACTGGCTTCATGAGAGAAAATAAAGCCAGCAATAAATTTCCATGATGTACTTGTGTGTCATATTTGACAATCTTATTGTCTTTTTTTCCAAAGTTATAGCAACCAGTATTCTATTCTGGACTAATTAGTATGCAAGTTCTGAGAATTGCCCTTGCTTTGATGGTTCTGTCCATTTTCTTTTGGTTTTATGAGAAGCAATCCCATTCCAGGCACATCCTGTTTTCCTGGCACAACAAAACCGTTATGTTGCCTTAAATCGGAGGTGGGGAACCTTTTTTGGGTCAGGGGCCACTGACCCACAGAAAACTCATTCAGGGCCACACATGAGCGAGAAGCAAAAAATCCAACTGAAAAAAAACTCCTCACTAATGTAGCCCCCAACTGACACTCCTCACCTTCCCCTCTCACACCAGAGCCTGGGGGGCCCCAGCCTAGTAAATTTTGTGTGCACCAGCCCTGCAGTAGGATACCAGGGGGCCTGGAGCACCGCACAGGCTCCCCAATGCTAGAGCAAGCCCTGAGCCTCATCACTGCTTTACATTATGGTAAGAGGAAGCTTTATACCACATTTGGTGGTCCTAGCTTTTACTATCTAGGAGGAGTTCTTGAACAAACAGACACTCTAAAACACATAGTAGATAAATAACTGAGGTATAGTTGACATGCGCCAAATTATAACATTCTCCCCACCTACCTCTAAACTGACTGGCAGTTACTCACATGAACAGTTGCTTTGAGTTCAGTGAGAGTGCTCTAGATACTCAATAAAGCAAGTAAGAAGATCAAAAGTGGGGCTCAATATAGAAAAGATACAATATTAACACAGGTGATTTCTTCAAGGGCAAACTGAGATACCCTTACTCCAGCAACTAGCACTTTATTCAACTTAGATCTGGTATACACTGAGGCTGTGTATACATTAGCATCTCTTTTCCGGAAAAGGGTGCCAATGAGACAAGTCGGAATTGCAAATGCCGCGGGGGATTTAAATATCCCCCGCGGCATTTGCATGAACATGGCTGCCGCTTTTTTCCGGCTCGGGGCTTTGCCGGAGAAAAGTGCCAGTCTAGACGGGATCTTTCGGAAAATAAAGCCTTTTCTGGAAGATCCCTTATTCCTCTCAAAATCAGGAATAAGGGATCTTCCAGAAAAGGCTTTATTTTCTGAAAGATCCTGTCTAGACTGGCGCTTTTCTCCAGCAAAGCCCCGAGCCGGAAAAAAGCGGCAGCCATGTTCATGCAAATGCCACGGGGGATATTTAAATCCCCCACAGCATTTGCAATTCCGACTTGTCTCATTAGCATCCCTTTTCCGGAAAAGGGTGCCAATGTAGACACAGCCTGAGAGTTTAAATTGAGTTTAGCCACATTAGGTGGATTTTCCAAACAACGAGTCTGTTGATTTAAAGGGCTGTTTAAGTCTATTTCTGTACTCCTTTCACGAGGAGTAACCACTAAATTTGATCTTACATAGTTGACTTTCCGGCAGTGCAGATGCAGCACTATAAAAGTAGACATTCTTGGCCTCTGGGAGGTGTCCCACTGTGCCCTGCGATGACCAGTTTGGCTACAACTTTCAACTCTACTGATCTCCAGGTGAACAGGAAAAGCCCTGGGAAAAACTAAATTTCAGTTCCTGTGTGGCCAGCATGGTGAGCAGATCTCAAAGCATGTAACACACCTGACCATGAGTTCAAATTCCATGAACCCAGGGTCACAGCTGAGCACCAGCATGGAGTGAGCAGATGGTTCTGAACCACATTGCTATGTAGGGAGAGTTATCTGTTCTTAAAGAACTACAAACCAACAAAAGAAATGCAGATATCTAAGCCAAGATCACAAGGGGAATGGAGGAGAAAGGGTCTATCAGGGACACCAAGCAGGGACCTGTGAAAATATAGGAACTGAGGCAGTCATATCAAAAGACAAAGGAGGCAAATGGATGGTCTGGAGCATCGTTGCAAACATGCTGCTTCTATGAGCAGCTGCATGCGATTCTTGGGGGGGGGGGGGGTCCTACCAGCTTCCCTAACCAGTCTGTGGATTCCTCTCAAGACACTTAGCAGCCTCAGGCAGTGGTGTGGAGGACTGCACGGTAGAGGACGAGAAGGAGAATGCTCAGCAGATGCCTGGGGCAACTATTGTCACTGAAAGCCAAGAACTTTTTATAACTTTGGAAATAATCCCTCCTCCCAGGAAGCCTCACAGTCAGGCTCTGATCCCAGGGAGGGCACTTCTGGTGAGTTCACATTTTTAATCTTGCTAAAAGTGAGATAAGGCAGTTGGGTGTGATTTTTGGTGGCCACTGTGCCTAAATGTGGGGTGGGGAATCCCCAGAACAGCTTTTTAACATGTCTGGAAATGCAGTGGAAATCCTCCCTGCACATCTGCATAAAGCTTTCATACAGGAACTCTTTAATCCTTCTCACAAGGCTGCCTTATTCCATCCTCCACAGTAGAACACTTTTCCACATCAAGCCAGCAGTAATTGTTCTGGCATCGCTGCAGCACAAAGAACTGCAGTGTAAACTCCAGGTTTCTGGACACATTCAGTCAGCACCTGCTCCCTATCACTGTGTGATTCATAGAAGACCAATCTCTCACACAGAATCCTGGATGAAGCAGGGGAAACTATTAGCTGATGTCTCTGCAGTAAACCTCCATTTGCTCACCCCCAATAAAGCATGGCTTGAACCTGGCCCTGCCCTCTTGCCACACCAGGACCTTCTCCCCTCTCCTGCCCTCATGATCCCATAGGAGGAGAAAGTTGCATTCTCTTGGCAACTAGGGGGTGCCAAACACATGGGCACTGAGTGAGCTTCTGCCCCGCCCTGCCATCATAAACAAATTCCCTTCCCCTCTTGCCTGTAGGCTCATGCCCCAGCCTGTCCCTTAGCATACTTGCTACCGAACTGAGTCCAGCTACTCCCTTAAGAACTCTAAGGTGTACCTACTGCAAAGTGACTGCATAACTATGACCTTGTACATAATATATCCCTATTGTCTTTAAAGAGACCTTCATTTTGTTCTAACAGAAAAGGCTTTACACACTACAATGTATTTCTTGTAAAGTCTGCTCTACACTTTTCATTACAGCAAGAACAGCAGTCAGCTTCCTGTGTGCTCCCACCTGGCAGAAATCTGAAGGCGAAAATGGACTAGGGAAGAGATGTACAAGCGGCAATTGCAATCCACCAACTTGGACAGGGAGCGTGTATATAAGTGGAGGAATATGCTGCTGGAGGAGATACACGCTGAGTGTCAGGAAAGGAGAGCGTGCACAGAACGGAATGGGAAGCACCAGGAAAGAGTGTTGTCATCCATGTATGTGATGGACTGCATGGCAGCACTGTCCTCCTTCCTGGACGAGCACCCCCTCCATCCCTTGCGGTCCAACATTCCCTCCTTGTCTAAATCAGTACACGCTACTGACTTTCAGAAACTAGCCTGATTTGTCTCAGGTGAAAAGCTGGTCATTATATTTAATAGCGTGATTTTTTTTAATTACCTTTCTGAGATGGATTTTACTACGAAACACTATTCTCAAAGTATTTTAAAAATTAAGGAAAGTACAGAGCATCTCCAGTGTCTGCAATAATGGCCTCATAATTCAACTTAATAATATGTTTTTTTTAAACACTACAGGTTCACATTATAATTGAATGAAAGTCAGAGTAGTTAAAGGCAATAATTTGAATAGAGGTGGTGGCATTACATATTTATCCCACAAATATTTAAGGGAATATATTTTCAGTCAGTCAGGACTTACCATATTGATTGGATCAACTGGGCCAATGCTGTTAACATAGACATCTGTTTCAATTACTGTAGTTCTCACTAAAGAAAAAGAGTAACCATAATAATCACATAAGTAATCAATTCTAAATACTGTCTGTTGTTAATGTAATTAATGCTATTTATTCAAATAAGAATAAAAGTGATCCTTTTATCAAACACAGAAGGGGTAGTCATAACGTAAGATTGGCATTTGATCACTTTGCACAGAATCATAGTGAAACAACTCAATTGTAATGTAATCACAATGAAACAATGATCAAGATGAATCTGTGTTTTGCACTGGAAAACTTACTTTTGCCTGGTATGTTTTGTGACAATCTGAAGCAGTAATGGGAAGAAGGCTATCTTAATAAAGGTGTTCCGTTGTATAGGTGTTAGAGGATATACAGTAGCCTTTCCCTTATAGAATGGACATTTGTAAGTTAGAAAGGTCAGGACTCAGCTATAGAAATATTTTTTTTAAAAGCATTATTATAGGTTGAAACTCTCTTAACTGGGATTCCGTGGTCTGGCAACATCCATGGTCCAGCATGGATGTTGAATGATGAGAGTCCCATTGGAAGGCCAGCAGTAAGGATCCCTGTGGGATAGCTGGGCTGCCCAGTGGGTTTAGGAGACTTGAGTGTGACTGCCCAGAGGGGCTGGGAGCCCCACCACCTTGTGTGTGTGCAGCTACCCAGGGAGCCCCGGCATGTGATGCATGGGACTGGAGCCCTGGCATGCATGGCTGCCCATAGCCCCATGGTGTAGTGCACGCGGCTACCTGGAGCTCCAGTGCCAGGCTGTCCAGTGGAGCCATAGCAGTGATGGCTGCCCAGCAGGTCGGCAGGGCAGTAGGGCCAGTAGGAGGTGGGGAGCTGACAGAGACCAGCGGCCAGGCCAGGGAGACCGGTGGCAGGGGTCCAAAAATGGCCTTCCCTAGTCCAGCAAAATCCCTCACCCAGGAACTGTCAAGTCCCAAGGGTGTCGGACCAGTGAGGTGCAACCTGTAATATGAACGTAAGCAAACAAGGTGGCTCTTACGTAGTCAGCAAAGCTCATGAATATTGGAATGATAAGTACAGAAAATGACTTTGCTACACAATGGTGTTTTCTCTTGTTACATTTCAAAATTGACATAATTCTCAGCTTTCATATGGACAATCAACAGAAACAGGCAGAAAAAGAAACAGTGTCTCATAAAACAGACACTGTTTTTAACAGCACAGCTTTCCCCTTTGTTCTTACAAACTGAAATGCTCTTAACAGGAAGAAACCAAATCCTACTCTGGCATTTGAACCCATGAGTGCCAGGCTCAGAGAGAAAAATGTTGCTGCTATAAATGAACCAAATTAATTTAATACCCAAAATTCTTCTGTGGGATATCATTACTTGAAAGTTAAGGATATTCCCAGTCAAGTTATCTTGTTCTGCCAGTCTTCAGATGTTGAAATCAACACAAGATTTTATCAACATAATTGGAGTATAGAATGAGTGCATTATTGACTGGTTGTGTTTCTTTCTCTATTAAATGTCTACTTTCAACAAGTAGCAGAGTGGGATATGACTATGTAGTATGCATTTCTTTGAATGGACCAAGTGTTTAGGCCAGGGAAGCAAAGGGCTAAAAATTTACCTGCCTTTGGAGAAGAGTAACAGAGAAGGGAGTGTAATAATCTATGTTTTATTCAAAGACAACAGACTCTCAGTAACAGAAAGGTAATGTGGGCTAATGAATAGGGCACTGGTGTGGGAGACTGGAAACCTAGGTTGTAATCCTGGCCCTACCCATATCCTTGGACAAGTCATTTTACATTTTGGTGCCTCCGTTTCCCTTTCAGACTTAGTTTCCTTTATTTAGGCCAGCCGTGTTCAATTTGTGATCCAGAGACCCCCTTGGGGAGTAGGGGGCACACATTATGTCTAAGATTTCCAAAGGTTTCTGCATCCCCATTTGAAATACAGGTTGAACCTCTGTAATCCAACACTGTCTGGTCCAGCAACATCCATGTTCACCTTGATTTTAGTTAGCTGGATGTTCATTTATCATGGATGTGGCCAAGTTTCCTGTGGTTCCATAAAGTTTGTTTATAGCCACCGGTTCTGGTTCTCAGGGTTCTGTGCTATTATTTAGCTCTAATTTACCCCTAAATGTTTTCTAGGAGCCCAGTAAGTATGATGGTAATTCTGCTAGACAATATCGACACCCTCCCACCCGCCCATAGTCCAGCAAATTCTCTGGGTCGGCACCAATCAGGCCTAAGGGTGCCAGACTAGAGAGGTTCAACCTGTATGTTTGTTACAGATGCACAAATGGAAATAATTGAAAATCACTGATTTGGACTGTAAACTCTTCAGGGGAAGGCCACCTCTTCCTGTGTGTCTATATAATGTCTTGAAGCCCTGATCCCTAAGAACATCAAAACAGCAATACTGGGTCAGACCAAGATCCATCTAACCCATTATCCTCTCCTCTTACAGTGGCCAATACGAGGTACCCCAGAGGGAATTAACAGAACAAATAACCATTAAGTGATCCATTCCCTGTTACCCATTCCCAGACAACAGAGAGAATAGGGACATCATCCTGACTAATAGCCATTGATGGACCTTTCCTCCAGGAATTTTTCTAGCTCTTCTTTGAACCGTGGTACAGTTTTGACCTTTACAACATCCTCTGACAAAGAGTTCCACAGGTTGACTATGTGTTGTGTGAGGAACTACTTCCTTTTGTTGGTTTTAAATCTGATGCATATTACTTTCATTTAGTACCCCCCTAATTCTGGTGTTATGAGAAGCAGTAAACAACACTTCCCTATTTACTTTCTCTGCACCAGTCATGATTTTACAGACTTCAGACATACCCTCTTTAGTCATCTCTTTTCCAAAATGAGAAGTCCCAGTCTTATTAATCTCTCCTCATACATAAGCTGTTCCATAACCTCATCATATCTGTTGCTCCTTTCTGAAGCTTTTGCAGTTCCAATGTACCTTTTTTGAGATGAGGCAACTATATGTGCACATAGTATTCAAGACGTGGGTACACCATAGATTTATAAAGAGGCAATGTGATACCTCTGTCTTATTAGCCATTTCCTTCTAATGATTCCTGACATTCTGTTTGCCTTTTTGACTGCAGCTGAACACTGAGTGGATATTTTAAGAGGACTATCCATAACTCCAAGATCTCTTTCTTGAACAGTAACAGCTAATTTAGCCCCCTTCATTCTATATGTATAATTTGGATTATGTTTTACAATGTGTATTACTAATCAACATTGAATTTCATCTGGCATTTTGTTTTGTGAGATCTCTTTGCAGTCTGCTTTGGACTTAACATGAGTAGTTTTGTATCATCTGCAAACTTTACCACCTCACTGTTACCCATTTTCCCAGAACATTTATGCATATGATGAATAATACGAGATCCAGTACAGAACCCTGGCAGACACCACTGTGTACCCCTCTCCACTGTGAAAACAGACCATTTATTACTATCCTTTGTTTACTCTTTTTAAATCAGCTACTGATTCATTAATCAGCTCCCTCTTATCCCATGAATACTTACTTTGCGTAAAAGCCGTTAGTGAGATGTTCTGATGGACTTAAACAAAACACTATTAGTTTTAGGGTCTTCAGTTAGCTGTTCATCAAATTCTTTTGTAGCCTAATTATGACTTTTATACTACACTTGCCAGATTCTATGTTGCTTTCTATTTTCCTCACTAGGATTTAAATTCCACTTTTTAAAGGATACTTTTTTGTTTCTCACTAACTTTTACTTAGTCATTTAGCCACAGAGGCACTTTTTGTGCTTGTATTATAATATAAATGTAAGTTGAATCTTTATTATGATGTTTTAAAAAAATCTCCATACAGCTTGTGGGATTTCACATTTAGCACTTTACCTTTTTAATTTCTGATAAGAAGATATAATTTAATTAACTTCCTTATTTTTATCTAGTTTTCTTTTCTGAAGTAAGCAGTCCAGCTATATTCAGCTCTTGGATCAGATCCTGTGTTCCATTTAGCAATAAGTCTAGAATTGCTGCTTCTCTTGTGGATTCCAGAACTGGCTTCTCCAAGAAGCAGTCACTTAAAGCATCAAGAAACTTTATCTCTGCATCCCGTCCTGAGATGACATGTAGCCAGATGAAATCTTCATTATTATTGAGTTTTTTTATTTGTATAGCCTCTCTAATCTCCCTGAGCATTTCACAGTCATTGTCACCATCCTGGCCAGGTGGTCAATAGTAAATCCCTCCTGCAATATTCTTATTATTCAAGTATGCAGTTACAATCCATAGAGATTCTATAGTATAGTTTGGTTCATTTAAGATTTGTATTTCATTTGATTCAACACTTTCTTTTCACTCCCCCATCAGCACATTCTGTCTTTCCAATATATTCTGCATCCTGGTGTTGCTGTTCACCATAATTAGATACAAAAAAGCAATAACAAATAAGCAATGAGTTTAACTAAACCTGTTCATGAAACAGTGAAACAGACTGCAATGTATTGTCTCTAGCAGGGTTAAGAATACCAGGTAGAAACATTTTAATAAATATTTGAAGATTTCAGAGTAGATTTTGACAGTTCTATATGTGGAATACCTTCTCATCGGCGGTATCATATTTAAAATATCAAAATGAAACAAACAAGGAATTGCTGATGTTATCCATCTGATATTGCTTCAAATATTAAATAGTTTACATAGTACAAAAACATATACAGTATACAGTTTCTATTGTGCTTGCCATAAAAAGTAGAAAGTTATTTTCACATGTTCCATTTTATTTATATTCCATTTATCTAGCTCTGATTATAACATGAACAGTTGACTTGACAACAAATAGCTACTTGCCAACATTTCATTAAAGTCTATAGAATGTCTGCATTCTCTGGTTCATATTTTGTATTTACTATAAGGTGAGATTATTTTACCTCCAATGTCAGGCCGAAGTTTACTGTCATAGCCTTGAAGTAAGGAGTCCAATATGTGAGTGACATCTCCACCATGAATCTTTGGTGCAAGTACCCATGTTTTGTTCACTGTTAGATCTTCGTCATCTTCATCATCAGCCTTATCAGCACTAAAAGATAGTTGAATGAAATATGAGGGAAGAAAAATAGTGACACAAAATATATACTGCTGGAAGAATGAAATAATAATAAAAAAGAGTAAATATGGCAACCTAGTTATTATGCAGAAGAATGTTTTGAATGTATTTTGTTGCCAGAACATATATCAATTATGTGCAACTATTTTATTGCTTCTTTTTTATAATAGCAGAGCAAACCCAGTAGCTTCTCCAACTGAGAAATGTGTCGAGAGGAGAATTTGCCATTCAGAAACAATATCTGATCACAAATAAAGTGAAGCCGAGCGAAATCTTAACAGCAATTTTACCTTTATTTTGAGAGGCCAGGTTCCCTAAACTTTTCCCAATTCATCTGCTGTATTTAAAGTCACCATGCCAGGCGTGGCCAAACTGCAACTCATGAGCCGCATAGTACTCTCTTAGGCTGTGTCTACACTGGGCCACTTATTCTGGAAAAGCAGCCACTTTTCTGGAATAACTTGCCAGCTGTCTACACTGGCCACTTGCTTTTCCGGAAAAGCAATGACGATCTACTGTAAAATTGTCAGTGTTTTTCCAGAAAAAAAGTCGGGCAAAAGTCCTTTTCCGGAAAAACTGTTCCGGAAAAGGGCCAGTGTAGACAGCACAGTAGTCTTTTCCGCAAAAAAGCCCTGATTGCGAAAATGACGATCGGGGCTTTTCTCCAGAAAAACACTTCTACATTGGCCACGGACGCTTTTCTGGAAAAAGTGCTTTTCCGGAAAAGCATCCTACCAATGTAGACGCGCTTTTTCCGGAAATACTTATAACGGAAAACTGTTCCGTTTTAAGCATTTCTGGAAAAGGGTGCCAGTGTAGACATAGCTTTACTGTTAGGGTGCATATACACTGCACCAGGAGCTGAAAATAAGCTAAACAATTTGAGCTACACAAATTGCATGGCTTATTTTGAGTCAATTTCAAAGGGTACGTCTAGACTACATGCCTCTGTCACCAGAGGCATGTAGATTAGGCTACCAGGCATAGGAAAATGAAGCGGCGATTTAAATAATCGCCGCTTCATTTAAATTTACATGGCTGCCACGCTGAGCCAACAAACAGCTGATCAGATGTTTGTCAGCTCAGCGCGGTAATCTGGACGCGCGGGTGTCGACATCAAAGGCATTTGTCGACCACCCAGGTATACCTCATCCCAGGTGGCATACCTGGGTGGTCGACAAATGCCTTTGATGTCAACACCTGCGCGTCCAGACTACCGCGCTGAGCCGACAAACAGCTGATCAGCTATTTGTCAGCTCAGCGCGGCAGTCATGTAAATTTAAATGAAGCGGAGATTATTTAAATCGTCGCTTCATTTTCCTATGCCTGGTAGCCTAATTTACATGCCTCTGACAACAGAGGCATGTAGTCTAGATGTACGCAAAGTGTGGCACTGTCTACACAGCACTTATTTTGAAATAAATCTGTTCCAAAATGTCGCTTACTCCTTGTGGAAAGAGATATACCGGAATAGTGAGCCTGTTATATTTCAAAATACAGTAAAACTCCGATGGTCCGGCATCCGACGGTACGGCACTCCTGATGGTCCGGCACCATCAGGAACTCGGAAGTGCTCCGGGCAGCTGGACCATTGGAGCTGCTCTGCCCCCAGCTTCCCCTATTCAGCCGCTGCTAAAATTGACTAGCAGCTGAATCGGGGAAGGTGGAGGCAGAGCAGCTGGGGCGCTGCCGGGTAGGTCCCCTAGCGCTGAACCAACCCTCGGGGCTATTGGACCAACCGAGCAGCACCTCAGCTGCTCTAACCCAGGTGTCCCCGATTCAGCCGCTGCTGAAACTGACCAGCGGCTGACACAGGAAGCCCGAGGCAGAGCTGCTCTACCCCGGGCTTCCTGGAATCACCCCTAATCAGTTTCAGCAGCATCTGACTTGGGGACACCTGGGGCAGAGCAGCTGGGGTGCTGCCGGGTTGGTCCAGTAGCACCGAGGAGCGGCGCTCTGGGACCAACCCAGCAGCACCCCAGCTGCTCTGCCCCAGGCATCCCCAAGAGCAGCTGGGGTGCTGCCGGGTTGGTCCCGCTACACCAAGGGTCGGCGCTGTGGGATCAACCCGGCAGCACTCCAGCTGCTCTGCCCCAGGCGTCTCCAATTCAGCCGCTGCTGGTCAGTTTCAGCAGCGGCTGAATCAGGGACGCCTGGGGCAGAGCCGGACTATCGGAAGGGGGGGCTATGAGGGGTCTGGGGTGGCATCCCCACCCCCACCCCAGACTCCTCATAGCCCCCCCTTCTGATAGTCCGGCATACCTGATAATCCGGCACTCCCTGGGTCCCAAAGGAATAGCTATTTCAGGATACCTCTGATAGCCCAAAATAGCACTGCAGTTTAGACGTAGTCTTACAGTGCAGCCCTACACATGCCCGCCCTCCTTTCCTCCCCCCCCCTCTCACACACACACACACACTCCCCCCACCTACTGAGCAGAAGAGATCAAAACTTCTGCCCTGTGGTGAGATGGTGGAACTAGAGGCTTCGACATTGCACAGAGGGGATTCTAAGGGCTTTAGAATTGCAAGGAGGTGCCATCACTGAAGAGATGCATCCCACAAGGCACCGCCATAAAGCAGCTTGCACTTATCTTGCAGTTCTCAAACTACTGAACAATATTAACGCTAATGTTTTTAAGGGATGCTGAATCAAGGTCATGACATTAATGTTTCTTCAAGTGCTCAGTGACATCACTCCCAAAACAAGGGATGTAAACAAGTAGTCAACTATTCAACTACCCGATAAACATAAGCTTACTGGGTAGTCGAATGGCGTACTCAGCTAATCACTTCCCTCCCTTTGCTGGTTATGCTTCCCACAAGGGGAACAGGAGCCAGTGCTGGGGGAAGCTGGCTTAAAAACCAGTTCCCCCAGTACCATCTCCATGGTGCTGCCTGCACCCCCACTGTCTTTGTAAGAGGTAGTGTGGCTGGGAGGTAGGGAAGGCTGCTCCAGTAGCAGCCTCTGTCCGTGGGGGGTCCCAGTATGGAGCTGGATCCGTCCCCCTCTTCCCATCCCCCATGGACAGGGGCTGCTGCTGCTGCAAAGCAACCTCTGTTTGCATTGGCTGGTGCTAGCCCTAGTCAGGGGCTTCTGCCTATAATAGCATTTGGTTCTAGCCTCCAAATGTTCTAAAAACAGAACATATTTATTTTACTTGGTCCAAACAATGAGAAAAGATTCCTAAAGTATTCATGTTTATTTTTGTTTTTGGTTAGGAACCAAAAGCTCTGTGTCATTAATTTATTTGCATTTAAACATACTGCAGCAAGACTGCTATAATATTCATTTTTGTTTCTGTTGTTTGTGATCAATACATTTCATCAAGAAGGAAGAAATACACAAGGAAAATTATTATATACCCATTTATTATCTACCATTCAATTAGATAAGAAGCCATTTATAATTTATCACTGATTCAGAAGAAAAATGGTTGGAGTTTGAATGTGTCTATAGATCCACTCAGATTATCTCCAAAAGGTCAAAGAATGCCTGGAAGTAATTTTTTCTTCATTTATATCGAATGAGTGTGGACTTAAATATTCCTTTAAATATTTCTTAAATAGATTGCTAATGTATGCAATCTTTGTTACTCATCCATGTATTTCAAGGAATTTCTGTGAGTTTCTAATTAAACAAATTGCATCAAACCGATAGTAACAATGTAGGCATGGTGATCCCAGGATATTAGAGAGACACGTTGGGCGAGGTAACAACTTTTATTGGAAGGGCTCTGTGTAAACTCAAAATGTTGTCTTGCTTACCAACAGATATTACCACACTTAACTTGACCCAGCAGTATCTATGGGAGTCATACAATGTATCTTGACAAAGAGACAATGGCTTACATTAATTATAATAAAGCACATGGAACCATATAAATCCTAATTGTAATGCTAAGAGAAACAAAGATATTTAGGCAACAAAATGGAATGAAATCATCATCTATGGAAGAAGCTGCATATCAAAACTGCTTTAAAATGACTCTTTTCCATTGTACTCCTAGGACAAGATTTTTCAAAAGTGCCTGGGGGTGCATCAACACTGCATTTTAAAATCCAAGGCAGCAAGTCTCAGAGACCACACCTACAGACATGGTCTCACAGGGCTTATGTTATAGCATTAAAAACAACAGGGTTAACCTTGCAGTTTGGGCTGGCACTCAGTCTCTAAAACCCACTGCTCTGACTGAGCTCTAGCACAACCCTGAAATCTATACAGCTGTTTATAGCATTGTGGCAGGCACCTGTAGACCCAAGCTCTGAGTGTTACTCCTGCAAGTTTTAATACTTAGTGCAGATCTATTCTAAGCAACTAATGATCCTAAGTCACACTGAAAATCACTTAAGTGATTAGGAAAATCCCACCTTTAGTTTTAAAAACTTTTTAATTTCCTATAATTAATTAATGCCATTAAGATGCAGCATTATAAATGATGATCTACAGATTGCAAAAGTCAGTGCATGCTTTGAATCACTGAAGAGAAATGTCTACAATTCTTTGGGAGTGGAAAGTTTTTCTGGCTTATGTAGTGCCCATAGAATAAAGACTAGGCTGCTAAGGCTACATGCTGGATGTCCAGGAGTCTGGAGGAGCCCAGCGGTGTTCCCTACCCAACCCTTTCCCTGCGACAAATCGCAGAGTTGCTCAGTCTGTTCCTGAGGGTCCTACTGCAGTGCATGTCCTTACTACCACAGCAGCATCAAGACTTTAGTATTCACGGTGTTTGGCTTGCTGACAAAACTAGGCAGGCACAGCAAGGAAATTACTGTTTCAGCAGTTTAGAATTCAGCCAAAGCTCAATGGATTTTCATGGAATGAGCAAAAGGCACTTCTCTGATTCCCAGGGCTTTCCTTCTTGGAAAAAAAATAAAGAATCTACAGCAAAAAACTGAGGTGTTAATAACTATTCAAAAAGTTGTAAGAATTTTTTATAATGGAAAGTATTAAGCAACCTAGGTACAAAGTTCCAGCACCCCATTAGAGTATAGAAATCACTTTAGCTCCTTAGAGCTGAAGGACATTGCATAACATTTGACATCTTTATAGTACTGTATAGACATTACACAAATAGCCTTAAATATTTAAAGATTTCCATTAGTGGAGCTCCATACTGAACACTAAAATGAATAACAACAGAAGTCTCACAACTGCATGTTCATCTCTGCAGAATTACCAATTGCTATTATTTTACGTTTTGTCCCTGGTTTTTTTACCTAACGGGCTATTCTAACCACTGATTAAATTTAGTAAGAGAATATGGGTGTTGTACTGTCTTTGCTTTTCCCTTGAGCATAATGAATAGCTAGATTCAATTTACAACAAATTTTACATTGCAAGAAGACATCACTACTGCATGGTACAATTTTTTTTAAAGGCTCAAGCCCTGCAACTGTGATTCCATGCAGACAGATCTGCACCTACCAAACACTCACTAAAATAACAGGACTCCATGCATATACAGGGATTTTCCTGAGTGGGGTGACTTTAGGGATCGAGGATTTTTCCAAGAAATTCTGAGGGAATAGATGAAGTGGATATGACGATGTCCCCTTTTAGTGACTTTCCTGCACCAAAGATAAGAGGCATCAACTCATTACTAAAGGAGTTATGCCTTTAGCTGAAGTGGTAGGGGCATAACTAAAAGGTCCATTTGATTCTAGGACATTCTAAATATAGTATTTTAATGTATTCTGCCATAGTCTCCCCTCTTTTATCCATTAAGCACAGGAAAGAATTTAAATTTAACTTTTATTATTTCACTTTTCCCCCCTCCTCTCAACTTTCAAAATTCTATACTACAAATATAATCCTTTATAGACTACTAACATCAATGTCCATCAGTAAGATGGTACTAGGAAAACCAGAAGAATTTCACCCTCGCACCTTTCAGTTTTTTAAAATTCACTTAAATAAGTCCAGTGCTTAGGATTCTTATAAAATGCCCCATTTCTTATTTTGATTATTTATCCAGGATCTATATTTTAAATTCTCTCAATATTCTCCCTACCTAATGGCAAGTAAGGGATATTTTTATTTATTTTCTTGGCTGGCTATACTTCTCTGTGGCATAGAGGTGAAACCGTTGAATTAAAGACTGTAGCTTACTATCTAGCAAGGGTAGACTTGGGAAAGAAAAGAAGCCTTTTTATTACTGTACCATAATAAAAATAAATTATTGATACTCATGTATATTAAACCCACCCTTTGTTCTCAATATTCTGCAAAATCCTATCTACTAGAACTTTCCACTCCTCTGATTTTAGGAATTGGTAAATAATTTTACATTTTTATGTATACATTTATTTGCTTCCAGTTTCAGTCACAGGATATTTCGGTATTTCTACTGCATGACAGATTAACCTCTTTCCTCCTGTGTATTACTGGAAGTATAAAGTTATGGAAAATAGATACAATTTGTCTCAACACGATCCACTCTCTATGAAGCCTTTGAAGAATGTTTGTAGGTACTAAAATTAGGAATGAATTTTATAAGACTCTCAAACATTAAATATTTACTGTTCCATGGCACTACACTAATTATCATGGATTAAACTTCAGATTCTGAGTTTGACTATACTATGAATTATTTTAAAATAAAAATAAGCAAACAAAAATTTTATTTCTAAACAGATTGTTTTTATTATAGTAGTTATGATAAACTGGACAGCAACTACATATATATGGTTAAATGTAATTAGACGAAAAGTGCCCTAATTATGCTCTATACCCTTCAACTAACAGGAGACATTACCATGACTAATGAATCCTTGAGCATAAGTGACTAATGACTGAATAAGTCTTTTTAGCATCAGGCAACATGTTCATCTTTAGACTTTAATATCATAGATCTGTGTTCTACTTTTACTATGAGGGAAAATATTCAGATGAGCTTTACTTTGTAATTAATATCTGTGAGGTTATGCAATGAATTGTAAAAAATAGAGCAGTTATATTGGTCTGACAGATGAAGCATATGTAAGGTGAAGTACCACAACATTGTACCATTATGCATGCTGTAAATGCCTAAATGCAATCAATGACCATAAAGATTAAATGTTTTAAATAAAATGACCTTAAGAGTTCCAATAAATTACTTAAATGATTAATTATAGTTGATAAGACATTTTATTTCTGGATAATGGGAACTAATAGGGTGCAAATCACAGGGGAGTGTGCAGTTTTCCCTATGACTTTGTGCACTTGGACACTTCGTTTTCCTTCCTAACACAGAATAATACTTATAAAAAAAGAGGTATGATGAGATGTCAGTAAAGTGATCAGAACTTGGTCAACATTTCAGGTCACCAATTTTCTAAAAGAGCTGAAATTTACACCTACTTTTATGATTGTTGTGCACAGAGCATTGCACTTACTGTTAGCCCATTGTTAACCCCTTCATTGCTAATCAAGTAAAATCTCACAAACACCTTGGGAATGGAGGCTGTTTACAACTCTGAACAAAACATTATAGTCCCATAACAACTTAATTTACATAAGAGCCTTTGGTGAGGGACCTTGTCAAGGGCTTTCTGGAAATCTAAGTATATTACAGCTACTGGATCCCCCGGGTCCCCATATTTGTTGACCCCTTCAAAGAACTCTAATAGATTAGTAAGACATGATTTCCCTTTGCAAAAACCATGTTGACTTTTGCCCAACAAATTATGTTCTTCTATGTGTCTGACAATTTTATTATTTACTATTGTTTCAACTAATTTGCCCGGTATTGATGTTAGTCTTACTGGTCTATAATTCCTGGGATCACCAGACTATAGTAAATAGTTCTGCAATTTCACATTCCAGTTCTTTCAGAACACTTGAATGAATGCCATCTGATTCCGGTGACTTGTTACTGTTAAGTTTATCAATTAATTCCAAAACCTCCTTCAATGACACTTCAATCTGTGACAATTCCTCAGACTTGTCACCTACAAAGGATGGCTCAGGTTTGGGAATCTCCCTAACATCTTCAGCCGTGAAGACTGAAGCAAAGGATTCATTTAGTTTCTCTGCTGTGAGTTTATCATCTTTAAGTGCTCCTTTTGTATCTCAATTGTCCAGGGGTCCCACTGGCTGTTTAGCAGGCTTCCTGTTTCTGATGTACTTAAAAAACATTTTGTTATTACTTTTAGAGTTTTTGGCTAGCTGTTCTTCACACTCCTTTTGGGCTTTTCTTATTACATTTTTACACTTACTTTGGCAGCGTTTATACTCTTTTCTATTTAGCTCACTAGGATTTGACTTTCACTTTTTAAAAGATGCCTTTTTTCCCTCACTGTTTCCTTTACATTGTTGTTAAGCCAAAGAAGCTCTTTTTTAGTTCTTTAACTGTGTTTTTTTAATTTGGGGTATACATTTAAGTTGGGCCTAAGGGATTTTACTTTAGTCACTGTACCTTTTAATTTCTGCTTAACTAACCTCCTGTTCTAGCCTCCAAAACATTCCCTTTTCCCTACCCCTCCTCTCCAGTCTCATTGTTTTGGAGTCACAAAATTGAGCTGATTTGAAATTCAGTCTCATTTCCTGATGACAGCCTGACTTTGGAAAAATGGAAGATTGCAGCCTCACTTTTAAGTGCAAAGAATAAAAGGACAAGAAAGCCATTTTGCTAAGAGCAAATGCAATTGATGCTATCTCCCGTTATTGTCAACGTGGTGCCCATTCTGGATAAAGGGAAACATCATGAAGTTGAAGTCAGACATTCATGAAAACCCATTTAAAACCCTCTTCTGATTCATCAGAGCTTAGCAATATGTCTCCAAAGACATTGAAAAATCCCACAAATAATAAGCTCAGTAAAGGTAAGTTTAGTCACAGTAAAATGTTCACTTGAACGAGTTCTCTTATATTTTTGGATAAATGACCTTCAACACCTGATGCTTGCATAGCTGTCTAAGTGAACTTTGAGTACAGCCAGATTTATTTCTGGGTACTTGAAAAGGATATTGTCTGTCATCTCTTTCAGTAGATATGAAATCTTAGTTGAATCTGTGAATAAAGTCACTTACTGAAGAATAGATTCTAAAAGATATTCCATGTAAATGATGTTCTGAGGAGGTTAGACATTGCTCTCTCCTAGTTTACATATAATTTTAGAGAAAAAACTATCTGTAATAAACTTTAAATTGACTTCTTGTAATTATTTTTGCTATCAGTAAACAGCTGTAAAGATTTCACTGAAATTATCATTGGACCTAATGTAGCAGAGTTATTGTATAACAAGGGCTCTTTTGTACCATGTATGTTCTTCTGGTTTCACTTGAAAAGCTTTATTCAGACATTGAAGTACACAAAATCAATTTAAAGTCATTCGAAACCCTAACAATGTTTCCCATTTTACATAGCTGTCTAGAAGTTAGTTGAGTTTTTTCACTTAACTAACTCTATTCAGAGCCACGAGCACTTCTTTGTGCCAATTTCAAATGAGCTCAATTTTGTGACTCCAAAACAATACATCTTGATTGACAGAGGGATTTCAGATAAGCTGCTTTTTAATACAGGGCTTTTAGTGAGCATTTGCAAAACCTTATTTCCAGCATTTTGGAATTCTAAAGGACAACACTTAGATTTTCATGCATCCCCTCGTTTCATAATTTGAGATAAGAAATAAGATTCTTGTGTGACTAAGATAACATAAGCTGAAAAGCAAACAAAGAGATAACAGCTGGCTTCCTCCCCATCCCTCTCCTCCACAAACACACACAAACCTGAAATTGGCCAAATATGTTATCAGGGTCAGTTTAAGTTACATTTTTTATGTTTTTTATGCCTGTGAGAGAGTAAGAAATATCTTCTCATATGGTTTTTATGTCTTGGTTAAAAAAAAGTCTTCCTGGAAAAGGTTTTATCAGGCAAGGCTATGCAAATGCTATCTGTCTTACTGAGGACCATATATATCTTTTTGTTCCAACACAGATGACAGTAGCAATGGTTTCTCACTCTACTTCATGTTCACATGTCAATTCTCTCCAATGTAATTTTGAGGATGTTTCAAATAGTTTATTTTGGATGTCAAAACTTATGCTGCTTGATAATTGTGACATCCACTTTTGCATTTGAGGTACACATCTGCACTCATTGTGAGCAAGTCAGTGGCCTGTCTCATTACCATGGTCCCTTAAAGCAAGTCTTTGTATAGCAAGATACTTGAACATGCTCATTATTTTCAGCAAAGAAGCACTTCCTTCCTCCTATTCAGATATGTTTAATGTTACCACCTGAACATCAATAGGATTCTTATTCTGACTGTGCCAAAGAACAGCTAGACATTGTAAAAGTGACTGGGATTTTCAATTGCAAAATTCTCTTGTAGTAGAAACCATCTCAACTTTTTCCTCAAAGTATCTTCTGAAGTCAGGGTTCTCTCTCTATATATATATATAGATATCTATCTATCTATCTATACATATATACACACAGGGCTCGCCAAACCATGACGAGCCCCGCTCGCCAGGTGTGTGGTTTCATGCAGTTCTGCGTTCTGCTACCCGAAAGAGCCAGTGCAATCTACTTGCCACGGGCAAGTAGATTACATTATTTGTTGAGCCCTGTATATAAATAAACAAAAAAAACCTATCCTAATAAATAATATAGTCATCAAAAAATGTTATATCAATAACTGATAGTGAGGAGTTTACTTACTCAAATCCTGCTTAGTAAAAAATATTTGGAGTTAACAGGAAAATCAGAGCAATATGGATTGGAAAGTCTTTTAATGTTTTAATATCTTTCTGATGTTTCTAATAACATATGAGTCAGGTCGAAAGGGCCTTTGAATTTCTGAAGTTCATAGCCCCCTCTACTCTCCTCCCTCTCCCCCACCGCCCACTACCACCAACACACACACACACCTGTATTTTGGCCAGATCCTGCAATTAAATGTGTTATTAAATGTAAACAAACACACTCTAATGTAGAGCTATCCACCTAAATCAAACAGGGATAGATAAGTGGAGAACAATCAGAGGACTCAAGATAAAAGCATAAGCATAGATAATTTATAGTCTAAATTATTATATCATAAAAGGAGACAAGGCATAGAAAAAGGATATGATATTCCATGAATGCTGAGAACATGATCCAGAAGTACAGGCAGTCCCCAGGTTACGTACAAGATAGGGACTGTAGGTTTGTTCTTAAGTTGAATCTGTATGTAAGTCGGAACTGGCGTCCAGATTCAGCCGCTGCTGAAACTGACTGCCAGTTCTGACTTACATACAGAATCAACTTAAGAACCCCAAGCATCCCCAAGTCAGCTGCTGCTGAAACTGATCAGCAGCTGATTCCAGGAAGCCCGAGGCAGAGCAACTCTGCCTCGGGCTTCCTGTGGTCAGCGCTGGTCAGTTTCAGCAGCGGCTAAATCAGGACCCCTGGGGCAGAGCAGCTGGGGTGCTGCTGGGTTGCTCCAGTAGCGCCGCTCCTCGGGCAGCGGCTTTGCTCCGCGTCTTCCTGGTCTGCAGACCAGGGAGACGCGGAGCAGCTTTTCTCGCCTGGAGTACACGGGCGGCGGGACCGCAAGGTCCCGCAGTCCGTGTACTCCGGGGCAGCCCCGTTTGTAACTGCGGATCCGACATAAGTCGGATCCGCGTAAGTCGGGGACTGCCTGTACAATAAAGCCTTGTGTATTTGAAATGTGTTGCCCAGAATAGGATCACATCTCCTGGTGACGTCATGCAGAGCAATCTAGGACCACCAACATTGATGGTACTGGCCCAGCAACCATGAGAAAATTGACTCTCTAAAGAGAAACAAGACTGTAAGAAGAGAATGGAATTTCCTATATGGAGCACATGGGCAAAAAGGGATAGACTGTATTTAAGGAGGGAGCTTTTTTGAGCAAGAGGTGCCATGCATGTCCTTATCCCCAAAGACCTGGCTGTAGAGGGACAGTGCCCTGCCTGAAATGCTGACCCGATCTCAGAAGTGAGGTGAATGTAATGAGGATGTGTCAATATGTTATTTTGAATAAAATCTGTAACTCTAGTACTTTTTTTTTAGAGTAAAAGTGAATATGGTTAAGGAATTCCTTTGCTATACCAATATTAATTGAGAAGGTAGTGCAGTGTCAAGGCACCATGGCACTCCTTACCCCTACACAGAATATGCAGCTGTAGAGGACAACTGAAAATTTGGGGCACCACTAGTCTAATAATAACCTTAAAAATGAGTGGTCCTGTAGCACCAAAGAGACAAACAAAAATATAGATACTATCATGAGCTTTTGTGAGCAAAACTCACTTCTTCAGATGAGTATATGGGTTGTGCTCATGAAAGCTCATGATACCATCTATAGTTTTTGTTAGTCTCAACAGGTTTAAGGGTTTTATTTTAAAGTTGCAGACAAATACAGCTACCCCTCTGACACTAGTCTTAATGTCCATCCACCCATTCTTCCAACCCCTGGTCTTTGGCTCTGCTTCCTTGAGAGAGGATCTAGTTAACTTAAAAGTGAAAAAGCCTGTCAGACCTACTAGCAGACACTGAACCTGTAAAAGAGCCATTCAACTGGCATTTACCAACTCCAGTTATATACTGTCATATCTTTTTGGCAGCTATCCTCCAGATTATTGGAGATGACCTCCCAGGTGGAGCTGAAATAACCTACAGGATGGCCCTTCAATATGGCCACTTCAGAGCCAAGACCAAGACCACAATAATGTCAGTGGTAGAATTCCAATACACTGATGATGCCCAGGTCATTGTCACCTCAGAAGATGTGCTCTAAGCAATCATCAATGTTGTCAGCATGGACTACCACAGATTGGGACTGACTCTCAATGCTTGAAAGACCAAGGTTCTCTATTAGCCAACACCCACCATACCGTTATACGAACCAACCATCATAGCAGATGATCAAGTTCTGGAGAATGTCAACAGCTTCTCTTATCTCAGAAGCTATCTGTCCATCAATGCTCACATCAACAATTACATCCGCCATCGAATCTCCAATGCCGGCTCAGCTTATGGTAGTCTACAGACGTGTGTCTTCGATGACTGTGACATGAAGACGCAGACCAAAATTGATGTCTACAATGCTGTAGTCATCCCAACGTTGCTGTTTGGAGCTGAAGCCTAGACTCCCTATAGACAACATATTAAAAATCTGAAGAAATTCTATCAAAGGTAACAGAAGAGAATATTTGGCATCATGTGACGAGACAGAAGGACCAGTATTAGTGTCCTCACAGAAGCTGACTCTCACAACGTTGAGACAATAGTCACACACAGGCAGCTATGATGGTCTGGTTACGTGGTCAGGATTCCTGACACACATTTGCCTAAACAGATTTTCTACGCTCAGCTAAGGACTGGAATGAGGTCTCATGGTGTGAAAACGAAGCGCTACAGAGATGTTCTTAAGAAGAGATGTTCTTGATGTTGACACTTGGGAGAGGCAAGTGAAGGATCAGGTAAGCTAGAGGACCACCATCAAGAACAGTGCCCATCACTTTGAGGTCATGCAACATTTCCATGAAGAAGATCAGAGAGCTCGATGCAAGGATTGTGCCCGAGCCCAAATTAGCACCACTGGTGTCATTGCCGCTGGAGATAGAGATCTCATATGCAGCTACTGCCAGAGACTGTTCCTTGCCAGAATTGGCTTAAATTTCTCATCTATGCACTCATCAGTTATAGGTGTCCAAGGGGAAATCTTACTTGATTCGAGGGATCCCAAAGAGAGAGACTGTCAGGGTCTGAATTGATTGTGTTAGTCTACAGGACTTAGTTTAAAAAGTGCTTTAAAACTATTTCAGGAGAGTGGTACTGAATATTATTAAAAAAAAATCTCATCTCTAAAAAAATCATCCCCCTCCCCCAGGCTATCATCAGCAATAGGAGCATCCATTTAATAGTACTGCTAGGGACTCCTAATGACGTCCCTCCACTTCAGACTCTTGAGGTTTGAATAGCACTGCGTCTATAGTTTAGTTTCTTGAATTCACAGAAACTAAGGATGTAAAATCCCAGTTAATTGGTTAACAAGTTAACCAATTAAGGGGAGCACAGGGTAGCAGCCCTCTGCCCACTGCAGCCAGGCTGGAGCATCCCTCCTCCCTCACAACTGCAGGAAGGGGCTCCTCCAGACAGCTAAGAGCAGCCCCTGCCTGCGATGTGCCTGGGCTCACCACAGACAGGTGTCACTCTGGATGGCCTCCAACCCTGTCCAATTACCCAGAACCAATAAGCATCACCCATTAAGGTTAATGTTTAACTGGTTAATCTTTCACATCCCTAACAGAAACCAGATATTATCATACATAAGAAATTGTAACTTCACTGTGGGTTCAAGCAGAAACTGAGATGCCAATTCTGCCAGCTACACTGCAGGGATAGACCCTTGAATCCTTGTGGAGACTAATTAAGGATAATGGGAGTTTTCCTGGATTCTTTTTTCAAGATTTCTTTCTGAACAGGTAATTGGGATCCTCTTCTTCAAATAGAGGGATAGGTAGGTCACAAGACCCTCATATTAAAGTGACTGGCAAATTTTTAATAACCTCTTTCATGTTTGCCAAAGTCTAAAAGTTTCCTTTTAAGTCTCTTGTAAAGGAAGTATAATTATTTCCAGAAGAGTTTCTTCTCAGTATTTAACTATACATGAGTTGTTACGCTGTGTATTAAATAAAGAAAATGCAAAAAATGAGGTGAAATGCTAATAAAACAACCTTCGATTAAAAAAACAAAACCAGTTACAGCTGCTAATGGACAACAGTGTCCTGCCTCATCCCATCATATACCAAGCACATAACAGGAAATAAGTTGTTAATAACATGTAATTGTCCATACAAATACATTATTCTTATAAATTATTAAGAAATACATATTTTACCACAATAGAAAATATTTTCATTGATAGACTGTTGTGAGAAAAAAGTAACATTGTTTCTACCTGGAGTTCAGTATATAAATATTTCCATAAAGGATACATCAAGAGGGAATAAAATTTATTAAATATTTGTATCCATTATTGACATGCATTTGACGAAGTGGATCTTTGCCCACGAAAGCTTATGCTCCAATAAATCTGTTCATCTATAAGGTGCCACAGGACTTCTTGTTGTTTACGCACATCCCTAGCAGTAACTCAGTGTTACGAACAACCTCCATTACTGAAGGGTTTATAAGTCTGGGAAAAAAATTATAATTGTTCTTTCAAAAGTTTACAACTGAACACTGACTTAATACAGTTTTGAAATTTTATAAGCAGAAGAAATATGTTGCTTTCTTTCCTTTTTTTAGTGCAGGTTGAGCCTCTAGTCTGGTGCCATCCTTTGTCCAGCATGATTTTAGTTACCCGTTTGTTCATTTATCATGAGTGTGGCCAAGTTTCCTGGAGTCTCAAAGTTTGTCTATAGTCATCAGTTCAGGCTCTCAGTGTTCTGTACTGTTATTTAGCTCTAATTCACTACTAAACATCTTCTAAGAGCCCAATAAGCAGTTGACGTGTTGGTAATGCTGCTAAACAATATCGACCTTCTGTGGACCAGGAAAATTCTCTGGTTTGGCACTAGTCAGGTCTCCAGGGTGCCAGACTGGAGAGGTTCAACTGGTATCTTACTTTTAACACAGCACTTCATTGTATTTACTTTTTGGGCTGCCGCCATCTGATTTAGAGTCTGGTCCCAAATGAGGTATATGATAGACTGATCAGTTCATAATGCTGAGATTTCATTGTACATGGTTGTGTTGGAACAATCATACATAACGGAAAAAGCACCATAACCTTATTTTCACCTCAGTAAAGGTACCAACCATCCAACATCCTTACACAGAACCGTACACAGAATTGTACAAAAAGAACAGAAAAGGGAATTCTGGTTTGGTCTGTTTGGGTATATCTACACTGCAGTGAAACACAGTAGCTGGAGTTTGATAAGATTTGAAGACAGGATGTTGGAAGGTTAGTATCTGAAAGCACATTAAGGTTTTCATGAACATGCGACTCTAGGTGGTCACCTAAACTAAAAGCTAAGTACTACTACTGGTACTCACTAATTTTTTGTTTCCTTGCTTTTAGATTTACATTAAGTATGTTACTTCCAGAGCAGCCATTGGGGATTGTAGGTATTTACACATAAGAGCATACACATGAAACAAAGAATTTCCAATGTAGGTCTTTTGAAGATGGTGTGATGTGAAAGATGGGGACCTTGTATCAGAGTTTGGGGATCTCCTATCCTAGGCAATTTTTTGAAAGTGTCTGCAGTTTGGGGCATTGGGGCAATTGCTGCTTTATAGAATGGTTTACACATGAGAGTCAAGGAAAAGCCATCTGTGACAGAGATTAGAACAGAATGCAGAGAAGCAAAATATTCCCTCCATTCTTATTTCACCTTAGTGGCAGAATATTAAGAACAGCTTCAAATAGCCACAGAGAGCCCCTGCAGAACATCAGTGAGCTGTAACAAACTACACATCAGAGACTCAGTCACTAGAAAACATATCCATTTGTGGTCACATGGAAAAATGCTAAACAACAAACATTAATAATTAGTCCCTTAATCAAAAGCAAGCTTGAAAACAGCTGATAGAAGTACATACATACTTAGATTGAAGTTTCCATTTTATCTAAGAAGAGATTGTGCAGCCCAGAATAAAATAATTCATCCAAGATAATTTCTTCCTCTCATTGGCAGGTTTTTCATTAACCTATTTATAAATCTACTGCTACTTAAATATATACAATTTAAAATTCATACCTGTTCCTCTAAAACAATTTTATTTTTAATGTGTAAAAAATGAGTTGTCATCCACAGTTATTTAAAGATAACTCTTCCTATATTTGAAATTTGGTCTTTGAACTGATAAAATGATACATATGTTTTTCTCTCAACTCCTTGATAATTTCCTTCATACCTGAGGCACAACATGTTGCTTAAGAAACATTCTGAAGCTGCACAGTTGAGCTGGTATCATTTCCATCAATGCCTTTGAAAAATGTTACCTTAATCTGACAAGCTTTTAAAAAAGAAACAGACAATAGTACATCCCTCAGAAAAAGGCAATCAGTCGTTTTTCTAACGGTAGTTCTCTGATGATGACACATAAGCTAAGATCTGCACACTTCATACAGATTGACAAATGATAGGTCACCATGGGAGAGGGCTAACTTTTAATGGATTTCTTTAAACCTCTGCTAATGGATTTCTTCCCATTCTAGACATTACACAGCTGCTGCATCATCATCTATGAATGATAATTTGCTGCATATAATTAAAAAAGCTAGAGTGCAGTGGACAATATTCTATTGCATTTTATAGTTGCTTAATTTTTATTAAAGAATAAAGGAATAATGTGTTACCTCTGAATTAACAAAGATGCAAGTAAAAAAACAAAATCATTGTTCTCTCTTTTATGGATATTTATAAATATCATATTGGCATGGTAGAAAATGTTTTCTTCAGAGTCCATATGATCAATCTTCCAATCCCTCTTAACGCTTGCATTTTCCGCTTCACAGACTTGAACAGTACCTCAGAACCTAGTCAACTGTTCCATAGGTGTTCCATGTGCCTGATCCTAATTCCATTAGAGAAAAAGGGCAAAACCCTTATTGACTTGAATTTTGCAGGATCAGGACCTATGTCCTAAAGCCAATACCACCAATACCGTGGTGGAAAACTAACATACAATAAGCAGTTGCCTTTCTTTTTGTACAATATATATTGGTTTATTTCTTTTTCAAATGAATGATTAGACTAAATCATTTTCCAAATTATTTAGTTATAGCAGAGTATTTTCCCGCTGCAGGAACAACCACCAGACACTTGTCAGATGACAAGGATTTATTTTTCACAAACTAAACCAAATCAATAAATGCATACAACTACTCACTGCTAAAAATGAAACTCTGGTAACTTTCAGACTTCATGGAATAATTCTTTTCGTTGAGCATTAAGGTCCTCCAGGGAAACAGGTGAAACAAGTATGTACAAGGTCTGATAAGATTCCTAACTGTACTGACTTCCACAGTGCCCCCCGACCCCCTTCCCCATGCAGTGAACATCGAGTGATAAGAAAAATGCCATGTCTTAAAAGAAGGCTAAGTTGAAGATCACTTACTGCAGCGAACCTGAAACAGGGGCTCCACAAGCGCTTGGAACTCAATGACAAAAATATCGAGGAAAGTTTTACTTTGTCAACATCAGATTCACACTGGAGGTAGCTGCGAAGAGTGCTATTGTTTATGTTAAGATTTGATGTGTGCCCACAACAGGGCACTCCCCTTCCTCGAGAGCCCAGTTCTCTCAGGCAGGTGAAAGTGATGCAAGTGAAAGCTGAAAGTGATCCGACAACAAACGTAAAAGAGGAGCTGGGTGATGGGGGGAGCGAGGGAGGAAAAGAGCGGGACAGACCGGCCCGTGATCTCCGTATTACATTGGGCTACTACCCCGCGCAACGTCCCAGAGCGATCAGTAAAAGGAGGGAGGGAGGCTACTAAGCAGCTACTTTAGGTCCCGGCGTCACTTGTACTTACCCGTTCCCCCAACGCACTGACAATAAGAGAAGCAGAAGCTGAAGCCTCACCCTGCTGCAGGGACTGCACAGAGACCACGGGCAGGAGGGCCGCCTCTGTGAATCCATGGGCGTTAAGTCTCTCTCCTCTGCTCGTCTTACAAGTGATTCTCCAGGAGTTACTCTGCAATCCCGGGGTCCCCCCAGCAGGTAGGCGCGAGAGGCGACAACCCCCCAGCCAGGTAGGGTTCGACTCGAACAGGACCGTGCAGCCTGGCCAATAAGCTCATCAGGTTGCTCCACACATTCTCCGGGTAAGTGCTAGACGAATCAAGCCCTCGCGGGGGCGGAGCCTGCTTACTAGCAGGCAAACCTGCTCGGCAGGGAGGTTGGCGTCTTTTTAAGCAGGAGGCGAAACAAACACAAGCCGCCACAGAGGGGCGTGGATCGCCTCGCGCCGCTTGAGCGAGACCCCAGCGCGGAGGGAAGGGAGCGAGCAGTGCCTCGGCGAGCGGGACGCAGTTGCAAAGCGCTTTAAGACAAAGCAAGGCGGAGGCGCCTTGTTGGGTGTGCGGGGGACAGCGCTCCCGGGGGCAGAGCGCCAGCTCGTGCCCGCCCGCGGCCAGGGACCCCGCGGCGTGGGGCTGAATGCCTCCCCAAGCAGAGTGCAAGGGAGCCAGTGGCGTGCAAAGCCCTGCTAGCGCCTCCGCCCACCTGCCGCTCCTGCCTCCCACCCGCGGGCTGCAGAGGACCGGACGCTGTAGCCCGTTCCCGCGCGCGCCCTTAGCAGGCACCTGGAGGCACCACTGAGGCTGCTGCCCACTTCCCAGGCCCGCGGCGCTAGAGCGGGCGGCCGCAGTAGGAGCGCCTGTTTCTCGGGCGGTTGCTATGGGGATGGGATAAGCTTCTGCCCGCCGCGCTCAGTCTCTGCAGCCGCCACTGGCGGAGGGGCAAAGGGTTCACCCCACTTAGCAATGACAGTGGTTGGGGGGGGGGGGGTAAGGGCAGTGCACCTCCCAAGTGCTATTTTGAGTCACCTATGCAGTCTCCCACCATCTACTAGATTAATAATGCCTGATCCCCTGCCCACAGGTCTCCTCCGTGGGGCTGGAGCACACAACATCTATGGCTTTGTCTACACTGGTGCGATCTTAGGGTGTGTCTAGACTACAGAGTTTTGTGGACAAAAGTGGACTTTTGTCGACAAAACTATACCTGCGTCTACACTACCGCTGATTTCTGTCGACATTATGTCGACAGAACTCAGCAGTTTTGTCTACACGGGTAAACCTCATTTTACGAAGCATAACGCCTTTTGTCCACAGAGTTTTGTCGACAGAAAGTGTTATTGCATCTAGGGTTGTGTCTAGACTACAGGGTTTTGTCAACAAAGCAGCTTGCTTTGTCGACAGAACTGAATGTAGTCTAGACGCTCTTTGTTGACAGAAGCTTTGTCGACAGTATCTGTCGACAAAAGCCTGTAGTCTAGACGTACCCTTAGGCAAAAGCGGCTGCTTTTGCGCAAAAACTTGCTGCCTGTCTACACTGGCTTCATGTTCTTGCCCAAGTAAATTGACATTCTAATGTATGAAATCAGGGCTTCTTGCGGCAGAACTCTGATGCTCCCGCTCAGGGAGAAGCCCTTTTGCACAACTGTTCTTGCGCAAGAGGCCAGTGTAGACAAAGGCAACATGAATTTCTTGTGCAAGAAAGCCCTATGGTTAAAATGGCCATCAGAGCTTTCTTGTGCAAGAGAGCAAGAACTCTTCTGCAAAAGAGTTTTTGCGTGAGAACTCATCAGTGTAGATGTAGCCTATTAGCCTAGGTCCCTTATTTTAAGAGGGATAAGGGATCTTTCGGAAAAGGCTTTATTTTCCGAAAGATCCGCGTCTAGACTGGCGCTTTTTTCCGGCAAAGCTCTGTGCCAAAAAAAAGCAGCAGCCATTTTTATGCTAATGAAGCAGGAGAGATTTAAATCCCCGCTTCATTAGCAATTGTGATACGTCTAATTTGCATCCCTTTTACAAAAAAGGGATGCAATCTAGACGTAGCCATATACTTTATTTCACACACCTATTTTAATTAGGTGTGTAAACTTGTAGGACTGAAGTCTAAATAAAAATAAATGAGGACAGCAAGTGGGGGTGTGTTTTCTATTGTACTTATTTATTTGAATTGTGTTCATGGCCAGAATCACCCATCTAGACTAATTTTGCACAGTACAGATCTTTGCTAGATAGACTTTACATTTTTAACAGCTTTGAAGTCAGTGTAATTGCATCAGCTTGTCGGTCAAAACATGGTTCCTTTATTTTATAAAAAATTGTCCTAAAACTGTTAAGGCTCTTGCTAATCCATAAAGATGTTATACTAGCCTCTTGATGTCATAAGAGGAAACGGAGACACATTGTCTGTGTGATATGTAAGCAGATGTACAGAGGCCTGGACCCTGCAACTTATGTCATATGAAGACACTACTGTACCTGTGCCATGGCTCATGAATTTCAGTGAAGCTCCCAATAGAATTGCAGTCTATGCACACAAGAAATTGCAGACCCCACAGCATGTGTAACTGCTAGGATTTTTAACAGTTAGCTACATTTTTAACCAGTTTTACACATCCCTATTTGTAGTTTTAAAGTAGTATACAGGCAGTCCCCAAGTTACGCGGATCTGACTTATGTCAGATCCGCAGATACGAACAGGGATTTTCTCGCCCCGGAGGACTGGAGCAGCGGGATGCCTGGTCCCGCCGCCCGTCTCCTCCGGGGCGAGAAAAGCTGCTCCCCGTCTCCCTGGTCTGCTGCAGGAGCCAGCAGACCAGGGAGACGGGGTGCAAAGCGGCCCAGGACCCGGGGCCGGACCAGTGGCCGTTTCCAGATCAGCTGGAAGCGCCGCGGGTCCGGCCCCGGGTCCTGCGCCGCTTTGCTCAGCGTCTCTCGGGTCTGCAGACCAGGGAGACGCTGAACAAAGCCGCGCAGGACCCGGGGCCGGACCCCGGGCGCTTCCAGCTGATCTGGAAGCGCAGCGGGTCCGGCCCGGGACCTCCGCCGCTTTGCTCCGCGTCTCTCTGGTCTGCTGGGGGGGGGGGGGGGGGAAGCAGCTAGTGCCCCCCTCAGCAGACCAGAGAGATGTGGAGCAAAGCCCGGGGCCTGTGGTAGAGCAGGTGGGGCGCTGCCGGTTGGTCCCACAGCACCGCTCCTTGGCGCTACTGGACCAACCCGGCAGCACCCCAGCTACTCTGCCCCAGGAGTCCTGATTCAGCCGCTGTTGATCAGTTTCAGCAGTGGCTGAATCAGGACGCCTGGGGCAGAGCAGCTGGGGTGCTGCTGGGTTGGTCCAGTAGCGCCGAGGAGCGGCCACGCTACTGGACCAACCCAGCAGCACCCAAGCTGCTCTGCCCCAGGCGTCCCCAAGTTAGCCGCTGCTGAAACTGACTAGTGGCTGACTACAGGAATCCCGAGGCAGAGTTGCTCTGCCCCGGGCTTCCTGGAATCAGCTGCTGATCAGTTTCAGCAGCAGCTGACTTGGGGATGCCTGGGGTTCTTAAGTTGAATCTGTATGTAAGTCAGAACTGGTGTCCAGATTCAGTGGCTGAATCTGGATGCCAGTTCCGACTTACGTACAGATTCAACTTAAGAACAAACCTACAGTCCCTATCTTGTACGTAACCCGGGGACTGCCTGTACAAGGAAAAAAAATAGTTGAAACCAAAACCTGTGAAATTATTCAAAAAGAAACAAGCAAAGCTGATAAATGTAGATCAAGGTAGCTCTAGGCTTTAGCCATTCCTTCTTGTAATTTCTTTCAAAAAGTACATAAAAAAGGAGGACAATCTATGGTAAAGGAGGAAAAGAGGGGCTTTGAAGAGCAAATAGCTAAAAACATAAAAAAATTCGAGGAGTTTTTTAAAGCTTATCAGAAGCAAAAATCTTGAGATGGATAAAGAAAAATGAGGAAATGAGAGGATTTTGTGGAAAAATACTTATTCTAGAACTAAAAATATGAGAGATTAGAGATAATCTTTAGAATTTTAGACCAAAGAGCATTGCCTCAATAAAGAAAATTGTGTTACTTTTAAGAGTTCTAAAACTCCCTGATAAGTGGCAGAGACAAACCAGGATGGTTCCAAATCTGTTACAATTCTTCAGACATATATCAATGAAGTAATGGATATAGAATTAGTGTATTGTGACTTTAAAGAAGTCTTCCGAAAAGTCCATTAAAAAAGAATAAGGAAATTACAGTCAGAGGATGAAATAGAAATTATAGTCATGAATTAGAAAGTGGCTAAAACACAAAAGATAGGGATAAATGGCTAAATATAAACATGGCTAATGTTAATAGTGATGTGCCTAAAGGTTCTGTCCTAGAATGCATGTGAGTTTATTTCTCATTGGCAAGGAAAACCAAGATTAACAGTGAGGTGGCAAATCTACAGAAAGGGTAGATGTCTGTGAGTTAATGGTAATAGGTGATAATTGGGGAAGCTATCTTTGTAACGGGGAAGGTAGTTGGGGTCTTTGTTCAGCCCCCCCGCGGAGAGTGTCGAATTTTAGCATGATTGCCAGTTCAGAGGATTCCCTTTCAAGTGCAGATTTGAAAGTCTTCTGAAGTAAGATGCATGTGATTAGGTCATTGAGACAGTGTCCTTTCTGGTTGAAATGGCAAGAAACTGTTTTTTCTTTGTGATCCTGTCTAATGTCTGTTTTGTGGGCATTGATTCTTTGGCGAAGTGTCTGAGACGTTTGTCCAATGTACATAGCAGACGGACACTTTCGGCACGATAGCATAGATTATATTTATGGATGCGCAGGAATATGTATTCTTGATCTTATAACTCACTTGGTTAGGCCCAATAATGGTGTCAGCAGAGTGAATATGTGGACAAAGCTGGCAACGGGGTTTGTTGCAAGGGACAGTACCAGGGTTGGTATTAGTCCTGTGGTTGTTGGTAAGAATCATCTTGAGGTTAGGTGGTTATTTATAGGAGACTATGGGTCTGTCTCCCAGAGCTTCTTGGAGTTTAGTGTCCTGTTCCAGTATAGGCTGTAATTTATTGATAATGTGTTGGACAGGTTTAAGTTGGGAGCTGTAGGTGATGACAAGTGGTGTTCTATTGTTGGTTTTCTTGGGTCTGTCTTGTAGTAGATGGTTTCTAGGTATTCGTTTGGCTCTTTCAATTTGCTTTTTTATTTCTCCGGGTGGGTAGTTGAGGTTTATAAATGCTTGGTAGAGATCCTGAAGTTTCTGGTCTCTGTCAGTGGGATTAGAGCAGATGCGGTTGTATCGAAGGGCTTGGCTATAGATGATGGATCATATGGTGCGTGCTGGATGGGAGCTGGAAGCATGTAGGTAACTGTATGAGTCAGTGGATTTTCTGTAGAGAGTGGTGTCTAATTTTCCATTGTTGATTTGTACTGTGGTGTCCAGGAAATGGATCTCTCATGTGGAATGGTCCAGGCTGAGGTTAATGGTGGGGTGTAGGTTGTTGAAATCTCTGTGGAATGTCTCCAGTATTTCTTGGCCATGCGTCCAGATCATAAAGATGTCATCGATGTAGCGTAAGTAGAAAAGGGGTAAAAGGGGGCGGGAGTTGAGGAAACATTGTTCTAGGTCAGCCATAAAGATATTAGCATACTGTGGGGCCATGTGTGTACCCATGGCTGTGCCACTGATCTGGAGGTATAAGTTGTTCTCAAACTGGAAATAATTGTGGGTGAGAACAAAGTTACATAGGTCTGCTATCAGGTTGGCAGTGGTGTCCTCTGGGATAGTGTTTCTAATAGCTTGAAATCTGTCTTCATGTGGGATGTTGGTGTATAGTGCTTCTACATCCATGGTGGCAAGGATGGTGTTATTGGGGAGGTTATCAATGTTTTGTAGTTTCCTTAGGAAGTCAGGAGTGTCTCGGAGATAGCTGGGGGTGTTGGTTGTGTAGGGTTTGAGGAGAGAGTCTACATAGCTGGATAGACCAGTAGTGAGTGTGCCAATACCAGAGGTGATGGGGCGTGTGGGGTGTCCAGGTTTATGGATCTTGGGAAGCAGATAGAAAAATCCATTAAATCACAGACATCTACCCTTCCCCACCTCTAATATCATTAACTCACAGGCATTTACCTTCCTCCCCCCCCCCCCATGTCCACTCTCTACCTGGTACAATGTGCCATTTGCAGAGTCCATTGTCATTCCACCATTTATTTATTGCAGACTTCTCCTTTGCAATAGAAGTCCTACACATTAAGGGAGTGAGTATAAGTGAGATCTTACCATAACAAACTCTCTCTTCTGCAGTTCTCTAACCACTGGCTTCAGAAGAAAATACATAATGGAAGTTGTTGCTCTGCATAGATCTGAGTGATGTAGAAATGCAACCGTTCATTCACATATCTGGAAGAACTGTCTGATTATATGTTCTCAAGAGAGCCAGATTTTGTTATCATTGCATCATTTCATTCACCACCACCAAACCAAATGTTCTGTTTTATATAATTGAATAAACCATTCTCCAGTAGTTACTTGTCCTGTGTCTTGAAAGCGTCTCCTTAAATTATCTTGTTGATTAAATTGGTGATAGTCCCACCATTGTAACTTTTAGCAATCTGCTATATCTTTGAAAGAGTCTATCCATCTGTCTGTCCAAGAACTCTCCTACACTGTAAAAGCCAGGACCATCAAATTCGGTATACATCTTCCTCTTATAACGTATCGCAAGATAATGGTTTGGCTGTGCCAGGAAAATGGGATATGCCTGGAATGGGACAGCTTCTCTTAAAACCAAACAGAAGAGAGAAACCAAGTTACCAAGCCAGTGAAAGGGGCTGAGTGGGGGGAAATGTCCCCGACCCCCATCACATCTGGGGGGGTGTCCCAGCCCAAGCGTCTCACCTCCAGGCACCCTAGAGGGAGTGGGGAGATGAAGCATTCCCTCCTCCCCCCATCTGGGAACATTGCTGGCTATTCCCCTTTGTCAAATAGCAAAGGGAAAGTGAAGAATGAAGCAAACTGCACTCTGACCGGGGAGCGGAGCACAGGAGGCAGATGAACCCGGAAAACATGCATCCATCCCCCGATTGTGCCTGCTGGAGTTGCAGCAGCCACGGAGAAGCATTCTTACCTGATCCCAAGCTATTGCCATGAGAGATAGATGGACTAGTCTTTTCCTCCCAGAGTAACCTTCATACTGAATCCCTCACCCCCAGCCCTACCCCAGAGCAATGATTTAAATGAATATGTACATTTTCATTTTATTTTCCAAAAAACAGAAATTGAGTTAAGGACCCTAGAAATCCTGGGTAAAATATAGTATTTTAATATAGAAAAAAAATCAAGAGTAATAACTGTTAAAAGTGCTTAAAAATGAGAAGTTCTGTGGCACCTTATAGACTAACATTTATTGGCGCATAAGCTTTCATGGGCAAAGACCCTCTTTGTCAGATACATGTAGTGGAAATTCCAGAGGCATGTGTAAATATACAGGCACATGAAAAGAAAGGAGTACCAATCAAGAGGAAGGCTAGAGATAGCGAGGTCAAGTCAATCAGAGAGGATGTGGCCCACTTCTAGCAGCTGATGTGGAGGTGTGAACACCAAGAGAGGAGAAACTGCTTTTGTAGTTGGCTAGCCACTCACAGTCTTTGTTTAATCCTAAATTGATAGTGTCAAATTTGCAAATGAATTGTAGCTCTGCAGTTTCTCTTTGAAATCTGTTTGGAAGTTCTTTTTTGTTGCAGAATGGCTACTTTAAAAATCTGCTACTGTGTGTCCAGGGAGATTGAAATGGTCTCCTACAGGTTTTTGTATGTTACCATTCCTGATATCTGATTTGTGTCCGTTTATTCTTTTACATAGGAACTTGCCATATACATCAGCCATATTGGATGAGAGTCATTGCTGGGACATGATGGCATACATTACATTGGTAGATGTGCAGGTGAATGAGCCTGTGATGGTGTGGCTTATAGTTAGGTCCTGTTAAAAGTGCTGTGTTTTCATGAAGCTGCTTCACCAAACATTCCCTCTTTGAACTCTGATATACTGGGTTGTAATTCTTACTTAGGTCATTACTACATAGATATTGAACTCCTTGGTAAACCTCCCTCCCCCAATATATAAAGACAGCTGATGTGACAGTGGTTTTGGAGGAAAATCACAGAGGTTTCTCTGGACACTTAAGCATATATCTTTTATCAAATATGGTTCATTTCCTTTTATGATCTTTCGGAAGATAGTTTTAAATCAATTGCCAAGCATAAAATAACTATCTATATATACACACACTTCATTTCAGTTGAATTTTTATTTAGCCCATAATAACCAGTCATTATAGATGTACATTTATCTGTGTGTCTGTTAAAGAGTAATACAATTATTGTCATCATGTGTTATACTGCTAAAATATTCTTCTGTCAACAGCTGTACTAGCCTTATCTGGAAAATTAATTTAAGTGTGCACTGCTAAATTCACAATTAGTGCTATTTTCATTGGTTAGCAAAGTCATCCACTCAGCCTCACACAATTTAGAATATCAGAGTAAATTGCAAATAGTTTCAAAAATGCATGCAAATGATCTGGAGACCAATAACTATTTGGTAAAGAAATGTGCAGTTCCACATAGTGAACACATTTTATAAATTGTTCATGAACGGTTCATAAAATTTTTAAGAGGGGGAAGGTAACATTTGTGAATAATTATCTTTTGTAAATTATTCCCTCAACTGTATCATCACCCATGTGTAAGACTCAAGTATCTGTTTTTATTTCCACATATCAAGTTCCAGTTCCAGAGGCAGATTAAGGTTTTTGTGGGGTCCTGCACCAGAGCAAGTGGGGACCTCTCAGTACCCTCTTCTAATGCAGTGCCTCAGCCCCCCTCTCCTGCTGGGAAAACAGTGTCAGGGCATTTGGGCTTGCTCTGTCCTTCCACTCAGCAACACTCCTACCATCAACTCTTCTGGATCAGGGTTTAGGGGAGCCATTTATCTGGGCTCTCCAACTGGCTAAGGACATGGCTAAGGGCATGGGCCTGAGGGTTAATCTGCCACTGCACGATACAGAACAAGTAGAAAAATCTAGTCTGTACACTATAATTGGTATGCTGTATGGACTGTGGAATATGGAATCTCTATGTGGATTAAAAAATATGACCATTGTTTTGTTAATAGAATTTTAAAATTAATACTGATTTTCTAATATTTCAGAGTAAATGATCTCTAGGAAATTTACACTCCAACTTTTTAACAGGAGACAAAAGTTAAATACATCATAACTTCTTATGATTTATGAAATACATTCTATAAAGTCAAGAAAGCATAAGTCATGGAAATGCTGCTATGGTTGAATGATGTCTGTCTCAGATAATAAATACTTTGCAAAAATAATATAATATATGTAACACTTCATAGCCCCTTTAATTGCTTCCAGATATTTACTCTAAATGATTTTGTCCTTGGTTTCTTGCACTAGTCAATGCTCAGTAGGTGTTGTCCTTGCTTGTTGTTGGATGTCAATGAACTGCCCCTAAAAAAGCAGTGCATAAACATCAACCACCTTGTCACTCCATTACTGGTTTACTATGGTGGACACTCAGAGGCTCATGCACAATGCAGCAGCATATATTCTAGTTGGAGACATTTCTAACACCAGTACTCCACATCCCTAGCTCATCATCCTATTACAGATGTAAATAAAGGTCCTTTTGTTGATTTACAAAGCAACAACGCTTTCTATATTACACTCTCTCTCTCTTCCCTCTAAGCAGTTTGACACGGACACCATACTTTCTCAGCTTCATTCTCCAACTTCTCACATTTCAATTATGTTTTCTTAGTCAGTCTATAAAAGAACCACACATTTTGGCACAAGATCATAGAAAATACTATAGAGGACCTTAGCACTCTGTAGGATGCTATTACTGAAAGGGCATTAGGTACATCAAACTCTGAAAGAAAGAGAGGAGCTAACTCTCTTCTGGCTCAGCTTTCTGGGAAGATCTGTGCAGGTATGTTTGTCCTGAACTTTGCTTGGGATGGGCTCAGGTTATTCTCTTCTGGTAATTTATCCCATAATCTAAAATGCCTTCTGCTGAGAATTCTGTCTCCAGTTCTTGATAAGATCCAGAATGAAGTTTTTTGCATCAACCCCAATGCACTCCAAGCCCTGATCTATACTAGAGAATTATTTCAAAACAACAAGTGGAGCATTCACACTACTAAGGCCATTATTTTGAAATAACGGGCTGGTTATTTCAAAATAATAACTCCTGCTTTCCATGAAGAATAACGCTTATTTCAAAATAGCTATAATGTGTATGTTCCACTGCTACTATTTTGAAATAATTATGCCCCAGAGTCATTCAAAGTAATCACTCCTCAGTGCTTTCTGGGGCTCAAAGTCAAGGTAGCACATCCACATTAAGGGAGCCTGCCTTTGGCTTATTTCAAGGCTTCCCTGTAGAATGGACATGCTATTTCAAGATAATCTTTTTTGGAGTTATTTACAATACATTTTTTCAAAATTATTTCCTAGTGTAGACATGTCCTAAGTTAGTTGTGGATGAGAATACAGGTCTTGAGTTCATTTGGTCCCAGTAAACTTCATGCCCATTCAATCAACACTGAGACTTTGGACCCAGAATAGAATGAGGAAGAGGTGGAGGGAAAGCAGAGCACAGCTTTGAAGGAAGAGTTCAGACTGTCTTTCATCTAGGAGTGCTGCCACATTATGCATAAGCTGTAGCCTGTATCATAAACCCATGACTGACTGAGTCATGGAGATCAAGCTAAAGGTGATAAACCCATGTAGTTCCATTCCTTTCTGACAACTATATGGAAACTGGTGTGGTCTGTTAGCAAAATGGAATTTATCAAAAGTTTTCCTCATGACTAATAATGAGTTTAACCTTGTTGGGTTCAATTTGAGCTCTGTGTCCTTATGCTTATATCTTTCTTGGACCGTGACATTTGTGGTCTCTGCTGAAGAATCAAAGTAGATGGTACCAGCATATCCATCTTACTTGAGCTCATGGTGTTCAATTATATATTGAACGGGTTTACAGACTAACGTGCAAAAAACTCTGATGCTATAAAGCATTACTGCTTTTATTATCAAATTCTTATCTAATTTATGTTGTTGTCATTGAGTTTTATATTTGTTTATAGGATTTTTCAAGGAAGCTCAGAATACTTTCCCTTTGTTAGAATGATTGCCCCTAAAACTTGCCAATTGCTCCTTAGATAAATACTCTAAATAAAGTTGTTATAGTTCCTTATACACCAAGGAACAATTGGCAAGTTTTTAAGAGCAATTCCTGTACTTTGCTAGAATGTTTTACTAAAAAGTAAAGTTGACTATGTACAAAGCATAACATATCTTCAGTAAGGTAACTCAATCTTATTAAATACCAACAACTGCAAGTGAAAGGACAATACTGTATGGGTAAAAATTCACAGATAAGCCAAAGGCAAGCTAAAACCATAGGCTACGTCTACACTGGCGTGATCTTGCGCAAAAACTCTTTAGCGCAAGAACTCTTGCGTTAAAGTAGTTGCGCAAGAGAGCATCTACACTGGCACGTGCTTTTGTGCAAGAGATGTGCTTTTGCGCAAGAGCATCAATGCCAGTGTTTTCTTGCGCACGAAAGCTCTGATGGCCATTTTAACCATAGGGCTTTCTTGCACAAGAAATTCATGTTGCCTGTCTACACTGGCCTCTTGCGCAAGAACAGTTGTGCACAAGGGCTTCTCCCTGAGTGGGAGCATCAGAGTTCTGCCGCAAGAAGCCCTGATTTCATACATTAGAACGTCAGTTTACTTGCGTAAGAACACGGCCAGTGTAGAGAGGCAGCAAGTTTTTGCGCAAGAGCGGCCGCTTTTGCACAAGATCGCGCCAGTGTAAATACAGCCAAATTGATCTGGCTAAATTATTTAAGCTACTACACTTCCACCTTAATATAGTATGCTGCATTGTCCTGTCTGTCTATGGTATTCCCAGTTTTATAACACTTCAGGAATGCCCAAGCCAAACAAGAGTTAACTCCTATCAACGGAAGCACTTATATGTACATTTAAAAAAAATGAAACCATGCTTTTTAGTAGTAAAACCATGTAGGGCCACCAAGAATCATGTGGCTTGGTTTCATGCAGTTTCCTAATGACATAGCAGGTAAATAATGACTTTTAAATGGTTTTTTAAAAACATAGGCATGCAAATGTCTCTAGCTCCAATATGGCTGCAAAACCTTTGGTTTTCATGTGAATTCCGAGTTCATATCTTGTTGACAGCTCAGGGGACTGAATTCTTCTATTTATCCACAGAATTGGTACAGTGCAAGCAATAGTTCTGAGCATTGTCCGTATATGTGCCTTAACCCAGCAGTGGAGAGATTGCCTGAAGACATAAAAGAATAGTTCATTCCTTAGGCCTATTCAATCTTGCCTTCTTTTCTGGAACAAACAATTAAACCAGTCCATGTTACTACATATGATGTTGGTTCCTCTATTGCAGATTGTAGGAAGCTGTCTGAATTGCCTTCTCATGTTATGACAATATTGATGATTTTTCGTCATGGCCAGCCTCGATGACCCAGATGTAAAATGTTGTCTGAACCTTCCATTTATGCAATGGTATTCTGACTCATCACCTACATAAAGTTTAAAAATAGGTTGTTTTGTCTAGTCATTCACCAAAGAAAATGTAGGTCAAGCAAGGTTGCCAACTTCAGTTTTGTGCAATTAAAAACACCTTTGCCCTGTCCCTTGCCCCTTTTCTGAGGCCCAGCCCTCTCTACTTCTGCTGCTTGTTCTCCCCCTCTTGCAGTCAGTCACTTTAACTGGGCTGGGCAGAAGGTTGGGGTGTGAGGGCTCTTGCTCAGAATCTAGAGTCGTGTTGAGGCTGCAAGAGGGGAGGGATCCAGGGTGAGGAAGGGTGATGAGATGTGGGCTCTTGGTCGGGCCAGAAATGAGGGATTCAAAGTGTGTGGTGTGAAGGCTTTGGCTTGGACTGGGGATGAAGGTTTCAGATTGTGGGGGCAGGCTTAGAGCTGGAATAGGGGATTGGGGAGCAAGTTCTAGCTCAGGATCTGGGCTCTAGGGGGACAGGTATGAGGGGTTTCGAGTATAGGAGGAGGGATCAGAGCTGTAGCATGGAGGATACAGACTCTGGGAGGAAGTTTGAGTATGGGAAGGGACTTCAGGCTTGGGTGCAGGAGCATGTTTGAGGTACAGGGTCCCCATGGCACTTACCAGGGCTCCCAGGAAATAGACACCAGATCCCTGCAGCCCCTATGCACAAGAATTCTCCAAGTACTGCCCTCAAACCCACAGGCACCACTCCTGCAGCATCTGTTACTTGCGGCTCCCATCCAATGGGAGCCGCAGAACTGACATTTAGGATTGGAGCGGAATATGGAGGTTTCTTCTTCCTAGGAGGATGCAGGGACCTGGCAGCCAATAACAAGAGCCACTTTAAGCCAAGGCAGGCAGTTGCTGCACCAACTAGATTTCTAGCAACCCAGTTGAAAGTTGGTGACCAGATCCACCACAGTCCCTTTCCGACCAGGTGTTCTGATAAAAAAAACTGGTCACCTGGGAACTCCAATTTCAAGTACTGTGGATTGTGTAATGGTTAAGCATTCTGATATTGAACAAATTGAGGGCAAATTTGGCTAGGTGATTAGTTGAATAGGATATGCAAGAGATTGCTGGTGGGGCTCTGGTGAGTCTATTTTTCTGTAGGTGGAAACCCTAATGACGACTATTTTTTTTTTCTGAGTACCTGAAAAAAAAATTAGAAGAATAACCTCAGTTCCTGGCAGTCATACCTATATCTGTCTCTTCTGTCCTATATCACATAAGAGATCATACCTGGAGAACTTTCTGTACAGTGAGTTATTGCATCTTCCAGTCAGTGTGATGTTTAGTGTTGAGATGCTGAAGGTAAAAGGTATTTCCAGGTCATGTTTTTCATACGTATAAATGTATCTAACTCGAGTGAACATGTGTCATTGCAGAACCTCCCTACACACTGTGCAATTAAAAATGAAGAGGTATTACCAACATTCATCTGAGCACCTTTGTCACTTTGTGACATCTTGTAGGGCTCCTTGATCTCTGTGGGTTCTTCTATCACACAGATAGAGCATGGCTTCCTGCTGAGCCCTCAGAATTGCCCACCCTAAATTTTGAAAATTCTTCTGATTTCTGAAGTAGCCAAGAGAGAGCCAACTACTTTCCTGTGCTATGCTCCAGCCAGCTCTCACAATTTTACATAAGAATGGCCATACTGGGTCAGACCAAAGGTCCATGTAGCCCAGTATCCTGTCTGCCGACAGTGGCCAATACCAGGTGCCCCAGAGGGAGGGAACACAAAAGGTAATCCTCACATGATCTCCCCTGTCATCTATTTCCAGGCAAACAGAGGCTAGGGACACCATTCCTACCCATCCTTGCTAATAGCTATTGATGGACCTAGCCTCTATGAATCTAGCTAGCTCTTTTTTGAACCCTGTTAAAGTCCTAGTCTTCACCACATCCTCTGGCAAGGAGTTTCACAGGTTGACTGTGCTCTAAGTGAAGAAAAAAAACACTTTGTTTTACATGTTTTGTTTTCAGTACATAGATACAATGCTGTTAGTCTTGCCACAGAGAGAAATGACACTGTGTGCACCACTGGTGCTTTATCTTGATTAGAGTTAGAGTTGATTAGATTAGAGTTAGTCTATTCATGGCTATCACCAGTTGCATGCCTATAGCTGTTTCCCACACTGGTAGGGTAGTTTGGTGTATTGCTCCTGCAGCCAAAACAAAAATTCTCTCCTTCTGAGCTAAAGTTCAAATATTACATCAGTATCTTTCACTTTCACTCTCTTTTGGGTCACAGCTGTCTGTCTAGTCTGTTGGACTGTTAAGTCCTTCCCTTTAGTTGCAGAGACCTCTCACCCCTTATTACAGGGGGGTCACAGTGTCTTTTGCTTTCCTTAGACTGAAAAAAAATCATTCGTTCTTCCATATAAGGGCTCCTCTTTTCCCTGTGTATTAGTCCATGGAGCGGAGCTCCATGAATCATGGCCTTACCTTAGCTAATTGTGTCACTAGGGCTTTCACAGTTCTTCCTCTCCTCCCCAGTTTAGGTCCCTGTCCCAGGATCACAGAAGTTTTCATATTCCCTTTACCCCTCCATAACAGGGAATAAGTCCAGAGAAGTAGTTGAGTTAGTCTATGTGACGGGGTGAGGCAACCCCGCCACTATCCCCAGCAAGCAAGTCCGGTCAGTGCCGGGATGTGTGCGTGGCCGACTCGAGCGGCAGGGGGAACCGGCACTGCCAGGCACTCCTGAGGAGGGGGCGAGCCAGTGTGGCGCAGAAACGTGGCAGCCGGGGGCTACCAGGGGAACGGGAGAGCACCCGTGGCCGGCAGCGTTATATGATGTCACCAGAGTGATGGACAGGGAGGGGAGGGTGACATCACACGCTGAGCGAGAGATCGGAGAAAGGATAAAAACAGGAGGGGGAATACAGGCAGGGGAGATGGTGGGGAACGGAGGAAGGTATGGGCGAGAGGGGAGGATAAACTGGACAGGAGTTCCGGTGGCAGGGTCGACAGAGGCCCAGGGTAGGGTCGTGGAACCTGAGAGTGGGCGCATTTAGGGGTAACCCCCCACCTGCTACCACTGAGGACGAGATTCCCAGTGTTAGGGCCCGTGTGGGAGTGTGGGTGGGCCCGGACTCCCTTCCCTGCCACCGGTAGTCGAATGGCACATCACATCATGAGGCAGAAGCTTGGCCCTGCTAAGGCCACATGACTGTGGGGGACGTGGGTAGTACGTGTAACTTGAGGTAATTGGGGCATGATAGACGTGTAAAATAACAGGACCCAGAACCCGAATAAACATAGTTTTGTGACGGTCTATAACTGGAACAACTTAAAATACAGACAAGAGTCTTGCAGCACCTTACAGACTAAAAAACCCTATATAGATGGTGTCATGAGCTTGAGTGGGTTGTGTCCTCTAAACCTCATAATTCCATCTACATGTTTTTTTTTGTTTGTTTTTTAAATCGGTAAAGTACTGCAAGACTATTTGTTTGTTTAAGTTTTTGGGGAATAAGTCCCTCCCTCATTTCTGGGGAATTTTATCCCTGCCTCTGGATGCTACCATCTACCTTGTCCATCCTCAACCCTAATCTACCTTGCATCCCAACATTCTAGGCTCACTCTCTATCTTAGCCTGTTTTTATTTTAAGCCTTCTAGTCAGTTGTCTTCCATTATACTTGTGTTCCTCTCCCAGTGCTTGAACTTGAAGTTGAGGTTTAGTAACAGGCTTACCGGACCATTCCTGTGCTCACTAACTGTTACAAGCCTGCACATGGGGTCAGAAAGTGTTCAACCTGTAGGCATCATTTTTGGTGAGGAATTTTGCAAGTCTAATGGACTTGGCAGTAATTGTTCCATTGTTATTTCAATATTACTTTGTGACACCATATAATATTTAAAAAGCATCAGGGACTTGGATTTGTCAGGAGAGAATGCACAATGCTGTTAATTAAATGCTCAAAATATTCATCTCTCTCTGAATCCACTATTGACCTCAGGAAAGAGCTAATTCACATTGGACATGCCAAAGACAAGCATTAGCGTAGTTTCTCACAATCTAACATTCCATAAAGGTTGGGGTTTTTTTGTATAGGTACTTCCATCATAGCAACTTGATATCTCTCTGTACAGATATGACATCTACATACTCAATCAAGTGTTTATCTGGTAATGCAGCTATTATACTATATTTTGAGATGAAAAAAGGCAAATACTAAAGGCAATTTTTAATTGAACAATCATCATACATATCAGAGGGCTTATGTGAATGGTTGTGTGTCTTTACAAATGGAGCCCTGTTTGCAAACATCCACAATATGTACACAGTGAGGATGAAAAAAATCGGTTTGTGGAAGAGTGTGTGTGATATCTGCCATCTTTACGGACACAGTGGGGACTTCAAGGAACTAAGAGTAGGACTAGCTGCATTTGGAGCTATGGAAGATCAGATGCTCAGTAGATCAAATGTGTACACACCTATGCAAATTGGGGTCTGCTTAACATTTCTGAAAGGCTTAGGTGCACTGTGTTCAATGTGCCGTTGTTGCTGTTAGCCAGTGCCTAATTTTGCAACAGCATTGCTGAGGGACACAGGCATCCAATCTTCTCTCCAGCCAAAATGCACTTCCTGGTGATATTTCTAATCCCTCATAAAAGGTCAATTTTTTCATCTCCTTCCCAACCAGAGAATGATTTTGATGGAGATCAAGGATCAGATTTTATCCCAAAAGATGGAGAATCTGAGATACAAATGAAAGGACCTGATGTACAGAGCCTCATACATTTTACTTGTATTTTAGTATAAATCACTATTTAACACTAAGGAAGGTAGTTTGAGGATAACAAGTGCTCAGAAAAAGCATTACACATCTTTATAAGATAGTTAGATTTCTTCATAAATATTAGCAGTCAGGCCAAAGAGCCATTAGATCTATTTTTTTAAACACACCAGCATACATTTTTTTTAAAAATAAAGCATCCCTAACTATACAGCACTACAAAGCATGTTGCTGAGTTTTAGTTCATCTTTCAATGTACCCAGAGTGTTGGATGTCTCCAGTTTATGAAAAGGCTCAAGTATTGAGTTAGGCTGGAATGGGACATTAATTCTGAAGCTGAATGTCTTTGGAGAATTTTCCTTTAAAGAACGATATTGTAGCTTCTAATTAGAGATAGCTTATCTGATGTAATTATTTTTGCCGCTGTTCTAAATTGCTAGAGAACAATACTTTTCTTTTTGCCCTTTACAGTCAATAGAACATGTGTAAAGTAGCTAAAATACTGATGCTGGTCACAAACACAAGAGAACTATAAAATATGACTGTTTCCTAAAGCCCCCTTGGAGGCCATGTAAATATGACTGTTTAACCTACTACTTTAATCTAAGTTCTTTTTAAGGTTGAATTGGCTTCTGAGAGTAAATTCATCTCAGAAATGGGGTGGGATAGAAAAGACAATCACTGCTGGACACCAAAGTAGCCTTTCAAGCATTGAAAGGCTTATAGAGCACAGCATATCTCCATATATCTGGTACAACACAGTATATAGCTTCAGAGCAGAGATAACACTTGACAGAATTTTCCTCAATCAATAAAATCCTACAAGGTCAATTTGGCTTATGGCTAACTTGGCTTCAAAACAGCTTGATAAGTTTATGGAGGGGATGGTAAAATGGGACTGCCTACAATGTCATATGCCCCATTGGCGACTGCCAGTAGCAAAATCCTGTGTCCAGCATTGGGATACTAATTAGGGAGGGCTTCAAGTTACTACAAAAATTATTTCCCAGGTATCTACCTGGTAGATCTTGCCCACATGCTCAGGGTCTAATTGATCACCATATTTGGGGTTGGGAGGGACTGAGGGGCATTCATTTTCCTCTGCAGCATGAGTTATGTTTGGATTTAATTAGCATAAATGGTGAGTTCTCAGCAAACTGAAGTCTTTAAGCCATGATTGGAGAACTTCAGTAACTCAGCCAAAGGTTAAGGACTTATTACAGGAGTAGATGGGTGAGATTCTGTGCCCTGCAATGTATAAGAGATCAGTCTAGAATCTAGAATGATTGTGATGGTTCCTTCTGACCTCAAAGTATGAGCTATTCAAGCAGATGTAAATGACGTTTCAATAGCTAACAAGACTTCCCTCTTTTGCTTAAATTTGAACTCACAGAAGTGAGATTTAAATAGTATTTTGAAGATGTTTTGTCCTCTGAGGGACATAACTGACATGTGACCCTCTGGTGCTTTATAGGTAATGATTGTTTGTGTAGAGTTATGGACAATTCAAACAAATTGTTTCTACCATTAGTAGTCCTAGGAGGGGATTTAAATTTTACTATGGCTCCAAATGCAACAATTGCAGAATTCCCCCAGGATTAAAATAGCATGAAACTGAAGTTTAGATAAAGTTTTACTAGGAACATTAAAGAGAGGGACTGGACAAGATCACTTTGTTATGTGTTTACCTTGAGGAGTCTAAGTCATTTTCTCTGCTGCTCATTTGCTTCTTTTTGCACATGAACTGAGGTGACGGATGAAGGGCAAGCCCATCAATGGGGGCAGGAGGCAAAGCAGCAACTGCACTGGGACCCAGTGATACAAAAGCGGCCAGGGCTCCTGGACACCACTGCAGCAGCTGTCAAAGCCCTATGTGATGCACTCTAAGCAGCACAGAGGGCTGCTTGGGGGAAGATGTGGTGCTCACTGGGCCGTGCTGAGGGCTGCCTACCCCTCAGCCCATCTCTTCTTCCCAAGTCCCTTCCCCCTCACCTTGCCCAGGCTGTTGGTGAAAGGAGATAGTGCAAGAGGAAAGGGAAGAAGACAGAGGCTGACAGAATGTGAGAATGAGGAAGACATAGGTGAAAGGATGGAGAGGAGGAAATATGTAGTGGCTTGGTAAAACAAGGTAATTAAACTGAATTTCGAGCAGCGAGTTTGTCAAGCAAACTGAAGGGAAATACAGTCAATTAATGGCACTACAGACAATCAGCTAGCAGCAATGAAGACAGCTCTTAATTCCCAAGGAGAGAATAAGTCAAAGCAGTTCTGTAGTTACAGAGCACTAACTGTCTGGTGTCTTCTTACTCACGGTGAGAAGATTAGAAAGCAGACATAGGGAAGGGGGGTGAACAAAACTAGAGACATAGGTGAGATGCTGCTAAAAGTGATGAAGATCTGCCCTTATTGCTGGAAGTTCCTTCCAAAGTAGCAGCCTATAAAAAGCCCCTGCTGAGACAAGGCATATGCCAGAGGCAAAAGTGCTGCAGAACTGAAAAGTTGGCTGGCAGGGTCATGTAATAAAAAGTGCTATAGAATGTAATAAAAAAAGTCTCTCTTCTATAGATCAGTACAAGATTGTTCAAAACATGAAAAAAAACTATTGAATGAGAGAGAATCAAAGTAATTTCTATAGCGTTTTAGGTATTCAGAAAAACAATATTAGTTTTATCCCTATGAAAGGTTTCGGCAAGAACAGGTCAATATAAAAGGCAGGCTATTGTTGCTTGTAATGCTGCCGGTGTAGAGGGACACCTCTAAAAAGATGTTCTGGTGATGCTTGTCCCTTCCACCAGGACACGGAGGATTTTAACAGGACTATGTGTAATGGTCAGGATCAGTGGCATGCTATGAGGGGAGCATGAGCCCTGCAGTTTTATCTATGGATTGTATTTTCCTATGATCTTGCCTATCTTTGAATAGATGGAAGTGGAATACTGGGAGGAGGGGGAGGAAGGGAGAGAAGTGTTACCATAGTTCTGCTCTAACATTATTCCTTAGTGCAAGTTTGTCAATTTCAGCAAAATGTCCTTCATTTGTTTAGTATGGTACTTTCCCATTTTCATTATGAGTCCATGAATTTACCAAAAACAAAATGGTGAAAAACATGGATTTGGACACACAAAATTTACAAAATATGATAATTTCCCCACAGCTCTATATACAAAGTAAATACTCCCAAAGTAAATACTCATTTTGAATCACTTCTGCTAGTTGTGGATACTTATAGAATAAGATCTTAATTTCCACAGGGGAAATTCCTAGAAGGGGACTCTGAGGAGAGAAAAAAAAATATTGTGGAGTTCCTTTAACTGAGTTGTCTCCAAAACTTTCTAATAGAGCTAAAGGTTGCAGCAAAGGAATCATGAGGAAAAAAAAAAAAAAAAAAAGCTATGTGAACCCCCTCAAATACTATACATCAGACTGTATCTGCCTTGGTTACATTTAAAAGAAAAATATAAAATGGGATTAAGAATGTGCTATCTCTAATCATTTTTCAGCACTGTTGAAATCAGAATGCAATTTTAAGATACTAGGATTTAAGGCAAGGAAACTGTGTCCTCTTGAAAATAAAGTATTTTGAAATGTTAGTGTCACTAGAAGAACTTTATTTAGAAACAGGCAATATTCAGTATAGTAACTTTATGTATTCTGAGTGGCAAATAAAAATGAGAGGATTTGTATTGTCTTATTTTACAGTCTTATGGTTAAACTACAGATTAATACTTTGATACAAAGATAAGAATGTTAGCATTTTTTTTAAAATCCTTGTTATACTGTAAGGAACCTGCCCCACTCTAGCACAAGCTGCAGCCATGTGCTTTGTGAATAACTATGAGTGAATAACTGAGCAGAGAGGGGAGAACACATGGTGCTTTGTGGCTGCCTGTTATTCAAACAGGCAGGTCCCATTGGCCAATTTCTGGCCAGAAATCAGCCAATGGGATTGTGCTGGGGGTAGGAGCAGCACTTAAAGCTTTTCCCTTCCCCTCCAAGGCTCAGAGTTCTTAAAGAAAAACTGCACTGCAGCCACATTTCTGAGCAGCGTACAAATGAGGCGAAGCAAGCGAGGAACCTTCCTAGGGCTCTCCGCAGTGTCTGTGGGCCAGATCTGGTGGCTTGGCAGGCTGGATTGGGCCCATGGATCATACTTTGCCCAGGCCTGTTTTAACCCTTATTCTAAATGTACTAAGAATGTTTTGAGGCACCAGGAAATCTGGAGGAGGTGGAAAATGCCTTAAAATGTAATATCCCATGGTAGATGTTTTGAGGCCTGAATACCATAAGTTTGAGCCAAGAAACTCCTTTAGGGCTGTTTAATTTTTTTATAATCACAACATGATACCTTTCTTATGATAGTTCATTTCAAAACACAAAGCAGGTCAGACTACTTCACTGGAGAAACATCACCTCAGAAATGGGTCTTTGCCCTATCCACATACTGGGGGATTCTCTCTCTCCACAGTTCTATGCTCTACCCCAAGGTATTTCCCTAGTTTCTTGTCTTACTGATAGCTCCTGAAATGACTGACAGCTGCCTTAACCACTTGGATGTTGCACAGAGTGCACATCTGGGGGCCACTTTTGTTCCACTGACTGACTTCAAGTGACTCAGAAAATGCAGGACCAATATCTATTGGTTCATTGTTAGGTGGGAGACTTGATAGCTATAAGAATCCAAAGGGGTTAAACATTACATACATATAGAGATCTCTCTCTTAGAACTAGAAGGGACCTTGGAAGGTCATTGAGTCCAGTCCTCTGCCCTCACAGCAGGAGCAAGTACCATCCCTGACAGATTTGCCCCTGATCCCTAAATGGTCCCCTCAAGGATTGAACTCACAACACTAGGTTTAGCCGGCCAATGCTCAAACCACTGAGCTATCCCTCCCCCTTAATATTGTGGTTTGGTCTGTGACAAAGAGCTAATCTAGGACTTGGATGACCAGGCAGTAGAAAGAGACAGCAGCTCCTTGCCTTTTCATCCTGGGAAGGGTGCTGGAATAATTGATAGTGATTCTCAGAACAGCCACTCTGTAAACCCTTTATATAATGGAAACAACTTCAAGCCAAGAAGTGCTGCAGCACCTCCCATATGCCTAGCTCCAGCACCTATGCATCTTAGTAAGCATCTCTCAGATCTTGGGTCAGCATACAGTATGAGGAAGCCACGGGCACATGCCTGCCTGTCATCTGCCTCCCCTGGGAAAAGTAAAGTGAAAGCACCACTTATTTCCCATCATTCCAGCTTCATGGCTAAGCATAACTCAGCTAGGGCAGGGTTGATATAACTGGCTGCTGGCATAAGCCAGCAGGGTAGTATCTCAGTCACAGTGCTCAGGGTTGGTCCTAAAATCACAATTTAAACCAAGATATTAGAATATTTGAGACAGGCTTTGTGCTGACTTCAGACTTTCAGCAAACATTCAGAATGACATGATCAATTTTCATAACACATTGCATTTTCATTAGGCTGGAAATTAAAAGGAGATTTAAAAATATTCTGTACCTGATGTTACAAATATTAACACTATGTTGTCTATATCTGTCTGTTTGAAATTATTCCCAAAAAACACCAATAAATTAATAATTAAAAATCATGTGGCTAAATTCTATATTATTTTACAAAACATGAAACATTAAGTCTGATACCATGTTACCATTTATTTATATTTAAGTTCTTTAAACATTTGAACTGGCTAAATCATCAAGAACAAGTGCAAGTGTGTATATATTCTGTAATAGTCAATAAAGATCAACTAAATACATTAAATAAAGATCCTCAAAGCATCTGTGATCTATTTCATTGGAGCTTTTCCTGTATTTCACTTACAGGTGCTTCAAACAAATGAAAATCTTTTCTTTCATGTTTTCATACAGAACAGGATTCAAAAAATTGTATTTTAACCTTAATTTAACATTTCATTCAATTGGTCACCCTCTTGGATCAGTTCTTTTAAATGGTGAGAGAGATATCTATTGTGACAATTACTGAGGGCTTTTTAAAAGAGACAAACCCAACATTTTCTTTCAGGAGATCATCATTTCTGAAATTCAAATTAACAGGAAAACTACTTATTCCTTTAAATGTAGATCATGGGGGGAGGGAAAGGAGAGGGAGTTTAGGATGAAGGAGAATTTCTAAATTATGTTCAATATCTCTGAGTGGATTTTAAATACTGAGTTCACCTCAAGGGTTTCCAAACAACTTATTAAGAAATAGCTATTCAATTAAAAGGAGAGGGGGAGTTCTTTTAAGTTTCTTCAAGATAATTTTTTCCCATTAATTCAAATTTCATTTTTTTTTAAACTTTCTATCCCTAGGCAGGCCTACTCCTCAGCTCCAAAACATACTGCCATGCCTGGCAAGGAACTGTAGACTCTTAATAGAAGCAAGTAAACAAACAGAAAATGTTGTTTCACTCAGTTCTTACCTTCAGATTTAAGGGACTTCTAGCTGGTTCCCAGTTCTGAGTAGTTTTGCTCCTTTTGTGGGGCAACACTCAGCCCACTAATCAGCTCCATTCCAGTCACTAGGCACAGCCTATCCCAATCAACACCCCACCCAGACCTACAGCTCTTCATGTTGGTTGGATTGCACTCACCTGCTCCTGGTCCAGAGATACTGAGTTTTGTCCATCCATAAGGACCCATTACTCTGACACACTTTCTTGTGCCACAGGTCATACACAAACTAGAGAAATACAACCTAGATGGAGCTACTATAAAGTAGGTGCTTGAGTGGTTGGAAAACTGTTCCCTGAGGCTGTGTCTACATTGGCATGATTTTGCACAAAAACGGCCGCTTTTGCGCAAAAACATGCTGCCTGTCTACAATGGCGGGGAGTTCATACGCAAGAACACTGATGTTCTAATGTATGAAATCAGTGGGTCTTGAACAAGAACTATGATGCTCCCGCTCAGGAATAAGCCCTCCTGCGCAACTGTTCTTGTGCAAGAGGCCAGTGTAGACAGGCAACATTAATTTCTTGTGCAAGAAAGCCTGATGGCTAAAATGGCCATTGGAGCTTTCTTGCGCAAGAGAGCATCTACATTGGCATGGATGCTCTTGTGCAAAAGCACATCTCTTGCACAAAGGCACATGCCAGTATAGATGCTCTATTGTGCAAATACTTTAACGCAAGAACTCCTGCACTAAAGAGTGCAAGATCATGCCAATGTAGACATAGCCAGAAAGTGATAAAACAGTCAAGCTGGAAAGTTATATGAAATGGAGTCCCACAGGGATCAGTTCTGTTTAATATATTCATCAATGATTTAGATAATGACACAGAGACTGTACTTAAAAAAAATTGTGAATGATACCAACCTGGGAGGGATTAGAAGTGCTTTGGAGGATAGAATTATAATTCAGAATATTTGCAGAATCTTAAGTAAGAGTCTTAAATTAATAGGAAATTCAAGAGGGACAAATGCAAAGTACTCCACTTAGGAAGGACCAATCAGTTGCACACATACAAAATGGGAAATAACAGCCTTGGAGGGAAGGCTGAGGAAAGTGATCTAGGGTCATAGTGGACCGCAAGCTAAATAGGAGTCAACAGTTTAACACTGATTACAAAAAAAAAAAGCAAATATCATTCTGGTATGAATTAGCAGGACGGTGGAAGCAAAACACCAAAAGCAATTATTCTGCTCTACTCCACACTGATTAGGCCTCAACCGGAACGTTGTGCTCAGTTCTGGAAAGATGTGGACAAATTAGATAAGGTCCAGAGAAAAACAAGAAAAATGATTAAAGATCTAGAAAACATGACATATGAGAGAAAATTTTTAAAAATAGTTTGTTTAGATTGGAGAAGAAAAGAAAGAGGATGTGGTGGGCCCCTCCTGCCTGGGTCCCCGACACCCTTGTGATACAGTCTATCCCTGGCCCTTTAAGCCAGGCCGAAGGCCCTCTGGCCTGAGTCCCCAAAACAGTTTATAGCTGGCCCTTCAAGCAGGGCTAAGGCCCCCTAGCCTGAGACCACAAAACAGTTTATACCTGGCCCTTTAAGCAAGGCCAAGTCCACAACGCAGTTTATCGTTGTAGCAGGGACACACCCCAGGTAGGGGGACCCAGGCCCACCCTACTCCACCGGGTCCCAGCCCAGGGCCCTGTGAGCGACCAGATACCGGGTCAATCCCTCAGCGGGGCCATCCAGCCGAAACGCGCCGAGGTTCTCGGGCCAAGAGAGGCGGCTCCTGCTCCTGCCCTGGGCCACTTCCTACCTGGATCCCCAGGCTTCCTTCCCCTGGACTTGCCCAGCTGGCTGTGATCTCCAGGCTAGCGTCCCCTCAGCAGGCAGTCTCCGGGTTGCACCAACTCGCCTCCGCCTTCCTTCTGGCCTCTCCTGGAGTCCCTGGCAACCGCTGAGGGAAAGCTCCCTTCTCCTTCAGCTGTCTCCCCTGACTGAGTCCTGGTCCAGGCTTTTATAGCCCTGCTGTAGCCCGGGCATGCTCGGTAGGGCTGTGGGGGAGGGTCCTCTGCAGCCAGGTAACCCTGGCTGGGCCCTGTAGGTTCAGTGCGGGGCTATCTCGCTCCGTCACAGAGGACATAACAGTTTTCAAGTACATAAACATTTGTTACAAATATGAAGGAGAAAAATTGTTCTTGTTAACCTCTGGTGATCTGGCAAGAAGCAATGGGCTTAAATTGCAGCCAGGGCAATTTAGATTGGACATTAGAAAAACAATTTTCTAAATGTCCAGGTAGTTAAGAACTGGAATAAATTGCCTAGGGAGTTCTAAAATTTCTGTCATTGCAGAGCTTAAGAGCAGTTTAGACAAACATCTATCAGAGATATATAAAGAATACTTAGGCCCCTTGGCCGTGGTCTACACCTAGGAGTTATTTCAAAATAATAAGTGGAGCATCCACACTACCACACCTGTTATTTCAAAATAACAAGCTGCTTATTTTGTAATCTGAACTCCTGATTTTCTCGGGGAATAACACTTATTTCAAAATTGTTATTTTGAAACAGTATTAGTGTAGATGCTCCACTGCTGCTATTTCAAAATAACTACCCCCCAGAGTAATTTGAAGTAATTAATCCCCAGTGCTTCTTGTGGCTCTTAGTCAAGGTAGTGCATTCACAATAGTGGAGTCTGTGTTGGACTAATATTAAGGCTCCCCCCATAGAGGGGACATGCTATATCGATTTTGTTATTTCAGGAGTTATTTCAAATTTAGTTATTTTGAAATAATTTCCTAGTGTATACATACTCGTACAGTCCTTCACTTCTATTATTCTATGTTTGTCTTTTCTC